>NC_073303.1:26669346-27269346 GCF_027595985.1 Sorex araneus | reverse complement strand
GGGCTCTACATCAACGAGGACAACGTGGGCCTCGTCATTCAGACCCTGGAGACCCTCACCGAGTACTGCCAGGGCCCTTGCCACGAGAACCAGGTGTGTGTGGGCTGGGCGCTGCGGAGAGAGAGAGAGGGGTGTGTGTGTGTGTGTGTGTGTGTGTGTGTGTGTGTGTGTGTGTGTGTGTGTGTGTGTGTGTGTGTGTGTGTGTCAGGGGGCCTGGGAGGATCAGCAATCCCAGAGCTGGCTCAGTTCTGAGGCCCTGTGCCCCCCAGACCTGCATTGTGACCCACGAGTCCAACGGCATCGACATCATCACTGCGCTGATTCTCAACGACATCAGCCCCTTGTGCAAGTACCGCATGGACCTGGTGCTGCAGCTCAAGGTGGGGCCGCGCACGGGGGCGGGGGCGAGTGGGGGCACGGGGTGGGGGGTGTGCGTGCAGCTGGTGCGGACACACGAGTGTACAAGCAAAGGAGTGGGTCATGCATGTATGTGCTTCGGGCCTGGCCCCAAAGCAGCTCAGCTCCCCGGAAGGGCGAGTGGACAGAGGGGCTGCCAGGGACGGGGGTCGGAGGGCCCTCACCCCGCGGCCTGCCCTTCCTGCAGGACAACGCCTCCAAGCTGCTCCTGGCCCTGATGGAGAGCCGGCACGACAGTGAGAACGCGGAGCGCATCCTCATCAGCCTGCGGCCCCAGGAGCTGGTAAGGCCGCCGGACAGGTGGGGCGCGCGCGGGGGCCCAGCCTGCCCTGCGCTGCGCGAAGAGGCCACTGAACAGGTCTGCCCCGCTAGGTGGACGTCATCAAGAAGGCCTACCTGCAAGAGGAGGAGCGTGAGAACTCGGAGGTGAGCCCACGCGAAGTGGGCCACAACATCTACATCCTGGCGCTGCAGGTACAGCTCCCGTGGCCCCGCCCCCGGCGGCCTGGCCCCGCCCCACGGGCCTGCCGTGACTCTGCTGTCCCCCTCAGCTTTCCAGGCACAACAAGCAGCTGCAGCACCTGCTGAAGCCAGTGAAGCGCATCCAAGAGGAGGAGGCGGAGGGCATCTCCTCCATGGTGGGGGTCCCGGCTCTGCTGGCCGAGCTGGGCTTAGGTGTAGAGGCGGGAAGGGGAGCGCGGGGCCGGGACGGAGAATTGAGGGCGGGGAGCGGTAGGTGAGGCCCCCGGTGGGGGCGGAGCCGCAGGCTGGGGGTGTGGCTTAGATCACTTGTGGGAGAGGCTGGGGTGGGTCTGGGATCGCCGAGCTGGGGCTGGGCTACACCCGCGCCTGATCTGTAGGGGCGGCCGGCCCGGCTCCGAGCCGGGCCCAGCCTGGCTGGAGGGGTCAGCGTGTGGTGGAGAGGACTGTTAGCGGGCGGCTGCGGGCCTGACGTCGGCACGCACCCCCAAACAGCTGAGCCTGAACAACAAGCAGCTGACGCAGATGCTCAAGTCGTCCAAGCCGGCCCAGGAGGAGGAGGAGGACCCCCTGGCCTACTACGAGAACCACACGTCCCAGATCGAGGTGCGGGCGGGGGCAGGATCGGGGCGGGGGTGGGGAGGGGGCGAGCTGGTGTGACACCCCCCTGGCCCCCGCCCAGATCGTGCGGCAGGACCGCAGCATGGAGCAGATCGTGTTCCCCGTGCCCGGCATCTGCCAGTTCCTGACGGAGGAGACCAAGCACCGGCTCTTCACCACCACGGAGCAGGATGAGCAGGGCAGCAAAGTGAGCGACTTCTTCGACCAGTCATCCTTCCTGCACAACGAGATGGAGTGGCAGCGCAAGCTCCGCAGTGAGCACTGGGCACGGGGTGGCAGCGAGGGGCATGGTGGGGCAATGGAGGGGCAGGGCAGCAAGGGCGTGGCTGGGCAGCGAGGGGCGTGGCTGGACTGGGAGGGGCGTGGCTAGACTGAGAGGGGCGTGGTTGGGCTTGGAGGGGCGTGGCTGGTCAGTGAGGGGCGTGGCAACGAGGGGCGGGACTGGGCAGTCAGGAGAGGATGATGCTGCCCCCCCGCACATATACACAGGACTCCCACTCTCATTTCTCATCATGAGAACCTGGAGCTTGTGTGGACAGTGAAGCCTTCCCAGGCCTGGGCAAATGCTGCTCCCAGGGACCCACTGACTCGTGTCCCCCTCAACCCCCAGGCATGCCTCTGATCTACTGGTTCTCCCGCCGCATGACGCTGTGGGGCAGCATCTCCTTCAACCTGGCCGTGTTCATCAACATCATCATCGCTTTCTTCTACCCCTATGTGGAGGGCGCATCCACAGGTGGGGGCTTTGGGCTACTGGGCCCCACCGTGCCTCTCCCCAGCTTTGGGGGTCCAACAGGCTGTGATGGGAGGAGGCAGAATGGGGAGAGAGCCCCGCACTGCCCTCTGGGCTGTGACTTGGGGGAGGTGCTGGGCGGGACTCCGGGGGCCTGGGGGCAGGTGTGGGGGCCGACTTCCAGGAAGGGGAGCTGCTGGGGGTGGGGGGCGTGGCCACACTCAGCCCCCTCCCCGCGCAGGCGTGCTGGGCTCCCCGCTCATCTCCCTGCTCTTCTGGATCCTCGTCTGCTTCTCCGTCACGGCGCTGTTCACCAAGCGCTGCAGCATCCGCGCCCTGATCGTGGCGCTCATCCTGCGCTCCATCTACTACCTGGGCATCGGGCCCACGCTCCACATCCTTGGCGCCCTCAACGTGAGTGGGCCCGCCCCGGTGGGGGGGCCTTCGACCCTGTAGTCCAGGCCACTCTGCTCCCCAATGTCGCCATGGGTGGCGGGGGCTGCAGGCGCTGAGCCAGCCCGCGACCCCGCGACCCTGCGGCCCCAGATCACCCCAGAGGCCACCCGCAGCCCGGAGACCATCAGAGCTGCATGCAGATATGTCCTGACTTGTGGGGGCACGCCAAGGTGAAGGGCCGCTCTCTGACCCTGCCCTCCCCCCTCACTTTCACCTCTCTTTCTTTTGGTGCTGTGGGCTAGGGGCGCCCCCAGTTCTGGTCCCAGGGGCCCACGTGCATTTCTGTAAACGTTTTCAAACATCTGCAAGAAGCACAGCCCCTAGACTGAGGCAGTTGGCAGGCTGGTGGATCCTGGGGTGGAGGATCAGGTACTGACCACATGCCTTGTTCCCCCCTCCCCCCTTCCAGTTGACCAACAAGATCGTGTTCGTGGTGAGCTTTGTGGGTAACCGTGGCACCTTCATCCGGGGCTACAAGGCCATGGTCATGGACATGGAGTTCCTGTACCACGTGGGCTACATCCTGACCAGCGTCTTGGGGCTCTTTGCCCACGAGCTGTTCTACAGCATCCTGGTGAGGCCCTTGCGGGGTCCTGGCTGGGGCGCGGTAGGGGGTAATTGGGGTCCTCACAGTTCCCTGGTCCTCTTACTGGGGGCAGGCAGTATGTTTGGGGCCCTTCACCTGCTGCCAGCTGGCACGAAGGGTCATTCCCGGGCCCCCTCCGACCTCTGGCGCCTGCCTCCGCGGCTGTGCCTGTCAGCCCGCTTGCTCTGCAGCTCTGTCACTTGGGACCGTTCTCCGGGCCCCCTGGTCGGTCAGACAGGGCTGCTGGCAGGGTGAGGCGAGTCCCTGAACAGAGCGAGCGTGCCCTGAGCGCGGCGTCCTGCACGCTCCGTGTGGCCACCTGCCCCTTCCCCCTCCCCCCTCTGGTTTCTCCAGGGGCCTCCCCCGCCCGCTCTCACGTGGCCTGTGTGGGCCTTGCTCGGGGGGAGCTGCAGGGGGCCCCAGGGAAGGGGGGGTCTTGGCAGTGCGTGGGACCCTCCAGGGTCCAGCCCCTCACGGCCTGGCCCCGCGGCAGCTCTTTGACCTCATCTACCGAGAGGAGACGCTGTTCAACGTCATCAAGAGCGTGACGCGCAACGGCCGCTCCATCCTGCTGACGGCGCTGCTGGCCCTCATCCTGGTCTACCTCTTCTCCATCGTCGGCTTCCTCTTCCTCAAGGACGACTTCATCCTCGAGGTGGACCGGCTGCCCGGCAACCACTCCCGAGGTGGGGCCCCTCGCGAGGTCTTCCCTCCGCTCCCGAGTCCCTGGCTCTGGGAGGCCTTCCTCCCACCTGTCGGCCTCCCCGCCGCCCCCCCCCCCCCCCCCGACACAGACGGAGCGGGAGGGCACCTTCAGGGATGAGCTCGCAGACTCCTGTTAAATTGGCCAGCATGTGCCCCAGGGGGTGGGAAGCAGGAACACGAAGAATCCTCCCTGGGAGCCAGAGGAAGGAGCATCAAGGAAGGCTTTCTGGAGGAGGTGAGCCAGGTGGCTGGTCAGTGCCTCCTGGTGACCTCCCCTTGCTCCTTCCAGCCAACCCCCTGGGGATGACACCAGGGGCTGCCGCCTTCATGGGCACGTGTGACAGCGACAGCGTGAACTGTGACTCAGAGGTCTCCATCCCTAAGACCTTGGAAGGTGAGGGGGTGTGCGGGGCCAGGCCGGGCTGGGGACAGAGGCAGGTGGCCGGCCTGGCTCTGAGTGCAGGCTTCCCCTATAGTGCACGAGGAGCTGGAGGACACGGAGCGGGCCTGTGACACGCTGCTGATGTGCATTGTCACCGTCATGAACCACGGGCTGCGGAACGGGGGCGGCGTGGGCGACATCCTCCGCAAGCCCTCCAAGGACGTGAGTGCCTGCACCCCCGGGTCCTTGCACGTGCTGGCCCACCTGGGTCTCGGGTTGTCCGCTCTGTCTGTGTTCTCAGGAAGGAGCGTGCCCCAGCTCTGTCCAGGCCCAAGGGAGGGGGGAGGTCAGATTGTGGCCACAGTGTCCAGCAGGCCAGGGGAGGGCAGGGAAACTGAGGCAGGGCTTCGTCGCCCAGCTCCCCAGAACATGATTATCTCCAGAGGAGCAGGACCTGTGGGAGGAGCCTGTGAGAGGCTCACGGTCCTGAGGAGGAAATTTAGAGCTGACTCAGGGGCAGCCAGCACATGGGGCCCCAGCCCTGCCTCCCCCCACCCACCCCGGACCCCCAGGCTCCATCCTGCTGCTCTCCGGGGCCGCCGTTTCTCAGCCCGCACTCGGTCTCGGGCTGGGAGTTGTGCCCCATGGGTGACGTGGGGACCCCTCGGCGCAGGGCCCCCCGGGGTGGCTGCCCTGACCCCAGCCCCCTTCTCGCCCTGCAGGAGTCCCTCTTCCCAGCCCGGGTGGTCTACGACCTCCTGTTCTTCTTCATCGTCATCATCATCGTGCTCAACCTCATCTTCGGGGTGATCATCGACACCTTTGCCGACCTGCGCAGCGAGAAGCAGAAGAAGGAGGAGATTCTGAAGACCACGTGCTTCATCTGCGGTGAGGCCGCGGGGCGTGCGGGCTCACCCCTGCAGTGGGGGGCAGGCGCCTGCCCCGCCGGAGCTGCCGAAAGGGGTGGGACGGCTGCAGAGGCTCCTCCTTTAAAGCCTGTCTGTGGGGGCAGAAGCTGCAGCCCAGCCTGCGGCCTTGGCCCCCAGACCCAGCCCAGCCCCCGTCCCCTCTCCCCCCCTCCCGCCATCCCCCTAGTCCCAGGGCGGGCTAAGGAGCAGGTGTTTGCTGTTCAGGCCGGGAGCCCTGGCTCGTGCAGCCGGCATGCAGGGCTACAGCTGCGCGGGTGGGGTCTCCCGGGCTAGGCTGAGTGGGCCGGCACGGGGGCGCCAGGCCGTCCGCACGCGACCACCGAGGCCGATGGTTGCCCTGGCTCCCTGCACCCCAGGGCTGGAGCGCGACAAGTTTGATAACAAGACGGTGTCGTTTGAGGAGCACATCAAGTTCGAGCACAACATGTGGAACTACCTGTACTTCATCGTGCTGGTCCGCGTGAAGAACAAGACGGACTACACGGGGCCCGAGAGCTACGTGGCCCAGATGATCAAGGTGCGGCCTCGGGAGGCCGGGGGTGGGGACGGCCGGGGACGCGTGTGGGGAGCCGGCTGGCCGTCAGGCAGGGCTGCACCTCGGGTGCTCCCACGCTCCCCTCAGCCCCGGCTCACGGAGCTGCCCAGGGGGAGGGACGGCAGGGGAGGTGGGTCTCTCGCCCCCTGCCCCGTGGGGTCTCAGCCTCGGAGTATTTGGAGGAATCAAGTTTGACCTGTCCAGTTTCTAGGCCGAGAGGGCAGTGGGTGAACAGGGGCTCGGAGCACTGAGCACCGAGCGCGAGAGGCTCCAGGAGTCCCGCCAGTGGTGTTGTGCTTCTCCGGTGGCTGCCCGGCAGGCAGCGTGTGGGGTGGAAGGAGCACTGCTCATGGGGCTGCCGGGCCCCTCCGGGAGGTGGGGGAGGGGGCCAGGGCGTGTGACTTGTTTTTAAAGTCCCTATCTGAACTGGTCCCGGAGGCTGATCTGTTGGTCTGAGAATTCACAGTGGCGACAGGAACCAGGGGCCACGTGGGGGCCTCCCCTGCCCTCCCGCAGTCGTAGGAAACGCCGGTGTGCTGTGCGGACCCGTGGCCGTGCCAGCCGGGCCTCCCTCCCAGCCTCTGACGCGCACCTTCCCGGGGTGCAGGGCTGCGGGAGGAGGGCAGTGGATTCTGGGTGCAGAGCCCCCCTCCCCTCCCAGTCCTGGGCGTAAACAGCCGGCCCTGCTCATGGACAGAGGCCCGCGGCCTTGATATGGCTCCCCGGGGGAGCCGTTCCGTCGCGGGTGTGGCGGAAGGCTGCCCCCGTTACTGCTTTCCGGCCAGGCCCGGGCTCCCTCACCCCTCCGCGGTGCGTTTCAGAACAAGAACCTGGACTGGTTCCCCCGGATGCGGGCCATGTCCCTCGTGAGCAACGAGGGCGAGGGCGAGCAGAACGAGATCCGGATCCTCCAGGAGAAGCTCAACTGCACCATGAAGCTGGTGTCGCACCTCACGGCCCAGCTCAACGAGCTCAAGGAGCAGGTGTGGCCCCCACCCCCCACAGCCTCCCCCTTCACGCGGCGGGGGGAGGGCAGTGTGCGGGAGGGGTGGGCTCTGCTGGGCCCTCGGTCCCCGCCCCCACCCATACACACACGAGTCAGGCCCAGCTGGAGGCCTGCAGCCGGCCCCCTCCCCCGGGCAGCCTCGAGGGTGTGGGGTGAGAGGCCACGGCGGCCGCCCTCTCGCCCGCACCCTCTGCATCCGGCCGCCCGCGGGTGGGCTGCTCCCACAGCTGCACCAAATCACGGGGTTGGGACACAGCGGCGAGGGGCCGGGCCCACACCCCGGCGTCCCCCGGGGGCCGGGCGGGCTGCCAGCGCTGCACAGCAGGCAGCCGGGTTTCCGGAGCAGGGTGGGTGCCGCCCTCGGGGAGGGCGCGGGGCCAACCGACCTGCTGGCACGTTTCGCCCCAGATGACGGAGCAGCGGAAACGCCGGCAGCGCCTGGGCTTCGTGGACGTCCAGAACTGCATGAGCCGCTGAGGAGGGCCAGCGCTGTCTCCTGGGCACGAGTGCGAGTGCTCGCCCCGGGCCGGGGGCCTGCTGCCCGGCCTGGCTCCGGCCAGCGTGGAGGGGAGCCGCGGAGCGGAGGGTCCTGAGAGAGCCGCAGACTCGGAGCCTGGGAGGCCGGTCTGCCTCGACGCCCTAGCCTGCGGGACGTCTCCGGGAAGCCTGTCGCTCTGTCCCGCAGGGACACGCCTGTCCTCCTGCTGAGGGTGTTGCAAGTGCTACACTTGGAGGCTGCCTGTTCTGGGGGAGCTGGTCATGCTGTTGCTCTGACTCTGCAGCTTGTTCCTTAACTTATTCCCGGGACCGCGCAGAACCCTCGGTGCCGCCCTGTCTCCGTCCAGGCCGCCTGGCTTGGCCCAGCCGCGCTGGGGACCCCAGGACGCGGAGCCCTGTCCCCAGGCCCTGTCCCCGGAGCTGGTTCCGACTGCTTTCCCCCTCTGTGGTGTTTTACAAACCGCCAACCTGAGAACTAGTATGTTCGTCGCCGTAAATAAAGGAAGAGACTTTAGCCGTCTGGAGAGGCTGTTCCCGGGGCTTGGGCTCGCACGCTGGCCTCAGGCCTTCGGGGAAGGATGCGTCTCACGACATTCTCACCACTCCCGGACCCGCGACCCTATGCATTTAGTGCACTCCCGGATTCCCGGGGGCACGTAGGCACTAACAAAGTCTGGGACCCACGGCCTCACGGGGGCGAGGAGGGCTGGGCGTGTTCTGAGACTTGGGGTTGGTCCCCGCACCACTGGGGAGCAGGGAGTGAGGAGCAGCCCCCAGCACCCCAGAAAGCAAGCCAAACCCCGAAGACCCACTTTGGCTTTCTCCCAGCAGTGGGTGCTGTGGGCCCCCACCCCCCCCCCCCCGATCGGCGGCAGGGAGCACGTGTCTGCCAGTGAAAGCTAAGGGTCACAGAGTGAAGCCCTGGCCCGCCTGCAACCCCACCGAGACCCCAAGCTGATGGGGAGGGAGGAGGACGTGCTCTGCCCCGGGGGCCTGGGGGTCAGAGGGCATGGAGGGCGTGCCAGCCAGGCTTGCCACCTCCCTCTGCTCCTGCTTGCCACAGGATGCCTTTCTCAATATTTACTGCTATTTCTGGCCGTTTCCCAGGAGCTCCTACAACAAAGGGGAGCCTGAGAAACTTGCCAGGAGCCAGTCGGGGCCCTGCAGGCCGCGCAGGAAACACCCTCCCCTCTCAGCCCTGCGCTCAGACGGGGCAGAACAGCTGCGCTTCCTCTCCCGGGGACTCCCCTGCGGACAGAAAGGGCCCAGGCTCTCCAGGTGCCCGCGGCCGGGCCGGGGCGTTCCTCGGGACAGCAGCCCTGCTCCCATCCGCGATCTGAGTCATGCCCAAACACTGCCGACAGGATCAGGACCCTTTTATTTCCGGCGGCCATATTCGTGTCCTGGCACCTAGGTGCGCGTGCGAGACAAGGGCTCAGTCCAGGCCTTGTGCTTCTCGTCGGAACTCCGGGAGGTGAACTTCTCCTGCAGTTTCTTCCACAGGCCTTTGTTCATGTCCTTGAACTCCTCCAGGGTGTCTGCCAAGGCGGGGAAGAGAAACCCGGGTGTGAACTCTGTCCCACACGTGCACGCTCCTCTGGGTTGCTCTTTCTTTCTCACAGAGTAGGTTCTAGGAAAAGGGAAGTGCAGCCCCATCTGATAAGGCACTGAGATAAGGCAATGGGAAAGGAACTGTGAGGGGCAGCTGTGGGCTCTCGGCGGGGGCCCCCCTCGCCCCGAGCTCCAGCCCACACCCTGCGGGCACAGTGTCTCTGGGTCTGTCTTGGGGCTCGCTAGCTCAGCACCCTTCCTTGGTGTGCAGCCACAAGGAGGGGGACCCCCCAACCCCCATCCCCTGCCAAGTCCTGTTAAGTCAATTTCTTCATCCTACGGGACTCAGTAAAAGGGACACAGATACCTGCCTGGAAGGCTGTGGGACGCGAGGAAGTAACGGAGGTGACTTATCTGGCACTCAGGAACAGGTGGCGATGGGGCCGCCGATGGCTGCACGCCAGGGGCCGGGGCTCCCTCCCTGGCACCACGCTGTCCCTGAGCACCCCCAGGGGGGATTCAGAAAGCAGACAAAGGTGGTGGCAGAGTTGGAGGGGTCCTTGTGTCAGGCAGACACGGCCTCCAAAAGGTCCCGGAAGGGTTTCCCAGTCGAGGGCATCTGGAGCCAGAAAATCCTATTCGGCAGCTGACGTGCACGTGGGCCCTTACGCGTTAGAGGCTACCACTCCCCGCCCCCGCCCCAGCCGTGACCAGCTTCTCCACACACAGTACACAGCCTGCGTGCGAACCCACCCTCGGGAGATGCCACAGAGGAAGCTTCCCCGTAGCTAAACTTTTACGGTACCTACTTTTACTCCTGTTTTCAGTTTAGCTTTTCACAATAGTGTGTGAATCTCCTAGCTTGAACTGTGTTTGCTGACACTGGAGAAGGGCTGGGGCCGAGTGTAAGGGACTTGCCCTGACTGTGTGAGACCCTGGGTTTGAGCCCACGGCCCCTCAAAGAAAGGAAAAGGCGGGGGGAAGCTTTCCCAATCTGGGTGCCCCATCAAACCCAAACCCAAACAAACTCACAAAGGCACGTCCCAGGAGGACGGTGACTTGCAGTCTGCCTGCACTATTTTTTTTTTCTTTTGGGGTCACACCCAGCAATGCTCAAGGGTTACTCCTGGCTCTGCACTCAGGAATTACTCCTGGCAGTGCTTGGGGGACCATATGGGATGCCGGGGATCGAACCCGGGTCAGCCGCATGCAAGGCAAACGCCCTCCCCTCTCTGCTATCACTCTGGCCCCCCTGCCTGCACTATTACTGTCCTGGACCCCACCGGCAGCCGGGGACAGACGCCAGACAGGTCCTCATGCCGGGCACGGCTCTACCACAGTAGCCACATCCTGGCCCCGAGCACCGTCCGTGGGCTTGTGACGAGATCAGTCACATCTCTCACCGGCTGTCCCCCCAGCCCAGGTTCTGGACCTGCCGTTTCTACAAGCTCCCTTGCAGGGCACAAAATAGAACATGAGGCCTTAGTTTCTGGCCCTGCTGGACACGTGAGCTCGCATGTGGGCCTGGGAAGTGGGCAGGTGTTTCCTTGTCCCGGGAGGGGAGGGGAGAGGAGCATCCTGTAGGTTTACTCTCGTGGTGGCAGCGCGAACAAGAGGCTGCTGTCAGGACAGACCCTGCAGCGGTCGCCGGCCTGGTGCCTAGCCCACACACTGCGCCACCGGGGGCACCCCTGAGGATCAACAAGGGCAGAGGCTGAGCTTCCAGGACTCAGTTCCAGCCCACCTGCAAGTTCACGTCCACCTCTGAGGCCCTTGCAAGGAGACCATGCGTCCGTGCAGGTTCCTCACGTGAGCTTCGGGGTGGGGGAGACAGTTATATCTCTATACAGATATATGCCGTAAAATATATTTTTAAAATTGGAAATAAAGTCATGGGCCAAAATAAAATAAAAGTCTCTTCACCCCAGTTTTCCAGGGAGCATTGTAATAAAAATAGGATCACAGTGACATACAACGGCAGGTGATGCCACCAGGGTTTCAATCTGCTCTGAGTAAGAGTTTTCTGGAAGGTCAAATCCCCGAAGCTTAGCTGGAAAAGCACTGCCAGAGGGAGATGAAAGAGAAATTTCTAGAGTACCAGAAGGCAAATGTTTTAGAGCCACACCTTCCCAGGAAAGGTTAGCCTATTTTTATATAGCATATCCCTGAAAATAAAAATAGCAATTTTCCAGAACCTGCCTTCTTTACCCCAGGTCACCCTGCCATCACCCTGCCTCTCCCTTCAGAGGGTCCTTCTCTGTAACTGGGGCCCCTCGTTAACGCCGGACTCCATCGAGCTAACCCCTGTCTAGCGCACACACCGTGCCCGCCCCAGGTTGGAGCGCTCTCAGGCGGATATCCCCACAGACTGTTACCAAATGGCTTTTTGTTTTAATTAAAGCCCTCATTGTTTATAAAGCCCCCTTAGGACCATAAAAATAAATTCATTTTCCTTCCATCCTGATTCCGACTACTTCCATTTGGCAGATAACAATTCCCCCGTCCCCTGCTGCCCGGCCCTTGAATGCAAACGCTCTAAAGATGGATCTCGCTATTTTGAATAATGCCTTTGACCTTCGCCAGGCCCCAGCCCTGCAGCTTTGGAGCTTTCGGAGCTGAGCTGTCCTCACAAGCCTTTCCATCCAGCCAAGCTGTCATACGAGCCAATTCCCCTGGCCCTGGGACCCCATCACTGAGAACCCAACTGGAACGGACGGTCGTGTCCAGTACCTGTGGACAGGATCAGCTTGTATTCCTCCAGGGACAGGCCGCTGAAGCTTGTTTCTCTGGGACGAGGGTACTAGTTGCAAGGAGATAGAGAGAAGAGAGGTCAGGGGGGCTTCTTCGAGCCCACCAGAACCTGGGCATCTTGGGGGAAGCTCTGGCACCACGCACGGTGGAGGGAGTCTGGGGGCCAGAGGCCGACACGGAGAGCAGCGCCACCTGCAGGTCAAGTCGTAACACAGCAAGACCCTGTTTCCGCCAACCCACAGGGAACAGGGCTGTGGCTCAGGGGCGGCTCACATGCACAGGTCAATGTGCGGGAGATACCGACACTCCACGGGCGGGCACGTGGCCTTTGTGGAGTGACTGGACACATTTCTCAAGTCTGGGAAAAGTCAACACCAAGTGGGACCTGACAGTGATCCCGTCACAACTGAGTTCGAGAAACCCCTCCGAAAGGACTTTGTCAGCCACCCCAGTTCTGTCAGAGCGGAGGGTCGTGAGGGCCACACGGGAGCACCCCTTTCACGGCTCTCCCCCGGGATTAGCAGGAGCAGCCATGCACATGGCCTGAAAGACCCTCGGGGAGCCTCGGAGGGCCTGCTGGAAACTACCGGCCGCGTAGGAAAGGAGCAAAGCCGCACCTCTGCACGAAGCATGTGAACCCACAGGGTTCCCTGCATCCCGAGCGGCTGTCCCGCCCCACCTGCAAACACTCACCTTGTGTTTGTAGTAGTTCGAATGCAGCCTCGCCAAGCTCTCGTACATCTCGTCGCAGACCTCGGGCTCCTGGACCTGTCGGAGAGACCTGCAAGTTAGCCCTGAGGCCCCACGGAAGCTCCCGCTCACCCCGGGCCTGGCTGCTCCCTGGGAAGAGCGTCAGAAATCACCTCTGCAAAGGACGGACCCCCACCGGCCCGCCCACAGCGCCCCACCAGGCAGCAAGCCTCGAGGAGAACTCTGGGACCGGGAGCTGCCCCTTGGGCAGCAGTGGAAGAGACGGCTGCAGACAGGGAGGACAACAGGCTCAGGGGGCGGTGGACGGCAGGAGGGAGACACACGGGTGCAGAGGGGAGGGTCGGGCTGGGGCAGAGGCTGGCACGGAGGGGGAGCGGTAGGAACGCGCTATCCCAAGGTCTTTGACTGCAGGACAAGGAGCCCGGACTGGGGAGGATCAAAGTGTCCCCCCCCCTTGCTTTCTGTTTTGGGCGCTCCCCAGCAGTGATCAGGGCGGGACCCAGGGGGTGAGAGGGACCAGCCGGGCTCCGGTATGCAAAGCAAGCACTCCAGCCGCTGAGTCATCTCCCCGGCCCCCAAAGAGCTTTTTTGAGTTAAGCCTTCAATATGAAATGTATTAAATAAAGCATCTTTTATGAAAGGCAAAGGAAAGGAATCATCTGAGCAGCTTTCATCTGCGCTAAGTGGGGGGCGGCTGAACTTGCACCAGGAGAGAAACATGAGACTGGGCCGGGGGAGTGGAGGAGGCCCGGAGGCCCATGGCCTGCGGGGACGGACACCTGCTCCCCAGACCGTCCACGCTCCCGCTGGGACGAGAGAGCAGAAGCTTCTCCCTCCACACCCCTTTCTAGTCTTCTCCTCGCTCTGCCCTAGTTATTATTTATCAATCTGCCAAGAATTCTCCCAAGCTCCCCAGAACAAAACTCTGTTCCTCCACAGAATTCAGATGATGGATTTTCCCAACGCAAACTCTTTCTCAGAGAAGGCAGAACATACATAAAACATTTGCTAAGCGTCTTAATAAGGCAGCTCCACCTCTGCCTCTGCGATGACCATCAAGGCCCCAAGAGAAAGATGACCGACACTCTGATGGACCCAGCAGATGCGGCCTGGGCGACCCACTGGGGAAGGCTCAGGCCACTGCAGCAGGAGACTCCAGGCGGGGGAGGCGGCAGCGCTCGCTGAGCCGACGGGGTATGGGCTGAGGGGCTGGGACAGGCCGCCTGGGAGCGACTGCCAGAGGCAAGTCCAGCGTGAACACAATTCTCGGCCTGCACCTGGGGGGAGGACCTGCCGGGCAGGGCACCCCTGGGAGTGATGCCCGCACAGGCTTGGGCACTGTCCCCGCGTGGCCGGGCATGGCCCCCAAGCCAGCCAAGGCGATGAGCCGCAGGTTCCCAGCAGGACAGGCCGGGGGAAAGCCGGCACCCAGCTTCAAAGACTAGTCTAGAGACTCAGAAAACAGCTGCTTCACCCTCTGCTGGCTGGCCATCCTCGTCAGAGGGGTGGGCCCCAGAGAGCGGGGCCCCTGGCGACGCGGGCACCACCTCCTCCCCTCGCTGGCCCGTCACTGCGCTCCTCTGCCCGTGCAGCTTCCCCGCCCCGCCAGGAGTGGCCGCAGCCCCTGCCCTCCACGCTGCCAGGTTTCGGCACGTCTCCTGGAGCAAGGACCCTCTGATGCCAGCACCGCCGACCTGTCAGACTGACCACCGCTCGTCACCTCTTTCCCTCCCCCTCAGCACACGGCCCTGCCCACAGTCCTGGTCCTCACTCCTGGGGCCCTTTCGCCCCGTCTCGTCTCTCGGGGGGGGGGGGGGGTTCCTCGGTCCTTGTCGCCCAGGCACGGCCAATCCCGAACCAGCAGTCCACCTCCACCGGTCTCTTAAAGGGGAGATATTAATAGTCCCTCCTGACTCCGGGGGGCTGTGGGAGGTGACGCTCGAGGCCGCGGCCGACCCGCCCGCCTGCTGGGAGCGGGATGCTAAGGCCAGGGTCTGGTCAGGCCGTACACAGCCACGGCGGGAAAGACAGGCCGCACAACTGTGCCGCAAAGGCGGGGGTGGGGTGGGGGGGCCCAGTGCTGGTGCCTCTGACCCCAGGGCAGCGGTTAGGCTGTCATAGGCTGTCATCAGCAGGCGAGGGAGGGAGCAGGGAGTGCGAGAGGGGAAGTGGGGACGGGATGGGAAGTGGCCGGGCCTCACCTCGCTCCCGCATGACCAGTCTTTAGACTGAGGCTGAGGGGGCAGGTCAGCCCAGGGGGGCCACACACAGCAGGGGCAGGGGGCGGGGGGAGCATGTCTGGCCGATGCCTCTGGCACTGTCCCTGAGGCACGGTCCCCAGGCAACAAGCCCTGAGCCCCGACCCCCAGCCACGGCCCAGGTCCCCTTCGTGACGGGGCGGCAGGGCAGAGGGGAGACGGGGAGAAGAGCAGAGGGTCTGTGTGTGTAATACAGAGTGACCCCATGTGCCAGGCCCGTCCCCGTGTCACAGGCCACAGTGAGGGACGAGAAGAGGAACTGACGGGCCCGGGATCAACCACCAGCTCATGAACTTGATGCTGGGGCAATAAAAACTCCCCACAACTGGTCACCCCACTCCGCACCTGTGGTCTGCCCGCGTCTGCAGGCGGCAGTGAAAGCAGGGGAGGGACACTGAGGTCTGCCACTTTCCCGTCACCGTGGCCACACCTGCCCCAGCTCAGTAACCCGGCGTGCCTGGTGGGCAGCAGTGACAGACAGACAGACGGACGTCCTGTCTAGCCCCAGAGGCTTCACGCACGCCTGCCCCTCACCCCGTCCCAGCACCCCCACACCTGAAACAGTTTCCCTGACGAAACGTACCCTGCACTTTCAGAAACAGCCTCACACACAAGCTTTAAATAACCTGATGTTTGCATTCGCAGCTAATGAGATTACGGCTGTTTTAGGACTAATGGCAGCGCCGGGTTTGCAGAAGGCAGCGGAAGGGCAGGATGAAAAATTCAGCGCTGGCTCCTCCACGTGAATGAAATAGATGTTCAGCTGACAAAGTGTCCTTTAGGGCTCTATTTCTGCGCCTTTCGCATTTCCCCCTGCTCAGTCGTTCGGTAAATTTCTCTTTACCATATTAAACTTTTATACATACAAATCTACACTGGTGCTGCAGGCAGTGAGGCTGATTTTTAAAACTGAAGTCTGGGTGGTGACAGCCACGGGCATGGCCCCTGTCCCAGCGGCACCGAGGGAGGGAGGGAGGCACTTTCTGGGGGAGAGCGTGTTGCAGACCGCTTTGCTAATTAGGTGGTGCTGGAATCGGGCCAGGCGGGCCACGGAGGACGGTGCTCATGACCAGCTAACGGACTTCTGGGATGAGTCACTCCATGATGGAAGGAAGCCCCGAGTCAACCGGAAACAAGTTACCTGAGCACTGACAGACAGGAGGGGAGGGAGGCGAGACGCCAGGAAGACTAAGCCTGGCCCGGAGACCCCGACCCCGACGGGCGCCTGCTCGGCCGGCAGTGCCACTGCAGGGACAGTCCGAGCCCCACACCTCAGGGCCCAATAGGGGAGTGGCGGGGTGTCTTCAGCAGGGACAAGGAGGGCCTCGAGGCCTGGGAAGCCACAGCCCCTGCAGGACGGGCAGGAGGGCAGGTGGTGAGGACACGCTGGCTGGGGCGGGCCACAGGCGGGAGTGACAGGTGAGCCCAAGGGTGGCGTGGCAGAGCGCCCGTGAGGGGAGTGGGGCCCCTCGCCGAGGCCAGGGACCTCTGGGGAGAGTGGGCCACTCGCAGAGATCACTCGAGACCTCTGGGGACGGCAAGGACCTCACACGATCGGCACTCAAGGAGGAGGGGCACGCACGCACGGGCCCTGCCTCCCGCCTCACGCAGACCGGCAACAGGGTCACTCTCAGAACTGGGGACAGCACAAGCAGCTCTGAGGTCACTGCCACACCGGGAGGTGGCAGCAGCCCTGGGAGCCAGACGCCCACTGGGAGGACTGAGACCACCGGGCTCCGGAGACCTCTGCAGCCCCTACTGACACAGCCCCAAAGCCAAGACAAGGCTCACGTCCTTCCCGCCCGCCGCCGTGCATGCTGCAACCTGGACGGCCAGCCACGCCGGGCAGCTCCCGGAGGGCCAGTCCCTTCCTCCATGCCCCCCAGAGCCACGCGTGCCACCGGCTGGTGAGCACTGGTGCAGTCAGGGCTCTCTGGCTCGCTAAACTCACAAGGATCTGCTCCTGCTGGCTCCTGCCGACGGCCACAGTGGCTTTGCATCCTCCTCGCTGCCGACCCCCGTATCAGTGCTGACCCGTCACTGCACCCCTACATCACTGCTGTCCCTTGCGGGCTGCAGGAAGTGCATGTATTCCAGGACCTGGACTCAAGGGCGGGGCAGGACCCTGCGAGTGGCCGCAAAAGACCCCAGGGCGAGGCAGAGCTGTCGGGGCTGGAGCAGCCCGCCCCCCTCCCCTGGGGGTGTGCGTGAGGGGTGGACAGTGAGAGCCCCCGGGAGGTCAGACACAGGCCGCACTCGTCCCGTCGGGTGGCCTGGCTTTCTAGTGAGTCTGGCTTTCCGGGGTGGTCCTGTCCTCAGCAGGAAGACAGGGGTTGACCCCAACACAGGGAGACCTGTCATTCCTTGTCACCTATGGCCCGGAAGCATGAGTGGGGTGGTGGTGCCCAGTGCTCATGAGCAAGAGGGGCCTTTCCTGCAGGAAGCAGTGACTCGGGAACAATGACAGCCACGTGGGCGGGGCCAGGGACCGCCCGCTGCCCCTGCCTGTCTGCCTTGTCCTGCCACGGACCCCAAGTATGTAAAATGGGACGAGGAACAGCCCCCTCAGCTGAACGTGCACCACCCCGCGTGCGGTCCCCGAGAATGTGCCCATGGTGTCCGGTCCTGTGGCTCAGATGCAACAGGCCACGCGGAGGCTGCCTGCCTCTTGCCTCCACTGCAGGGCTGGCGGCGGCGCTGGCCGGGCCAGTCCCTTTAGCCAACCGGACCCAATGCCCACTGCCTGCGGTCAGCTGCCAGCTGGGTGACACACTGGCCGGAAGCACCTTCCTTCCTCGCAGGCAATCCTGAACTGCAGCAAGGATCCCTCCGAACACGACGTCCGTGAGTTCCTAAGCTGGGAGCACTGTGATGCCTCCGGTGAGCCAGGCCCCTGTGTCTGTGCTCTTCACCAGGACTCAGTGCTCACTGGGAGCACCTGCCCGGCCAGGACGCGCATCCAGTCACGGCTCAGACCTCGGGGCCCTTCCCCAGCACAGGGACGCAAAGGTGACACCTCCCGAAGACCGAGCTCTCCCCTCCTCCCCTTGTCCTCTCACACACCAAGTCCGATGGTCCAACAGCGCCCAACTGGGCGCCCCCAGGCCCCGCACAAGCCGCCAACATTTCCCGCCTCCTTGCTGGGGGCTCCACCGCCCTCTGCTACATCTGCAACTCAATCTCTGCTACATCTGCAACCCAATCGACAATCTGCCTCCCTAGCCATAACCAACCATGTTTCCTTCAGGACAGTTACTGATGTCCTGAAGGAAACACAGCTCCATCTCTTCTTGCAAAGCTCGAGGGAAGAGCAAGCAGGGAGCAGCACCGGAGAACACATCTGGGGTCTGCAGAGCTGGGATCTGACGGGACGCTGGCCTTCGAGGGCCTGAGGCCTTGGCCTGGGAAGAGCACTGTAAAGGGAGTAGGAAAAGGCCCCTCCTTTCAACAGAGGCCATGAGCTAGACCCTCCATCCATGCATCTCAGCTGCCAACCTGCAGCCTCGTTTCCAAGAGGCGACACTGTACCTTCCTGCTCCGAGGGCGCAACTAGACGGGACAAGGCCGAGAAGGAAAACGGGAAGCTGCTCCGGCAGGCGTTAGCCCGCGTCTGCAGAGGCGTTCCTTCAGCTGTGGGCATCACATTTCTTAACTCTGACCTCCGGCCCGGGAGCCCTACGCGCAAATATAACTGCTGCCGACTCGACATTTCCACTGGAAGCCAGTCCGTCCCCGGGGCAGCTCAAGTTTAAGGTGTCCAATACCAAACCCGGGATGTTCTTCCCACACCCACCTGTTGTCATCTTGTCTTTCCCACGCGTAAATGGCACCCCGGTCCACCCAGCGCTCGGGCGAAAAACAATTCCAGTGGTAACCTTGGTTCCTCTCTCTTTACCTGGCACCGAATTTCTCAGGAGCCCTGCTGACACGCCTCCCTACGGCACCCCAGATCCGGTCCCAGCCGGCTCGGGGACTGACCCTCCACCGCCTCTCTGCTCTTCCTGCTGCCCTAGGGTCCAGACCCCGGGGCCACATGCTTGTGCACACGTCCAAGTGTCGGCTGCGTGGGGCTCTGGCCCCTTCTGGAATGCCCAAGGGCGCGGGACTGTGCATCTTCCCCTAGGTCACACCCATCATATGTCACCTAGCTGGCCTTGCCATCGCTAAAATGACTATTTTTTTTTAAAGTCATTTTCTCTATCCATCGAGGTACTCCTCCAGGATGTCACATCTGCCTACTATTTGTCCCGGAACTAGAACGTCCCAGAAGCGTCGCGCGGGCAGACCTGGGATTCATCGCTGCCCGCGTGGCATCGTGCAGACCTGGGAACGGGGCGGGCCGACAGAGGTGCTCTCCCCCCGGGGCCGCAACCCCGTCTTCAGGCCTGCCCCCCACACCCGGGGACCCGATCCTCTCTGCCCCCGGGTGCAGACGGAGACGCCCCGCCGGGACCCCAGGTAAGGGCTTCGTGGGGCAAGCGCGGCCCGAACCCAGCGCCGCGAAACTGGAGCAGGGGCAGGGGCAATGGACTCTGAGGCGGTCGCCAGCTGCCCCGACGCGGGACCACCACATCCCCCTACGATCCGGCCGCCGGATTCCCCCAGAGGCGCGGCCGGGGTGCAGCCGGGTGCCGGGGGCGGTCAGCGGGTCCGCGCGCACGTGCCGGCGCAGCGAGCGCGCATGCGCAGGCGCCGCAGTGGCCCCTCCTCCCCCGCGCCGCCACCGCGCCCGCCGCGGGCGGCCCCCACGGTCCGGTCACCTTGCTGTTCTCTCCCTCCCGAAAGGCCTGTGCCACCCGCTGCCGCAGGTAAGCACCCAAGTCTCGGCCCCGTTTGGTCTCGTCCACGGGCCACTCCTCACAGAGCTTAAGAAAACGCCGGTAGCGGCCGGCCGCCATCTTGAGCCCCGCGAGTGCCCGCCCCCGAGGGCGGGGCCGCACGTGCGCACGGGCGCGCGACCGGCGCGAGGGGCGGGGCGAGGAGCGCGCATGCGCCGCCCGGGCGCGCCGCGCGGCCGCCGGAGAGCGGCGCTGCGAGTCCTTCTGTGCGGCGTGAGCCAGCCGCCTCCGGGACGCGCGGGCTCCCAGGGGCCACGCAGGCGCCGAGGCCCCGGGGACAGCTTTGCTTCTTTCTCAGTGACTGCACAAGCCCCAGACTAGAAATCCCTCCTGCGGGACTTCTGCCGTTTTGCATAAACGGATGCATTTGCATGTAAACACAGGTGGTTTATTGGATGAAGATGTGTTTGGACTCCGTCTCAGGCACTTCATGGTTGGGGGCCCGCCGCCCCTTCTCTCAGCCCCAGGGCCTCTCGCTCCCGCTGCTTCTCTGCCGCATTTCCTCCTCTGTGCTTCCCGGCTCTTGTCCCTCTCTCCTCGCACCCCCATGCAACCCCTATCAGGTCCTGCCCAGGGCCCCTCCCCAGCCTGATGTTCCCCCCCCACCACCGCAGGTTTGGCCAGTGACGGGGGAGGGGGCGTTGATGTGATCTGGAAAGACTTCTTTCGCCAAGCTGTCTCCTGCACACCTCCAGATGCAGCGTCATGTGGAATACCCAGGTTTTCCTTTTCAAAAGACATCCCCAGCCTGCATGTTGTCAGTATAACCCTTGGCCCCACTCTGCGACATCACCATCTCTCTTTGTTTGTTTGTTTTTTGGGTCACACCCAGCGATGCACAGGGGTTACTCCTGGCTCTGCACTCAGGAATTACCCCTGGCGGTGCTCAGGGGACCATATGGGATGCTGGGACTCAAACCTGAGTTGGCCCCGTGCACGGCAAACACCCTACCCGCTGTGCTATTGCTATTGCTCCAGCCCCATCACCGTCTCTTTACCTGGCAGTGCTCGGGGCTCACTGGCAGGATTCAGGGTGAGAGAGATAGTACAGCATGTAGGGTGCTTGCCTTGCACGTGGCCTACCTACCCAGCTTTGATCCTTGGCATCCCATATGGTCCACCGAGCACTGCCAGGAGTAATTTCTGAGTGCAGAGCCAGGATAACCTCTGAGCACCACTGAGTGTGCCCTGCCCCCCCCAATTAAAAAAAAACAAGACTCCTGGCAGGGCTCATGGGATCATGTGGGGTTCTGGGACTTGAACCCTGGGCTGCCGTGTGCAAGGCGGGGGCTTTACCGCCGTACTATCTCTCTGACCCCAACACCATCTTCCTTTTAGCCAGAGCCATGCCAAGCACACACTTGACCTCCCTCTTCCTTCTTGCCCACCGCTGTTGGAGAGGTGAATCAGGAAGACTTAGCCTTAGACTGTAGGGGGAGGGGCTGCCCCAGGCTACCCTACCCAGACACAAAGTTCAGAGTGTCCTGGGCTTTCACTGGAGTGTTGGAGAAGACTGGGGTGGGGGAGGGATGGCAGCCTGGGACCCTGGCTGTGGGGGGCCTACAGGGAGGAAGATGAGAGCGGCTTCTGAAGATGGGTTCAGGCTGGAGCCCGAACGTGCTGGCGCTGGGGCAGGCCTGGGAGCAAGAGGAAGGCGAAGGGATTTGCAGAGCGGTCAGGGCAGGGGCTGGAGAGATAGTTCAGCAGTCAGGCCACTCCCCTTGCGTGCTACTCATCAGGGTTCGATCTCCCGCACCTCATACGGTCCCCGAGCCCCGCAGGAGTGATCCCTGAGCACCACTGGGTGTGATCCCGAAACAAAACAAAGAATGCTTGAATGAGACCCTCTGGGCACTTAGGATGTCTGATGTCCATTTGAGGCAGGTGAATCGAGGGATGTCCACCTGGGGTAGGAGAGTCCAGGGGAGGTGAAAATTCACCCCGGTCTGTCTCTGTGTCCCCAACAATACCTCTCTGTTCCGCCCTCACCATCAGCTCTTCTTATAGCCACGTAGTTCTCTCTCTGTCTCTCTCTCTGTCTCTCTCTGTCTCTCTGTCTCTTTCTCTCTCTCTCTTTTCACTGGGGGGCACATCCAGGGGTGTTCGGGATCCAGCCCTCCAGCCCTGGAGAACGATCACTCCAGCCCGCCACTGATCTTTCTGCCCCCTCTCGCAGGCCTTGTGCCCTGGCCCTCCGAGCCACCTCTGGGGGCCTGGCCCCGGCGGTCTGGCGGCTGCCCTGAGAGCCGGGAGCAAAGGTTTTATCTATTTACTCTCACGCCCCAGGCACCTCCCTGGATAGCGGGTGCCCCAAGGCCGCGTAAGTGCCGGAGGCCCCACCACAGCTGTGAGAACACCTGCCTCTGGGACAGATGCACGGCTGGCAGGGCCCGACGTGCACGTGCACATGTGTGTAGTGTCTGTATGTTTCTCTGTATGTCTGGTGTGTCTGTGTGTTTGTGCATGTGACTGTGTATGTGTGTGTGTCTTTGTGTGTGTGCATGTGTGCGTGTGTGTCTGTATGTCTTTGTGTGTGTCTCTGTGTGTATCTGTGTGTCTGTGTATGTGTGTGTGCGTGCATGTGTGTGTGCGTGCGTGTTTGTATATCTCTGTGTCTGTGTGTGTATGTCTGTATGGTCTTTGTGTGTCTCTGTGTTTGGGTCTGTGTGTGGTCTTTGTGTGTCTGTGTGTCTATGTGTGTGGTCTGTGTGTGTGTCTGTGTGTGTGGTCTGTGTGTGTCTCTGTGTTTTTGTGTCTGTGTGTGTCTGTGTGTGGTCTCTGTGTGTCTGTGTGTGGTCTTTGTGTCTCTGTGTGTGCGTGTGTGAATGTGCCAGCGTGAGGCCCAAGGGAGGCGAGTGGTGAGGAAGAACAAGGGTGTCTGGGGAGACACAGGCTGCACCCTCCCCAGGGTTCTCATTTCCTTCTAGTGAGCAGGTTGTGGTGGCTGTGGCTGTGGCTGCAGCTGTGGCTGCGGCTGTCCACCTCTGGTTCGTGCAGCCCGCCCACCTCTCTCCACCCCAGGATGATTTGACTCGGTGGTTCAGGAGTCAAGCCTTGGAGTCCAACACACCTTGGTTGGAATGTGGACTTGTCTGTCCTCCCTCCCCCCCTTCCTTCCTTCCTTCCTCCCTTCCTTCCTTCCTCCCTCCCTTCCTTCCTTCCTTCCTTCCTTCCTTCCTCCCTTTCTTCCTTCCTTCCTTCCTTCCTTCCTTCCTTCCTTCCTCCCTTTCTTCCTTCCTCCCTTCCTTCCTTCCTCCCTCCCTTCCTTCCTTCCTTCCTTCCTTCCTTCCTTCCTTCCTTCCTTCCTTCCTTCCTTCCTCCTTTCCTTCCTTCCTTCCCTCCCTCCCTCCCTCCTTCCTTCCTTCCTTCCTTCCTCCCTCCCTTCCTTCCTTCCTTCCTTCCTTCCTTCCTTCCTTCCTTCCTCCCTCCCTCCCTCCCTCCCTCCCTCCCTCCCTCCCTCCCTCCCTCCCTCCCTCCCTCCCTCCCTTCCTTCCTCCCTCCCTCCCTCCCTCCCTCCCTCCCTCCCTCCCTCCCTCCCTTCCCTCCCTCCCTCCCTCCCTCCCTCCCTCCCTCCCTCCCTCCCTCCCTCCCTCCCTCCCTCCCTCCCTCCCTCCCTCCCTCCCTCCCTTCCCTCCCTCCCTCCCTCCCTTCCTCCCTCCCTCCCTCCCTCCCTCCCCTCCCTCCCTCCCTCCCTCCCTTCCTTCCTTCCTTCCTTCCTCCCTCCCTCCCTCCCTCCCTTCCTTCCTTCCTCCCTCCCTCACTCCCTTTCTTCCTTCCTTCCTTCCTTCCTTCCTTCCTTCCTTCCTTCCTTCCTTCCTTCCTTCCTTCCTTCCTCCTTCCTTTCTCCTTCCTTCCTTCCTTCCTTCCTTCCTTCCTCCCTTCCTCCCTCCCTCCCATCCAGTCATCTTCCCATCTATTTTTTCATCCATCCTTTTATTCATTTATTTATCTGCCCATCCATCCACCCACCCATCCACCCGTCATTTAAGAACTGATGGAATTTTCAGCGGCCTAGTAAAAAATAAAATTGTGAAGCTCCTTATTGAAAACTTACTAAGAACTTCTAGACAGTCGTGGGCCAGAGAGGTGGTACAGTGGTTAAGGCGCTTGCCTCGAACGCAGCTGACCTGCAGGAGTGACTCCTGAGCACAGAGCCAAGGGTCGGTTCTGAGCACAGCTCAGAGCTGTGGCCAAAAGCAAACAAAAGATTTTCTTTTCCTAGCACAGTAGCTCCAGAGCATCAGGCGAGTGCGGGGCCCTTCGGCATGAGGACCCCGAGCAGTGCCAGCCCCCACTCACGAGCAGGCCGCGCGCCCTGACCCCCCATTGAAGGGTCCTACACTTTGGGGCGGGGGGGGGGGGCGACAGCTGAGCCAACAGACACAGTCACTGCAGTCTCTGTTGCGTTCGGCCCTTCCATCAGACAAGATGGTTTCCGGAGCGAGAGGGTCCGGTGCTGGTCTGCGTGGGCGGCTGGAGCAGGGGTGGGGCCTGGGGGTCCGGGGCGGCGGGCAGGCGGGCGGGCGCTGCAGCTCCCTCTGTGGTGAGTGCCCCGGCCTGACTGGGGCGACGGCGACAGACGCCGAGGGCGGGCACTGCCCGTGTGCCCGCACTGCTCTCCCGCCGGCTCTGGGCAGCACAGGAGATGCGGGGCCTCCGGCACTTCCCGGCCAGCAGGCCAGTGACTCAGTGCTGCTCGCCCAGGTGGTCCCGGGGGGCCAGGGGAGGCGCTGGGGACCAGACTGGGGCGACTGAGTGCAGGCCTTCCCCCCCGCACCATCTTTCTCGCCACGACACTGTTTTTTTTTTTGGTTTTTGTTTATTTTTTGGCTTTTTGGGTCACACCTGGCGATGCTCCTGCTCAGGGTTGCTCCTGGCTCTGCACTCAGCAATTACCCCTGGCGGTGCCGGGGGACCATATGGGATGCCGGGGATCGAACCCAGGTCGGCCGCGTGCATGGCAAACGCCCTCCCCGCTGTGCCGTCGCTCCAGCCCCACTGTTTTAAAGGCCACCCAGACGGCTTCACCAAGTGCGAGTTCAGGGTGAGTGAGAAAGACCCTCTGCCACCCACGTCTCACAGAAGCGGAGACTGAGGAAGGAGGCCGAGGGCCACCGGGCAGCAGCGGCGTCAAGATTGGCACGGGCGCCTCTGCTCAGCCCCGCACCCTCAGGCCAGGGTACAAGTGTGGCCGCTTCCCCAGGGCCCAGGGCCTGTACGTCCCCCACCCCCGCCCTGCTGGAGCCCTCTGGCCTGTCGGTCACCCAGTGTGCCCTGCACACGCCTCTGCTGTGTCCTCGGCGGGTCGCTGACCATAAAGACGCACCTGCTGGCTCTCAGAGACCGCAGCCTCCCCGCCCCCAGCCCCTGGAGCAGTCCCTGGGCGCCCCGTGGGCTGGGGGTTTGTACCTGCCCCACCACATCCCTTTGAATGCAGCCCTGGTCTCGCTTCATAGAAATCGGCCCCACTGGGGGAGGAGGAGGCGGGGCGGGGAGGGAGCGCGGCTCCAGTTTTTCAGGTTATAATGATGCCAGTAATTGAGACTCCGAATTGCACATTTGAATCGCTTGAAAGTAAAAAATATCGTTTTGTAATGCTGGTGTTAATAATGTAAACATTAAAAAGGAATTAAATACTTAGCCGTATTGTAGGGCACGATTGCCTGATTTTTCTTCTTTCAACTTATTCAACTGGAGGAAGAGATTGGCTGCCGGCCCCGGCTCTGCTCCCGGGGAGGGCCTGGACTCGGGGAGTCAGTGCTCCCTCGGGCGAGAAGGCGTTGCGGGAGGTCGTGCTGGCGCTCCTCGCCGCCCTTTTTTTCTAGGGGGCCGGGTTTCCCTCGCAGGCGGGGGGGGGCATTTATGAGGTGCAGGGGCAGGTGAGGCGCAGCCTGAGAGTACCGGGACTGCCGCCCGCTCTGTCCCCTCCCTTGGCCCTGCTCCCGGTGGCTGTCACGGGGCAGCTGCCCCCTCACTGCCGGCCCCGGTGGCAGGTGCCACTTGCCAAGAGGCGCACACAGGAAGGACTCTGAAGTGGACAGGTGACGTCATGCCACAGAGCCGGGACTGGGTCCCCCCCGCCAGCCCCCCCCCCAGAAGCCTCACCTCCTCCGAGGACTGAGGAGGGACCAGAACGGGGCACGGCGGGGGTGGGGCGGGGTGGGGGTGCCTGCCTGCTGTCAGGGCAGCCGCAGCAGGAGGCGTTCGGAGCACTGGGCAACGGGTCAGCTGGCCTGGCGGGCACCCACCTTAGTGTGGTCGCAGGGCGGCTTCCTCTCTCACATCCTGCCCCCACCCCAAGCGCCCGCACCTCCCTCCGAGTTCCCTCCCTCCCTCCCCCGTCCTCCCTTTTATGTCTTCGGGCGCCCAGGAGAGAGAGTTAAATCCAGAGCTGGGACCTTAGGTCACCCGGGAGCCGGCGGAGCGGTGGTACCGGACCCTTTGCTTCACGGGTCACATCCTGGCAGGTCCAGCGGGCCCAGAGCAGCTGCTGTCAGAGTGACGGACCGCGGGTGTGGCCCGGAGGACACTGCACGGTGGGGACTGTCTGCTCCTTTCTCTCCGGCACGGGCCCGCAGAGGGACACGGTGGGCAGGGAGGGCTCTCTCCCACCTCACCCGCTTCTGGGGGCAGAGTCGAGTTCTGGTGAGAGAGGGAAGGAAACTGAGGAAGGGGGAGGCCAAGCGCCTTCCGGGTACCCTCACGCCTTGAGGACGTGGAACAGACAGACGCCCGACCCCCTGGATGCCCGACCCCCGTCTGCTCCTGGACGGGGGGTGGTGCCTTTAAGAAGACGCAAGCCGGCGTGTTCTCATCAAACCCACTTCTGAGGTGCCCAGCGGGCAGGGCCCTGTCGTCGGGAGAAAGTCGGGAGCAGAAGCATCCAGAAGCAGGGCTCGGAGTCGCCCGTTCAGGGAGCTGGGCAGAGACAAGTGACACACAGGTCGTAAATCAGGAAGTCGTGGCCAGAACAGCAGAGCCGGGCCCATCTGGCTGCCGGAGCGGGAACAGCCCGTCAGCGTCTCCGTGGAACTCCGAGCAGCGTCCTCATCGCCGCGTCGCATGTGGTAGCACCATGGCGCGTCAGGCGAGAGAGTCGCTCCCACGGAAGCCGTGTGCCCGGTCTGTCCCTCGGCGCAAGCTGCACGTGGAGCCTGGCCTGCCGGTGTTGGCCAAGTGGCACCCGCATGCAGGAAGCGTGGCGGCCTCTCGCCTCTCAGGTGCCCGCGTCTGACTCTCCGTCAGTTTCTGTAATGCGGTGACAGTTCCCGGGTGTGGGACTCGGGTGTCTCCCCTCGGTCGGGGGTGTCTCCCCGTGTCCCTCCCACCCGTGACAGGGCAGGGCAGAGACTCAGCCCGGATTGCGATGTGCAGCTGCTGCCCACTGGGAATGTCCCATCTCGGCAGGTGCCTGACTCAGACCTGTGTGCTTCAGAGGAAGAAGGGCATCATCGGGTAAACCAGCCACCGATGGGGTTGGGGACCCATCACAGGGGCACGGAGCCAGCCACAGGCAAGATCACAGCAAGCCGGTGGTGTGGGTGGGCGGCCCAGAGAGGCTCCGGTTCTAGTGGAGAATTCCCACCCGGGCTCTCAGCCAGGCCCGGCAGCCCCGGGGCTGAGAATCGGAGGAAGGAAACGGGAGCCAGCGCACTGGGGACTTGGTTGATGTGGCACCAGGTTCTCAGGCGAGAAAGTGACCCAGAAAAAGCAGTATTTTGGGTTCCATTTTGTCACTGGCAACTACTTGGTTTTCGGCGGGTCCCCTTCCACCACCTGCTGTGCTTCCTCTCGCCCCTTCCCGCTCGGGGTGCCTTGGACTCGGGTCAGCCGGATGTGATTCGGGAACCTCATCTGCTTAGTACTCCCTCCACTGCAGCCGTCCAGTGAGACAGAATGTGCTTTTCAGCCAGGCCACACTGTCACAGAATTCGTGTGGGCTTGGGTCTGTTGATGGTGATCAGCCACAGGAGTCCAAAAATGATTTTATTTTTCCCGGCTACAAGGCTCAGGTGAAAGGACCGTTCCTTCTCAGGCCTGGTGCTTGCCACACAGACAAGTATTTCACCAGCCCCGCCTCCCACCCCTGATTTCCCGAAAGGCGCCCGAAAATCGGCGGTGTGTTCTTGCCGCATCCTCCAGCCGCCCATAATTTGGAAGCGCCGTGTGACATGACGAAGGGAATGAACAAACAGAAAGGGTAATAAGGCGCGCCAAATAATCACTGGTGACCTCAGCAATTTTATTAACAAATTTATTTCCCTAATTGGGTACCGGAGCTCCGTGCTGGACTCCAGGGCGCTGTAATAGGGTTCCACGCTGCAGAAGAAGGAATTAATTACAACTGTTTGCTCTTTGTTCCATATTTACACACGCCCGCCAGTCTTGTAAACATCGCGCCTGATTTCCTGGGTCCACCAGGCTCCCCCTCCCCATCATCTCCCCCCCCCCAAAAAAAAAGAAAATGAAAGCTGAGTATAGTTCGGCATTCTGGGCTCTGGCAGGCGCGTGTGCGTGTCCACACCTCCCTGCAGAAGCTGCATTTCATAAATCAGCACTTGGGCAGCTGAAGTCTGTAAGACCCTGTTCTCCAGGGGCAAAAATGGAGTCTTGGCTCTCCACGCTCGGGGTGGGGGTTACGAAGCGGGCAAGATGGACCAAGGTGTCCAGCTTCATCCTGCATGGCCCCTGGAGGAGGTGAGAGGCACGGTGGCCTCTCCCTGCACCATTGCCCGGCTCGGGCAGCCCTCGGGAGCACCCGGCCTTGGCCTCGACAAGTCCCTCTCCCCGGTTCCTCGAGTAAGGAGGGTGCTCACTGTTTGTGAAGACTGCAGCCCCAAAGCGTCTCTCGGTGCAAGTATTCCTGACTCTGAGGAACGCCAGCCTGCGATACGTGCCACTCCCTCCCCCCCCCCCCGCCAGGTGGTACCAGTGTCCACTGACTGTCCTGTCTGCTGGCCAGATGTGCACAGATGCGGGGTCCATGGGACTGTGGCCAGCGTTGGTTCCCTGTTCTCGTTTGTTTGAACATGTTCTCTCACCGTAATTGAATCACGACTACTCCAGATGCTTCCCATCAAGGCAGAAAGCTCGGCCGCTGTCCCAGGGCGAGGCCCCCGCCCCCCTCTCCGGCTGGCCAGGAGCTTCCTTCTGGGCCAGAGAGCAGCCGGCACCGCGTGGCTGGTGGCCCCCGTAACCACGGCAGCGTAGAAATGAGCTGTCCCTTCCAGACGTCCCAGAGGAGCCTTTGGATACGGAAGACTTGCCTGTGAAAAATAACCCAGTGGGAACAGTGATCGCCGGAGCAGTGAAGAACAGGAGCATTTCCGGGGTTGATGCTAATGGACTTTCCTTCCCGAGGCCGGGCGGGCGGGCGGGCGGCGGGGAGCGCTCAGCTCAGCCTGATCAAAGCGCCCTGTCACAGGGATTCGGAGGCCAGCGGGCTGGGGCTGGGGTGGCCAGGCCATCCTGGCGTCCCGGCTCCCGGCGCTGGTTTCTTTAGCAGCTAGGATTGCAGCCTGATAGGCACAGATACGGCGTCTGAACATAGGCATGATGATTACAAAGGGTTTACTCCATTGAAGGGGGCATCTAGACTACCCTCGCGGCCCCACAGGCCCCTTTCGAGTTCTCAAGTCTCGAAGAACTCGGGATGGGCCTGACACATCTCATTCTCCCTCTTGGATGTCCTGCAGGATCTGAAGGAGGTTTTCCAGGCCGAAAATATAGCCTTGATCGGGTCCGTCGTGGGTGGCTTGCTCGTTCCAGGAGCCTTTGTACGTGGCGTGAGCAAAATCTATCATCCGGATGTCGACTTTGGCCAGGCCCTCGAGAGAGTCGCCCCCGGCTGTCTGCAGAGCCGAGTCCTGGGTCCCGGGGCCGGCGGGGGTGCCTGGTGGGGTGTCTGGGCCTTCCTGGCCCTCGTAGATGATGAGGAGGGAGCTGGAGTAGAAGCGGTAGGAAGACTGGCTTCTGATGACGGACAGGAGGGCGCGGAGCTGGCCCTGCACGGGCGCCAGGAGCTCCGTCCGCAGGCGGGTCCCGTCGTGCAGGAACTGGTAGAGGGCTTGTCTGAAGCCCTCCACCGAGAGCTTCCTCCCGTAGTACTTGTCTTTGCAGAGGAAGTTCTTCTTATCAGTTTGATAAACCTGGCATTTAAAAAAAAAAAGGAATGAAAAATCGTGAAGGAAAAATTGCATCTGCTACGGCTACAAGCTAACATCATCTAGAAGCAGCTTTTTTCCAGGACGCAGGAGGCAGGCTTGGCTGGAAAAAAAAAAACAACACAAAGATGATTTTTTTTTTAAATCTAGCAGTGTAGCTTTTACATTTTAAAACGCTTTCTGCGCAAGCCTTCCATAGGCGTTCAAGACCTACCGCTCGTTCGCCCTGCAGAGGTGACCCTCCATCTGCAAGGGGAAGGGTTTGGATCTTTTTTCTTGGAATTCCCACCAATGCCAGCCTCCGACTCATGATTTAAACCCTGGCTCCTGGCCCTCTTCAGTTCAAATATTAGCAGACCCGAGCCGGGATCTGAAATCACGGCCAACGGCCTTGGAAAGGCAGCGAGATGACAATTTCCCCGGCAAAGTTTACAAAGTACTGCGGGTTCTCAGGAGACAGGGACGGCTCTGGTGCAGGAGCGGGGTGGACGGTTTGAAGATGAGCAGCCGGGGCTCGGGGAGTTTTCAGGCAACCCGAGGGGCTGGACGTGGGGCCAGGGCTGAGCAGGGGATTCCCAGTCACTCCTCGGGGCGCCCGCCCCTCTCCCCACCCTGCCTTGGCTAGCAGGAAGGAGCAGATGCTGATTGGTGGGGACCGCGGTGGCTGCCCCCTTCGTTCAGATGGCACGGGCAGCAGGCGAGGCTGCCAGGCCCGGGGGGCGACTTGGCACACCTCTGCCTGGCCCGGCACGCTCGGGAAGGGCCAGTACCGAGTCAGGACTGATGCTGTGTTTATGAGGGCAGGAAATCAGAGGAGATGATGGACGTGCTGCTGGCTGTGAAGGCTGGAGACGGGCTGCTAAATTAGCCGTCAGAGCGACATGACAGGCCTCACTTTCCAAATAAATCAGATCAATTTCCGGAGGCTCTGAGGTCCGGAGAGAGATTCCATTTACACCACAAATCATCAGCCCCCGTCCTCTGAGGACTGCCTCCCAAGCCTTCCCGGGGACATCTGCGCAACAAATTTATAGACTCAACTTCCAGTTTCAAGGGGTGGCAGTTTCAATTAAGGAAAGCTATAACATTTACCGTCAGGCCGGTGTCTGCTTTTGCTCCGAGTAGAGAGACTATAAGCGAGCGGACGGAGGAAGTTTATTTCCTCCTGTGCGGCAGCCTGCCATCCCCGCCATAAGCCACATCAGAGCCGCCGCCAAAATGAAGCGTAATAAAATATTAACCGTTCCTCTGCCGGGGGCAGCGGGTGGTGAACCTCCCGGCTTTGTTAAGCAGAACAGGTAGCCAAAAAGGCATCAGAAGAGTAGCAAGTGGCTGCCGAGGGTTCGAAGAGCAGACCGCCTCGGAGCCTCTGCAAAGCCGGGTGCGCGTGTGTGCTCCTCTGTGTGTGTGTGTGTGTGTGTGCATGCTCGCCTGTGTGTGCCTGTGTGTGTACCTGTGTGCCTGTGTGTGCCTGTGTGTATGCACCTGTGTGCCTCTGTGTGTGTGTGCATGCTCGCCTGTGTGTGCCTGTGTGTGCATGTGTGTGCATGTGTGTGTGCACCTGTGTGCCTCTGTGTGTGTGTGCATGCTCGCCTGTGTGTATGCACCTGTGTGCCTCTGTGTGTGTGTGTGTACATGCGTGTGTGCGTGCACACTCAGCCTCATTCAGGAGAGCGAGCATCTGCAGTACAGAGCCCCTTGTCTTCTTTCCCTGCTTCCTGCACACACTGACAGCAAAGCTCTGCCCTCCACACAGGCACGACCCACATGGCCACAGTGACAAGTCTCTGCCACCAAGACCCTGAGATCCAGGGCCGGAGAATACAGTGGGCAGGGCATTTGCCTTTTACAATCCCTGGTACCCCTTCCCTTGAGCCTCGCAGGAGAGATCCCTGAACGCAGAGCTAGGAGTAGCCCTAAGCACTCCAGCTGTGACCCAAAACCCAAATAAATAAATACAGTACAGGAGTTTGTATGGCTCTTGCTTTGCATGTCAACCTTGGTGCAAATCCCGGCACCACATGCGGTTCCCCCAAGTGCCAGCAGGGGTCACTCCTGAGCTCAGAGCCAGGAACAACCCCGCCCGCTAAAGTGGCTGTTTCTCCTTCCAGGGGGGCCGGGGGTGCCCAGTGGTCCTGTGCCCGCCCCTTGAGCCCTGTCCCCAGCACTGCCGGAAGCCCGGCCCCTCGCGCGCGGCCACACGCACCTGCATGCCGCAGATGCGCACGCCCAGGCAGGCGGAGGTGCTCTGGGCGCACTTGCGCATGTGGCGGGCCTTCTTCTCCTCGGACGCGTCGTCCCCGTGCTGCCGCGTGCCCATCTTCAGGTCCAGGATGCACGGCAGCTTGTACTGCGACACCACGTTCTCCAGCAGCAGGAACCCTGGAGCTCTGAGTGAAGGAGGGTCTGGGAGCAGAGGCCGCGCCCCGGCCGCTGTCCCGCCCTTCCAGACGGCCGGCGTCGCGGTTCAGAACTCGCAGTGTGAGCCTTGCAGGCCGCCTTAATACACCCGTTTACTTAGGAGGAGTGTGTGCGTGCGTGTGCGTGTGTGTGTGTGTGTGTGTGCGCGCGCGCGCGCGTGTGTGCCAGCTTCTTTCTGTCTCCATTCCCCCCACCCCCCTCTGAGGATGAAATTTAAACGCAGGCGTGAAATCCCTGGCAGGCCCGGCCCAATTTACATCTCACAGCGGAAAATCACAAAGCTAAAACCTGGGAGGCTGAAACCACGGGCCGGCGGACACCTTTTGGGGAAGAAGTGGGTTGGTGTTCGTTCCGGAGATGAGTGGCAGGAATATTAATTTGGGTGGAGTAATTATCCCGTGAAAGCTTCTTAGGGATTAGGACTGCAGATGTGTTCCGAGAACACGGGAAAGGCGGCCACCCGTTCCAGACCGTGGCAAAGGGGCATCTCCAGCCTCAGTTCAGGGAGCTGAGAAGGAGGCGGGGTCCCCTGAGAGATCAGCCCCCGGCCCCGGCACGAGGCTCTGCTCTTGCCTCCGGTCAGCTTGGGGGAGAGAAGGGAGGTGGGTCCAGGAGCTTTTCCTCCTGCTCCCAGACCCCCCCGCCCAGCTCATCCTGCCCGCTCAGGTGACACTGGGCTCCCCTAACCTTGCCGTCTGACTCCCTCACCCTCCATTTGTCTCATGTCTTCCTGGTCCCGGGTTCGAGGGCTGTGTCACTCTCTTTGGCCTGTGTGTGTTCCTCTCCCACCTCTGCTCTAGGTCTGTACACAGACACAGACACACACGCCCCAGGGGTGCACAGTGGGGGTCGGCCAAGGATACTCTGTAGCTTGTTCTCCGGATACTCGGCGCACAGGCGGCTCAGGTGGGCCTGGTGGCAGTGCAGGCCCCACGGGTTGAAGCTGCTTTCAGCCTGGTGCTCCTCGGCCTCTGGGGCGGCCAGGGAGGTCTCCGTGGAGTGGAGGTGGAACTCGGACCGCAGTAGCGCCGTGGCCCGGCTGCCGAGAGGGAGACACAGACGGTTGGCGGGGGGGGGGGGGGGGGAGCCGCCAGAGGCCCCCTCCTGCCCCGGGTGTGGGGTCCGGCTCTGAGAGGTCGCAGGGGGTGGGAGGGCCACCGGAAATCGGGGCAGCAGGGCTGCGCCTGGCGCCCGTCTGCAGAAGGGAGATAACTGCCACTTCCTGTCGCTGGGCCAAGCGGCTTAATTAGCTGCGCGGCGGGAGCGGTGCTCCTTGGGGAGCACTGACATCCTCTTAGGCCCTTTGTTTCCCAGCCGCGTTTCGGGCTCCCCAGGGGCCTTTCCGCAGGGAAGGGCGCTAACACGCAGGGTGGCCTGGGGGGCGCGGCAGGGGCTCCTGAGACCCACCAGCCCTGCTCCCCCCTCCCGCTCTGCACGGGCCCCCGGAGGCACTCCAGCTCCCGGTGAGACAGACCCTTCGCCGACAGGCTGGCGGGGCTCTCCTGGCCTCTGCTCCGTGGGGGCCGGCCCTCTGCCCCCGCCCCCCGGGCCCTCACCTCTCCTTGAGCGAGTGAGCCAGCTGGGCCAGGGGCCGGGCGCCCCCTCCCGCGCTCTGCTGCAGCCTCTGCCAGAGAGCCACGGCCGACTCGGGGGAGACCGGGAAGGGGCCCCCGCCCTCCACCAGCGGGTTGGCCTCCAGGCTGAGGTGTCCCAGGCTGTCCTTGCGGAGGCGCACGGTGATGGTACCTGCGGGCGCACATGGTGACGGCGTTGGAGCCTGAGCGTGGTGCCAGTGACACACGCGCGCACACACACACGCACGCACACGCACGCACGCACGTGCACGCACATGTGCACACGTTCTTCTCTCGAGGACCAGCTGGGCCCCTTTCCGGAGCACCAGGACCCACGGAGTCTGCAGAAAGAGCCTCCTGCTGGTCTGGAGGCCGCCTCAGGACGCCCTCCTGGCTGCGGCGGGGAGACAGACGTGCTGAGGGGGCGTCTCCCGGGACAGCGCCAGGCGCCCTTGGCGTCTCTCTGCTGCGGGTGCCTGGCACCCAGCTGTGCCCGGGCCTGGGACATGGGGGCTGGTGGTCGGGGAGAGACGGGCGTCTAGATCCATCCCAGCCTGAAGCCCGCTTCCCCCACGGCCCCCACCTCGCTCCTGACAGAGGGGAGGACCCTGGATGCCAGCACGCCCTGATTCCAGTTGCTGGGCCAGTGGGCGCGTTGGCAGGAGACGAGGGGGGGAGGTGTTTTCCTGCTACTGCAGCATGGGGTCTCTGCTGTGGCTGGGGGTCTCTGAGGCCTCCTGGTCTCGCCCGGGGGGATGGGCACGGCGCTGCTTCCCCTGGGCCTCCAGCCGTGAGCACTGCCGAGGGTCCCGTGATAGAGAGAGAGAGAGTGCAGGGTCAAGCCGCTTGCCTTGCTTCTCGTGACCCCGCCAGGAGTGGTCCCTGAGCACAGCCAGGTGTGGGCCCCTCCACGACACACGCAAGAGTGCCCCTCCTGCCTCCGGGCTGACTGTGGCTCGGTGGTCAGCACCTGCCGGCACGCGCCAGGCCTGGGGTTCGATCCCCAGCACTGCCTGGCTGCCGAGGCCCCTTCCCGTGTGTCCTCTGTGGCGCCCTGACCGGGGGGCAGGGGGCGGCACACAGCCCCAGCTCCCCTCGTCACCTTCCCAGCCATGGTGGCAATTTCTGCTGACCCAGGGGCCCGTGTCACGGCAGCTGCTGTGCCGCTCGAAGCCCATTCTTGGGGCTGCTCCGTAAGCCTGCGGGGTGCTCCCTGGGGCTGCTGGGGGGCTGCTCGGAGCCGCCCCCGCCCCGTCCTCTCTTCTCAGACCCCCAGGGCTCCCGGTTTGCACGCAGGAACGAGTGTCTCAAGCAACTGTGTTTCCTCGGCCCAGCCCGGGTTCCCGAAGCGACGGGGCCCCTGGCCCTGGCACAGTGCCGGGTGCTGGCACCTGGGCCTTGGCACGCACCCCTCCCCCCAAGGCTCCCCACCAGAGGGCAGGTCGCAGGGGGGGCCCTGGTCACAGCCGGCGCCCCGCGCCCACCGCGGGCTGGCTCTGCCGATCCTGCGAGTCCCCTGCACCCCGGGCTCACTCCCGAGCCGCGAGTGCCCCCTCAAGGTCACGCATCCGTCAGGCCCAAGACGGCCACAGCCGCGGCAGATCCGGAAGAAGGAGCAGGCTGTGACACGGGCCCTTCTGGGGGAGGGGGGACGCCGGGCGCCGCTCAGCCAGGTGTGGATGAGGGACAGTCTGCTGGGGACCGGGCACGCAGCACTCTGACCACTCCCCCCGGCTGGTCTAGACACCCGAGGACACGTGGTCCCTCCAGCCCTGTGTCCTCAGAGCGGGGGTCGCCGGCCCCACACCGGCAGGACGCAGGACACCCTCGGGACGCTCGGGCACCCCCACGCCTCGGGCGGGGGATGCAGCCCAGGGCCGTGGGACCTTTTAAGTTCACGTCACCCCGAGTGGTGGCGTCTCGGGGTCCCTCTGTCTCGGGAGGCCTCCTGCAAGGACATTTGTGCTCCTGACCTTCGCCTGCTTCTCCAGGCTCCGCCCGAGCTCGTCTGCGTGGAGGCTCGAAGGGCTGCGAGTAGCCCAGACCAATAAAGCCCGACTCGTTTCCTTCCTCCCTGTCTGTGCCCTCTCGGCCTGGCCGCCTCGGCCCCGGGCAGTGCCCGTCCTTGTGGGTCCGGCCGCTAAAGGGGAAGAGTGGGGGTCCTGACCGCGCACCGCCACCCCCCTACCCTGTGGGGGCCGGGCCGAGCCTCAGCAGCTGCCTCTTGGCCGAGCAATTCCCACCACATCCGCGGACATGCCGTCATGTGTTTATTTTTAAGCTCATGAGAGCACGACTTTGCCCCGCGGCCGGTAACCTGAATCTGGCTCCCCTGTGGGTGCCCACAGCCAGAGCAGATGGGGGCCTCCTGAGAGGGGTGGGCCGAGCTCCCAGCTTGGGGAAGGGGCCGGGCCCCCCACCCCCGACAGCTCTGCAGCGGGACCTGAGGGAGACAGAGTGCAGAGACGCCCCCGGCTCTGGAGGGCAAGGGAGCCCCCGTGGCAGCCGCGGGGACACTCGGGTGCCCTGGCTGAGGCCCTGAGGGGGCAGCCCCTTCCAACTGTCCAGACCCGCCTCCCCTCCACGGCCCGAGGGGCCCCTCCAGCCCTGTCAGGGCCACGGCAGCCGCCCACGACACTTTGGCTCAAGATGAATCCACGCGAATCTATAATTAATCTATCAGGTTGCTGGAGCCCGAGGCTGTGGCACCTGGACAGCCTGACCTGCAGGGGGGAGGCAGGCCGGGGCCGTCTGGGCCGCAGGCCAGGCCTGAGGGCCCCGGGGCGGTCCAGGGGCGGCCTGTCCTCTCATGCCCCGCAGGGGAGGGGCGCTGCGGACAGAGGCTCGGGACCCTCTCTGCTCCAGAACCAACAGGAAGGCGTGAAGCGGGTGGGCAGGAGGCCCTGCCCCCACAGCCTGTGTGCAGTGAGGAGGTTGAACCCGGGGGCGCCCTGAGAGCCCCCCGCGGGAGGCACAGCCCCAGTCTGAGCCCCAGAGGCTGCGACCCCACGTCTGGGGTCACGCCGGACGCTCACTCTGGTAGCCGGGGTGCAGTGGAGTCTTGGCCAGCCCTGCTGGGGGGGGTCACCCGTGCGGCGTCCTGACCCCCGAGGTTCCGGTCCACGGCCTGGAGCAGGCCTGGGAACGCTGCGGAGAGCCCCCTGCCCAGCTCGCCCGCGTCTCTGGTCAGCTCTCGCTGCGGTGCTGGTCGATCCCGCGCGGGGTCGCCCTCACCCACGCCAGGCGGGAGGGCGCCCCTGGGCCGCTCCCCCGGGCACGGAGGGCAGATGCTCTGGGCCGCCTCGCCACGTCCGGGCAGGGGGCCTTCCCCAGACAGCATCCTGTGTGAGCGTGGCCCTGGGCCGAGCCCGCTGCCCCCCCCCCACCCTGCCCGCTCCCTCCCTCCCGAAGCCCGAGGGGAGAGGGCAGCGAGCAGGGCAGAGCGAGCCAGGGGAGCGGCAGGTGCAGCCCAGCCCTGATGCCCCCTGCCGGGGTGCAGGTATGAGGGGCCCAGCCCGGCGCCCCACCCCCGCGGGGCTCCAGAGTGAGGTGCCCCCACCTGCCCTGCCTTAGCTGGCCGGTCACAGGGGTCACTTTGTCCCCAGGCCAGGCTGGCTCGTAGGGCAGCGACAGGCCTTCCACTGAGGCCTGGGGCTCCAAGGGTTCAGAGGAAGCTGGGGGAGAGGGACCGTCTCCATGGCAACCACAGGCTCCCCTCCACACCGGGGAGGGCAGGTGGGGGGACATACCTGGCCCAGGCCCGCACGTGTGCTTGCATGTGTGTGTTCCTGTGTCTCTGCCTATCTGCGTCTGTGTGTGTCTCTGTGTGTGTCTATGTGTATATGTGTGTGTGCACTTACCTTTGTACTATGGGGTGAACCTCTGTATGTGTATCTGTGTGTTTGTGTTCATGTGTGTGTGTCTCTCTTTTTTTTTTAATTTTATTGAATCACCGTGAGATAGTTACAAGCTTTCCTGTTTGGGTTACAATCTCACAATATGTGTTTGTCTCTATGTGTGTCTATGTGTCTGTGTGTCTGTTGTGTGTGTGTCTGTGCAGTCTATATGTGTGTGTCTGTGTGTCTCTGTCTTGTTTGTCCGTGTGTGGTGTCTGTGTCTGTGTGTATATGTGTGTGTATCAGTGTCTGTGTGTTTGTATGTGTGTCTGTGTATGTATCTGTGTGTGTGCGTGTGTGTGTGAGCACGTACGTGCGTGCACACACTCCCCACTCACCTCTGTACTCGGGGGTGAACTGCTTCATGGCCAGGGGCAGGGACTCGTAGAACTTCTGCTCCTGGGAGATGAGGGGCTTGCAGACGGTGGACTCGTCGTACTTCATCACGCTCAGGTGCCCCCCGACCTGGTGCAGGAAGGGCTCCAGCCGCACGGGGTGCCCGGGGTCCATGCCGCTCTGCAGAACCATGCTGCCCGGCAGATCCACGGCCGGGAGTCCCGAGGCCTGAGGCTGGCTCCGCACGCAGTCCCGGCGGGTTCTGGGGGCAGGGGGGGCCGAGTGAGGGGGTGCTGGGCGGGGGTCCCACGAGGCTGTCGGGGCCACTCCCTCTGGGGGAGAGCAGCGACAGGAACCCAAACCGGGCTGGGAAGGACACGCCAGGAGACACTTTTGCATTTGAATCCGGGCCACGTGGGTGTGTGGTCGGGGCCCTCTTGGGCGGTGCTCAGGGCTCACTCCTGGCAGTGCCCGAGGGACCAGACGGGGCGCTGGGGATTGAACCCAGGTCGGCTGCATGCACGGCCGCACCCTGCCCGCTGGACTGAGGCTCCGGCCGGACGTGGCTTGCTTGCTGCGCCCTGGCCGCCGTGGTCCCGTCCCCACCGCCCCTCTCCCCCCGCACACCTGCTGGAGGAATGCGGGGCCTGAGACGAGCGCCAGGCCAGGCGGCACAGAGGCACGTAGGCAGTGCTCCTTGGCCGCCTCCGCCCTCCCCAAGGGCAGCCTCGCCGGAACCTCGGCAGGAAGCGTCCCTCCTCGAGGCTGCTGCTGGCCGCCCCGGCCCTGTCACGGAGAACATTCCTGCAGGGGGTCCTGTCACCGCGGGTTATTAATACCCGTCTCCTCGGCTGGACTCCGGGCCCAGGACACCGCAGTCTGGGCCGAGCGGCGCCATTAACCCTCTGGTGACCTCCAGCCCAGCCCCCGCGCACGGCCACTGCCTCTGCGTCGCTTGTCCAGGAGGCACCGGGAGCCTGGGCCTGGCCCATCAGGGCCCCCGGCCTCTCCTGCACTGTTACCCGGAGAGGGCCGCGGAGGCCCGGGAGGGCAGGGCACCTGTCCCCCCATGGCCACGGGACTGCAGGCAGTGGCGGGTGGGCTTCGGCCCGGAGACCAGACGTGGCCTCACGGCGGCCTGCAAGCTGGGCAGAGGCCGGGCAGGCAGGAAGAGGGACACGGGCTGGCCCCCGCCTCTCGGCTGGCCGGCACGCTGCTGAGCCAGCTCTGCCCGCTGACCCGTCCCCGGGGAGCGGGACACAGAGGCACGGGGTGGACAGCAGGTCACAAAGCCTGTTGATGGATCCGGCCCATACGCTGGTCCCCTGACCACTGCCCGCGCGTGAGGGCCGGGTCTCAGCTGCCCCGTGGGCTGCCGGTGACCTCCAGCCCCTCCCCCCAGCGTCCCCAAGGAGCTCCAGGAAGTCCCGTGCTGGCTGGTCCGGGGCATAGGTAAGAACCAATGCCAGTGGTCGGGGCTCTGGGGACGGTCGCGTGGACCGTCCCGGCACTGCGTCCCCCAACCCCACCATCTCTGGGGGGCGCCCTGGTGACCCCCAGCATCCCTGGGGAGCTGCCACAAACAAGCAACCCCGGGCCAGACAGGCATGCGGCACGAGTCGACCCGGGTCTTGGCGTGGGCGGGTCAGCTGGGAGGTCGGTGGTGACATCAGCCCATTTCACAGATGAGCAGATGAGGCGCTGACTGAAGTAGCTGCCTGTGTGCACCCACCTAAGGGTGAGCAGGATTTGAGCGGGTCCCCTGCCTGTCACTGGCTGTGCTGGGACAGGGACCCGACCCCCAAGGCTTGGCTCCACCCACCCTGACCTCCTCTAGCCACCCAGCGACAGACGCTTCCTAGTTCCAGGCGGACACTGGAACCATGGGCGGGGCTTGGTACTGGCCTTCTCAGGGCCTCTTGGGGGGTCCACACTGGGGGTCCACCCCCTCCCAGTGTGTCCATGGGCGGGGTCAGGTGTCCCTAGGCCCAGGAGTGCCCGCATCCACTGCTGGCCGCCTGCACTCTGAGACCAGCTGCTCTCAGCCGAGCTGGACTCGGGGGAAACTGAGGCTCTGACTCTCCAGGGTCGTCCTCAGGTGCCAGGGGATGACGGAGTCCCCGTCCCCCTGCGCCCAACTCTGCTGTGGGCGTGGCACGGCCAGGGGAGGGGTGGAGGGAGGGCAGTGTGGCTTCAGCCTGGGCAGGACAGGGGTGCGGCCACGGCAGGGGGCAGGGGCCGCGTGGGTCCCTTGGCGCTGACCCTGTGACGCCATCCCTCCTGCTCGTCCCGTGGAGTCCCCGAGAAACCTTTGGAGCTGCCAGACACTGCCCAGCCCCTGCCCTTGTCCAAGGCCTGAAGCCTGAGCCAATGCCTCTGGCCCTGTTTTTTTTCCCCCCGTTTTGCTTTGGCATCACACCTGGTGGTGCTCAGGTGGTGCTGCTACTCCAAGCTTGGTGCTCAGGGGTCACACCTGGGGGTACTGGGTGGGGTCCGTGAGGTTCTGGGGGTTAAACCCGGGCCTCCTGCACACAAGTGTGCATCCGTCCTTTGAGCCGCTTCCCTGGCCCGGGGCCCTATTCCATTTCCTCCGAGCACTGGGCAAAGAGTCAGGAGCCCAGGTTGCTCTAGACGCTCCCACCCACTGGCCGAGGCCCTGGGGTGGCCGGGTGACGACTCTTGTCTTGGCCCTGTGCTGCTGGGTGACAGGCGCTCAGCTCTGTTGACTGCGTGTGCAAACCTCGGGGCTGGCCCCGGAGCCCCGCCCGTGCTGGGTGGCAGGTGAGGCGGCCCCTAGACGCAGGCCGGACCCCGCTGGCTCCCTCAGTGCTTTGGAAAGGCCCCGAGTCCCCTTCTGCTCCATCCCCTCCCCCCCGTTGCCCTCGCCCCTGCACCCTTGGGAACGGGGGCTGGGGAAAGCCACTGCCCACCCCGAGCCGGAAAAGCTTGGCTTGAAGCCCACCCTTGCCCCCCCCCACCACCGAGTGGACACGCAGTGCAGAGGCCCAGGCCCCCCCGCCCTGTCCTGGGGCTGGGGTCCCGTATCCCTGACGGGCGGCCTTGGCGGCTGGCTTGATGTCTGGGCCTGAGTGTCCCCCAGCGGCCCTGTGGACCGCGTGGCACCAGCCTGCGGCGGCCACATGGCCCCTGGTCTGAAGCGGGGCCCCAGGCAGGGCCCAGAGTGGGGACAGCTGACAGCGCCAGGGGGGCCAGACCCCGAGACGGAAGCTGCGCCCCCAGCCCCGGGGATGCCGGCTGGCAGTTCTCCCTCTCCCTGTGGCCACCCCCAGTGTGTGGAGGCGATGGAATGTCCCCGAGGTCCCCTCACTCCCGCCAACGGAGCCACAGTGCACGCGGGGCCCCGACGTGGGCCCACATCAGTCAGGGCATCCCTGGCATGGGGTGGGGGTGGGGCGGCCGGGGGAGGCTGTGGAGATCTCGGGACAGTGACTTCCGGCCACCCGAGTGAGCCCTGGGCCTCAGACTGCCGTGTGTGTGTGTGTGTGTGTGTGTGTGTGTGTGTGTGTGTGTGTCCGTGAACACAGACCACTGTCCACGGACGCTCTCGAAGAAGGTCGCACGGGACACACGGAACGCGCGAGGCCTCTGGGAAGCCCAGCGGCAGGTGACAAGTCGATAAGACTCGCGGGGGCCACAGGTGGGGCACTTGCTCGCCGGGGCTGACCCTGGCTTGTCGGGGTGCTGTTTTGTTTCAGGGCCACCCCCGGCACCGCTCAGAGCTCCCTCCTGGCTCTCTGCGCAGGGATCATCCTGGTGGTTCTGGGGAGACCCTGTGGGGTGCTGGGGATTGAACCCGGGTCAGTCACGTGCAAGACGAGCACTTTACCTGCTGTTCGCGCTCCGACCCCCAACCTGAGTTTGATTCAGGGAACATGTGGTTCCCTGAGCACTGCCAGGCGTGGACCCCAGAGTGGGGGGAACTCGAAGGATTTTGTGCTGCAAGGGGGTGTGGGTCCCCTCCCCCGTGGCCGGTGCAGCGTGGGTCCTGCGGGAATGGGGCCAGCGCGCGCCTCGTCACCTGCATTTTCAATCGCCAGAGAGACAGGTAGGCCCGAGGGGAAGGCGCTTACGTGTGGCTGACCCGGGTTCAACCCCCAGCTCCACATTCGGTCCCTTGAGCCCGGCCAGGACTGATCCCTGAGCACAGAGCCCCTGAGCACCACTGGACGTGGCTGAAGGTGGGGGCTGGCCTAGGGGAATGCCCGCCTAGGGCTGCTGCTGTGAGGGGCCGGGGAAGGGGCTGTGAGGAGGGAGATCTGGGCTCAGGCAAGGTGAGGTCCAGGGGGGCCCGTGTGGGGCACGGTGATCGGGGGCTGGGGTGGGGGCGCCCAGAAGAGCTGGCGCGGGCAGGAAGAAGCTTGGTGACGTTGGCACAAGCCTGGTGAGGGCAGCCTGTCGGGCCCCCACTCTGCACATGGAGAAGGGGGTCCTCACGGCGGGGGGGCCTTCGGGAGCACGTGCCAGCACACGGCAGGAGGGCGCCAAGCGAGCACGGGGCAGATCAGGGAGACGCAGCTTGTAGCAAGAGAAACAGGCGGGCGGGGCGTGGGCTGCGTGCTGCAGGGCTGCCCCTCCGGGGGCCAGCGAGCGTCTCGTTGGAGCCAGGGGTCTGGGGCAAGCAGCAGTCGATGCCTCTGCAATGCCCCAGGGAGCACTTTTTTATTTTTTTTTTAAATCTATTAGCGACGAGAGGCTCTGAAAACCATTAAAAACCGCTGAGGTCGCAATGGGTGGGAGGACTTTGCACACTTTTGCAGGTGGGGAGGCTGTGTATCACTGGGGCCGTCCAGCCTGGGAAGGTGCGAGATTAGTTACTGGGGGTGGGGCAGGACGAGACTGAGCTTTAAAACTCCCTTCTAGACACGACTCCAGGGTCCTCTGCCCACGCGGCACCCGCCCCCCAGGATCTGTGGAGGGGCAGGGGGGGTCTCACATGTCGTATTCCCAGCCGGGTGACACATGGGGCTCTGGGGTCTGTCCGTGTCCCACGGGAGGCTCCCAGGAGCACGGAGCCGTGCGTCATCTTCCCCAGTTGCACAGACTTATCTGGGGGCTGATTTGACCCTTTGAGAGAAGACTCCCCTCCTCCCCCCTCCTGCTACCCTTTAGACTCTCTCAACACCGCTCCGGCTTGAGGGCCAAATGTGATTTTAATACAGCGATGATTAGTTTAGAGGCCCTTCGGCCGCTGACAAATGTCCTGGGCAGCCCGGCAGTGTTCCGAGTCCCTTGTCAGGTCGGGAGATGCATGGAGCTGAGGCGATTCAAGAAGCCCAGCACCCCGGGAGGGCGCCTCTCGGGCAGTGCCAGGGGCCCGAGGGCACCTACTCAGGGTGGGGGGGTCGGACAGAAGCCCCCTCCCAGGCACTCTCCCCAGAAGCCCTGCCCCGGGACCAGGAGATTGCAAAACCCCAGGACCTGCACGTTTCCCAGCGTCCGGCTGCCCGCCCCGTCCCACCTTTCTCTAGGTAATATGACCGGCCACCTGCCTTGCGTAAGGGCCCACGAGCCAGAAATAGAAGCGAGGGCTGCCTATGGCTGCAGGAAGGAAGAGCCTTTTAAGGTCAAAACACAAGAAGGGTTTGCAAGCATGCGTCCGTGTGTTCATGTCCATGTGTGCGCACGCACGTGTGTATGTGAAATGCATGTGCACGTGTGTGTGTGTGTGTGTGTGTGTGTGTGTGTGTGTGTGGGCACGCGCGTCCCTCAGATCACAGACGGCCATTGAGGATTGAGCCAGCAGAGGGCAGCAGAGGGCAGCAGGGGACGAGGAGGCACTGCCCAGGCAGGGGGGCTGCAGCCAGCAGGCATGGGGGCTGGGGACAGGCCTGCAGGACAGACCCCCGAGCCCCCGCCTGCCAGTCTGTCCTCAGCGAGCCCAAGTGGGCAGGTCTTTGGTTCTGGTCTTTGCTCTGAGTGTCTGTCTGCCACCTGCTGCCCCGTCAGGCTGTCTGGCCGGGACCGGGGAGGGCGTCGGCCCTTGCCTTGGGCGAGGCGTGTCCTGGGGAGTCGGGCCCCTGGGTGGGTTCACGGGACCAGAAATGGCAGAACCTGACTGTGGGCGAGAGGTAAGAGCATGCCCCCTGTGGGCCCCGCCCCCTGCGCCCGCCGTGCCCCCTCCCCCGTGACCCCCCTGCTGAACAAATGCCCCGGGGTTTCTGGCAGTGGGACACGGGCAGGGGTCCTGCTGGCCTTGGGGAGGAGGGGGCAGGGCCCTGCCTGCGCCGAGGGTCCGGCTCTCAGAGTGCTGCTTCCGGCCCTGCCTCTCCGGGCCCCTGACGCCGCAGTGCTGCGGCCTGTGATTCAGCACTCAGGGGTGAGGCGGGCGTGGGGCGTTGGCCGGCCCAGGCCCCCAGCAGCGCTGCGCCGGACAAGCAGGAGGCACGCTTCCGGCCACGGGGGCTTGGACGCTGGTGGTGGACCCCTCCGAGCTATGTGGGCAGTGACGCGGGGCAGTGGGGTCCCTGGGTGAGGCTAAGGACTCCGGCCTCCTCGGGTCCCAGGAAGCCAGCCCCGGCACGGTCCAAAGGCCTGCTCAGACCCACACGGTCCAGACACCCGCTCAGACCCGGCACCGTCCAAACGCCCGCTCAGACCCGGCACCATCCAGACACCCGCTCAGACCCGGCACGGTCCAAACGCCCATGACCCGGCACGGTCCAAACACTTAGACCCGGCACCGTCCAAAAAGCCCGTGACCCGGCACGGTCCAAACACACGCTGAGACCCAGCACCGTCCAAACGCCCGCTGAGACCCGGCACCGTCCAAACTCCCCTTGAGACCCAGTACGTCCGAATGTTTAGACCTGACCCGGTCCAAACGCCCTCTGAGACTTGGCCCGGTCCAAACGCCCGCGGTGTCAGTACTTGTCTGCTTCCTGCTCGCATGCACCGAGCTTCCCCCCAAACCGCCCACCAGATAAGGGGGGTCTCTGTAGCACCCTGGGCCCACCCAGGGCCGGGATGCTAGGTCACTGCGAGGGGGCTGAGGCCCAGCGGGCCTGGGTTCAGGATCAGGGAAGATCCCCAAAGACCCCGCCCGCGGTGGGGCGCCATCCCCTGGGGTCCCCTCCAGGATCCCCACCGCCTAGGCCCCAGGCCGCGGCCCACGGGCACTGATGTCACCCCAGCGGCAGGGTGGGGCTGCGGGGACAGTACATGCCGTTCCAGGTGCTCCCCCCGCTCCACGGACAGCTGCTCCCTAAGGGTTAACCCAAGCGGGGGGGGGGGTCAGAGCTGGGGACTCCCGGACCCTGGAAAGAGCAGGGCTGGGCTTACACCAGGGGAGGCGGCACACAGGGAGTGACAGAACTAGGGCTCCCGGCACACACGGACGAACACCCAGACACACGGACACTCAGACATGCAGGCACTCAGACACACAGACGCTCAGACACACAGACAGATACACTCTCAGATACACACTCAGACACACAGACAGACACACTCTCAGACACACAGACAGACACACTCTCAGACAGACACACACTCAGACACACAGACACCCTCAGACACACTCTCAGACAGACACACTCAGACACACAGACAGACAGACACTCTCAGACACACTCTCAGACAGACACACTCAGACACACAGACAGACAGACACTCTCAGACACACTCTCAGACAGATACACAGACGCTCAGACACACAGACAGACACACACTCAGACACACAGACACACTCAGACAGACACACACTCAGATACACAGACAGACATCCTCAAACACACAGACAGACACACTCTCAGACAGACACACTCTCAGACAGATATACAGACGCTCAGACACACAGACACTTAGACACACACTCAGACACTCAGACAGACACACACACATTCAGACACACAGACACACACACACACATTCAGACACACAGACACTCAGACACACAGATAGACACACACACACTCAGACACACAGACACTCAGACAGACACACACTCAGACACACAGACACTCAGACAGACACACACTCAGACACACAGACGCTCAGACAGACACACACTCAGACACACAGACGCTCAGACAGACACACACTCAGACACACACACACACACACAGAGACACTCAGACACACAGGCAGACAGACAGACACTCAGACAGATACTCAGATACACATACTCAGAAGACACACAGATGCTCACACAGACAGACAGACTCTCAGACACACACATACACACATTTGGACAAACACAGACTCAGCACTTGGTGGCCCCTTGTAGCGCCGACCCCTGCACCCCTGAGGGATGAGAGGCCTCTGTAGCCCCCTCCCCCCCGCCCCTGCCGGGGCCGCACTCACCAGGCCTCCCTTCGGAGGGCGGACGGGGCGGGCGGGGAGGTGTGGAGGCCACGGTCCCAGGACGTGCACAGTGATCCCCCTGGGAGCCGACTGAGGCTGGGCAGGCCCTCCGTCCTATACCCCGGGGCGGGTCAGCTGACCCCAGCACGGGGCGGGCGGCAGGCTGGCACGTCCACTGTCAGCTGGTGCTGCGGGCGGGAGTGTCTGGGCGCAGCGGTGCCGACTCTGGCTCTGGCCGCCCGCCCACGGCCCTGGCCCCTGGGTGTGGCTGCGGTCAGCGCTTCCTGCCCAGGCCCCTGGCCTCCCCCCTCCCCACCTGTTCTGTGGCCAGTCCACTCAGAGCCCCCATCCCCCAGGCCCACCTGGCCGCTGCGGAGGGTGCCTTGTGCCGGGGGCCTGCGGGGGGCGGGGCTTGAGGGGCTGGCCAGTGTGGCCAGCTGTGTGGTGGGGAGTGGGCGGGTGTCCTGGAAGAAGCAAGCGGGTGGCGGGGAGAGAATGTTCTAGAGAGAAGGACATGTGCAGAGGCCCATGGCAGTGGGGAGGCTGGTCGGGGAGGTGGGGCTGTGGCTGCAGGGGGTGGGGGTGAGGGTCAGGGGTGCAGGGGGGAGGCCTGGCCAGGCGTGTGTGGAGCTGAGGGGCCGGAGGCAGATAGGCGCTGCCCGGGGAGGCCCGGGTGCTGCACGCAGAGGGGCGGCTGGGCGAGGAGGGTGGGGCGGAGGGGACAGGGCCCGGACAGGTGTTTGCCGTAGGCAGCTCAGGTTCTGCAGGGGCCTTCCGGCACGAGGCCCCTGGGCACCCCCAGCCAGCACCAGTCTTGAAGCTGAACTTGGGGTCTCTGGCTCTGCCAGCCCCTTGGGCCCGCCTCGCCCTGAGCCCGCCCTGCCTCCCCCTGCTTCTCTCGGGGCCGGCTGGCTCCCCCCGCTGCCCCTCGTCCCTGACTCTCTCTGCGGGGCCGGCCCTGTCTGGCAGTGTCACGGGGAGGCTGGGGAGACCCGGGCACCCTCGGCTACGTGCCCGCCGCCCCGGGGCTCCACAGATGTGCCGCAGCCACAGCGCAGGTGCCGGGGCGGCCACGGCTGATCTGGGGGGAGACGCCTCTCGCTGTCCCCAGCCAGGCTGGCGGGGCTCAGGGGACAGCAGGGCCCGGGCCTGAGCGGGCGGGATGCAGGGTGGCGCTGCAGGGGGAGAGTGGCCGGGCTCGGTCAGGCTGCCTGGCCAGCACAGTCCGGTGACTGCTGGACCCCGGCTTCCTGTGCCGGGAAGGGAGGCAGGTCCTTCCCTGGGCTGCGAGCAGCGCACAGGGTGCAGGGGTGGCGGGGTGGCCTGCGGGTGCCCGGGCTCCGGCTGGCTCGGGGACAGGCCAGCCCTGGGCCGACTGGTCGGCGGTTTCCGTGACGTCCTTCAGACATGTCCCGGGACACGCCGCTGTAAACAGCCACGCGGGCCTGCCTGCAAGGCCACGTCCTCCCTGCTGTGCCACGGGCTGGGCCGGGCCCCGTCAGGCTGCCGGGCGTCCCCCGAGGTGCAGCTTGTCCCCTGCAGCCCGGGGCCCACCTCTGTCCCCAGGACGCCCCTGCTGACCCTCAGAAGGCACCAGCCAGGGGTGGGGTGTGGGGGGCGTCTCTGGGGGCCCCTGGCCGCTCTCGGACACCCTCCCCCAGCTCACCCAGCGGCGACCCCTCCCCCAGCGCGGCCTCTCCAGCCTCACCATGTCCTGTGCCCGGGGGCCCGGGCTCCCCCGGCCACTGCAGGGAGGCCCTGAGGCCTGGACAGGGAACCCACTGGGCTCTGAAGGGTGCCTAGGAGTCTGCAGGCTGCAAGGCGGGCAGCGGGCAGGGCTGGGGAGGGGGAGAGGGCAAAGTTCACAAGGGTCACCTCGCTTCACCTCCTTCCCCGGGTGCTGTGTGCTCCCCCATCCCCCGGGCCCTGCAGAGGGGTGGCCCCCAGAGTCCACCTGGGGTGGGGGCCGGGATCCGCCGGCTCAGCCTTTGGGTGGGGCGGGGTGGGGATGGGGGCACAGTGGCACCCCCCACCCGCTCTCCGGGTGGGCAGGACGGCAGCTGGGGGCGGGGGGGGGCTGCCGCCGTTATTTATGGCTGTGTCTCCGCGAGTCCTTCGGGCCGCGAGGTAATTGAATAAGTGAGCGTGAGCAGAGGCGGGCGATCATTTAATTGTGGCAGAAAATGAAGTTGGCTGCAGCTGGGGGCCGGCAGCCCATTACCGCGGCCCTGGATTCTGCTGAGCTGGGCGAGTGGGCCGGTGCGGCCATCCATCCCGGCCGGCCCGCCTGGCCCCCGCAGCTGGCCCCGCCTGGCGGAGCCTCGCCCCTTCCCCGGACCCCGAAGCAGCTTGGGCAGGGGAGGCCCCGCAGGGCTGGGAGGAGGAGGGTTCTGACTTTTCTCAGCACACACAGAACACTCCCGGGGTTCTACGAGCGCTCCGTGACCACCGGCTGCGTTTGCTTCGGGCCACGTCCCATGGCCCTGGGGTAGAAAGTGGTACCGGTGGGCCCAGTTTTCACCAGGGCGGCGCTGAGGCCCCGGGCCTGGCTCCTGGGTCTGACCTGAGACATCCCCAAGAGGCACTGTGGTTTCGGGGTGCAACCAGAGGGACCCACGGGGGCCTCAGGGGTCCCACCGGGCCTGCCACTGTCTCGCTCCTGCTCCCATTCAGTCCAGCTGGTCACCCGCTGCCTCTGGACAAGCCCAGGGCAGAAGCTGGGCCCGGAGGTGCCAGCAGGCCTGGACCTGCTCGGACACCGAGGCACCAGGCCCCGGCATCTCTGGCCGCCTTCCTGGAGGAGGAGGCAGATAAAATTAGGCCTGCAATGTGAGAAGGCGGCTGCCCTTCCCGCTGGGCAGTGCCTGAGGCCAGTCCAGCTCCCTGGAGAAGCCCGAGGACACTGGCGCGGGGCGCTGGGTCCAGGCCCAAACTGCAGGTGACCTCAGAAAGTCCTGGGCCTCTGTTGCTTGGTTCTGTCCGGGACTTACCCAGCTGAGTGCGCGGGCCACTCCCACCTCACCAGCCCTGGGTTTGGGGTCCGTGCGGTGCCAGGGACTGGACAGGGGGTCCCTGAGGGCACGGAGGGGGTGCTCAGGCCCCGTCCGCACTGGGTCCGAGCCGTGGGGTCACAAGAGGGGACGGTTGGGGTGGGGCAAAGGGGGTTTGTGGAAGGACAGTGCCCTGGCCGGACGGGCGGGTGCCGCGGAGAGCCCCGGTGTGGGGATGGCCTCGGGTGACCAGGCCTGAAACAGGGGCGCCACGAGGACCGAGAAAAGAGACAGAAATGAGAGAGGAGAGGGGCCAGAGTGAGAGCACAGTGGGTAGAGCGTTTGCCTTGCACGCGGCCAACCCGGGTTCGATTCCCAGCATCCCATAGGGTCCCCCGAGCACCATTAGGAGTAATTCCTGAGTGCAGAGCCAGGAGTAACCCCTGTGCATCGCTGGGTGTGACCCAAAAAGAAAAAAAAAAGAGGAGAAGCATGGTGCGGGGTCACAGCCCCTGGCCCGAGAGCCCCCCGGCCCTCGCACATGACTCCCGGCTTGGGCCGGTCGCCGGGGAAGGAGTAGGCGCGCTTTCTTGGGCGAGGCGCCTGCCTCCGCCTGCCGCGTCGGGCGCCTGCGTGCCCAGGGCCTTGGCCGGCCCAGCGGGACGCGGTGTGAAGGGCTTCCCTGGGCGGGACCTTCCGGAGGGGAGCAGAGACGGAGCAGAGGGGGCCGTGCCGGGGGCCGTGTTCCGCCTCCGGGCTCCAGCACCTGGGCCCTGAGTCCCCCACCCCCAGAGACCCCTCAGGCCGCCCAGGGCCCTTGACCGTGCATCTGGGCTGCAGTCGGCAGGCGTCTCTGCTTCCTAGAGACGAGCGATTCTGGGAGGGGGAGGGGCGACAGTCACGGCCTGAGCGACAGGGTTCCCCCCCCCCCCCCCCCCCCCCCCCGCCACCGACGAGTCCTCCGGGCAGCCGGGACGGCCGCGGCCTCCAGAGCCTCCGGACTTAAACTTGCATGTTTTTTTTTTTTCTTTTTGGGTCACACCCGGCGATGCTCAGGATTTACTCCTGGCTCTGCACTCGGGAATCACTCCCAGCAGTGCTCGGGGGACCCTGTGGGACGCGGGGGATCAAACCCAGGTCGGCCACGCAAGGCAAACGCCCTCCCCACTGCGCTATGGCTCCGGCCCCAAACTTGCATTTCTCTAGGGGCTTCTGCAGCGTGTCCAGCTCCTAACAAGCCCCCGAGTGCTGAGCCTCAGTTTCTCCTGTGCGCCCTGCCTCCCCCACCGCGGGGACTTGGAGGGTGTCACGAGGGGTGTCGGTTCTGCTGGGCGGTGCTTGTGGTCGCGCCATTCAGTCTCAGCCCAGGCAGAGCCACCAGGGCAGGTGCTGCGTCCCCGGGCGCCAGTTCACGGTCCTGGAGGAATGGTGAGAGGGGCAGGGAGGAGAGGGACGGGCAGGGCAGGGCTGGGGCTTCCCGGAGGACCTCACTGAGTTGGGGGTGTGGGGCCGGGGTTCAAACCCGGGACCTCCCGCACACAAGGTCTGTGATCAGGTGCTGCAGCCCGCCCAGAGCTGAGGGGCGGGGAGGGGGGTGGGGAGTGAGCGGCAGGGGTGGGGTGCGGGAGGGAAGAGCAAAGGGAAGAGAGGAGCCCAGAGCACAAGTGTGTGTGTGAATGTGTGAGTGTGTGAGTAGTGTGTGAGTGTGTGCATGTGTGTATATGTGAGTCTGCGAATATATGTGTGTGTGTGCATGTCTAAGCGTTTGGGTGTAAGGGTGTTGGATAACAATCGGTTGTCCTTGCTCGTCCCACAGGGAGCTTAGGTCTATTGAGTTACTCCCACCACAGTGCTCCTGAGGCACACCCAATTCCATCAAGCACTAGTAATCCTATATTGCTTTTTCTTTCCTTTATGTCATTTGCATGGTTTGTTTAGCAATGTCCTTTTTTGGTATAGACCCAGGAAGACAGTTGGCGCTATGCTTTGTAACAGGGGAATTAATTGACTCCAAATAACATCTATTCCTGGACACCCATAATATCTACTTGACTTAAGCCTCAGTTGCCTTTAGTTCCTAACACCCCCAAAAGGAGGGTCCTGACGAAGGGACTGGATGGACCCAGGGCAAGCATCGGAAGGGACAAGCTAAGCACAGTAACTGAGCAAGGACCCTGCTGGGGTTAGGAAAGACTAACCTGGCCCGAGGACTGTGGTCTTGAATATATAGCGAGATGTCCCCAGGAAGAGCCACCCTTTAAGCTTAATAGATCTCTTACTGTAAGAAGTCAATTTACTATGGTTGTTTAAATGGGTGACTAGCTGACCCTGGTTAGAAGCCCTTGAGCGGATCTCCTCGTAATCTGGAGTGCTGAGCCCTCAGATGAGACTTTGTCCTGAGTTAATCTCCTAGAGCTTCCCCTGGCGGAGTGGCCTGGCCTCTGCTTGTTACGACAATGTTCGACCCACCCTTTGTGGTTTCTCTATAACTGTGAGGGGTGAGAAGGGAGGCGGAGGGGGGCCTGTGATGGGGGGACTGCGACCAAGGCTACGGCCACAGTCGTGCTGTCAGGGCGGAGGTCGGGCTACGTTGCGGGGGAGAGAGAAATAAACTCCCTGCCCGGGGCCCTGTTTCTCGGTCCCCCTGCTCCCTCGTCCGTCTGTCCATCGCTGTGGGCTGGCCAGGGAAACGGTTCTCGGCCCCCGAAGGCACCCGTCCCGCACACCCAGGCCTCCTCGAAACTCACGTAAGGGCACGTGGAAGAGTGGGAGTGTGTGAGCGTGTGTGTCGGCACCTGTGAGTGTGTGTGAGTGTGTCCATGTATGCCGGGGAATGTGTGGGAAGCCGTAAGGGTGAGTGTGAGTGTGGGAGTGTGTGTCCGTGTGAGAGACAGAGACAGAGAGACGGGGAGACAGAGAGACGGGTGTCAGACGTAGGTTTTGCTGAGATGGTTCTGGTCAGTCTGGGTGGGGGGGGTCAGGCGTTGAGACCAGGTGGGACCCTGCTCTGAAGCGCCCGGGGAGGGGCGGGGCAGACAGGAGCTCTGGCTTCCATCCCTGCACCCAAATCAAAAAACTAATAAGCGGGGCTGGAGCAATAGCACAGCAGGTAGGGCATTTGCCTTGCACGCGGTCGACCCGGGTTCGATTCCCAGCATCCCATATGGTCCCCTGAGCACTGCCAGGAGTAACTCCTGAGTGCAAAGCCAGGAGTAACCCCTGTGCATTGCTGAGTGTGACCCAAAAAGCAAAAAAACCAAACAAACACACAAAAAAACTAATAAGCAAGAAGAAGGGGCCAGGGAGCCGGCTCAGGCGGCAGGCGCCCAGCACCGACACCTCGGGCCGGGTATCGCCCGACGTGCAGAAAGGGGCTCCACGTCCAGCTGGGCCCAAGCCCCGGCCAGTAAGGCCACCCGCACTCCCGTGTTCTCTGCAGCGCTGTCCACACTAGCCAGAACCCGGAGTCAGCCCAAAGCCAAGGAGAGAGGACGGAGAGAGACACCGGGGTCAGCTCAGCTGTGAGAGAGGCCGCGGCCGAGGGGCGGCGTAGGGCAGGGGGTTTGCCCTGCGGACAGTTTACGGCCCCCCATGGGGGTCCCCAAGCCCCATCCAGGGTGGTTCCTGAGCACAGAACCAGGAGTAGACCCGCAGCACAGCCAGCTGTGCCCCTGCCAGAGAATAAAGGGAAGAAGAAGCCCACACACGGTGCTGCCTGTATCTGGACCCACAGAAGATGGGGCTGGGGGGCAAGTCGGGGGAGAGACGGACAGGGCGGCCCCGCGCGCGTGGGGAAGAGGGAAGACAGGAGGGAAACAGCAAGAGACAGCACCGAGGACCAGCCCAGCCCCGTCTTCCCGTGGTGAGGGCCCACAGGGACACCGGTGGGGCGCGTGGGGTCGGGCGCGTGTGCAGGGGACCCGATCGTCGAGAGCACTGTCAGTCACGGAGCCTGACGTAAAGGAGTAAAAGGAGACGAGTGTCCGGCTGGGGACAGCAGAGCGGGGGCCCGAATGGTCCCTGAGTGTCTGTACAGAGTGTCCCTGTGTGAGGCGGCCAGCAGCTGGGCGTGGGGTGGGGAGCCACACCTGCAATGCTCAGGGCTGACTCCTGGCTCTGTGCTCGGGGCTGACTCCTGGCTCTGTGCTCGGGGCTGACTCCTGGCTCTGTGCTCGGGGCTGACTCCAGGCTCTGTGCTCAGGGCTGACTCCTGGCTCTGTGCTCGGGACTCACTCCTGGCTCTGTGCTCGGGGCTGACTCCTGGCTCTGTGCTCGGGACTCACTCCTGGCTCTGTGCTCAGGACTCACTCCTGGCTCTGTGCTCTGGGCTGACTCCTGGCTCTGTGCTCTGGGCTGACTCCCGGCTCTGTGCTCAGAGCTGACTCCCGGCTCTGTGCTTGGGGCTCACTCCTGGCTCTGTGTTCGGGGCTGACTCCCGGATCTGTGCTCGGGGTCACTCCTGGCTCTGTGCTCAGGAGTCACTCCTGGCTCTGTTCTCGGGGGTCACTCCTGGCTTTGAGCTCGGGGCGCTCACTGCTGGCTCTGTGCTCGGGGCTGACTCCTGGCTCTGTGCTCGGGGCTCACTCCTGGCTCTGCGCTTGGGGCTCACTCCTGGCTCTGTGCTCAGGGCTGACTCCTGGCTCTGTGCTCGGAGCTGACTCCTGCCTCTGTGCTCGGGCTCACTCCTGGCTCTGCATGCAGGCATCATTCCTGGCAGGCTCAGGGGCCATACGGGGCGCCAGGGGTTGAACCTGGTTCAGGGCGTGTGAGCAGGTGCCCAGCTGCCTCTCAGTCACTCCGTGTCAGGAGAGCTCCTAAGCCCGAGTTGCCCTGCATGCTGGCCCAGGGCAGGAAGGTGTGGGGGGGAGGGGAGGGAGGGAGGGGAGGGGCACTGAGGCAGGAGAGTCGGATTTGGGAGCTGGGAAAAGCTGGGTGAGAGGAAGAAGCAAGTGAGCTGAGCCAAGTGCCGCGATCCTGCGGCTGGAGAGATAGTTCAGGGCCACAGCATCGAACTTGCACGCAGCCGAGCGAAGCTCAAACCCTCAGCACCACCTGGCGTGAAGCCTGAGCACAGTGCCAGGAGCAAGCCCCGAGCACCACCAGCTGTGGCCCCCACACCAGAGGGAGAAATCCCACTGGAGGTAAACAGTGGCGGCTGGATCGGGCAGACCCCAGCAGCAGGCAGGACCGAGTCCAGGGAGCCCTTGACGGCCGGCAGGGCGGACACCAGGAGCAGGAGCCAGCGGAAACAGCGGCCCACTGAGGGGTGGGGAGATGGGGTGGCCCCAGGGCCTCACCCTGTCTCCCCAAGAGGCGGCTCCGGAGCTGGGTCTGCTCAGAGACGCGGCTCAGCGCACACAGCGGCGGCCTGCGGCCTCCGGCAACGGAGCACGCCCTGGCACCGGGGGCCCCGCCGGCCGAGGGTCCCATGTCCAGCCCACGGCCCCCGGCTCCCACCCAGGACTGATCGGGAGAGAGATGAGGAGACGGGACAGCGGCACTCACGGGCCCAGAGGCAGGCGGCCGCTGCCCGGGGGTGGTCGGACCCACAGGGGGCTGCGGCTTGGTCAGGCCAGAGCCTGGGGACGGAGCTGGGACAGGGACAGAGGTGTTGGGCGGGGGGGGCAGGCAAAGGAAGGCCAAGGGCGGGCCCGTGGGCGGGAGGGCTGGTGCCTCGCGTGACCCGAGGGCTCACGTGTGTTCCCGGCGCAGCTTTCTGGAGAACAACCAGGTCCCGGCCCCAAGCGGGGGGGGGGACTCGGGGTCCGACCCGGACGCCAAACTCTGATGATCAGGAGCCAGCAAAGGCCCAGCAGAGAAGGCCGGTGTGGAGCGGACATTTGTCACCGCGGGGAGAGGGGGAGCAGGGACGGGAAGGTGGAGGCTGGGCAGAGAGGGAGGCCCTGCAGGGGAGACACTTCACAGTGGGGCAGGAGAGCCCGGGCACAGAGGCCTCTGTGGGGCCGCAGACATCTGGGTGATGGTGCACGGGTGCGGGTGCACAGGTGATGGTGCACGGGTCAGGTACACGGGTCAGGTGCACGGGTGTGGGTGCACGGGTCAGGTGCACGGGTGTGGGTGCACGGGTCAGGTACACGGGTCAGGTACACGGGTCAGGTGCACGGGTGTGGGTGCACGGGTCAGGTACACGGGTCAGGTGCACGGGTCAGGTGCACGGGTGCGGGTGCACGGGTGCAGGTACATGGGCCAGGTGCACGGGTCAGGTGCACGGGTGCGGGTGCACAGGTGTGGGTGCGCGGGTCAGGTGTGCGGGTGCACGGGTCAGGTACACAGGTGCGGGTGCACGGGTGCGGGTGCATGGGTCAGGTGCACGGGTCAGGTGCACGGGTGCGGGTGCACGGGTCAGGTGCGCGGGTCAGGTGCACGGGTCAGGTGCACGGGTCAGGTGCACGGGTGCGGGTGCACGGGTGCGGGTGCACGGGTCAGGTGCACGGGTGCGGGTGCACGGGTGCGGGTGCACGGGTCAGGTGCACGGGTCAGGTGCACGGGTCAGGTGCACGGGTCAGGTGCACGGGTGCGGGTGCACGGGTCAGGTGCACGGGTCAGGTGCACGGGTCAGGTGCACGGGTCAGGTGCACGGGTGCGGGTGCACGGGTCAGGTGCACGGGTCAGGTGCACGGGTCAGGTGCACGGGTCAGGTGCACGGGTCAGGTGCACGGGTCAGGTGCACGGGTCAGGTGTGCGGGTGATGTTGCACGGGTGCGGGTGCACGGGTGCGGGTGCATGGATCAGGTGTGCGGGTGATGTTGCACGGGTCAGGTGCACGGGTGCGGGTGCATGGGTCAGGTGTGCGGGTGATGTTGCACGGGTCAGGTGCACGGGTGCGGGTGCATGGGTCAGGTGTGCGGGTGCACGGGTCAGGTGCATGGATGTGGGTGCACGGGTGCGGGTGCACGGGTGCGGGTGCACGGGTCAGGTGCACGGGTCAGGTGCACGGGTGCGGGTGCGCGGGTGCGGGTGCACGGGTGCGGCCTGTGAGCAGGTGGGGGAGCTGACTCTGCTCAGCCCTCCTGTCACTCCCACCTGCAGTCTTGGAGAGGCCGTGACCCTGTGACCCTGACAGAAAGGCCCCGGGACCCATGCGTCGCTGCACACGCCCTTGGCTGCGGGCCCCAGCTGCGCTTTAGGCGCTTCTCACTCATGCGTGCTTGAGGACTCCTGCATGTGCGGTGGACACTGGCGTGTGTGCGGACACTGGAGTGTGCAGTGGATATTGGCGTGTGTGTGGACACTGGCGTGTGTGTGGACACTGGAGTGTGCAGTGGATATTGGCGTGTGTGTGGACACTGGCGTGTGTGTGGACACTGGAGTGTTGCAGTGGATATTGGCGTGTGTGTGGACAGTGGCGTGTGCGGTGGATGCTGGAGTGTGCGGTGGACACTGGCGTGTGTGTGTACAGTGGCATGAGGGTGTGGCATACTCCCTGGGAGTCCTGGGGCCCAACACAAAGGGCCTGGCCACCGAGTGACCCTTCTGGGCTCCAGCACCCCTGACTGGCCGACCCCTCCCCGCACACAAGCCCCAGGTCCTCCTGCCCTATCGCTGGGTGACTGGCCGGGCCCTGCAGGACTGACTGCAGCGAGTCGCTCTCACGGCACCGGCTGCTGTGGTGCTGCCCCCTGCTGGCCGCCCGACTCTGTCCCCGCTGCCCCTCCAGGCAGCCTGCGGCTGGGCACTCCTCTCTTTCCTCACAGCCAGGCCCCGGGGGGGGGGGCACCTTCCTGGCACCCTCCTCCTCCCGTCCAGTGCCACCGGCCCCTTGCTCTAGACGGGTGTGTCCCCTCAGTGAGTCTCAGGGCTTGGGATTCAAATCTTGGCTCCCCGACGTCTCCCAGCAGGCTTCTTCTCACTTCACGGACCCACATGAATCCGTCTTTCATCCCCCAAATCCTGGAGCTGAATTGACGCCTCTGCCAGGAAGCCTTCCAGGGATAGCCTTCTCCTGGCATCTGCGAACAGTGAGCAGAGGAGGGGCGGCTGCCACGGAAATGATTTGGTTTTCATGGGGACGAATCTAAGCCCACGGCGAGGCCACTGGACTTTGACTGCAAACGCCGGCTTGTCACAGCATCACAGCGATGCCAGGCTGTGCGTGGGCAGTGGGGGTGGGGGTGGGGGGCTTCCGCGGCACGGGCTGGGGGCAACCCCGGGGCAGGGGGCAGCTCTGCCCTGAACGCAGGCTCTTCTCTGCATGGCTGACCCTTTGTTCCTGCCCTCGTCTGTCCTCGGCTCGAAGGGGGCGGCTGGAGTTAGTCAGGGCCACGGGCTCCCCCGCCCACTGCGCTGGGCGCTGCCTCCTCCCCTCGGCCTGGGAGGGCCCCTGGACAGTGACCGGGGGGATACTGGCCACCCCTGGCCCGAGGTCTCCAAGGCCTAGTCCTGCACAGCTGTGCTGCCAGGGCGACGGCGCCCAGGTGCCCAGTCTCGCCCGGGGAACAGCGGGCTGTTTGGACGGGCTTTCGATCGCGAGAGTACAAACACAGTCCCGAGATTTCTGCAGCGCCGCTCCCCCCGGAAGGCCCTGAGACCACCGCAGTGTGGAACCAGCCCATGCCGGTAGGGGCGGGGCAGCTGTAGGGAGAAGGGGACCCCCACGAAACTGTGTCCCCGATGCTGCTAAATCAGCCGTGTTTGGAATCAGTAACAGAGAATCCTGGGGACGTGCACGAGGCCCCCACGGCAGCACGTGCCTTACTCAGCATGACTCAGCATGACTCAGCATGACTCAGCACTGCGTGACCTTGGCGTGGCTCAGCATGGCTCAGCAGTACTTGGCATCACTCGGCATTACTCAGCAGTACTTGGCATCACTCGGCATTACTCAGCAGTACTTGGCATCGCTTGGCATTACTCAGCAGTACTTGGCATCACTCAGCATTACTCAGCAGTACCTGGCATTGCTCAGCATTACTCAGCAGTACTTGGCATTACTCGGCATTACTCAGCAGTACTTGGCGTTGCTCGGCATTACTCAGCAGTACTTGGCATTACTCAGCAGTACTTGGCGTCACTTGGCATTACTCAGCAGTATTTAGCATTGCTCAGCATTACTCAGCAGTACCTGGCATTGTTCAGCATTACTCAGCAGTACTTGGCATTGCTCGGCATTACTCAGCAGTACTTGGCATCGCTTGGCATTACTCAGCAGTACTTGGTGTTGCTTGGCATTACTCAGCAGTACTTGGCGTTGCTTGGCATTACTCAGCTCGAGTGCGGAGCAGCCAGGCCTGCCTCTCAGACTGCCCTGGCACCCGGCTGCCCGGCACGCCTGCATTCCGGGGAGAGGCGGAGTGGACGGCTCTGCACGGGGCGGGAGGGGCTTGTTTGCACACGGCCCGGGGTTCCGTTGTTGGCACCTGCCGTGGTCCTCGAGCCCATCAGGAGTGACCCCTGAGCTTGGACCTGGAGTAAGCCCTGAGCACTGCCGGGTGTGGCTCAAAAAAGGAGAGGGAGCCTGCAGCCATAGGAGCTGGGGCACCCAGCCCCCCGCCCCGCTACCCTTAGGCAGACCCAGCCCTGGGTTCTGGCGCCCGACTGCCGTGATGGGGGGGCAGGGTGCTGGGGCAGGAGGGGGCAGGAGCGCCAAGGACAGGGTGGGGCGCAGTGCCTGGACCCCCCAGGGCAGACACCCGAGGGGGCGAGTGGCAGAACGGGGCCTGCTGGCCTCTGTCGATGCTGGTGTTTACAGCCCAGAGGTTCCACGGCCCTTGCGGGGTGCTCAGATTAGCCCCATGCAAAGCAGATCATTTCATTTGCAGAGAAGGGCTTAATTGCCAGGGGAGCGCGGCGGAGGGAATTCTGTTGCCTGTTTTCACTGAAGAAAATTACTGTACTCTGCCCTGTCTCCTTCCGGAGCAGAAGCAGCTCGCAGTTGGGCTGTAGCGTCCGCACCCCACCCCTCTCTGCGGGGCCCGCCCAGCTGCCTCCCGGTCCTCCAGGCCCTGCTCGGGCCTTTGCTCTTGTCCCTCTGGCCCGGGGACGTGGGGGGAGGCCAGCCTGGCCCCTGGGGTGGGTAATGCCGGCGTGGTTTGCCCCCCGGTGCCCTCCCCCTGCCCCTGGCTTTGGGTCCCCGGCCGCGGTCTGGCCCGCGCTGCCCACAGGGATGGAGTGTTCTGGCCTGTCCTGAGCCCCGTTGGCTCAAGTCTCAGACCCCGGCGCTGCAGGGAGCTCACCTCTCCGGGGCCCCATCCCCCGGGCCCCTCTCACATGGTCCCCCGTGTCTGTCTGGCCCCCGTATCAGGTTCCCCCACCCCCGGCCAATCTCAGCCATGGCGGTGGAGTGGGGGAGCGCGGGGATGGGGGGAGCACAGGGGTGGGGGGAGGCGAGAACCCGCCGTGGTCTGACACCATGCCCCCGTGGGAACCCTCGGCTCACATGGCCGAGGATGGGCCACCCAGACTCCTCTGCAGATGCCGGAGCCCCAGCGAGTTCAGGCGGCCAGCCGGGCCCTGGCCAGCTGTGAGCGCAGGTGCCAGCCGCCTCCTGGGGGCCAATTAGGCGGCTGGAAGGGCCCGCAGGACTGGGGGGCCTTGACACATCCCTGGTTTATTACCACGGTAATGAACACGGACCAGCCGCCGTGGAGGAGAAGCCCAGGCTCGAGCCCCCCAGCCCCACGTGCTCACCAGCCCAGGACCCCCGAGACCCTCCCTTGGGGCCACATCCGGAGCTTTTGGTTTCAGTTCTTTATCGTCAGGCCTCCGTTGCTAAGCTCTCCTGCTGCACCCGGCCAAGACCCCGTCCTGACCCCACAGACTTTCTCTTTGCTTCGGGGGCCACAGCCAGCAGGTTCAGGCCTTACTCATGGCTCTGTGCTCGGGAATCCCCCTGGCGGGGCTCCTGCAGTGCTGGGGTTCAGCAGTGGGTGACTCAGGGGTCCTCAGTAAGGAGCCCAGCCCGCAGCCCCTCCCTGCAGGCGGGGGGGGGGGGCGGGACAGAAGGACCCGCCCTGGCTGGCTGGTTTCCCTGGTAACCAGCTCCCACCCTCTCTCAACGATGAGGCAGAACACTGATCCCTCCCAGGAAGCTCCGAGGCCTCGGGGAGCCAGGGCCAGGTGTTACGGAGATGGCATGAGGAAGAGAAACACACGTGGGGGGGCCCATGAGCATTTCACAGGCCCCCTGAGATTGCACCCCAGGCCTCGTGCCCCCAAGGTCCCTTCTGGGACGATGCTGTGGAGGTCCTGAGGGAAGCTGGACCCCCACCCTTCTCCAGCTCTCGGCCGGTCCCTGCTCCTGGAGGGCTTCATGGAGATCTGCAGGCTGGAGCCCAGGACGGGGGGGCAGAGCAGGCAGGCCGGGACGGGGGGAAACAGCAGGGCAGGCCAGGACGGGGGGCACAGCAGGGCAGGCCGGGGTGCCTGCCTCAGGCAAGGGGGCAGAGGCATCCAGACGTGTCGTGTCAGCACCGGGCTCTCCTGTCCGGGCCCGTCCTGAGTGCTGGGGACACCGTGAGAGAACCCCAGATCCACGCCCACGGGAGCCTGGGCGGCTGAGGGCCACACCTGTGACCTGCGGGGCGAGTGGGAGTGAATGGGGCCCCGAGGGTGATGGGGTGCAGGGGAGAGGGGACATGAGGAGGGCTGGGGGCAGCAGGGTCAGGCGTGGGGAGGCCGGCAGGAGGGTGGGCGCAGGAGGGCAGGGCTGGCAGGGGGCCCAGCAGTGCACGTGTGTGAGAGACAGACAGGGGTACGTGTGTGTGTGAGAGCAGACTCAAACTATTGCGTGTGTGCATGTGTGCTTGTGTGTGCATGTGAGTGTGCACCTGTGTGCATGCGTATGTGCTGTGAGTGTACCCTACAGTGTGTGCATGTTAAAGTGTGTGCATGTGTGTGTGTGTGAGCACTTGTGAGATTCTGTGTGTTTATGTGTAGGAGTACATGTGTGTGCATTTGTATGTGTATGAGTGTGGGAGTATGTGCTTGTGTGTGCGTGTATGTGCATGTGCATATATGTGCATATATGCATATTTGTGTGCACACAGGTGACCACACATATATGTATGTTTGTGTGCATGTGTGTCAATGTGTATGTACGTGTATGTGTGTATGCATGCGCATGTGCATATGTGCGTGCATATGTATGTGTGCACACATGTGCATGTGTGTCAATGTGTGTACATGTATGTGTATGTGCATGCACATGTGCATATGTATTCGTGCACACATGTGTATGTGTGCATGTGTGTGTGCATCCTGGGCTCTGGACTACCGTTCTCTTCTCCTTGCGCTCACGCCCCGTCCCTCACTCCCAGCAGCCCCACACATGCCCAGTGGTTGCAGGGACTTAGGGGTGAGTGACCCCAGGGCCTAGGGTCCTGGTGGGGAGTTGCACCACCACCACAGAGGAGGAAGCCAGGCGGCACCAGGCAGCAGGGCGCCTGCCCAGCCCCCGCCGTGCTGCCCCCCCCCCCCGCACGCCTCGGCCAGCCTGCGCTCTGCCCTGGCCGCCCCGAGGACTGTCCCGGGGTGCCTGGTGGACGGGGAGCAGAGGCATCCCACCCCTTCCCTGCGGGGAGGCCGGCAGGATAATGGCTCTGCGTCCGCACACCTGCCTCTCCGACGGCGTCTTGTCTGAGGCGCAAAGTCAATGGTGTATTAATTAAGGGGGAGCAGCTGCTCCCGCAGTTCTGATGATCAGTCAGTGACAAATGGCCGTGTTTACCTTCTCCTCGAGCAGAGCTCCCGGACGCTCCTGGGTGGACACTGTGGCCGAGATTTGTGGGGTACAGCTTCTCCCTCACTCCCCCGAAGATGCTTTATTGGTTCCACTGAGCCCTCAGGACCGTTTGTCACCAGGAGTGGCAGGAGCTGGGGTGGGCTGGCAACTTCTCAGCGGTCCACAGGGTTGGTCTGGACCCCACCTGGGACCACCCCTGCCCTGGTGAAGTCAGAGGCTTGAGGGGGAGCTGGGGCCCTTCAGAGGCTGGGGCTGCGGGCTCGGGCTGTCTGCATGGAGGGGCTCCCTGGGCTCCGGGCTGTCCCTGACAGCTCAGGTGAAACACAGGGGCCAGAGGGCCAGGACAGGCCAAGGCACTGGCCATGTGTGCGGCCACCCAGGCTCGATCCTGGGCACTGCAGACGCCCCTGGCCACATGCTGCCGGGAGGAACCCCTGAGCACTGGTGGGCACCAGTGGGCATGAGCAACCCCACGGTCCCTACAAAGACAGAGATGCAGAGGAGGAAAGGGGGCTGGCTTCTCTGCGTCCTTGGCGTGGCCCTCTGCGTCCCCGTCTGGCCGTGGGCATCATTCTGTCCACACCGCATCATTCCCACCCACAGCCCACACGGGGGGCCGGCCCACGGCTCAGAGGCTGGACCTTGGTGCCCCCTGGTGCCAGCAGCACACCTGTCTCTGCCCCCTTCCCCGAGCACAGGGAGCCTCTAGGGCTGCATGGCTGGTCCTGGGCATGCAGGGTAGTGGGCCTCTGGGGAGCTCAGTCCGGGGGACGGTCCCGAGTGACGTCCTGGCGGGCCGCCCTCCAAACCACACCCTCCGCCCGCGCCACTGCCCAGCAGGGGAGAGGAAAGGCTCTTGGATGAGACACGTACGTTTTCAATAAATAATTTATTTATCCAACGGATCCAACCCTGACACTGAAGCCTGCTGCAGTGGTTCGGCGCCTGGCCTCGAGGGGGTCTCGCTGCGGGGGGCCGCGCGGGCTCCAGCCCTGCCGAGTATCCAGACATCAGAGGAAACGAGAGTATTGCTCAATGAGGGAGACTGGAGCTTTATTACGAAAACAAAAAATACCAGCAGACCAGAAAGGAGAGCCTGGTGCCTTGAGGCCACCCAGTGTTGGTCTGTCTCTCTGGGGGGGCAGAGCGGCCCCCCCGGGCTCCCCGCCCTCTGCTGATACCTGGGCTGCGGGTGGGCAGCCAGCAGGGGGCAGCAGCGCAGCCCGGCGCTCACGGGCACGCAGCCCCCTGCTCTGCTGGCTGGGCGGTCTCGCCCACACGGGGCTGGAATCCCACTTGGCCTGGGGCAGGGCCTACTCCAAATTCCTCCTGGCGGCTGGACGGGCACCCTCACGGCTGACCGCAGGGCCCTGCCTGCCCGGGGCAGGTGTTTCTCGAGAGTCCTCCTGCGGTGCAGCTCCCGCTTCGGACAGAGGCCCAGGCGGGCCCAGGCCAGGCTCCCCTCCCCCCAAGCTCCCGGTCACACCCTCTGAAGGCACATGGACAAGCTGCTCCCGCCCCACCCGGCCACTTCCCACCCTGGCCCAGCACCCCCCAGGGGCCGGGGGTGCACCCCCGCCCGCCCGTACTCAGCCCTTCTCCCTCTCCTGCGAGAAGGGCAGACGGGCCGACCAGCACCCCCCTGGGGTCCCCCTGCCTTCAGGGCAGCCCGTGTCCGCTGGGCTCGTGTGAGTCCAGCCGGACTGGAGGCGGGTGGAGGAAGGTGCAGCCAAGGCAAGAGTGAATCAGCACCGGCGGGCGGGCGGCCCTGCGGCACAGAGCCGCCCAGGGCTCATCGCTCCGAGTCGGAGAAGGACGACGGCTTAGTCCATCTCCACACCAGCATGTCCTCGCCGGCCACCCGGTGGGACTCCGTCTGGATCCGGGACTCGTTAGACGCCAGGAACTCCACCGCCCGCTCCCACACGCGCTTCATGCGCCTCCTGCAAGGGCAAAGGCTGTGCTCAGCGGGGCGGGGGGGGGGGGCGCGGACCCCAGGCCCCCGGCTCTGCAGGGGCTGTCAGGGGCCAAGAGGGCGACTGCAACGGAGGAAAAGCTCAGGTCACGGAGAAATGATTCCTCAACGTGTGTGTGTGCGTGTGCACGTGTGTGCGCGCGCACGGCCATCCACAGCCCCTGGGGCCCAGGTGAGGGGCTACACGGCCCTCCGGCACCCTCCCCTTGTGGCCCTCACCAGTGCACGCTGCATTTTAGTGCCCCCGTGAGCGAATTACGAGGTGGCCACTGGCGCTGAGTCCTGGCTCTGCAGCCCTGTAAGACGGGGTGGCAGCGCCTTGGGGGAGGTAAGAAGTCGGAGCTCCCCTGGATGGTCCAGGGCCCTGGTGACCCCAGCCCATCTCTCTCCCCACCTCCAGGCTAGGCAGGAAGATGTGGGGGCGGCCGGGGCAGGGGTGTGTGTGGGGGGGTCGCTCTGACGGGGTCAGCCTGGGGCAGACGGGGGATAGGACGGCCCTGAGGGGGCCTGGGGGGCAGCACTGGGCACCAGCTGGCCCCCCACCTAGCCCACAACTGCTCTGCGCCCCCGCTGAGCCGGGCACCCCGACTGCACCTCCAGCCCGGGCCCCGGGCAGAGCTGCTGCCTGTGCGGACTCGGGTGCCGCCACCCTCCAACGCGAGCGCGACCCGGCAGCCCTGGGCCCGGGAGCTGCAGCAGGTGCTAAGCCATAGGTGTGGGTGCCAGGGCCCTCTGGAGCGGTGCCCACCTGCTGCGGGGGCTGGCCCGGGCACGGGCGGCCCCTCAGGGTGCCCAGGGGCTGAGGCCGCTGGGGCACTTGCTGCCTGGGCCCCACGGCCCGGGCTGGTGCGTCCTGCACGGGGCCCGGAGCTACCGGGGAGGGGGGGGGCCTCTTCCCCTCGGCCCCACCCTGACGTCAGGTCGGGAGCAGGGGGCCGCCTGGGGCAGCGGCAGGCACCGGCCTGCTCCCCCCAGTTCCCGCTGCCCCTTCTTGGGGGGCTGAGGTGACGGGGCAACAACGGGCCTCCAAGCTCCGTGCTCCCGGCCCCTGGGGACGCACACACGGGGAGCACCCACCGCAGCCTGCCGCGGGCACAGGGCCTGGCCCTCGCTGCCTCCTCCGAAGGGGCAGCTCCCTGCGGCCCAGACAGACGGACGGGGCTGCGGGCACCAGGGACTGGACCCCAACTCTGCACAGCCCCTGGCTGGCCGCCCCATTTGCTTGGGGACCCAGAACGTGCCTGGTCTGGGCCAACTGGCCCTGCTCCCAAAGGCTCGGCCCCCCGCCCACCAGGGGGAAGCAGAGGTGCACGTGTGCACGTGTGCTAAAGGGTGTGGGCTGCTAGTATGCACACATGTCCAAGCATGTGTCAACACATGCATATGTGCACGCAGGGCTGTGCCTTGCTCCAGGCCATGCATGATGCATGTCCAACAGTGGCCATGCTGAGGGTTCTCCTGGCCAGTGACAGACCACAGGGCAGGACAGCGGTGAGTTCTGGCCAGCAGCGAGTGCTGGTTGGCTGCTGAGTGCTCCCCGTGGGCCTTGCTGCAGCCCGTGTGTGTGTGTGTGTGTGTGTGTGTGTGTGTATGTGTGTGTGTATGCATGTGTGTAGGGTCCCCTGCGCTGGCACTGGGCTCACTGGAGGTGGTGCCGGGGGGAGGGGGCAGCCCGCTGTGGGCTTTATGGCGGACCCCCCCACAGCCCCTCCAGGGGCACCTGCCCCCAGCCGGTGACCACCGGGGGGCGCAGTCTCAGGTCAGAGGCAGGACCAGAAGGCCAAGAAGCGGAGCCAGAGCTCCAGACTCTGGGCGCCCACTTATGCCCGCCCGTCACCCTCCCCCTCCCCTGCTACGCCCCTGGGGGAGTGGACAGGTGAGCCACGTCCTGCCACCCGTGTGGGGGGACGCCATGGACAGAGCCCCCTGCACTCACCGGCTCTGCGGGGGGATCAGGGTGTCGCGCACGTGCAGGATGCCCACGTAGGGGTAGCGCTCCATGTCCTGCTCCCAGTCCACGTAATGGTCCTGCACCACGTCTGCAGAGGGGGCAGGGTCAGGGGGCTCCGCCCGCCACGGGCCTGCCCACCCGCCCGCAGCCCCCCGGCCCACGCACCGATGATCTTCTTCACCATCTCGTACATGGCCTGCTCCTCCTCCTCCAGCTTCCGCCACCGGTACTTCAGGAGGATCAGGAGCCCCCACAGGAAGGCCAGGCCTGGGGGCACAGCGCCGTGAGCCCCCAGCCCGCTCCCGCCCCCTCCCGAGTCCTCCCCCGATGCACACAGGACACGCCGCCCTTGGTACTCGAGACACAGTGCTGCCCACGATGGCCGCTGCATCCCAGACACCTGTGACCTGTGACTGTGGCTGCCAGGCCGGGGCTCTGGGCCACACCCCAGGGCCGCTCCAAGGCAGCCCGAGGCCGGGGGCCAGCTCCGGCGCGGCAGGGGAGGCTTACGGCCTTCGGCACAAAGCCGGGCTGAGCCCCGGTGGTGCCTCGGGGCCCCAGGGGCTCTGGCGGGAGCCTGAGCACACCTGGGCCCGGGGCATCTGGAGCCGTCCTGCATCTAGCAGGGGCTGTGCTCCGGCTCCACGGGGGTACGAGGGGCTGCTGCGGGCCAGACCTCACCAGCACACAAGGAGCCCCCGGTGCAGCAGGCGGGAGCCTGCCTTCGCCTCTAGAGGGTCCCCCAGCACAGCGGGGTGACTCCTGAACACAATACCAGGAGCGACCTGAGCATCACGGGGTGAGGCCCTAAAAGCCAAACAATCTTTTATGGTTTTTTTTTTCTTTTTGGGTCACACCCAGCAATGCTCAGGGGTTACTCCTGGCTTTGCACTCAGGAATTACTCCTGGAGGTGCTTGGGGGATCATATGGGATGCTGGGGATCGAACCTGGGTCAGCCGAGTGCAAGGCAAACGCCCTACCCGCTGTGCTATCGCTCCAGCCCCAGCCAAATAATCTTTTAAAAAGATAAAAATTTAAAAAAAAAAAAAAAGAAAGAAAAAGAAATCCTCCATTTAAGCCTCCATGTCCCATGGTGCTGTGAGGAAGGTGTCCCTGGGCGGGACGGGCACCTACACCAGAAGACGAGCACTGTGGGGAGGGTGTCCCTGGGCGGGGTGGGCACCTACACCAGAAGAAGATGAGCACTGTGGGGAGGGTGTCCCTGGGCGGGGCAGAAACCTACACCAGAAGATGATGAGCACTGTGGGGAGGGTGTCCCTGGGCGGGGCGGGGACCTACACCAGAAGATGAGCACTGTGGGGAGGGTGTCCCTGGGCGGGGCGGGCACCTACACCAGGAGATGAGCACTGTGGGGAGGGTGTCCCTGGGCGGGGCGGGCACCTACACCAGAAGATGAGCACTGTGGGGAGGGTGTCCCTGGGTGGGGCGGGCACCTACACCAGAAGATGAGCACTGTGGGGAGGGTGTCCCTGGGCGGGGCGGGCACCTACACCAGAAGAAGATGAGCACGTGGGTGGCGGCGGTGAGCAGGGCGCGGCTCAGGCGGCAGCCCACGCCCATGCGCGGCCGGGCCGACTCCAGGCAGACCACCTTGTCCACGCTGCTCGCCAGCTCCGACGCGTCCTCCCCTCGCAGCCTGCAACAGGACACAGGGCTGGGAGGGCGCCGGCCCGGCCAGCAGGCGCGCTGTCCCCGCCCGCCGCTGAGCGGGAGCAGGCCTCAGGGACGGCGGCAGGCAGGCCCGAGCCCCCACCCACTCGTGCCGCGCCCGTCGGCCGGGCCTGTGCCAGCCCCCCTCAGCGTGCGGGAGATTAGACTGTAAATTGGATTCCCACCTCCCGGCACAGAGACGGGAATGTTTGCCGAGTCGCCGGCTCTGCGCGGCAGGCCAGGAGCCCAGGGCGGGAGGGGGGCGGCCGCGCCTCGGTGACACGGGACGCCGGAGCTGCTCAAGCAGAAGAGCCCCGGCAGCGGGGCTGGGGGCGCCAGGGGGAGGTGCCCGGACACCGGCGGACACACGTGCACGCCTCCTCGCGGGGATGCGACACGCACGCTCTGCAGAGCTCGCCGGCGGGGCTGGGCCGTCCCCACCCCCCGTGCCCTCGTTTCCCACGACCCGCTCCGGACAGGGCCCGGCCGCTCGCTCCCCGCTGCACTGCAGTCCCCGAGGCAAGACGCGGCGTCAGCCCTGGGCAGTGCGAGCAGCTACGGTGAGGAGAAAGCCCGCAGTCCCCACTGCCTTTCCTACTGGCGGGGACGCGTGTGGCCGCACAGGGCCAGGCTGGTTGCGGCCAGTCTGCGGGCACCCGAGCTGCAGGCCCGGCTGCCCGAGGGCTTCTGCAGGGGCCACAAACCGGACAGAGCCCGAGAAGCGTGCACGTGTGTGTGTGTGTGTGTGTGTGTGTGCGCGCGCACGCGCGTGCATGCTGGTGAGAGTTCATGCGGGCTCACGCATGGCGCATGGTGCAGGCAGGGGTGAGGTGGGGAGAGCTCTCTGCCTTCCAGGAGGGGGCGGGGCTCTGGCTCCACGAAGCCCAGCCGGAATGAGGCAGAAGTGCCCAGTCAGAAAAGCCCGTGTTTCCTGAGCAATTTCCATACTAAGTGGAGCCCACACACACACAGAATCGCTTCCTCGGCGAGGGAGACCCCGCCCGAGGGAGGGGGCGCAGGAAACTGCCTCCCCCGGCCAGCGGGGCTTGGCTGGCGGGCGCGGCACGGCACCAACACCCTGACACCTGCGCCTCGCGGCTCATCCCCGCGATCCTGACGTGCAGTCCTGACGCGGCTTCCTTCCTGGGCCCGCCCGCGGCGTCTCTCGGGAGGGGGGAGAAGCTGCCGGTGAGGCCCCGGGGCCCGGCCCCACTCACCAGATGCCCACGTCCTTGTTACTGCTCAGGATCCAGGTCAGCGCCGACTCGAACTTGGCGGCAGAGCTGCCCGTCACATTCTGGGAGGGGGGACAGGGATCAGCCTGCGCCCTGCCCGCGTCCGCACGGCCAGACCCCCCTCCGCGTGCACGGACAGGCGGGCCGCACAGGGGAGGAACACGCTCTCCTCGGGGAGGGCGGCGGGCAGCGGCAGGCCTCAGCTGCTGGACAAGGCAAGGCCCGGCCCCTCTCTGGCCTCGGTCAGCCCCCAGGCTCTGGGGTCCCACCCTTTGGGGGGCCCCCTGGAAAAGGAGCCCCCCGAGAGGGCGGACAGGCTGTGGGTGCTGACAGCTGCAGAGCAGGGGTGAGTGTCGGGTGGGAGGGGGACGGGACGGGACCCTCGGGACAGGCGGCCGCCGCCTCAGTTCTACCCGGCCCCCGCCCGCCCCTCCTCGGCTGCTCCGGCTTAGGGGAGCTCAAGCTCTGACGGAGGGGAATGAAAAAGGAGGGAAGAAAAAAATAAAAAGGGAAAGCCGCAAAGCAAACACAAAACGGGAAGACAAAAGTGGGGGGAAAACCTGGCAGGCTCAGAGGATCAATGGCAAAGCCGGGGCCTCCCGGGAGCAGCGCGGCTGCAGCCGGCTTACCGCGAGGTGGTCCCGCGCCTCCGTCACCGGGATGCACTTGCTCTTCAGCTTCTCCGGGTTTCCACACTCGAAATTACCTGGGAGAAAACACACGCGCACACACGCACACACTTAAGCACACAGGGAGGCGGGGGACCGCGGGACGGGCTGGGAAATGCAGCGGGAAGCGGCCGGGCAGGAGAGGGAGCCGCGGCCTCGGCTCCAGGGCTGCTTCTCTCTGCAGCAAGATCAAAAGCCACTTAGCTTGGATCGATTCCAGATCATTAAAACCTGACCTGCAAAGCAGGGCAGCCATTTGCATTAAATGACTAAAAAGCCGCCCAATCCCAAGGTCTGCTTGCGATTGATCCCTAAAAGGATCCGACAGACAGCTCTGGAAGGTACCGGAAAGGTGCTAAAAATAAACGCAGCCCAGGGAAGGAGGCGCCGGCCGCAGGCCCCCAGCGACTCGGGGGCAGCGAGCCAGGCCTGCAGGGGTGAGGGCTGAGGGAAGGATGTGCAGATGTCCGAGGAGGAAGGGGTACCAGGCCATCTGCAGGGGGCAGCGGGCGCCGAGCTGGGTCCCCCCCGAGTTCTGCTCATTCAGGTCCAGCCCGGGGGCCACCTTTCCCGAGAAGCCCCCACGGGGGCCTCAGACGCAGGGCCCCGCCTCTCCCACCCTCAGACGCAGCCCCTCCCTCCCCCTCCCCTGCGGCCTGCCTGCCCCTGCCCCTGCCCCGGCTGGCTGGAGAAGGAATCCTGAGCATCATGACCGGCCCCTTGGTGCCGCAGGGTCCCGAGAGCAAGGCGGTGGCTTCTCCCGCCGGCCCGGCCCACTGGGACCCCTCGCCAGGGCGCGGTGTGGTCAGAGCGCGGGAACGGCCTGCCTGCACGGCACCTGCTAGGGTGGCCCCGGCCAGCTCGAAAGCCTCGTGCCCCTCTGTGCCCGCATGCAGGGTCCCGGTGGCCTGACACCCATGGCAGTTAGGGTGGGCTCGGGGACCTTCCCGGGGCCAAGCCCCGAGACACCCAGGGTCTGCATTCCACCTCCATCCCAGCGAGGGCGCAGGAGGGCCCGTCTCCGCCATGGCCAGAGGTTCCCAGCCTGACCTGGCCACCACGAGGGGACCCCCGGGCCGCAGCCCCTCTGCCCCCACCCGACTGCTGCCAAGGCCTCGGCAACCCGGGCCAGACCCACGCTCTGCTGCTCTCCCCAAGCCCGGGCCCTCTAGGCCGCAGCCCCCCACTTACCAAGCTCCACTTGGGAACATGGGGGGCCCACGGGGGGCCATGTGACCCCACTGGGAAACACTGTCCTGCATCCCGAGCACTGGGCGGGGAGTCCCTGAGCTCCAGGAGTGGCCCAAACCCGGGGTGGGCAACCCAGACTTCAGTCGGAACCAGGGGCCCTGAGAGGGTCACGGGGCGCCAGGGAGGTCAGAGCCGGGTGCCAGCAGGCCAGGGACCCAGGCTCAGAGAGGGCGTGGGCCTGGCGCTTCCCTCCTGGACCTCAGGGCACCGGGCAGCTGCCTCCGAGGGAAGGGACAGGGAAGGGGCGCAGCTGCCGAAAAGGCCCTCAGGGCGGGTGTCAGGCTTCAGGGCCTCTAAGGGTCTGGGGGTGCCTGGGGGTGCCTGCGCCTATCTCTCTCTGGGAGGCCAACGGGCTCAGGAGCACTCGGGGGCCCCCGCCCGGCGCCCACTCACCGGCTTGGATGGCCAGGAAGTTGTAGAGCTCGTGCAGCACCTCCAGCAAGGCCGCCTTCTGCTTGGCCTGGCAGAACTGAAAGGGCAGGGGACAGGGTCAGCGAGGGGTGGGGCAGCATGGGACAGGGGCAGCATGGGATGGGGGCAGTGAGGGACAGGGTCAGCACGGGGCGGGGCAGCACGGGACGGGGGCAGCACGGGACGGGGGCAGCACGGGGCGGGGGCAGGGCTTGGGACAGGGTCAGTGCGGGGTGGGGCTCAGGACCGGGTGGGGTCAGGCCGGGGCCAGGTGGGGTCAGGCTGGGCCGGGCAGCGTCGGTGCTCCCTGAGCACTGGGCAGGGAGTCCCTGAGCTCCAGGAGTGGCCCAAACCCGACACTGGGCAGTGTCGGCGCCCCACTCTCAGGAAGACCCAAGGCAGCTCTGCCAGGTGAGGGACCGCGAGCCGGGAAAGCAGCCCGGGGGCAGCGGGGCCCCCAGCAGCGCGCGGCCGGGAGGGCGCCCCGTGGGCACGCTGCCCCGCCCGGTCACCCCTGCGCTCTCCTGGAGAGGCACCGCTGCAGTGTCTGATGGCAGACGAGACCCCCTGAGGAAGCCCCAGGCCGGGCAGTGCTCGGGGAAGGGGAGCCGGTGCCCCCTCCAGGCCGCTCTGCTGGAGTCACCGAGTCACGGCAAGAAGTCGCTCTCCCTGGCCCTGGCCAACAGGCCGGGCGTGGAGCTGAGTGCAGGGGTGACCCCTGCCCGCGCCCAGGGCTGCCCCAGAGCACAGCCGGGGCCGCCACTCCGGCCCCCACCCAGCACGCCGGGAATACGCTGGGCCAGACGCAGCCGCCAGTGGCCACCCTGTCGCCCGAGGACCCGGAAGCCTTCACAAAGCACAAGGAGAGAATCGAGGTCTCGACACCCGACTGTACCGTGCCTGGGGGTCCCCGGCAGAGTCAGGGGCCCCCACGACGCCCTCTGGAAGCACCTTTAATGGCGCGAGCGGCGCTGAGAGTAAGCGATAAATGTGCCCCCACAGACCAGGAGCCACTGATTCTATAAACGTACGAACAGAGGCAGGGTGGGGGGCGCGTCCCCCACCCCGAACGTGAGCCGCGCGTACCTCTAAGGGCACAGCCGTGGCCGACTCTCTCACCTTCCAAACACTCTGCACGGAACATCGAGCACTGTCACGGCAGAAAAAATGCTCCCCACTCAGGGAAACTGAGGCCCAGCAGGGCTCAGTAGAGATGGACACTGAGAAACAGGCCTGCAGGGACGCAGGCTCATCACCACACAGGCCAGAGCGGCGGCACCCGGAGGGCGTCTGCCTTGCACGTGGGGGCCCAAGTCTGCTGCCCAGCATCCCAAGTGGTCCCGAGCCTGCCAGAGATGATTCCTGGGCAGCTTTGGCTGTGCGGCCACACCTGGCAGTGCCCAGGACTGACTCCCAGCTCTGCACTCGGGGATCACTCCTGGCAAGGTCGGGGCACATGGAAGGGACGCCGGGATCAAACCCAGGCCACTGTGTGCGAGGCAAGCGCCCGGCGGCTGTCCTAGGACTCAGGCCAGTCGCCCCCGCAGTGGAGGTGCCCAGGACCTCCCAGAGGGACCTGGCGGCGGGGACAGTGTCTGTCGCTCGAGGCAGGCACGGTGGGAAGGCCCCGAGAGGCAGGGCTGGCTCAGAGGAGGGCGGGGGCCCACTGGGCCCAGGGAGGCCTCTCCTCCCGGGAAGACAGAGACGCAGGCTCGCCCCCCGGGCCTGGGCTGGGCTCAGAAACACCGTGTCTCCTCTCTGGCCCCGGCCCACTTCCTCTCCCCGTCCACCGGTTGTGACCGGACGCAGCCACGGCACCTGGCGAGCGAACGCAGGAGAGGGAGGGAAGAAAACGCCCCCGACGGTGACAGAGCAGAAGGTGGGAGGGGGGACCTGCTTCCCATGGCACCGGCGGCCCGGGACAGGGCTGCGCGTCCCCGAGAGGCCAGGACCACCCACTGCGGAACTGCCTCGTCACTCGGGCCCGGGAGCACGGCTGACATGGACGCCCACGGCCCCGTCCCGCCCCCAGCACCACCTGTCCCCGGACCCGCTCCTGGAACACGGCGTCCGTGACTCACGGGAGGGGCTGCCCGCCCTCCCCAGCGACTCCTGGCGGCAGCGCTACGGCTCCCCGAGAAGCAATCTCGCCGGGATGCTGCCACACGGCCCCGTCGGCTGCTCCGACCCCGCCTGCTCCAGGGAACTCGGGATCAGGCCCACAGGGACATGCTGCCCGCACCGCACTGCACTGCACCGCACCGCAGCCCCCTCGGCCCCAGACGGACGCCTGCAGATCCCGGGCCCCGCGCCGCAGCTGATGGGAACCCGCGGGGGCAGGGCACGATGGAAGTATCTCCTCAGGGGAGACTCACGCTCACCTCATCTGTCTTCCTCTCACAGTCCACCGGCAGCAGTTTCACTGAGACCGAGGAGAAACACAAAGAGAGGCTGAGTTAGAGGCGTGGGTGGGACGAGGACCAGAAGGGTCAGCGCTCGAAAGGCAGGGCAGAGAGGGGGAGGGCTCGGGAGGGGCCGGCTGAAGAGGGAGCGTGACACACAGAGGGGGCCTGGGTGAGGACTGAGAGACTGGGACCGTCCCCAGCCAGAAGACGAGGGGCCCTGGGCGTAGGGCCACCTGCACCGGGCAGCGGTTCCTAACGTGTGCAACGGGAGCACTGGGGCCCGTGCCCAACTCGGGGCTGGGCTCAGACACAGCAGTGGACAGGCCAGCCTGGTGAGCGCGGAGGCGGGCGCGCCCAGCCAGGGGCTAGCCTTGGCGCAAGCTCGGCCCTATCCGGCGACGAGCTGCGGTGAGGGTCTCAGTGGCGATGTGGTGTGTGGCCACGGTGCAGCCACTTGGGGCAGGCCCGGCTTCCTCAGCAGGTGGGTCGAGTCTCGGGGTGGAGAGGGCTGGGGCCAGCGCGTGAGCAGGGCCCGTGGGTGCACAGGCTACGACAGCTAAGACGACGCCCCAGCTCCAGGCCCGCTGGGCGTGGGAAACCATGGCTCGGGCTGGGGACGGTATCGACCACGCGTGGTGCTTTGCCGAGAACACTGAAGTCGGTGAACTCCAGCCTCACCGGGGAAACTGCTAAATGCTCTCTCCTTGCTTCCTGCTTGCCAAAGCCGGGAATGACCCGAAAGGGAGAGTGCCCTGGCTGGGACCTGAGTCTGACCAGCCTCTCCCTGGCAGGTTTAACCGCAGGGAGACCCCTGGACAGCACCGCGGCTGGAAGGGACTCCAGTCACACACCGGGCTTTGCTCACTGGAGGTGCGAGAGGCCGGACGCGGCGCCAGGGATGAAACCTGGGTAGCCACGATCCCTTCTTAGTACACCCCCAAGAGGAGTACCGGGCAGGGATGAGCACCCCCAAGAGGAACACCGGGCAGGGATGAGCACCCCCGTTTCCGAGTCTAAACCGAGAGGTGCGTCCACACCTTTCTCATGGGCAGGGGGCACGTCCCTCCCTACCGCTACGGGGCCACTGTCCGAAGCAAACGTGACTTTGTGGTGCCACACAGCTGGGGCCCTGATCGGATGCCCCCTGCGGGCAGCGAAACCTGGGTGGGGGGCCTTCCAGGGGCCACTACCAATAAATGTCCGAGGGCTCCAAAGGGGAGTGGCCGCGGGGGCGCGTGCTTCCTGCACGTGGCGGCGGCGGCGGGCCGGGGGACGCGGGCCGGGGTTGGGCATCAGGGGCGCGCGGCCCAGCCCCCCGCGCCCGCCCCGCCCGGGCGCGCCCCCCGCCCCCCGCCGCACGTACTGTTGTCCTCCGCCTCCTGCGGCGCCGAGGGCTTGCCCATCTTCAGCCACAGGATGGCCAGGAAGGCGAGCAGCAGCGCCAGGCTGGCCCCGAGCAGCAGGCGCGACAGGCAGCGCTCGAGCCGGCGCCCGGGCCCCGGCCTGCCCGCCGCGCCCGCCGCGCCCGCGCCCGCGCCGCCCGCCCAGGCCGCCCGCGGGCCGCGCAGGCCGGGCCGGGGCTCGGGGCCGGGGCCCAGGGGCGGCGCCCCCCAGCGCCGCGCGCGCTCGGGCGGCCGCGCGTCCTCGTCGTCGTCGTCGTCGTCCGAGCTGCCGCGGTGCGGGGCGCGGCGGCGGGGCGCGGGCCAGGCGGGCCAGGCGCGCGGCGGGCAGGCCCGGGGCTCGGCGCGCAGGGGCACCAAGGCCGGCCGCGCGCGCGGCGCCTCCTCCCGCAGCCGCGCCTCGCCCCGCAGGCGCCGCAGCTTGTTGCGGTACACGTCGCGGGTGGTGTCGGTGATGGGGCCCGGCTGGAAGCCCAGGGCCTGCAGCTCGCGCCGCAGCTCCAAGTCCGACAGGCCGGCCATGGCCAGGACGCCGCCGCCCCCCGCCCACCCCCGGCGCGCGCCGCACCCGGAACTGCTCCCGCCGGCCGCGGCGGAGCGGGCGGGGCCCGCGCCATGATGGGGAGGTCGGGCGCGCCGCCATGTTGGGAGGGTCAGAGCCCGCCGGCGGGGTTAGTCGGCCATGATGAGGAGGTCGGCCGAGCCTCTCCGCCCGAGCCCGCCATGTTGGGAAGGTCCAGTGATTTCTTTTCCCCCCTCCACTCTCACTCTTGCACTCAACGGTGTTTCCCAAGAACCTTGTCTCTTAAGAGGGAATGTGCCTACTACAGAGGGGGAGGGGGCTGAGGGGGTGGCGGGAGGGATACTGGGAACATTGGTGGTGGAGAATGGGCACCGGTGGAGGGATGGCTACTCCATCCTTGTGTGACGGAAAGTTTGTAAATCTGTAACTGTATCTCACGGTGATTCAATTAAAAAAAATTTTTTTAAAGGAACCTTATTTCTTTCTCCTCGTCTCTCCCTGTGTTTCCCTCTTTCCCACCATATTTTTGGGGGCTCAACCAGAGGCCCATGGAAGGGGGTGGGGACGAATTTTGCACATGCGCTCTAGCTCACGTTGCCTTGCTCCCTGGCCCCAGGGTGTGCATCCCTTAATCCTCGGCTCCGTGGGGCGGGGGGCTTGGGAGGCAGGTGGTAGGCGTCCAGTCGAGTTGTGTTGATTTAATGGACGAGCTTCTTCTCCGTGGAAGACGAGCTGCTGTTTCCCACAGGAGGGAGACGGCTTCCTCTGCATCTCCGCTGGGGGTTGTGTCTTCCGTGCTCAGGGTAGGGGTTCTGGAGTGCCAGCTCCAGCTCCACCCCTGGCTAGCTGTGTGGGCTTACTTGTTGGCCAGCCACGACCCCCGGGTCTCTGTGAGGGTGGGAAGAGCTTTGCCCAGGTGCTTGGGACCTGGTGTCTGTGCCTAACCCGCGTCCAGCGCTGCAGCCTCCCCGGGACTTGGTTATAAGAAGGCTCTTCGTGGAGAACGCCCGCGGGGAAGCTGGGGGAGAGGTAGCAAGTGAAACAGAACTGCGGTTCAGGGTCTCCGCTGTCTCCCTCTCCCTTTTTATATTCTGTCCACATCCCGCATGGGCTGCTTTTCCCAGAAACCTGCTGCAGGCCGCTGGGTTCCGTCCCCTCCTGCCCCTCTATCTCAGCTCCCTCTTCCCTCTCCGGTCTCTCTAGCCTTCCTACACCCCCGTGTCCCCTCTGGTGCCCTTTCTGGGCCTGGGGCCAAGGCCCCGGTGCCAGGGTTTGCCACGTGCTGCTCCAGAGAGACCTCGGACACCGCCGCCCCCGTGGGGGAACGACAGCCCGGCTGGGTCAGGCTCCCGCTGCTGCCCGCCCACCGCCCCGGCTGAGCCGCTCCCATGTGGCGAGATTTCTCTTACCAAGTGTTGTTTTCCTTTCCTCTGCCTGTGTTTGCACGGAATGCCATGAATTTGATATAGTGATTGCCTAACACATATACCACATAATAGTATTTTATTTCTTTCTGAAGCACTGTTTGCATGACAAATGAGTTGGTAACATTTGTGCGACTCCTTGCAGCTGTGCACTTCAATATATAAAGAATGAGCCTTTCGGCATCAATACCGGCCCCGGGTATTCTAAGAGGGCCTGAAACTGATGCTTAAACAAAGTTAACGGTACGGCATTACACAGAGTTACGGTCTATTTCATCACAATGGATCTCGGGGCGATTTAAAAATATGTACTGAACTGGAGCCACCCCCAGCGGGGCCCCCCGTGTGGGCTTTGTCAGCCTCCCTTGTGTTGGGGGCCCACCGCTGCTCTCCGAGCATCCAGGCCTAATGGCCCGGAGCCCTCCCCAGCGCCCCCCCCCCGCCCCGCCCATGTCTACCCTCCAGCCTAGAACCAATCACAGTCACAGCTGGGGCCTGTGCTCCCACCCTCCGGCCTCCAGCCTCCACTGCAGCTTCTGGAAGCTCCTGGCATCGACCTAGTGGGTGTGGGCGTGAGAGACCTGCACGCAGGATGGCGCTCCGCAGGGGTCCCTGCTGATCAGGGCCGCCCTCGCCAGCCCCTGGGAGACGGAATCTCGCGGCCTGATTGAGGAAGTCAGTGTGACTCCCCGTTTCTCTCCCGGACTCCCCGCCCCTGAGCCTGGGCGGGTGACGCTTGGCCTCCTTCATCCCCAAGCTCCGCCCCAGGCTCTTGTGTGAAGTCAGCCTGCGGGTAATTAGGTTTGACAGGGGTGTTCTGAAACCACAGCCCCGACCCCCGGGGCCTCCCCCCCACCCGCCTCACAGCCTGCCCCCGGTGCTGGCCTTGCTCCCCGCTGCCCGCGGTGCCCTCTTTTCTCATCGCGCTGTTGTGGGTTTTTCTGTTTGAAGGTGAGCGGCTCGGGCTCTGGCCGGGCTTCCCGAGTTATTAAGGGCACAAGAGGCCAAACACGCGGCAGTGTCCAGATCTACTTAGGGACCGACCGCATGCCCGGCGGGGAGAGGGGCTGCTTCAGGGACGCGCCGCTCTCCCGCTCTCCCGGAGGGCGGCCTCCCCGCAGGCCCGCTGACCTCTCTGTCTCGGCAGAGCCTGGTCATAATAACAGCCATAAATCTTTCAGTGCGCTCCATTCTCCGCTGCCTGCAGAAAGCCCACTCTCACTTACCAGGTCCTTACAGACGCGATAGCACAGTGGGGAGGGCGTCTTCCTTGCACAAGGCAGACCCAGGTTCGATTCCTGGGATCCCATATGGTTCCCTGAGCACCGCCAGGAGTAATCCCTGTGCATCGCCGGGTGTAACCCAAAAAGCAAAAAATAAATAAATAAATAAATAAATAAATAAATAAATAAATAAAAATGCTGGGATCCCATACTTTCTCTTGAACCAGCTTGTCACCTGCATTTCTCTCCGCTATTCTGAGCTGGATCTGATCACGGGGGAATGGGGAAAGTGTAATCAGAGATGGGTGTGGAGGGCACGCGGGCTCGGCTTTCGGCTGTAAGGACCCCAGCACCCCCAGGTTCCTTTTGTCCTGAAAAGCGGGGTGGGATGGAGACTCCCTTTTCCTCACTGTTGATCCGAGTGAGGGCTGCCCTGGAGAAATGCCAGCACCCGTCTCGGGCAGCGAGGTCAACTGCTTTTCAGAATGTGCTGACAGCCGCACAAAACGCTCTCTCCGGCCACGCGCGCCTGGGTGGCTGTGGGGAAAGAGCTCCTTTAGAGGCCTCGAATCCGCTCGCTCCCCGACGTCAATAACGAGTTGTGTATGAAGAAAAATGTAATGCTTTCAGAGCATTTTCTTTTGGGCTTTGTCCATGATTAGATTATACTAAATTACAGAGTACAGATATCAGGCAATTACTCTTTGCTTTTAACTATTCAATTTCATGGCAAATCCACGGAGCTCCGTAATTATAAAATCACACCGACGTGGTTATCGAGAAAATACCTCATCATCTTCCATCTCACGGGCTCAGCACAGGTTGCCCCGTCACCCGCAGTGGGCCCGTGCCGCTCAAGGCACGTCCCACGTGAGGGGGGACCCCTCTGTGACCGCCCCCCGAAACTGCAGACTTGGGGGGAGGAGTCTCGGGGGGTTTTCCTGAGACACCCCTGGGAGATGGGAGGGGCGGTGAGGCGGTGGTGTGGGCAGGGGGCTGCCGGGCCCTCTCTCTTCCTGCCCGGGGTCCCAGCCCCGGGGTCTGTGGCTCTGACCACGAGCATCTCTCTCCTGTGGCCCTTCCCTCTGGGTGCAGCTCGCAGCATCCTCTCTGCCCCCGTTTCTCCCAGGCTGCCTGGAAGCTGGAGGTGCTCGCTGGAGAGAAAGAATGATCTGGGCCGACTGTGAGACATCGGGCGGGGGCAGGAGGGGGACGGGGAGAAGAAAGCAGCGGCTGCTTCTGAGCATCTGCGGGGACACACGGACGCGGGCGCGGGGGCTGGGGGTGGGGGCTGTCGTGGCTTGTTATCCAGAAGCACATCAGAGGCCCGGGTGAGGGTTGGGACGCGCAGCCCTGCGCCTGGCTGAGCCGCCTTTGAAAGCCCGCAGCCCCGCGTCCTGGCCCCCCCGTGAAAGGAGACCCCCAGGAGGGCGCTGGGGGGACCCTGGCCCCTCGGTGGGGGGACACAGGTCTCAGGCAGCACAGAGGGTGGGACAAAAGTCTGTGTTCTGGGGAGAGAGACGGCGCGTTTTATTCTTCCGCGTCTGGAAGCAGGTTGCAGAGAGCAGAGGGAAGCGGTGTGGGGATCGGGGGGTGGGGGGGCCGGGGGGCGTCCTGCACATGATTTTCCCCTCCCCTTCCCTCCCCCTCCCCCCGGCCTCATGCCCTGCAGACCCTGCTTCTGACTGCTCTGCCTTCAAGCTGCGTTCTTCCCCTGCATCTTGGCAGCGTGTCCTGCAGCCCGATTGGTGGGACTCGGGCGTGGGGAGCGTGGGAGGGGGCAGTCGCAGGGGCGGGGCGGGGCGGGCGGTCCTCATAGCATCCTTTCGGAGGGGTTGGGGTGCTCTGGTGGTCCCAGCTCTCAGTGACGCCCTCCAGCACACACACACACACACACACACACACACACACACACACACACACACACACTCACTCACTCTCAGCGGTTGGGGTTCTGGACCTAATTGCCAGGAGAACTGTGGATGGAGGCAGTGCAAGTCCACTCCGGCCCCGGTTGATAAATAAATGAACATTCATTAATGCAAAATTAAATTAGGACAAAATTTCCCATCCGGTTTTGTCGAGAAGGCAGAAATAAGTGTCTGGCCGTGTAATTTTCTGTGGATGCCAGAGCATCTAGTCACAAGGTGGTAATGATGATAGTAATTTCCTCTTCGCTGGGGCCCCGGCCCCAGGTTTCTCGGCAGATCTCACCTCCTGGCTTTTGCCAGGGCTGCGGGCGGTGAAAGGGCCGGGGCCGGGCTGCAGGGGCCTCTGGGCTCTCGGCCGGCTGCACCTGGTGCTGGCCGGGAAGCCGAGACCCGCCTCAGAATCGAGTCCCGAGCCCAGCCCACTCTGCCACTCACACAGTGGCGGGGGGGGGGGTGCCTCCGTTTCCCTATTCATTTGTGTCTTGTTTGGGGACCACTCCTGGCTCTTGCTCAGGGTTCACTCCTGGCGGGGCTCGGGGAACCCGAGGGTGTCGGGGCCTGGGCCCAGCCTGCCAGGCAAGTGCCCTTCCCGCTGGGCTCCCTCCTGGCCCGGTGCCCTCGCCTTCCACGGAGGGGCAAACGCGCAGAAAACCAGACCTTCCCCAGAGGCGCGGGGTCAGCTCCGCGGAGCTGCGTCCACCCCGGCGGGCCTGCCCCGAGTCTGACATGCGGAAATTAAAATAGTCAATAAAAGAGCCGTCTCGGTGGGTTGCTCACTTTTATTGGCTGGTGGGGAAGGCGGTGGGGAGCCTGCTTGGGAGAGGGGGTCTTTCCTCCACGTCCAGCAGGTGGGCTCCTGGGCTCTCCAGGGCGCTGCTTGGGGTGGATGGCCCCCCCAGCACCTTCTCCCTGAGGGGGCGTCACTCAGTTGCTGGGGAGAGCAAAGGGGGCGTGAAGCTCAGGGAGGTGGCGGGTCTGCGGCTGGGTCAGGCTCCCGGGGCGGGAGCAGGGCTGGACGCTCCTCCTCCCGCCAGAGCCCAGGCGAGCCCAGGGCCCAAGCTGGCCACCGCTCTGCCCTTGTCCCCTTCCGGGCACCCGAGAAGCAATCAGAGGCTGTCGGTCAGAGGAGGCCTCGCCCTGCACGGGACGCCCAGGCTGACCTTGACGGGGCCAAGCACGTGCACGGAGGGTCTGCAGCACTGAGGGTGGGCGTGCCCCCCCACGGGGACTGCAGGGGTGCCCAGGGAGTGTGTGCCCTCCGACACCCCTCACCCTGACCTGAGGGCATCGGCCTGGGAGACCATGGCAGGACCTTGAGCCGTCCCCGGCGGGAGCACTGACCCACAGTCCCGGCCCACAGCTCCGCCATGAGCCCCCTGTGGAGACGGCCGGGCCGAGGGGGGGTGGAGGGAGGAAAACAAACCTGCTCAGATGTGCTCCCGTAATATTAACAGTGTCGGCGCCGCCCTCCGAACCGTTCCGGGTGGACGGCGATGCCAGCCCCAGCAGCCCTTCCAGGGCGGCCCGGTACTTTTCCAGCTGCCCGGAGTTCATCCGTATTCCAATTTCCACAGAAGCAGTCAGCTGTGAAATAAGGCTGCGTTAACAAGGAGGGGAGGCGCTGGGAGCCCCACAGGTGGTCCTGGGGCAGCAGGGAGACCCGCCACCCCTGCCCCCTCCGCCCCTGTCCTCCTGCTGCACCTCCCCCAGGGCTCCCAGGGGGGGCGGTGCAGGTGGCTGGCCGTGGCTGGCCGTCTGGGGGACAGGAGCTGCTGTGGACGGGGCGTGGGCAGGATGACTGGGAAGCCCCCTTTCCCCGACAAAGGGCCCCTCCCTCTCTCCTCCTGCAGAAAGGTCGGGAACATGCCAAACGCTGTTACGGCTCCCGACGACCCCTCAATGAGGAGACCAATGCTGCCCCCCTGAAAGCAGTCGGCCCCTTGCTCGGGCCTGTGGCTGAGTCCTGGCGGGGAAGGACGTTTCCTGTGACCTGGCCCGACCCCAGCCTGCCGTGAGGACACGAGTGACGCCTGGGACTCGGGATCAGACCCTCTCCAGGAGAGGCCCGGGTGCAGGGGGCCAACTGGCCATGCTCTGGCCGCCCAGCCCTGGGGTCTGGCTTCTCAGACCCACAGGCAGCTGTGGGGCCCCCCTGCCCCTCCAGAACTGCAGGGGAAACCCAGGCTGCTCTCCCGCCCCCCTCAGCGGGGCTGTGGGAAGGCCCAGGTGCCTCTAGTGGGCCCTCCTGGCCTGGCGCTGCCCCCAAGGCCACATCTCCTCCCTGGACATGAGGATGGGGCCCCGTGAGTCAGGAAGGCATCCTGGTCAGCATCCCAGGCAGAAAGGGGACCCCAGCCCCCGAGACGTCCCCCTGCACGTCACACCGACAGGGAAGCTCCCAGTGGGCCTGGATCCCTGCCCAGGGCCACCTGGAGGGCGGCTCTGTGGGAGGTCACCCTTCCCCAACTGCAGAGAGCCCAGGAGCGCACGGGCAGGGCAGGACACCCCCGTCCCCTAAACACACATATACACACATGCACACGCACACACACACACGCACACACACACATGCACACACACATGCATGCACACACATGCATGCACACCTGCACACCTGCACACACGCACACACGCACGCACACACATATGCACATGCACACACACGCATGCATGCACACACATACATGCACACCTGCACACACACGCATACACACATGCACACACATGCATGCATACACATGCATGTACTCATGCACACATGCATGTGTGCACATGTACACGCACACACACACACCATGTCACTTTCTGGGCCCCAGATCTGAGGACAGTGTGCGGCAGCAGCTGATAGGACAGGGCTCACAATAAGCCCCACTCAGACCCCCGGCTAGGCAAGCCCCCGCTCTCTCTGGATGATGGTTCCATCCCCTCCCCGCCCCGCTGCAGGGAAGTTCCCTGGGTACAGGCCCGGCACCCCAACCTTCACCCGCAGGCACCCCCTGACCCTGCCTGCGGGAAGGCCCAGGGAGTCAGGGCACCGACCCGCCCCTCGGCCTGTCTGGGAGAGGCCAGCTCGGCTGCCCGACAGACTCCTGGGTCCCAGGTCCACTCCGGCCCCCGGGTCTTCTTCCTCCCAGGCTGCCCCTGAGTCAGCGAGGGCATCTGCGGCTTCACCTGCAGCCCGCGTGTGTGACAGCCCCCCCCACGCGGGCTCGGGCCCTTCAGGGTCCAGCTGCCCCCTGATCCTGGCCCAGCCTCGCAGGGGCCCCCATTCTCCCCCCCACAGTCTGCCCCCACACGGACCCTTGGAACCTGCAAACAGACGTGTTCGGGGCCAGGGTTCTAGACTAGCACGGGGCCCCTCGGCCTTGCCCTAGCCCGGCCCCGTCTGCTCACCTGGACCGCTGGGCTCTCCCGTCCGTCTGCGGGGTCCTCGGGGGCCAGGGGCCCCGCGCCCTCGGCCCTGTGCTGCACGCCCAGAGATCTCTTCCGCCCTTTGTTCTGCTCCTTCTCCTGACAGAGAGAGCACAGGCCTGTGCAAACCCACCCGCGCCGGCCAGCTGGTGCCCCCCCCGGGGCCCACACACCCCTCCCCCCGGGGCCCCGGCACGAGGGGCCCAGACACAGGGGGGCTGCAGGACGGCCCTCGGCCCTCTGGGCCGCCCTCGCTGTCGCCGGGGGAGGAGCCCGCCCGGTGCTCGTGGCCCAGCCGTGGCGCCCCGGTTGCTCCCGTTAATTAAGTTAAAGCGCGGAGAGTAATGACCGCCCCCCCTCGTGTGCAGAGCGGGACAGTGTGGCTGCCGGAGCCGGAGCCGATAAAAAAGGTGGCGAGACAGGCGAGCCCGGTGCGCACGCCGTGGGGCGGCCGGGAGCTCGGAGTCCCCGGGAGGTGATTTATGGGCGCCAGCCGGGAGATGGATCACGGGGGGATGTTTGTGCAGCTTCTTCATAAGGATCCGGGCGGGAGGAGGAGGGGAGCTGCGAGCGGGCTCCTGGCCGGCCCTCGGGGCGTCTGAGGCCGGCTCTGAACCGGGCCGCGCATGACCATGTCTCTCTGGCCTGCGTCCCGCTTGGCCCGTCTCGGGGGGCTCAGTGCCCACATGAGCACCCCCAGGATCCTGCGATTCCTCAGCCGGGCCCCTGGGGGTCCAGTTCCGGGCCTGTCCCGAGCCCCGGGCCGTGGTCCCGGAGGAGAGGCGGGTCTATCGGGAGAGGGAGCCGGGCTGGCTGGGGGGGGCGGTGCGAGGCCCCCTCTCTCCCCGCTGTTCTGCGCTGGCCCCGCCCAGGGCCCCGGCTGAGCCTGCTGGACAGCCCTGGAGCTCCCAGGCTGCCCGAAGCCCCGGCCCAGACATCCCTCCTGGTGGGCCCTGCTCAGGATGGAGGAGCACTGGAGTCCATCTCCCGGGTAAAGGCAAAGGAACTCAGCTCAGCACCCCGCCGACGTGTCAGCTGAGGGGCGGCTGGGGCCGGCAGCTGGCTCCTGGCTTCCACGGAGCCGCCCTGATGCTTCTGTGCTCTGGGGAGAAGGGGCTGGAGAGGTGGGGGCAGCTCCAGGTTGGACCCCCCACCGGCTGCTAAGGACCCCCCCAGCCACTGCTCTCCGGGAGCCCCCACTGGCCAGAAAAGAGAGAAGGGACAGCAAGGGACAGCAGGGGTCCCTTCTCTCGGCTCCGGATGCTCGCTCCCTCCCTCGGGCCCAGCTCTCCACCCCCTACCCCCTCAGCACCACTTAGCGGCCCGAGGCTGGCTGGGTCTCCACCACGCAGGCTTGTGTCTCAGACACCCCCCAGGCAGGGGGCTTAGGCGTCCCCGGGGGGGGGCAGGCATGCAGAGAGGCTCCACAGAGATCTACGGGCTTGTTCATTACAAACTTCCTCAGAGGGACGGGGGGCGGCAGGAGAAGGTGGCTCATAGAGGGCTACTGGCACCTCCGCTTGGCATCAGGATTTGATTATGCTTGGGGGGGCACAGCCGGTGGTGCTCAGGAGTCACCCCTGGCTCTGCACTCCTGCCGGTGCCCAGGGGACCGTATGGGACGCCAGGATCAAACCAGGGTTGACCCTATGCAAGGCAAGTGCCCTGCCCATTGTACTATCTTTGCGGCCCCACTGTGTGGCACTGGGGAAGGGTGCAGGGCCTGGGGGCGGGCACTGGGCCCCTTTCTGACGCAGTTGGCTGGGCGTGAGACCCTGCCGGGTGCCGAGCATCCCCCACCCCCCGCCGCGGGGCACCCTCACCTGCATCCTCTGGAGCTCGCTGTGGGTGAAGATGGGCACGAAGGCTTCAGTCTGGGCAGCCAGCATGGTGGCCAGGTGCACCAGCAGCAGCGCGGCCACGGCCTTGCGGGACACCATCCTGGGGCTGGACAGAGGCAGGCGCCCGGTCACCCCTGCGTCCGGCTTCCCGGAGCTGTGTGGCCCGCCGGTCACTCAGCCTCTCCTCGGGGCTGGGCCAGAAAATGCAGACCTGCCCCCCCTCGCCCCGTGGGCTGGGAGAGCGGCCCAACCCCCGCTGAGGGTGCCTGTCCCCCCCCCACACTGTGGGGGAAGTTGTTGGGGTCTTCTAGGCTCAGCTGGGAGCGAGGTGGGGAGACCCCATATCTCAGAGCAAAGTATCTCCCAGACCCGCGATCACAAGGAGGGCGACGCTGCCCCCCGGGGGCCGGGAAGATCTGGGGGCAGCAGTAGCCTGGGGCACACGGGTGGCGGCCCCTCATGGGCTCACGGAAAAGGCCGATCTGGGGGCTGCAGCGATAGCACAGAGGGGAGGGTCTCGCCTTCGTGCTGGCCAACTCAGGAGCACGGGCCCCTGCGCTCATCAGGAGAGACCCCCGAGCACAGAGCCAGGGGAAGCCCTGAGCACTGCCAGGTGTGGCTCAAAAACCAAAAAAAAAAATTAAAAAATAAAAAAGATTTAAAAAGAAGGTTGATTTCTAGGGGTCCCTCGGTGGCTTATTTCCTGCACAAGGGGACGCCCCTGTGACGAGAGCTACCCCGGAGAAAATGAGGGTGATGGAAGGGTGGGCCGGGCCCCGCTGACTCCACTGACCCCCGCTCTGCCCGGGGCCCAGCCGCGGTGCATCGAGAAGAGCCCGGGCTCTGAGTGCGACGGCAGAGCTGGACACTGACCTCGCAGGAAGCAGGGCTGAGAGCCAAGAGGGGCCCCGGGGGGACAGTCCTACCCCAGTCTCACTGGGAAACCGAAGGGGGCCCCTCCTCCTGCACAGCCCGGCCTGCTGGCGGGGACGGAGGCCCTGGGTGGGCGCAGAGGGCAGCCCGCAGGGCACCTCTGGCCTGAGGTGACGCAGGGGACTGGGCTGGGGTGGGGGCAGGACCCTGCCAGGGGGGCCGCTGGGGGCACTGTCAGTCCCAGTGTGTTCAGACCCCAGTGCCCAGAGCAGGCCCAGGCCGCGGCCAACCTGCAGGGGTGAGACCGCTGCCCACGTGGCCCCCTCCCCCTGCAGACCCCGGGCGGGGAGGCAGAGGCCAGCCCTCCCCCGCCTCCTCTGGCAGGGTGGGGTGCCGGACACAGGACCACAGGCTCAGGCGGCCCTGGCCCCGGTGAGGGTCGGGACAGGCCCAGGAAGGCCACTCGGGTGGAGACAGGCTGAGGTTGGCAGCTGAGCCCACAGGGGCTGTTCCGAGTGAGGGGCGGCTCTGATGACGCGGCGGTGGGGGGGGTGGGGACACTGCCAGTGTGAGACCCCAGGGAGACGGCAGCGAGCTTTGCAGGGCAACCGAGGGTCAGATGCTCCTTCCAAGGCCCTGGGCAGCGCCCATTTCCCAGCAGGGGACAGGCCAGCCGAGGGTCCCTGGGGACCATGTTCCTGTGAGCGGGGGGACGGCCAGCACTGCCGGGTGGGGGATTCCAGAGTGTGCGGGGTCCCGCAGCCCCCTGGGCAGGCCTGGGTCTGGAGGGCCCCGCCCGGGCTGGCCGCCAGGGTCAGTGCCCCTTGTCCCTTGGGAGAGAAGCTGGGGGGGTGTTGGCCCTGCTCTGCCGGCCCTGTGCCCACGACCGCCCGGCCGCCTCCCCTCTACCTGCTGAAACACCCGTGGGAGACGCGGCTGCTACAGCGGCCGGCCTCCGGGACCCCGACTCTCAGAAGCCAAGGCCCAGCCAGACCCCCGGGCGAGCAGAGGTGAGGGGTGCTCTTGCCCCCAGCACCCCCCTCTCTCTCCCTGCCGAAGCTGTGGCTGTCTGGTGAAGCCCCTTCTTCCCCGAGACAGACCCCCTTATGCTGGTCTTCACGCGGACCTCGGGCCTTACCGCAAGGACTTGAAAGGAAAGCGGGCAGAACCCGGGGGTCGCTCCTGCCCCATAGCACCCCCGTCCGCCGGCGCCTGTGCTCCCGGGGGCTCAGGGCTGAGTCGTCTTCCCTGCGATGAGGGGCTGCCACCCCTCTCCCCTCCCCCGGGACCCCTGTCCTTTGTCCCCACTCCCCGACACCTGCTGGCCCGCCCTGCTCGGTGCTGGAACCTGGCCGCCGGCTTCTCGGGCCGAGGGGGCTTCGGGCCAGGTGACCCCGGAGTCCGCCTGGGGCTCACTCCCGCTCTCGGGAGGCGGCTACTCACGCGGTCTGGGTGGTCGGCCAGTCTCTGTGGGCGAGCTGGTGTCCGGCTGGAGCCACGGGGCCCTTATATCCCTCCCTCCGGGGCCCATTGACCTTTGGTCGCACCCTTGGGGGCTCTGGGTGGGGAGCTGGATTCTTGGGGCTCACGGAAACGGGGGCAGGGCCTGCGGGACGTCCCTGGAATGCCCCTTTCCCCGACCGCCGGGCGGGGGCAGCCCTGTCCAGACGGCCTCTCCCGACCCTCCCAGGCTTCTGCTTCTCTTCTGCCCGGTGGGCAGGAGGCTGAGCGGCTCCAGGCCTGCTCTCAGCGGGGGTCGGGGAGTTTGGGGGCGACAGTGTGGCAGGTGGGAACCACGGGTTTGCTCCCCGACGCTCTGGGAGCGACCCCGAGAGCGGAGCCCGGAGCGGACCGAGCACCTAGGGGTGTGTCTGCCGTGGCCAGAGAGGGCGGCTCGTGTGCAGCCTCTGTGACACCCGAGTGACAGAAAGGCTCAGGGGCCTTTGGGGGGTGAAGGAAAGGGAGTGACAGTCCTGCCCCGGGGCCAGCGAGACTAGGGCCGGGGGCCAGGGGGGTGTCAGGTGGGGGGCCAGGGGCCCATGTCAGGTGGGGGATCAGGGGCCCACATTCTGTGCCCCACCCAACACGGCCCCTGGACCCCACAGGTCACGGCCCTGGGCAGGCTCGGGACGCAGGGCGCGGGAGGCACCAGCTCGCTTTCTTTGCAAACCGAGGCCTAGAAGCCGGGGCCTGTCCCGGGCTCCCCCTTCCTGTCCCCGGGCTGCTCTGTCTTCCCCTGGGGCCAGTCTGCGGGTGGGCGGCCAGCCCGGCCCAGCCAGTCCCCAGCCCCGCCCCGAGGCTGCCCCCGCCGGGCTCCTGGTGGGGCCGGACCCCGCAGGCTGCCGGGGCGCAGAAGCGTCTCCCCTGCGCTTCCTCTCCCAGGAAGGAGCGGCCTGGGGCCCGGCAGGAAGCTGAGCTGCCTCCCGCCCGGCAGGGCCCAGATCCAGCCCTGGACGGGCGAGAGTGTGAGCAGCAGGGGAGGGCGCAGGAGGGCCAGGGGGAGTGTGAGCGCCGGGGGGGGGGTATGGGGGGAATGTGGGGGGCGGGGGAGGGGGACCACGATGGCGATGGGGGGGCCCTGAGCGCCAGGGCGGGCCCCTCAGCAGCCCCCATGCTGGGCGGGACCTGTTTCCCCCACTCCTAGTGGGGGTGTGGGGTCAAATCAGGGCCAAGGCGAGCCCGCCACCTTATTTGGTTCTAGCCTGTGAATGAAGACTGAATTTTTTTCATTTTGAATAATGAATCACCAATTAATTATTAATTAATTATCATATTAAACGATTAATAATGCAAAGCATCAAAAGAATCGTCTTGAGTGACAGGTCTCTATGAAATGCAAATCCTCCTGCCCATAAGTTTCGTGAGGGTCCGGGGGCTCGTCCACTGGGCACCAGAGGCCTTCCGCCGAGTGGAGATCGCTTCTGTTTGGGGGGACGCTCGGGGCTGGCTTCGGGCCGTGCTGGGAGGTGCCAGGGGCGGCCCAGGCCCCCAGCAGGCCACATGGGCGCTCAGACCCTCTCGTCATCTCCCAGGCCCTGAAAACAGTTTTCTTTTTTTTTTCCTGGATCTTATGGAAAGTTTTCTCTGCTCTGACCTGGACTGTGTGTGAGCGTGCTGTGGGCACAGACGCGGCCGTGCTGAGAGGTCCTCCACGGCCCTGTGGGGTCAGTGTCGCTGCTGTCCCACTGCACGGGCGGGAAGGCCAAGGGGAAACCACGGCGAGGCCACACGTTGTCCGATGCCGCGTCTCCGCTGGGCAATGCTCCGTGCATTTCCGCCTCTGTGCTCTGAGTGGCACTGCGGACTCCCTCCCTCCCGCACCCCCCACACCCTTCCCCCCTCCCCCTTGCCCTCCCCGCTGCAGGGCCCAGGCCAAGTCCCGAGCGCCTGCCAATACCTAGTACCTCCCCAGCCCCTGTGTGGGCTGGGCGCTGGCACCGGTGCAGGTGGGTCTCCTGTGCTCTCTGGTCGGGGGGGGGGGGGGGACCACAGCGTGCGGGGGAAGGGCTGCAGGTGATGGCCGGGCCCTGTGCCAGGCGCGGGAAGCCCTCGGCCGTTCCTGGCGGCCCTTCCCCACCAGGGTTTGAGATGGGGGCCCGGCCCCCGCGGGGCCTGCCTGGCTCCCGTCCAGGGATGGATGCCTTGGAGACACGCAGGCTGAGGGATGATTAGGGGCTTTTGCACCCGGGCTGAGCCTGCGGAGAGACGGGGGCGGGGGGGCGGGGGGAGTGAACACGGTAATAACCGGGATCGGCGCTCTGGGCACGGAGAGCTTAGCTGGATCGCTCCCACGGCGCTGCACTCCCGAGCCCGGAGACCTGCAGGGCTGCAGCGCCGTGGAAGGCAGGAGGCGAGGCAGGGAGGGCGGCCCTCGGCCCGCGGGGAGGAGTGCCCGGGGCGGCCCGTGTCAGCAGCGGGGCCTCTCCCTTGCGCCCTGCCCGGGCCGGCTCTGGGCACTGCCTCTCTGGGTCTCCGCTGTGCTCCGTGCCAGAGGCCCCGGTACCCGCTGTGTCTCTGTACCCCGGCAAGGAGCCAGGGATCACACAGCGAGGAGGGCACTGGCCTTTCGGGTGGCTGACTGGGTTCCCTCCCTGGCACCTGGCGCCCGGCACCCTGACGCCCTCCAGGAGTGACCCCTGAGGGCAGAGCTGGGAGTCAGCCCTGAGCATCGCTGGGTATAGCCCCTTCCCCCCGAGAAATGAAACGAGCAAAATAGAAAGGGGAGTGGGATGAATGACAAGGCTGGTCCTGGCCAGCTTGTCGCCGGCACGTGCAAAGGCTCAGTGTCCAGTTCCCTCACTAGAAACTGGACGAAGACACAAAGACGGCAAAGAAAGCCCCGAGGCGTGTTCTTCGTGGTCCCAGCGGGAGGTGCCATGGCCGGCGGAGGGAAGGCATCGGGACCCCCGCAGCCTGGAGAGGACGGTCCCCAGACTCCGGCTGACTCGAACCACCCGGGGCCTGGGGGGCCTCCTTCCCCCGTGGGTCGGCCACTGGCTGCTCTCCCCTCTGTGACCTTGGGCACAGCTGGCTGGGCGCGGCCTGCACGTCTCCACTAACGGCCCGGAACAGGGAGGCAACGGCGTGTTAATTAAATCTGCAGATGATACTAAACTGGGAGATGTCGCCAACATCGGGGAGGACGGAGCCCTGACAGGACACGGGGCCTGAGGTTAGAACCCGGGGCTGGCCGTGGCCCGCAGAGCCGCCCGAGCCGCGTGCTGGACACTCGGGGGTGGGAGCGGGGAGGGGCCGGGGCTGCCACGGCGGGGGGCGGGGGGGCACCTGGCCGGGAGGGCATCTCAGCAGCTCAGGCCCTGCCTGTCTCCAGAAGGCTCCGCAGAAGAGGCGGAGGACGGTGACTCGAGGCAGCCGGAGCCAAGCAGCGAAATCACTGGGGATGACATAAACATGACAAATGGGAGGATTCCGGAGGCCTGCTTGCCCGGAATGCTGGTGAGAATGAAACGCACGCTGCAAAGGCCATTTGCAGCAGAGGCGGAGGGGACGTGAAGCCCCAGCTTCCCAGAGCCCAGCGGGGTGGGGGGCTGCCCCTTCAAGGTCCTCTGCGTCCCTCCCAGTGGGCAAGGTGCAGGGCCAGGCCCCCGAGCAGCGGTGCACGGGGCCAGAGACGGCATTTAAAAGTAGGGCAAGCCACGCGCCAGAGATATATTTTAGGCAACACCCGTGTCCTGACCCAGGGGACGCGGGCTTTGGCGCCCATGTGGGGTGCTTTTCTTCTTCTTCTTCTTCTTTATTTTCCGAGCTTGCCCGTGACTCAGAGAGCAACGGCATGCAGCAGCCCCTGAGCCCCACCAGAGCCCCGGGGCGGGAAAGGGTGCAGCGTGGAGCGTGGGCCCCGTGGGGACTCTCAGCGGGGAGATGCTCCTGGTGTGTGCGTGACACCAGCCACTGGACCGGCCTCCGCGTCTCCCGCTTCCCGGGAGGCCTTGCGACGTGCGCCCGGAGAGCCGGCAGCCCCGGCCCCAGGCAATCCGATCAAATGTTTTCCTTCCCGTCTCCGACTCGGCAACGATTGGCGGCGCGGACATCGCGGGCTCGGCTCGACAATAAGGCGCTGCCCGGCTCCCGCTCGATACTCCCCGGGCGGCTAATCCACTCCCAGAACTGCCCGCGTTCGTTTCTGGGTTCCCTGCCTATTTATGGGGGTTTATCACCAAAGCCTCGGCTATAAAACGCGCGGGAAGCTTACATAACTCCTCGCCCAGGCGGGGCTCGGAGCAGGGAGAGGGGGGCGGGGTGATCCCGGGTGCCTCCTCCCCCACCCCGACCATCAGCCCCCCACACACACAATTTTTTTTTTCCTTCTCTTCCTTCCGTGAATTGAGTTTGGTGACACTAGGTCACCTTTTGACTGAGTTTTCAATATGTGTTTTTAGATTTTTATGGAGATGATGGATGGATGGAAAGAGAAAGCAGATGGCGTTGGAAGTGACGAATTAATTACAAGGAGAGTCTGGCCTGGCGGGGGCCAATGGGTCTCCTTTCTCTCCAGCCGCCCCGACCCCAGGGCCAAGGCTGCTGGACGCAGGAGGCCAGGGTCAGCCTACCGGGCTTCATCAGCGGCGAAGGAAGCCCGTGGTCAGGAAAGGTTCGTGCTTCCGTGTTTTAGAAGTAGAGAAGCCTCCGGCCGTGGTTTTCCACGGCCAGGTGGATGGCAGCCAAGGTGGTTTAAATGTCAGCGGCGTCTCGGGGAGGCTCGGGGAGCGGGAGCTGGCTGCCCAAACTCTTCCTCTTCCATTGCCTCAGCAAACTCCAGCCGAGGACTTCTCCACATCCCTGGGCGGACGGATTTTGGATTTGGGGGTCTGCCAGCAGTGGCTGATGGGAGCGGTGGGCCGTCGGAGGCTGCCGCCACCGGCAGCCGAGGCCTGGTCTTCCTCCCTCTCTCCAGCCCTGGGCCCCAGGACTAGCTCTGGGTGTTGGGGGGGGTGGTCCTGGCACATGTCGGGGGGCTCGAGGGCTGAGGGGGGCTGTGGTGGTGGAGGTCTCCGCTCAGAGCCGGGGGCCCCTCACTGAGGGATGCCTGCGGAGCAGAAACCTGGCGGTGCCCCTGGGTCGGTCGGTCCCTTCCCTCCTGAACTGGGCAGATCCTGGGACCCCGGGCGCTGCGGAGACCCCAGGGCTCTGCCACTCGTAAGGTCAGGCCCAGAGGCTGGAGCGATAGCACGGCGGGGAGGGCGTTTGCCTTGCACGCAGCCGACCCGGATTCGATTCCCAGCATCCCATATGGTCCCCTGAGCACCGCCAGGGGTAATTCCTGAGTGCATGAGCCAGGAGTAACCCCTGTGCATTGCTGGGTGTGACCCCCCAAAAAAAGCAAAAAAAAAAAAAAAAAGTCAGGCCCAGAGCCCGTCGGAGGAGCTTGGAGAGAACAATTTGGGACTGTGTTTGTTTATTTGGGGGCCACAGCCGGCGGTGCTCAGGGCCCACTCCTGGCCCTGCGCGCAAGGATCTCTCCCGGTGGTGCTCAGGGGACCGTGTGGGGGGCTGGGGATGGAACCTGGGTGGGCCCTCCGCAGAGCAAGCGTCTTCCCTGCTGTCCTGTCGCTCTGGCCCGAGAGAGCGGTCTCGATGACGGTCAGCCGGGGCCAGGCTTCCCGAGACCTTGCCTTGGACGCGGGTGGCCTGGAGAGCACTGAAGAGGGGGTGTCAGAAAGAACCTCATTTACCCGGCCCTGTCTGTCCGGGCCTCCCTGTTTCTGCTTCTTCAAAGAAGAATTTTGTTGCAGGAGCCACCGAGACATCGGGAAGCGTAGCCCTCACCCCGCGGGGCCGCGGGAGGGCTCCCGGGCTTCTGGCTGGACGGGCACAGGGACTGCTCGTCTCATCATCCCTCGCTCAGGCCCGCTCACCAGGGCTCGGCTGTCAGCGCTGGATTCGGCCCCGGAGAAAAGCTATCCTCGGAGAAGATGTGCGGGTTGTTCTTTGCAAAAAGGAGAGAAGAAAGGAGGAATGTGCTTAAAACAGACACGCGTGCGGCCCCGAGGGGCAGGAGGCATAAACTGCCAGAACAGCTCCAATCCAGCTTGGATCCTCCTGCTCTCGGGTTTTCCCGGGGAGGACGGAGAATGAAAGGGAGCCCGGTATCCCGCCTCACTTCCCAGTCGCGTCAAGCAGCCAGAGAGTGGCAGGAAGATTACCTGCAGGAGGGCCTTGTGCGGTGGGAGAAGGGTTCACAGCATCTCAGCGGATCAGATCGTCTCTGGGTTTCGTAAGGAGTGAGAGGCACATTCAGGCCTTTTCTGCCAGGGCATGAGCAGGAGCCCTTTGAGAGGCTGCAAACAAAGAGGGTGGGGGGCAGGGGTGCAGACTCACTTTGGGCTGATCCCAGGGGCTCCCATGGGTCCTGGCCTCTGGGGAGGGGGTCCCCAGCAATGCTCTAGGCTGGGGGAGTCACTACAATGATACCGAGCACTGCGGTGTGGGTCTGACGGTTCACAGCAAGAGCCTGGCACTGCCCGGATTCAGCGGTTGCTGGGGGCCCCCGGGGGCCCGGCCAGACATGCAGAGCCGAGGCTCAGACTCGGGGTCCTGGTCAGGCCACCTGGAGCCCCGACGTCTCTCCTCGCCTCAGGGCTGGCCTGCAGGGTCCTGAGGAGCTAGTGGCTCCAGGGCAGGGCAGGCCGACAGGCTGCAGTGCTGGGTGGAGCCTGGCGCCCCCAGACCCTGGGCCTTCCCCGTCAGTCCTTCAGAGGAGGAGGACAGAGGGGTCACGGGGGCAAGGGCTGCTTGCGGCATGACGGGCAGAAAGGGTTGGTTGGGTTTTGCCTGGGGGGCCACACCCGGTGGGTGACCACATGGGTGCCGCGCCCTCCCCGACCGTCCTCTCTCTGCCCCAAAGACTTTCCTTCGGGCAGGGCGGCCCCGGGGGAGCAGGTCTGGGCGCGGGGCGGGGGGGCCGTGGAGGAGGTCAGCTCCCAGGAGCCGTCCCACACCCCCACGCCGTGCCTGGTCCTCTGCCCTCCTTGCCGCGTCCCTCTGCCCTCTCCACCCCCGCCGCCAGCTCCCCCTGGACGAGGGACATGTTTCAGGCCAGCCGTGTTATTGGATTTTAAATGATGCTATGGCTTTTTAATCCTCGCTTTAATTGCCTTTCCACGCGGGCACTGAGAGTGGCTGATTACCAGGCAAGGGGCGGGCACTGACACTCCTCACCCACGTCCCTTCCAGCTGCAGCGAGACGGACAGGCCGGGACAGGGCCCACGCCCACCCCCGGGCGCTGTCCGCGGTGCTGACACCCGGGCGCCCCTGGTCCAGGCGCCCCGGGCCCCCCAGCACGTGCTTGGCTGCAGCCTGGCGGAGCGCCCCCTGCTGCCAAAGTGGGAGCATTACCCCGCAGAGCAGCGTTGGGTGCCGAGGGAAGGCTTGGAGGGGCAGGAGGGACCTTAAGGGGCTCCGGCACTCGCCTGGCATGCGGCTAACCCGGGCACAAGCCCAACATCACGAACGGCCCCCCAAGGCCCCCCAGGAGCGAGCTCTGAGTGCAGAGCCGGGAGTGAGTCCCGAGCACGGCCGGGCCGGGTGTGCCTCCCACACCCCGGGAACGGGAGCCGGAGGTGGAGGGGAGAGTGGGCGGCAGCTCGGAGGGCTTCCTGTGCGGGGCGGGCGCGCCTGCTCTCTCCGGAGAGGAGCTCTGGGAGGAAGAGCCAGTCGCGGCCCCCGCCCTGCCGGCCCAGGCCCCAGCCTGCTCGTCGCGTCCCCCCAGGAAGAGAGGCCCCTCTTCGTCCCCCAAGACGTGGTCTGTCTTCCGGCAGTTGTGGGCGACAGCTCGCCCCATGGCCACGAGCTGGGGGTGCTCGCTGCCCTCCCCTGCCCCCTCCCGCGCCCCACACGCTTGGAGGGTCCCCCTCGGACCACAGCCCCTTCCTCACGTGCCCCGGCTTCGGCGTGCGGCTGTTTGTCACCACACCCTCCCAGAGCCTCCCGGGGCACCACGTCCACGAGCCCCCCGCCCCGCCCCTTGTGCCAGCCTCCCCTCTGCCTTCTGCCCTTGGTCCCCAAAACCTGATTCATTTGGGACCTGCGAGTGAGTGCCCTAAAGCAGGGCCAGAGGCCAGAGGGAGAGCGCAGCGGGCAGCGCCCTGCCCTCCGCAGATCCCCGGCCCCCTGTGGAGTGACCCCTGTGCAGAGCCAGGAGCAAACCCTGAGCACCGCCAGGTGGGGCCCAAAACGCCAGAGGAAGGAAGAGAAAAGAAGAACAGGAAGCAGCCCCTGAGGGCTCAAAGCTCCCCTCCCTGCAGCTGAACCCCACCCCTACGCCGCTCTCACCCCCCGCCCCCCGCCATCAGACCTGCTTCTAGGGACCCTCGGGTGCTATGGGCTAAGAGCTCGGCCCTGACGGCACCTGGTTCAGACACCGGCGACAGTTCAGCTGGCGCCCGGCTTTCCTGGCGAGGGCGAGAGGCGTGTGGAGCCACATCCTGCTGTGTTCGGGGGCTCCCTGCCCGCACTGGCCCCTGCGGACAGGCCTAAAGCAGGGATGCTGCGAGGAGCGAGAAAGAGACAGAAGCAGGAGAGCAAAGGCGTGGGGCGAGGGGGCTCACGGCCTCGAGGACCGAGCCCGACGGCCCTCCCCGCACAGTGCTTATGGCTAGGAGCCAGCAATCTTCAGAAGGAAACCCATGCTCTTTGCTCAGACGCCTAACTCTCAGTCACCCAGCTAGACCTTTGTACATCCAAGGGCCTTAGATTACCCGGTCAAACATCTCTGAAATGGGCTTTTTGTAGGGGAGCTTCTCCCAGGAGAGGGAGCGGACACCGGACCCCCCGGGAGCTCCGTTCTGCCTCCATTACCAGCATCCTGGGGTGGCAGGCCCCGTGCGAGGCCCGTCCCGACCTTCTTTGTCTCTCTAGGCCTCACGCCCCACCGCCCCTGTATTTCCTTTGTTTTGGTTTTCTGGGTCACAGCCGGCTAATGCTCAGGGGTTACTCCCGGCAGTGCTCACGGGGACTATAAGAGGGGATGGGGATCGGACCCAGGCCGACGATGTGCTAGGCAAGCACCCTCCCCGCTGTACTCTCCTTCCGGCCTGTGTGTTTCTCACTACAGAGCACAGACTTCCCCGGGGAGGTGGAGGGGGAAGTGCATGGGGGAGGCTGCGGCCGGCCCGAGACCCCCTTCAGCCCCGCCTGTTTAAGCGGAGGTGGGGGAACTCGCGGGAGCCTGGGGAGCCAGCAGCGTGGGGGCGCTGACGTCGTCCCACCGGCTGCCGCTGCCCCTGTCCCCGTCAGGCTGTGACTGCGCGCGGGTGTGACAGGCTCCACCCGGCACACTCACTTTCATCCCCTGCTTTTCAATTCGCTGATTTCACATTTCCCCAGAATGCAAGGATTTGGGCTCCTTCCCCCAACACACACACACACACACACACACACACACACACACACACACACACACACGCACTTGATTCTTGATTTCCTAGGATTTGTCTCTTCATTGTTTTTCTTCTAGAAAGAAGAAAGCCAAAGACGAGCACCTGTCTTTTGTGCTGAAATTTTGCAGCTGCCGGGTGGTGAGGGAGGTGGGAGGTGGGCACAGAAGGGAGAGTGACGGGGGAGGGGCGGGCAGTACCGGGGGCTGCTATAGGCTGCTGGAATGTGTACCCCAGGCTGCTTTTGGGGGGGCAGGCGCCCCAGGCCATCAGCCACCCTAATAATGCCCTGGGCCTGGGATGGATCTGGATTAGGGTCTGCCAAGGGGCGGGACTGCTCCTGCAGGGAAAGCCAGGGAGCCCGAGAACCACGGGTGGCCGGGGCCAGGGGCACCTCCCCTTGGCGAGGGGCAACTTTGACAGAAGCCGCAGAGGCAGGAGAGAGCGTGTCTCTGTGCTCGAAAGTGACACTGACCTCCAGGACTTGGGGGTGTCTGAGTGCACGAGCTGGACGGGCTGGAGGTAGGTGCTGGATCGAGCTGTACCTGAAGGCCCCTTGTGAGTGTCTGCCTAGCACCCACCCTCCCTCTCTTTGGGGACCAAGCAGGAAAGCCGAGAGGCCGGACCCCCACTCTTCTTCTCTCCTGGGCTGCTCCTGGGATCGCGGCTGAGAAGAAAGTGAGGTTCCCCCAGCTCCGCAGAGGGGGGGCGGCTCTCAGTTCTCTCCCCCCCAGCCTGGTCTACGCAGCCTCCTCCTTCCGGAGGATTCCTTTGTTCTGTTTCCCAAGCCTGGCATCTCCTGTCATCAATTCTGGGGGCTCATATCTTCTGACAGAACCTTTTTTTTGGTGGGGGGGGGGTGGGCCACACCCAGCGATGCTCAGGGCTTACTCCTAGTTCTGCGCTCAGGAATCACTCCTGGCAGTACTCGGGGACTGTGTGGGATGCCGGGTTGAACCTGGGTGACCATGTTCGAGGCAAGCCCCCTCCCTGCTGTACTATTTGTCCAGCCCCTATTTTCTCGAGTGTCCGGAAACGGGCTGTCACAGACACACGAGCACGTCCTGACGTCCCTGGGCAGGGCCCCGGGTTCTGGGGGGGGAAGCTGCTCGGGGAGTGTAGGTGGGGGCCACACAGCCTGAGCTTCATTTCACTCTCGGTTTGGCTTGGTTTTGGGGCCACACCTAGAGAGGTGCAGGGGCCAGCTCTGGGCTCTGTGCCCAGGGACCTCTCCCTGCAGTGCTTGGCGGAGCCTGCGGGGCTGGGACAGCCCCCGGGCCTCCCGGGTGCGAGCAGCTGCCCTGCCCGTTGCGCTGTCTCTTCCGCCCTGGGGTTTTGCTCCATCCCAGAGTGGAATCGGGTCGGGGCACCGGCTGGGAGGTGGCTGCAGGGACGGAGACCAAGGGCCTGAGGCGGGGACTCAGAGAGGGACCGGATAAGACTCGTCAGAGCCGGTGCCGAGGGCGCTGGCGTGAGTTCTGTGTGGACCTAGTGCCCCGCGTCAGTGCTGAGCTGGAGAAGACAGGAAGGAGGACGCGCGTGCCGGGCAGCTGCGAGGGCTGGGCCGGGCCGGACATCTGAAGGGTGGACTGTGATGTCGGTTGTGGAGCGGCCCAGCAAGGGGCCCGAGAGAGAGCACAGCAGGAAGGGCGCTGGCCTTGCACACGACCAACCGGGGTTCAACCCCCGGCATCCCCTATGGTCCCCTGAGCACTGCCAGGAGTAGTTCCTGAGCACAGAGCCAGGAGTCACCCCTGAGCACCACTGGGCGTGGACCCCAAATAAGAACAAAGAAACAAGAAAAAGAAAAGAAAGGAAAAGCAAAGGCCCCTCCTGAGTCCCATACGGGGCTGGTGGGCAGAGCCAGTTGGAGGGGGAATGGCCAGGGGCTGTGGACGCCCCAAAGACTGCTGATGGCAGGCTCCCCCGCTGAGAGGCCTCGAGAAAGGGCCAGGGTGTCAGGACGGAATGGGCCCCCCCACTGGAAGGGGCTGGGCCGGGGAGGGGGAGACAGTGGCAAAGGCCCCCCAGCCCCCTGACTTCTCTGCTCCCTCCCCCCAGCCAGCAGGCCAGGAGTCTGGGAAATGCAGTTTCTGGGGGTCATCGTGAAGGCTCGGGCCAAGGGGGGCCCAGGCCTGGTCAGCGTCGCTGTCTGCAGGGGGGGGCCCAGGCACAGCGGCCCCCCCGGGGCTGTGGAGAAGGCCCTGTGCAGTCGGGGCTGGGGTGACAGGGCTGGAGTCTGGGCCCCGCAGGGAGGCCGGACTCTCTCTGCACCAGGCATTGGCCCGTCCCCATCACAGAGCCTGGGAAAGACGCCCCCGCCTGCCCCGCCTGCTCCCGGGATGGTGCTGACAGCCAGGGCTTGATCTGGGAAGGGTCCTAATCACTGCTTGGACAGGCAGAGACGCGGCGTCAATCACTGCCGCTGTGGGGGGCCCGTCAGGAGAGGGCGGAGATGAGCCCCAGGCAACTGCTGGGTGCCGGGCAAGAGCAGGGGCGAGGGGGCAGAGGGAGAAGGGGGAGAGGGAGAGGAGAGGAGAGGAGAGGAGCAGGAAGGGGTGAGGGGGAAGGGGAGGGGGAAATGGTGGAGGGGAGAGGGAGAGAAGGAGCAGGAGCAGAAGGGGGAGCTGGAGGAGGGAAGCTGGGGAGGGGTGGGGAGGAGGAAGGGGGGTCAGCCCCCTGGCTCCCTGGGGCACAGACCCCCAGGCCCTCCGGAGTCTGCTGCACCCACACAACCCTGTGCCCTCCCGCTCCGCTGGGCGCGGCCACCCGGTCTCTCCGTCGGACGGGCTCTGGGCATCCCCAGAGACTCCTTGGCCCAGGCGGGTAGCGGTGGCAATGGGCGAGGCTGTCACCTCAGCGCCTGCGCTCGTGCGTGACGCTAAAGCCTGTGGGGCGTGGAAGGGAGCTGTGCGGGGAGACAGGGTCAGCAGGCGCCCACTGCCCTGGGCGGGGCTGCCTCCAGGGACACGGTCTCAACCCTCACCCCCGCCCTCTGCCACAAAACCAACCTGAGCTGGTCACGTGGGGCCTGGACAGACAGAGAGACGGACAGACAGATGGATGGATGGACAGACAGACGGACTGATGAATGGATGAACAAACGAATAGACAGATGGATGGACAGAGAGAGACAGATGGACAGAGAGAGAGAGAGAGATAGACAGATTGGTGACGAACAGATGGGCAGATGGGCAGAGAGATGGACAGACAGAGAGACAGATGGACAGACGAAAATGGAGAGAGGGAACTGGGGAGGGAGAGAGGAGAGACACTGAGGGAGGAACTGAGGGGCACGGTGAAGAAAGGAGAGAAGAGAAAGGAGATGAAGAGAGGGGAAGAGGCTGAAAGGAGGGAGAGGAGACACACACGCCCCAAGCACGCGCTTCCCCGAGTCCATCCTCTCTAGTCGAGACAGGCATTCACATGCGCACACACACACACACATGCGCACACACACGCACATGAGCACACACACGCACATGAGCACACACACGCACATGAGCACATACACACACGCACATGCTTGCACGCACACGCAGAGTGCTCTCCCCAGCACTGATCAGAAGAGGGTCACTGCTGCCGGCAGCTTTGAGGTGGGGTTCGTTCCCGCTGTGCCCACCGAGGTTGCAGGGATATTGGGCTCAGTCTGGCGAGAGCCTCTGGGGAAGCGGAGCTTGAGTCTGGCGCCTTAGACCACTCGGCCATCCTGACGCCCTTGGCAGAGCCTCTGGGAGCGAAAGGGAGTTCGAGGCCCGGGCGGGAGCCTTGTGAGCTGCACGCAGATAAAGGTGTGAGCAGCCTGCAGGTGGGCGGGCAGGCGGGCGGGCGGTGCTCGCTGTGTGAACGTGGTCGGGCAGTGGCAGGGCCAGGGCTGGACGCTCCTCCCAGGACTGAGACTGGAGCGGGGGGGGGGTGGCTGCTGAGGGGCAGTGAGTCCCAGGCGCTTGGGAGGGGCCAGGTTTAGGGTGGCAGGTGTGGGGTTACCAGGTCTGCATGCCCCCCTCCCCGCTGCTCAGGAACCAGGGTCCCTCTGGGCCACTCTCCCGCAGCCTTGCTGGGGGCCCGTGGGCAGCGAACGACGCTGCATCTCCCCCCCGCACCCGTGACCGCTGAGCCTGCTTTCCCCACGGCCGGGCACGTGGACATCCTGAGACACGGACCTGAGCCTCCTCCCCAGAGCCGGGGTCACCTCCGCGGTGGGTCAGGCAATGCCGAGCCTCGTGCGGCTGAGGGTCCGGGCAGCGGCCCTGCGGTGTGCAGGGGGCCTGGGTGCTACCCGCAGTCATGCTAAGAGGTGAGCCAGGTGTGGTCCTTTTTTATTGTTTATTATTATTATTTTAACATAAAAGAGCATTTGTGGGCCGGCGCCAGAAAGTCTCACCAACGGTCGTGATCCAGAGACTCACTGTCCACTCTCGGAAGAGAGCACGAAATGACAAGCCATGGCCGTGCTGTCAGACCCCTGGGCCCGGCTGTTTCACTCGGGACACCCTGGAGGGGGGCGGTGAGACCCCTTCCCTCCCCAGGGGACCCAGCCCTGGCAGCCAAAAACCTCCAGAACTCACCTGCCACCGTGCTCGCAGCCACTCTCCACACGCTCCGGCCCGGCCTCACCCACGAGTGAAGCTGTTCCTGGGCCTCTCGTACCCCACACCACTCATGCTCCGAGACCACGCGCCAGTTTCACGGGGTTTAAAGTAGGAGGCAATCAGTCTTAGAGGGAAATATATTTTTAGCACATCGAGGAGGGCATTTGCCTTGCACGCGGCCTACCTGGGTTCAATTTCTCTGTCCCTCTCGGAGAGCCTGGCAAGCTACCGAGAGTATCCCACCTGCACGGCAGAGCCTGGCAAGCTCCCCGTGGTGTATTCAATATGCCAAAAACAGTAACAGGTCTCACAATGGAGACGTTACTGGTGCCCGCTCGAGCAAATCAATGAACAACGGGACGACAGTGCTACAGGGCTACATATATATACATGTATATACACATATATGTACATATATATATATACTTATGTATATGTGAACGTGAGGCTCTACCTTTAACATATTAGTAATCTCTTACAGAGGGGCTCAATGGCCCCTGGGTGAAATGCAACAATCTTCACACACTCCCCTCTAAGGAAAGATTTTTTGAGCATTTTCAGCTGTTTTTCATAACAAACAATACAAAATCAATTATTTCGGTTCTACTTTGGGACAGGGGTTGGGGTTCGGGATGGAAACATGCAAACTATGGTGGTGGGAAGGTATAATGATGGTGGGATGGGTGATCGAATGTTAAATGTAATCAAATATTGTGAACTACTTTATAAAAATAAAATTAAGAAAAAATAAAGACCACATCTTTTGTATAAGGGAATAACAAGCTGTTATTTCTCACCGTGACATCGACCTTCAAAGCCATGGCCATGGACAGAATCCTGGCGCTGGTGGCAGGGCCAGTGACCCTGTCCCCAACCCCCCCCCCCCTGCTTCCTCCGGGCAGGACTTAGCCTGCAGCCAGCAAGCTGCTCACGGGAGTTAGAGGGAGAGCCGGCTCTGTGAGTGAGGTGCTAGCTGCAGATTGGGGGGCGTGGGAGGTTGGGCCACACTTAGTGTGCTCTGGGCTTGTTCCTGGCTCTGTGCCCAGGGGTCACTCCGGGTGGGGCTCAGGGACCATATCAGTGCCCAGGATGGAGCCCAGGTCAGCCTCGTGCAAGGCAAGCGCCCTCCCCACTATACTGTTCGTCTGACCATGTCGGTTTCTAGATTTTTTTTTGTTTTGCTTTTTGGGTCACACCTGGTGTTGCACAGGGGTTACTCCTGGCGGTGCTTGGGGGACCATATGGGATGCCAGTAATCGAACTCAGGTCAGCCGCGTGCAAGGCAAACGCCCTCCCTGCTGTGCTATTGCTCCAGGCCCAGTTTCTAGATTCTTTGTGTGTGCGTGTTTCTTTTGGGGTCACACCTGGCGATGCACAGGAGTTACACCTGGCTCATGCACTCAGTAATCACTCCTGGTGGTGCTCAGGGGACTATATGGGATGCTGGGAATTGAATCCGGGTCGGCCGCGTGCAAGGCAAATGCCCTCCCTGCTGCGCTATCACTCCAGCCCCAGTTTCTAGATTCTTAACCCCTATATGGGATCATGAATGTTGGGAGAGATCATAAAAATGTGACAACAACTAAAGGCTTCTCAAACACTCAATGACAAAAAAAATAATTCAAAATCAAGCCCATCTGAGTTCAGGATGCTTCTGGCAGTGCCCGCCCGTGCCGTATCTCTTAGGCAAAAGGGATCACGAGTGGAAAAAGTTTAAGCCCCGCTATGGTTTCAAGAGGGAAAACTGGGGCCTGGGGAGAAGCGTCCAGGGACTGGAGCAAATGTCTGACGTGCGGGAGCCCCAGGCTCAGTCCCAGCACTGCGTGGTGCTCCCTCTTGAGAGTGCTCCCACCGGGCTGGGGGTCCAGCATGAATATTTGAAACATTAAACCAACACTAGTAACACCCACCACCACCTTGTTTGAAAGCAGAAACTTTCAACTGCACCTTTAGTAATCTGTCACTGAAAGATCACGCCTGGGGCAGAGAGGTAGGACAGTGGGTCAGGGGCTTGCCTTGCTTGCGACAGACCTGGGTTCGATCCCCGGCTCCCCGCATGGTCCCCCAAGCCCTCCCAGGAGTGACCCTGAGCTCAGAGCCAGGAGTAACCCCTGAGCACCACCAGGCGTGACCCTGAGTACACAGCAGGAGTAAGCCCCGAGTACCATGGCCCCAAAGAACACACACTAAATGCACGTAGCAGGAAGGCACCGTGTGCAGCGACACCGAGGCTGGACTCGCGTGCGCCTCTCACGGTGACACAGGCGGCGTGTCTGTGGGACAGCCTGTCCACATCGCAGGGGCTGCTGAGGGACGCGTGACAGGGGAAATCACGGACAGCCACTGAGAACTGCTGAGGGGCTGAGCGATAGCACAGTGGGGAGGGCGGTTGCCTTGTCCACAGCGACCCGGGCTCCGTCCCCAGCACCCCGTACGGTCCCTGAGCACTGCCAGGAGTGATCCTTGGGCACAGAGCCAGGAGCAATCCCTGAGCACTGCCAGGAGTGATCCTTGGGCACAGAGCCAGGAGCACCCCTGAGCACTGCCGGGTGTGGCCCCCCAAACAAAAAAACAGTAAAAGCAAAGAAGTAAACTGCCAAGGGGTGAGGTGTGCAGGGTGGGGATGGGCCTTGGGGGTCGGGCTCCCCAGGAGAGCAGTGGGTGGGGCTCAGTGTTGGGGGGGGGGCCCTGGACAGGAGGCAGCAGAGAGGCCTGGGATGCTGTGGACGGGACACAGCTGCCTCCTGTGTGGGTGTGCGGGGGAAAGGGTGTGGGTGTGTGGGCGGGGTGCGGGGTGGGTGTGTGGGAGGGGTGTGGGGCGGGTGTGTGGGCGGGGTGCGGGTGTGTGGGACGGGGTGTGGGTGTGTGGGACAGGGTGTGGGTGTGTGGAGGGGTATGGGGTGGGTGTGGGGGCGGGTGTGGGGGGCGGGTGTGTGGGACGGGGTGTGGGTGTGTGGAGGGGTGTGGGGTGGGTGTGGGGGCGGGTGTGGGGGTCGGGTGTGTGGGACAGGGTATGGGTGTGTGGGCGGGGTGTGGGGTGGGTATGTGGGACGGCGTTCGGGTGTGTGGGCGGGGTGTGGGTGTGTGGGAGGGGTGTGAGGTGGGTGTGTGGGAGGGGTGTGGGGTGTGGGTGTGTGGGCGGGGTGTGGGGTGGGTGTGTGGGATGGGGTGTGGGGTGGGTGTGTGGGCGGGGTGTGCGTGTGTGGGCGGGGTGCGGGTGTGTGGGCGGGGTGTGGGTGTGTGGGAGGGGTGTGAGGTGGGTGTGTAGGAGGGGTGTGGTGTGGGTGTGTGGGCGGGGTGCGGGTATGTGGGAGGGGTGTGGTGTGGGTGTGTGTGGGGGTATGGGGTGTGGGTGTGTGTGGGGGTATGGGGTGTGGGTGTGTGGGCGGGGTGTAGTGTGGGTGTGTGGGCGGGGTGCGGCTGCGTGTCCTCCAGACAGGGTGTGGGCACTCCAGCTGTGTGGCCGAGTGTGGGGTGTCCAGGCTCCCTGGCCTCCTCTCTCTGCTCCGCTTCCCCCGCGGCCTGGCTTGCAGGGCTCCTGGAGCGCCCGTGGGACCACCCAGCCCCTCTGCAGGGCGGGGGGTGCCCTCTCTGGGGTCTCCCTCTCCTGGCTCAGGGCCTGTGCCAACTCCCTCCTGCCACCCGGGAAGTTGCTGATGGTCCTCTGAGAACTGGGGGGGAGATAAAAAGGGGTATGGCCTGGGGCGGCCCTGGCCCGGCCTGGAGAGGCCCTGGGGCTGTTTGGGTTTCTGCGGGAGGCCACATCCTGTGATGCTCAGGGGTCACTGCTGGCTCTGCACGCAGGCATTGCTCCTGGCAGTGCTCGGGGGACTGTGTGGATGCCGGGGATTGGACCTGAGTTGGCCCCGGGCAAGGCAGACGCCGCTGTGCTAACACTGCACTGAGGCCAGGGTTGGACCCCGGAGAGACAGGCAGCAGAGGCAGGGTCTGCCCTGCCCCCCTCAGACAGGGGGGAGGTGGGAGACACGGGCAGGGGGTTGGTACAGGGCGGAGCGGGAGGGGCGGCCTGCGGCCTCCGTGGGCGGCTGTCTGACGGGGGTGCTGGTGACAGGATTCTGCTCCCCTCTAGCAGACCGCCAAGGGCGGGGCCCCAACTCCCCACTCGGATGCTGGCCTGGAGAGCAGGGTGCAGGCACCCCGTCGGGCACCCAGAGCTCCTGCACCCTCCTCCCGCCGCACCCGAACCGTGTTGGCGCGTGGTGGTGCGTCTGCCTCAGCAGCCCGGGGTGCAAATGCTCGCGCGGACCAGGACGCTTCGCATGGTGCCTGCTCGGGCTCCTGGGCGAGCACTGTGCAGAGACACGGGGTGCAGGGAGACACGGGTGCAGGGAGACACGGATACAGGGAGACACGGGTGCAGGGAGACACGGGTTGGGAGACAGGGGGTACAAGGTGACATGGGTGCAGGGAGACATATGTGCAGGGTGACATGGATGCAGGGAGACACGGGTACAGGGAGACACGGGTACAGGGAGACACGGGTACAGGGAGACAGGGGGTACAGGGAGACGCGGGTACAGGGTGACATGGGTGCAGGGAGACATATGTGCAGGGTGACATGGATGCAGGGAGACACAAGGTGCAGGGTGACAGGGGCCTCTTCCTGAGAGGGCCGGAGGGGACAATCGCCCTCAGAGCCTGTCTCGTTCTAGACCTTCCCCTGGCCCCTCCAACACCAACACTCTTCCAGGAAGCCCTCCCTGGTAGCACCACCTCTCTGTCGTGTCCCATTGTGAGAACCCAGTTCCAGAGGATGGGTCTATCAGGGTCAGGCCATCACAGCTTGCTAGAAGTTTCTGGGGCCCAGTGGATGGCGTGTCTGACATGGACCATCACCTATGGTGGGCCTTGCAGTTAAAGGCTTTTGGGTTCTCGCCCTGCAGCTGGCCCCGCCCTGCACCCTCAGAGCTCCCCAGGCCCCCCCGAGGCCGACATCACCCCTCAACACCGGGCCTGGGCCCTGCCTCCCTGTGGGGACTGGTCTCGCTCCCTCTGCGCCCGCCCTGCACACAGTAGGCGCATACTCCGTGTGTGCTCCCGTCACAGACGAATTGCTGCTTTTCCCTCAGAGCCTTGAAATGGTCACGGAGGTTCCTGGGCCTTTAACCATTTGCAGCCCCACCAAGGCGGGAGTGAAGGGCCCGTCTTCCCTGCTTCTCTCCTCCCACCACTCTGTGCCCGGAGACTGGCCAGGGAGGGGTTGCTCCGGGCAGGGGGTTCCCGGGGCACGGTGCTCCCCTCTCCCCTTGGCCGGGCGGGCATGGGCGCTACATTCCCACCCCCCCCTTCCCCGGGGAAACCCAGCAGGAGAAGCAGCGGGGAGGGGGCTCGGCCCTTCCGCTTGTAGTTGGAGCCAAGGGAAGGTCCCAGGATAGCCCTGTAAGAGCTGCAGTGGGCGCATGGGCCGGGCACCCCCCTGCAGTGGGGGTGGGGTGCAGAGCGGGTCTGAGGGGCACTCCAGGGCCGCATGGGCCTGGCCAGCTCGCTCTGCCCTGCCTTAGGGGCGCTGCTTCCCCGAGACCCTCCAGAGCAGACCGCACGCGCCTCCCCCCTCCCAGTGGGGTTTTAGGGGGCGGGGTCCTGAGTTCCTGGGTTTTTGCGGGGGTGGCGGGGGGGGGGGAAGGACAGGACCCTGGAGCGGTCTGGTTCCCCCCCACTGCCCCCTGCCCGGAACAGACCACAGCTGTGAGGGCCTGCAGCGGTCACTGAGCTGGTGGAGAGACTGGCCCACACCTGCTGGCCGAGGAAGGGCTGACGGCTGGTCCCCGAGGCCCGGGCGACCGTGCAGCGGGGAGGGTGTTTGCTCGTCCTGTTCCCGCATCCCCTACAGTGCTTGGAGCCTGCCAGGACTCATGCCTGAGTGCAGAGCCAGGGCAGGCCTGCGTGTGTGTGGCCCCAAGACAGAGAGAGGACGTTTGTCCCTGAGACGCAGGGGCGCCGTCTGTGCTCACCCCTACACTCCGGCATCCGTGACCCCCTGCCCGCCCCGGGCCCCGCCAGCACCAGCCTGCACCCGTGTCACCTTCCCACCCCCACGCTCCTCTCACATTTGGCTCCCCCCGCCACACCCCTGTCTCAGTGGTGACCCCAGGCCGAGGCTGCTGCCTCCTCCCTCTGCCTTGGCCTTGAGACCTCCCTTGCCCTGGGCAGGCTCCTTCCCACCCCATTCCAGTGCTCCTCTGTTCCCTGTCTGCACTCCCACCGGCCCCTCCCCTTCCCACTCCCTCCTTCCTTCTCTCCTGTCCCCATTTTGCAGAGGAGCAAAGGGAGGGCAGGACAGGGGCCCCGCCCAAGGCCCAGAGGCTCCTCCTGCTATGGCACTAGGTGCGGGGAGCCCTGGGGGCCCGGTGGGGGGCGGAGGGTGACGGTCCCTCAGCTGTGCCGTGTCCTGGTTCTGCCCGGAGCCCTCCCCCGGGAGCAGCCACGGGCGTCCTGGCATGGGCAGCCGGGCAGAAGCACTGCCCGCGGGTCACCCCACGGCCGCCCTGGACAGCGGCCAGGTGTCTCTGCAGGACTGTGTGGCCGCGCAGGGATGAGGGGGCTGCAGGAGGGGACCGGAGGCTCCCGGCCACCCTGGGGAGCACGGCAGGACCCCGGGTGGCGTGGGGCGGGGGAAGCCGAGGGGGCGGGCTCACGGGGGCGCCCTCGGCCTGGCTGGGCTCTGGCTGGGTCGCTTCCGGCCCCCACGGGCAGTAAGGAGCAGGCCCGGGACAGGCCCGAGGGACATCGCCTGGCCGCAGGAGGTCAAACAACACGACAGAAACGAAGTCCCCAGCTGGCCCCCTCCCAGCCTCCCCTGCCCCGGCCTCCCTCGCCCCCACGGGCCAGAGACGGCAGAGACGTCAGCCGCTCCTCTCTCGGGGAGCTGGAGAGGCCGCGTCCACGTGCTCCCTGGCCCGGCCAGAGCCAGGCTGAGCCCCGGCCCCCAGAAGCGGTGGCGGTGCCGTCGGTGGCCGTGCCACCGGGAAGGGGCTGGGCAATGCCACGGGGAGCCAGAGCCGCCCCCTGAGCCAGCCGGGCCGCAGACTCATGAGTGAAAGCCGGGCGCAGGTGCTCCGGGCTCGAGTGCTCCTGGCCGAGGAGGAGGGGCGCCGTGCAGCCAGGGCCACCTCCCGCCCGCCTGTCAGCAGGCCTGTCTGTTGCTGTCCTGACCCTGTCCCCGCCCCGGCTGACAGCGGCCTCGCGGGACCCCTCTCCTGCCCCGGGACCCCCGCCCTGCCCTGCCCCTCGCTCCCCACAGCCGTTTTCCCGCCAAAACCACAGTCCACCCCAGCCTCCGTGCCCGTCCCTCTTTGGAGCCCCGAGTCACTCAGCCCTATGCCCCGCCCTCCTGCCCTCCCCCAGCCCCTTTCCTGAGCCCTGTGCCCCCCACACGCCCACCACCCTCCTGCCCTCCCGACTCCTAGTTCTTTTGGCTTCAGCCCCTTGTAAGTTCTTCACCTTCCCAGGTTCATTGCTACCCCAGGCCCTTTGCTCTTCCTGCTTGCAGACACCTCCCTCGGGTCACGGGGTCTCCACACGGAGCTGTAGAGGGCTGAACCCTTCTCAGCACCCCCTCTCCTCCGCTGCCTCCCTCCCTCTCTCCACTCAGGAAAGGAGGCGTCTGGGCCTGCTGCCACCTTGCTGACCTCCCAGCCCGGGCCGGCGCTCAGGACCCGGTGGAGCGAGGGGAGGGGTGGACCCGAGCTGTCCTGGGGCTTTTCCAGAACCTTCCTGCCTTCCTCCGGCAAACCTCACCTACCAGCAAAGAAGCAGCAGCTGGGCGGCTCTCACTGAGCAGACTCCCGCCCCCTGGGCCTGCCTCGGGGTCCCCCTCCTCCTGGGCCCCCCTCGGGGTTCCCCTCCCCCTGAGCCCCCCTCAGGGTCCCCCGTCCCTTGGGCCCCCCTCGGGGTCCCCCTCCCCCTGGGCCCCCCGCCCCTCCCAGCTGGCTTCCGGGCTTGCTTGCTGACGCCGCCAGGCTGCGGGGCCCACCTGCACCGGGCCTTGCGCCGAGGCCCGAGGGTCCCTCCCAGGTCCGGAAGCCGCGTGCGGGGCGCCTGGCCCTGGGACTCCCGGGGCGCTGGCTCTGCTCCCCGGCGCGTTTCTCTCCCGCGTGAGCCTCACTTCTGCTCGGGGGCTTCCCTCCTGTGACCCTGCGCAGGGCCGGGCCTCTGGCTGGGGGCACAGGGCCACTGGACAGCCCGCTGGCCACTCCCTCCCGGGTGCAGCCCCCACGTGCCGCCGCACACCTGCGCTCCGCAGCCCCACGCGGCAGTGACGGCACACGGCCCGGCCCGAGCCTCCAAGAATATCCCGGTCTGGCCCCCACCCGGCCCTGCTCTCCGCGGCCGCAGGAGGCTCTGCGGGGAGAGGGACTTACGCCCAGGAGGGCAGAGCGCCCGCCCTGTGCCTGCCCCGTGCCCGCCTCGGGGAGGAGAGGAGCCATCTGGACCTGACACTGTTCGTTTGAGAAGGAGCCCCAGGAGGGGGGGGGAGAGAGGGGGGGGAGAGAGAGAGAGACAGAGAGGGAGAGAGAGGGAGGGAGAGAGAGAGGGAGAGGGAGGGAGAGGGAGGGAGAGAGAGAGGGAAGGAGGGAGAGAGGGAAGGAGGGAGAGAGGGAAGGAGGGAGAGAGGGAGGGAGAGAAGGAGAGAGAGAAGGAGAGAGAGACAGGGAGAAGGGGGAGAGAGAGGGAGGGAGAGAGAGGGAGGGAGAGGGAGGGAGAGAGAGGGAGGGAGAGGAGGAGAGAGAGAAGGAGAGAGAGACAGGGAGAAGGGGGAGAGAGAGGGAGGGAGAGAGAGGGAGGGAGGGAGGGAGAGAGAGGGAGGGAGAGAGGAAGAGAGGGGGAGAGAGGAGGGAGAGAAAGGTGGGAGAGAGAGGGAGAGAGAGGGAGGGAGAGAGGGAGAGAGAGAGGGTGAGAGAAGGAGGGAGAGAGAGGGAGGGAGAGGGAGAGGGAGAGAGAGGGAGAGGGAGAGGGAGAGAGAGGGAGGGAGGGAGAGAGAGGGGGGAGAGACCACAGCCCCCCCCCCCGCACGTTCTTCCCTCTCTGGGGCATGCTGGCACCCACGGTCCCCTCGCCCTGGGGGTGCTCCTGGGGGCAGCCCCCACCCATGGCTGGCGAATGCACACCCTAAAGAGTGGCCGTGCCAGCCAGGCTCAGCCCTGGGGCACGTGCTTGCTGGAGGTTCCTCCCGCAGCCCTGCAAAGTCCAGACAAAGACCCGAGGTGTGCCCGGGCCCGCGGGTGGGACACGGCTTCCCGTGCTGCCGGCAGCTGCCTCCCCTCGCAGGGGCGCCGGGCTCTGCTCCCGGGAAACCCCCACGGACAGCCCTGGGGGAGGCTCTCACCCGTGCCAGAACCTTCATGGCCAGGTGGGGACCACAGGACCCCAGACCCCGATGCCTCAGGCACTCCTTACTGGGGCCTCCCCCCTGCCGGCCTCGCGCCCACTCGCCCACCCTGCCGGCGGAGGGGAGGGTCACGGGAGCACGACGTGCGTGTGACCCTCGGAAGGAGCAGAGGCAGGTGGGACCGTGGCTGTGAGGCAGCTGCCGGGAGCCCCCGGCTGGGTGCAGGGTCCACGTGCCCAGCAGCGGCTGCATCCTGCAGCCTTCGGGGTGAGCTGGCTCAGGGCGCTCACACCCCGGTTTCGGTGTGTGAGAGCGCACGGTGGGAGTGTGAGCACACGGGCCTCCTGCAGGCCCGTGCATGTGCATGTGTGTGTGTGTGTGTGTGTGTGTGTGTGTGCGTGTGCGTGTGTGTGCGCGCGTGTGTGTGCGCGCATGTGTGTGCATGTGTGTGTGTGCGCGTGTGTGTGCGCGCATGTGTGTGCATGCGTGTGTGTGTGCGCGTGTGTGTGCGCATGTGTGTCTGCGTGTGTGTGTGTGTATGTGTATGTGTGTATGTGTGTGCTCGTGCGTGCGCCCGTCACCTCGTCTCCTCACCTGCTCCGGCCTCCCTCACTCCTAGGCCAACCTGCCTCCAGCCCCTCATCCTTCCAGGGCAGGGCTGTGTCTCCACCATCAGACACAGAATCTGCCTCTCCCGTCAGGCCAGGGTCTGTGCAAAGATGGGGCCTGGACACCTCCTAACTCTGCCTTCTAGAGGGTGTTCCGTCAGCCCCGGGACCCTGCCTGGGGACTGGCCGCTGCCCGCCTTGTGTCCGCCCAGCCCCCTTCCCGAGTGCTGGGCCAGGGTGTGGGTGTCAAGAGGCGGATCCTGTTTCTGCGCTTGTTGCTGAATGTGGCTTTGGGAAGCGTCTGCCCTGGGCTCCGGGTGCCAACCTGCTAATGCTAGAGGTGGGGCCAGTGGCCAGTGGCCTCTGGGATCCTCCCGGTCCTGCCCTGTGTCCACGCGGCCCTGCTTACATCTGACTCCAAGTCCTGAGGGGCCCCGTCCTCCCCCCAGGCCCCGCCCCCCGCCCATCTCTGCTCAGAGGCCGCCGGCTGACCCGGCTGCCCACGGCAGCTCCTCCCACGGCCACGCAGAGGGGCGCGGAGGGTCAGCGGGCCGCGAGGCTGGGCTGTTACACCGAGCAGGCTCACGGAAGCCATCAGAAGATGGATCGTTTAACAGGAGATTAAAAACTGGCGAGAGTGGCCAGGGCTCTGACCCCGAGTCTCCGTGTTTTTAATTTAATTTCTTGGGCCGTTCAAATCATAACATACAAAAATGATAAAAGTGGCTGGTGTTTGCTCGAGGGTTTTCATTGTGAACTGATTTGCTGAAGCTTCCCCAGGAGTCACGTCTTTTCGGCGTCTCCGTGTGTGTTGCCGGGGTCCCAGTGGGCAGCAGACCCGGGCCCTGAGCAGACACGCCCCTTCCTGCCCTGGCGTTCGGGCCAGCCCCTGGCGGGTGCCCCGCAGAACCGGCTGCTCTGGCCAGGGCTTACCCTGGGCTTCCCCGGAGGCCAAAGTCCCTGCCAGGACGCTACTTCCCTTACGGACCCTCATTCCTCGGTCCCTCCCACCCCCCGCCTCCCCAGAGACCAGCTCCCGCCCGATTCTGCCATGGAACAACTGACGTCATCCCGCAGACCTCGGGCCCGAGCCTGGCCGCTGCCCAGGGCTCCGGGACGGTGACCTGGACCCTGCAGGGCAGAGGCGGCGCGGTGAGGTGAAAAGGGCCTCATAAAGAGTTATTTGACTCTGATCCCAAGTCGTGAACCGGCGCCTATCGTAGATTTGGAAATTTTGAGGCCAGTCCTAGGTCAGTCAGATCCCACTGGGCGGCACCGGGGTCACTCCCAGGAGTCCACAGAGGCTGGAAGGAGCGTGCCTGTGTCTGTCAGTGGTGGGAGGGTCCCGGAGGATGGGCATCTCTGGGCGGCGGGGTTGCCCACTGCCCCCTCTCCGCGCTCACTGCTCTCCTCCTCCTCCTCCACACACAGTTTCCTGGCCTCCGAGGGCGGGTCTCTGTGAGGCTGGGCCTCCCTGCCTCCGGAACCCAGGAGGAAAGGCAGATGTCTCCAGGCCCAGTCACGGAAAGCCAGGGAAGAGTTCTGATTGGCCCAACTCACAAGCTGGCAGCTCCAATTGGCCCCCTGGACCCCCCTACCCCCACCTCATCCACAGCGGACATGTGAGGACAGAGGGTGTTTTGTGAATTCTCAAAGTAGGAAGGAGGCACGGGCCTCCCCTCCAAATTAAAAGTCTTTTTACACTAGAGAAGAATTTACAAGTCACTTGACTTGTTAAAGTGCTACTTGCTTCTGGGTGGGATTCAAGAGGATCTTCAGGGGGCAAACGCCGCCCCAGAGCGGGCAGAGGCTTTGGACGGAGAGTGGGAGGGGGGTGGCACGTGCGCAGGAGGCGCCCACCAGCGACACTGGCCCTGACCTCTGCGCTGCCCACGCGGCACAGCTCGGGCTGGGACTCCCCAGGGCGGGCGCGGGGCTGGGACTCCCCAGGGACCACCTCTCTCGGGGGCGAGCACGCGCACGCGCGGTGGCGTCTGTGCCGGAAAGCGCTGTCCATTAGCACCGCGTTTCCCAGCCGGAGGAAGGATGAGTGAGTGCGGGGTACTCAGGAATGGAAATCTTGACAGCAGTCGAAATGAATTACATGTGCTCAAGATGGATTAAATGCATAACATATTGTTGGCTGGGAAAAAGAACAGTTGCAAAAAAAATCTTCTATTTATTATAATGTAAAACATTTACAAATATTATGCATTATTTAAGGATACATAGAAAGGTGGTAAATGTTTAAAACCGTGCATGGGAATGACGCCAACTTCCAGCCCTGCTACCTTTGGAGGGAAAAGGATAGGGGGGGAGGGGGGTGCTGGAGAGAAACATCATCCGAGCCACAGGTCCTGTTTCCTTTCCTTCAAAGGGCTCAGACCTGGGGCTGGAGCGATAGCACAGCGGGTAGGGCGTTTGCCTTGTACGTGGCCGACCCAGGTTCGAATCCCAGCATCCCATATGGTCCCCTGAGCATCGCCAGGAGTAATTCCTGAGTGCAGAGCCAGGAGTAACCCCTGTGCATCGCCGGGTGTGACCCAAAAAGCAAATAAATAAATAAATAAATAAAAATAAAGCAATGTCCTTTTTAAAAAAAAAAAGGGCTCAGACCTTTGGAAAAAAGTAAAGTCGAAGTAAAGTGGGATTCACTGGCTCACGTATGTTCTTATGTGCATATAAGGCAACTATATGTGTCATTTTTGTGCATAGGCATATATTTTTCTGTCCTGCTATTTACCTAACACTTTATAATGAGCGCGAACACTTGATTCTCAGTGGCTGTATCGTACCCCCTACCGCTGCCCCCTGCTGCCTGACCCCGGGTCCGAGGGTCATAGGTACCGGGTGTATCTGCAATTTCATACTGCAGGGACTCGCCCTGCACAGAAAATTTCCTGAGGGGAGAAAACTGGCATTACTGGGTCAAAGATATGAGCTATTTTTATGGCTCCTGGTAATTGCTGGGTGAGAGTGTACTTCAGAACTCTTTGGGTAGCAAGTGGCAGAAAACCAGTTCCAACCGGCTTATGTAAGAAGGGACACGCTTTGGCGTCTGCTGCTGGGAGGGCCGGGGGGAGAGCTGCCCGAGTGGGTGACCCACAGAGGCCAGGGGAGGCCGGCCGGGGGCTTCCAGGGTTCCCAGGGCTCCACGGCCCCCAACCACACACACAGGACCCCCCTCCCTCGCTCCCTCTCTGTCTCTCCGAATCGAGTTCCTGGCGCCCAGCCTCCTCCACCTGGCAGGCACAAGGCGGCTGTTCCGGGCACTCGCGGCTGTACTAGCTTTTCAAGCTGCTGCAACAAATGACAACAAACGTGGGTGTCTTCAAGCAACAGAAACGCACGCCTGTGCGTGTGCGCTGAGACGGGTGTGGGCAGGGCTGGCTCCCGCTGGAGGTGCCCGCGGGGAATCCAGTCCCGCCGTCGTCTCAGCTTCTGGCGACTGTCCAGCCTCCCTGGGCTCCCGGGTTCCATGGCGCCTGCCCGGTGTGGCTGACCTCCCCTGCAAGCCTGCCGGTGACGGCCCACCAGGACGAGCTCCTCCCCTCGGGTCCCGAGTCTCCGGCACAGGCGGCCCTGTCCCCCGCCCGTCGGATCAAGTGAGCTGGTCTCTGGGAAGGAGGCTCCCAGCCCGGGTCCCCCAGGTGGGGCCTGGGGCTTCTTGCCCCACGGACCCTCGTGGCACTGCAGGGGTGTCACCCCCAGGAGCCGGGGGTTTGGCTCAACAGGCTGGTGAGTGGCTCTTGGACTTTTTGCCTCGTGGGAAAACAGTGTTTTCCTCCCTGTTTTCCACCCACCCGCTGTGCTCAGGGCCCGCTCCGGGCAGTGCTGGGCAGCACGTTAGGAGCCGGGGAGGGGCCAGGCCAGACTGTGCACGGCGGCCCCGTCCCTGCTGAGAGCTCTCCAGGCGCCGGTTCCTGCGGATCCCAGGAATTCCAGGAGCAAATACCAGCCACGGCTGTGGGCCTCAGTTTCCTCATCTGTCAACAACCCTCTCGGGAGGCCTGCGTGGCGGTCAGCGTGAAGGGACTCAGGGGAGGCCCAGGGTGGAGACCCCGTAGGCAGAGGGGCCCTTCCTCCCCCTCCCCCGCTTCCCAGCTCGGTCCCCCACAGGCCCTGAAGCGCGCAGGGGAGAAGAACCCGGCAGGCACCGTGAGGGCCCGAGAGGCAGGGCCCGGCCTGGTCCCGTGACGGATGGGCCTGCCCCCTGCAGCCGCACTGCCCATTTGCTCCCCATTTGGACACCGCTTTCCCCACAGCTCAGCCTGTCAGACCCACACATCACTCTGGGCAGTCCAGCCAGGAGCGGGCGCAGGGGCGCGGCGGGGAGGGGGGCTGGGGAGAGGGGCCTGGCGGTGGGGAGCTGGGCTGGGAGGCCTCCTCCCTCACCTCCCTGCAGGCTCAGGCCACCCCACAGTTCCAGGGGAGCCCCCTCTCTACTCCTCACCTGCCTGATCCCCACTCTGCCCCCAGAGACAAGCTCAAGGACTCGGCCCCTGGCACGGCCACCTGCCGCCACTCAGGCTTTGGAATTTCCAGAGCCTTCAACTCCCTGACCCCCAGCACACATGCACACACACACACATGTGCACTCACATACATGCACACACGTTCGTGCACACACTCATGCACACACATGCATCTCTGTGCGCACATATGGGTACACACATGCACACACATGCAATACACTCATGCACACTCACACGTGTGTGCACACACTCATGCACACACATGCACCCTTGCATGCACACATGTGTACCCACATGCCCACACATGCACACATGCACCCCTGCATACACACATGCACACACTATGCATACTCACATGTGTGCACACACATGTACACATGCGTGCCCACACATGCACACACTCATGCACACATGTGTGTGCACACACACACTCACACATACACCCTGACTCTATTCCATCTCCAGACACCATGAGAGCCAGGGTCGTTCATTCATGAATTCATTCGTTCATTCATTCATGGATTCATTCGTTTGTGCATTCATTCACCCATGAAACACGGAGCATTTCTCTGCCGTGAGGAGCCTGGAGCCCACAGTCGGGGGAAGCGACAACAGCGTCACGGGAATGTCAGACTGAGAGGTCACCTCAGCCAGCCTGTGGGGGAGGAAGGGCGGGACGGGGAGGCCCGGGGCTGGCTGTCCTCCAGGTCTGCCCCTCTCTCACTCCCTCCAGAGTGCTGCTTAGGCCCCCACCCCAGGAAGCCCTTCCCGGCTGCTCATCCGTGTACCATGTAGCGGGCACTTCGTCATGGAGCCTGAGTGTAGCCCTCTTGGCCGTGTTCTGTCCGTAAGACTCCCCTAACGAGGGTCTCTCGGGATTTAGATGCCTCCTCCTCCAGGAAGCCTTCCCCCCACACCGGGGCTCAAAGGACCCCCGACCAGGAGCCGGAGCCGGAGCCCAAGCTGGAACCGGCCCTCCCGGCGCCCTCAGGTGCCTCTGCAGCGCCTCAGCGGCTCTCCCGCCCCGCCCCCGCCCGCGCTAATGATGATGTAGAGGCCTAAAGCCGGCTTTGATCTACAGCAGCTGCCTCCTCCGTGATGGATCCCCAGCTCCGGGATGGCTTTCCCCGCCAGCTCAGTGCTCCTGGATTCCTCTCGCCAAAGGAGCTGGGGCTGCGGTGCTTGGAATGAACTGGGGAGGAGACGCCCCGCCTTGGGCCGCACCCCTGCAAGCGAGGAGAGAGGCCCCAGAGAGGGCGGGGTCTCAGTTTACCCCTCTGCAGAATGGGCAGAGGCGCCTGCATGGCACAGCCGGGGGCTCCCCCACTTCTGGGGCGTGGGGGGCACAGGCCCCCCCAGGGTGGGCGTCTCCAGGCTGGAGCCCTGCGGGGATCCACCACAGCTGCGTGAGACGAGGTGAATGGGGTTTGGGGGGGCTCCCCGCGTGCGCGCGGGCGCGTTCTCACATCGCGTCCCGCGCATCTCAATGAGGATCCTTCCGCCTGGCATTGATTTATGCCCCAACCTTTCGGGCTGCTGGGGTGGGGGCGCATCAGCGCATCCAAGCGTCTGCGGGGCGGCGCGGGGGGGCGGGTCTGGGCGCGGACCCCACGTGTGCGGCGCGCAGAGCTGGGGTCTGCACGGGCCACCAGCCCTGGTCTTTAGCACTGGACGGGGCCAAGCGGCTGCGCCGCCCCCCGCGCCCCCTCCCCGCCCCTCCCCGCCTCTCCCCGCCTCTCCCCGCCCTACGCCTTGGCGCTGGCTCCGTCCACACCCCCTTGGCGGGGCTGTTTCTCTCCCCTCTGCTCCCCTCCGCCACTGCCCCCTCGTCCAGCTCACCCAGCGGTGCCCCCCGACTGCGGCCGGCCGTGGGGGGGTCCTGCCACAGCCCAGGGGGTGCTTGTGGGCTGGGGGCCCTGGAGCTCCGCCCCTGCCACCTTCCCTGCGCCCCCTTCTCTCTCTCCCCACGGGCTCAAGGCCTCCAGCCCCGCCCGGCCATGGGGCAGGGGGCGGGGGGCTCCCCGGACCCTGCCTCTCTGCCTCTCTCGCACCCTTCTCGCTTTCTCTCCCTTTCCCCTCCTGCCCGGTCCTGCTGCCTTCTGCAGGGCTAGAGCAGGGCTGAGCACCAGCCCCGGAGCCCGCGGATGGGGTGAGGGCTACCCTGCCCAGTACTGTTTGTTGGCACTCGGTCAGAGCCCACCACTTCCGGGGGGGGGGGGGCTTCAGCCCTGGGAAGCTGCTTCCAGTTAGTCGGAAGAAGATTTAGGAAACAGACCTTCCCCCTAGGTGGGTGTAAGGGAGCGTAGTGTCCTTCCAGCAGGGGTGGGGCGGGGCAGGCAGGAGGGGGGGACCCTGCCCAGGCACAGTCATGCTCGGCCATGGTCGGTGCCCTCCAGCACCCGTTTCTGGAGGTGCTGTCTGGCCTTTCCCTCCCCCGGCTCCCTCCGGCTTCAGTTAATTTGCGACAGTGGCTCAGGCAGTCGGGCAGAGAGTTTAGTCACTGGATTAGGGCTTGTTAGGGAGGGATAAGCAGGGGCAGCCGCGGGGAGCGCTGCCACGGCCAGGTGTGGGCTCCCCGCGGGAGCTCTCTCCTGCGCAGAGTTCCGGGGAGGGGTCCTCACTGCTGTGTTCCAGGGAGAGCACCCCGAGGCTCGTGCTCTCACCCGAGCCCGGGTGGCCACACCGGGAAAAGACTTTCCCGTAAGGGAAAGGCGAGGGAGAGAGAAGAGAGCAGAGAGAGGACGGGGAGGGAGGGCAGAGAAAGGGAGGCAGGTGGTGGGGGGGGTCTCCTGAAGGAGGATTCCTAGGAGGGCAATATTTTCCCCTCTTATGCATTTTTGGGGACTTGGGAAGGACTTGGGCCCCCCACGAGCCCAAGTCAGTGTGGACTGGAGCGATGGCACAGCGGGTAGGGCATTTGCACACGGCCAACCGGGGTTCGATTCCTCCATCCCTCTCGGAGAGCCCGCAAGTTACCAAGAGTATCCTGCCCGCACGGCAGAGCCTGGCAAGCTCCCCGTGGTGTATGGATATGCCAAAAACAGTAACAACAAGTCTCACAATGGAGACGTTACTGGTGCCCGCTCGAGCAAATCAAAGAACAACGGGATGACAGTGCTGCAGTGGGGACTTGGGAGGGGGTCACACTCGGGGATGCTCAGGGCTTACTCCTGGCTCTGCAGAGTGGCTCCTGGCGGTGTTTGGGGGACCGTGTGGAATGCCAGGAAAGCCGACCCCTGTTCTAATGCCAGCAAATGCCCTCCCCGCTGTTCTACCTCTCAGGCCCCCTTTTATGCCTTTTCAGACAAAGGGGGCCTTGGGTAAGCATTTCTTCACCAGGTTTAAAGAGACGGGGAAGAAGGTGCTGGGCTCACTGTCTCCTGGTGTCTATCTAGATCATTCTGTCGTCTAGGTGGTTGGGCAGGGCCTGCTCACCCAGCTCCTTAGGCCCCACTCACTTAGCCCCCCGTCCCCCCCACCCCCTGCGGCATTCCATCCCATGTTGGGCCATGTCCCCTGCCTGCCCCTGTTTCCCCTTCGTCCCTGCCAGTACATCTGCTGGGTGGTGACGCCTCCGAGTGACCTGTGAGTGAGTCAGTGCCCAGCCGCCCGGGGTCCGGGGCCCGGGGTCCAGGGTGGGTAGGGCCCCAGCCCTCTGGTCAACAGGGCTCGTTTCCCCCAGCAACGAGGCCCAAAAGCCAACGCTTCCACGGAGCAAAAGGTCCCTCCCTCCCCATCTCTCAGGAAACTCGCAGGGGGCCTCACAGTGTCTGGCCTCGGCTGTCAGAAAGGGGCACAAGCGCTAGAAGAGCCGCCGCCGTGTCCTCACTGGCCACACGCCCGGGGACAGACTTCACCGGCACTTGCCAGGACACGGCCTCGCGGCGGGTGACACTGGGGCAAAGAGGAGAAACGTGGCTCCCAGGGACGGATGGACGGAACAGCGCGTATTTGCCTTGCACGTCGCCGACCCAGGCTCTACCCCCGGCCCCCCCACAGTCTCCCGAGCCTGCCAGTAGTGCTCCCTGAGCACTGCCGGATATGCCCCACCCCCCAAAACAAGGCAAACAAGAATAAGTGGCTCCTTGCGGCGTGTCCCATAATGCATCCGCCCCACCACAAACGGCCCTTTACTAAAAGGCGTTACGTGGCCACGCTGGTCAGACTCGCCGCGCTCTGAGGGTCCCAGGGTGCTCTGTCAGCAGAGGCTCTGGGGCTTGACGTGTGCCCAGAGCTGGTTAGTGCCGAGCCTCCCCTGGAGCTCAGCTTGAGGCCAGGCGTCTGCGGAGCACAGGTGGGAACGCTTGCCCGCAGGTGTGCGGGGCTGAGCCGCAGCAAGCCCAGGGGGGTCCCCGGTGGTGGTGCTGGCTGCCCGGGCAACCTCCGCGTCTTCATCTCTAACGGGAGAGGCTGTTGCTCAGAGGATGCAAGATAACAGCATACGGGGCTGGAGCGATAGCACAGCGGGGAGGGCGTTTGCCTTGCACGCGGCCAACCTGGGTTCGATTCCCAGCATCCCAGAGGGTCCCCTGAGCACTGCCAGGAGTAATTCCTGAGTGCATCGCCGGGTGTGACCCCCCAAAAATTAAAAAACAAACAAACAGCATTTTAGTTATGACTCCTGGGGCCGGATAGGACAGTGGGTAGGGCTCTTGCCTTGCATGACCCGGGCCTGATCCCTGTGACTGTGTGTGTTCCCTGAGCACTGCCAGGAGTGACTCCTAAGCACGGGAGTGGGAATAGCTCCCCAGTACCCTGCTGTAGCCCCCACACAAACAGAGCCTTCTGGCTGCACGTTAAACAGGGCGGGGTTCGGGGGGTGCAGTCGAGTCGGTGTGCGGTGACCTTGACCGTGCCCCTCCCGCCCTGCATGTCACGCCTCTGCACACCAGGTTGGTGGCACCCAGGTGTGGGGCCAGCTGTGCCCACCCCGGCCCAGCCCAGGGCAGCCTGTTCCCTGTCAGTTTCCCAAGGGGCGCGCCCGCTGTGCGGGCCCCCGAGAGAGCCTGGTCAGACAGGGCAGGCAGCCCCCAGCCGAGCCACTCGTGCATGATGGGGGGCGGGGGTCTCTCGCCGACCTGGAAGCCAGGGCTCGTCTGTCTCACTGCCTGACGCAGGGCAAAGCTGAGACAGTGCCCACTCGGGCTTTGCCGGTAACACAGCAGAGGGCCGGAGCCGGTCAGCGGCAAGGGCTCTCCCTGGAGAGGAAGGAGGGGGGGCAGTGCCAGTGACTGGTGTCCCCCTGGAAGGGCTCGCTGCACCCCCCCAGGTTTCCCGGGTGAAAGAGGCCCCGGACATGGGTGTACGGCATAGGCACCCGAGGGACAGTACAGTGGGTAAGGCGCGTGCCTTGCATGCGGCCGGCCGGAGTTCAACCCCCTGCCATGGCAGAGGGTGCCCCGAGCCTGCCAGGAGTGAGCCCTGAGTGCAGAGCCAGGAGAAAGCCCCGAGCACTGCCAGGTGGGCCCCCACCCCTTAAAAAACTCTAATCATCTCGACACTCAGTGAACAGGAAGACAGCAGTTCTTCTACCCGGCACATGCCCAGAGCTCGGTCAGGAGAAGGCAGATAATCCCTTTCTAAAAACTGGCAGGAGATGCTAGTGGGCCCGACGGGATTAAGGAGCCCGGACGGCCAAGGAACATAAGAGCATGCGCCAAGTGTTCGCACCAGGGGGAGGACTAGCTGAAAACAGGTGGCGGACAAATTGTGCCCTACCTGCTGAGCACTTCCCTGAGAGAGTAAAGGCCTAATTGCGCGGGCTGTGAACGGCTCCCGGCAGCGTCAAGCAGGAGTCAGTCACAAGTGTCGGTGTGACGCGCAGAGTCCAGAAGCAGGCCAGACAGTCCTGAGAAAAAAAAAAAAAAGAATCTCCCCGGAGAGTGGCACCTCTGAGGAGACGGGTGACCGGGAGGGGGCCTGAGGGGCCCTTGTGTGTCTGGGGGCCTCGCCCAGCCCACCCCTGGCTCTGCGCTCAGAAAAGACTCCACACCCGGGACGATGACCTGGCGGTGCCCGGTGAGCCGTCAGGGATGCTGGGGGTCGAACCCCGGTCTGCCGCGTGCACAGCCGACTCCCTCCCGCTGTGCTGTCTCTCCTGCGCCTCCCGGGGCTCTCTGGGGGCCGTCACCCGCCGGTCTGGATCTGCCGCAGACCAAACAGGTGCCCAGTTTGTAACTGCTCGGAGCAGCCACTTCTGCCTCTGCGGCTTCTCTGTGTCCATGCTTAGACGCCGTTCCTAATTCTCCTCCTTCCCACCCTCTGCCTGCTGCTCCCTTGCTTTGTTGCTGCTTGTGGGGTGGGGGTGGGAGGGATTAGACCCTCACTCAGCAGTGCTCGGGACTACCCCTGGTCCTGCGCTCAAGGGTCCCACCTGGTGATGCTCAGATGGGTACCAGGGATGGAACCTGGTTCAGCCGCGGGCAAGGCAAGCGCCCGCCCCACCGTGTTGCTGCTGCTTTGCTGTCTGGGTCACACACGCGCTTGGCTGCCGTGTTGCGCTCTCGGCAGAGTGCTCGCCTGAGGTCTTGCCCCTGCCGTGCAGTGTTGGCACCCATCCTGGCTCCTGTGCTCTCTGGGGAATGCGCTCCTGGCAGTGGTGCTCCCAGAGCCCTGGTCTGCGGTGGTCTGCTGGTGGTGCCAGGGGCCCAGGTAGCTCCAGAATCACTGAGACGAATCACACCTGGTGTATGCCGGAGCCTGAGTTCTAGGCCCCCCATCCCCCGCACCGCTGGCCGGGCACTGGACTGTCTCGTTGTACCACCAGGAGCACCCCGGGCCGAACCCAAGCCCAGCAAAACATGTGACCCTGACCTCTGCCCTCCCCACCCCCAATTTACGAGGTGCTTTCCCCCCTCCAAACCGTAGGAGGTGCTGCTGAGCACCCCCCTGCACCACCCCCCCCCACACACACAGACACAGACCCCCACACCTGCCGGGAGGTCTGGGCTGGCCTCTCCCGCCGCCCGGGGACAGCCAGGACCCTCCGTCCCAGGAGGAGGGCCCAGGGCCCGGTGAGACGGGCAGCAGGCCTGTCTCCGCACTGAGTGAGCGATTAACCCCTGGCCTGGGCCGGGCAGCGGGGCCCCGGCTGTCCCTCGGAGCCGACCGGGGCAGGCCCGGCTAATTGAAGGCTTAATTAATTTTCCCAGCGGAGGCTGCAGCCGGAGCTTCCTCCCGCCATCTGGCAGTCTCTCTCCGCCCCGCGGGATCCCCGCGGCTCCTGGCCCGGGGCCCACCCCGCCGCCACCTCCCGCCTGAGCCCCCAGGCCCACGTCTCCCCGGCCGGCAGTGTCCACCCACCCCGCAGTGTCCGAGACCCAGAGGCGGGCGGTGTCAGTCCAGGTCCCCGAGGCCGCGTGTGAGAGTGAGGGGCCCCGGGGCCAGACTCCAGGGCTTCCCCGGAGGCTCGTGGGGGGCAGGGGGAGGGGATGAGAGCACAGGGGTTCAGGGCGTCCCCCCCCCACAGTCGTTAACCTGGTACCTGGGTGCGAGGGGGCACTGTGGGGGCACAGGCGAGGGCTGGCCGGCTCAGCTGCTGAGACCCCGCGCCAGCACTTGGCAGCGGCTCAGGGGGGCTGGGGGCGCCAGCCTTCCTCTCCTCCGGGCTGTGCTCTGGGGCCTGCTGAATCCGGCCCCTGGGGGCAGTGGGAGAGCCCCGGGAACAGCGGCCACCTGGGCCGCCGAGGACCTTCCCCTCAGCCTCCGCGTCCCCACCTGCAAAGAGGGAAAGAGCCGGCACTGGGCTGTGACTTCTAGGCCTTTGAGGCTCTTGTGAGGTCAGAGTCCATCGGGGGCACGTGCCGCTTGGTGCCCACCTGCCGCCCCCCTGCTGCCCAGCCATGCCACGAGTGCCAGAGCCTTGGGACCTGAGCTCCAAGCTCCACTCCACTGTGTGACCTTTGCCCAGTCACCGAACCTCTCTGAGCCTCTCTCCAGGGCAGGGCTGGAGACAGGAGCCTCTGGTCAGGGCCGGGACCTGGGATGACCAGAGTTAGGACAGGACTAAGACCGGGGTTGGGGCGGGAGTGGAATCCGGATGGTTCCCAGGGAAGAGCTGGAGCGATAGCACAGCAGGTAGGGCATTTGCCTTGCACGCGGCCAACCCGGGTTCGATTCCCAGCATCCCATATGGTCCCCTGAGCACCGCCAGGAGTAATTCCTGAGTGCAGAGCCAGGAGTCACCCCTGTGCATCGCCGGGTGGGACCCAAAAAGCAAAAAAAAGGAAGAGCTTCAGGCGGGGGTGGGACCTGCTGTGGGTGATTAAAGGGGGTGGGCTGGGGCGGGGTGCACTGCACCCAGGCTGCGTTTAAGGCCAAGACTGGGGCCTTGGGGGGCAGCGCGGGAGGGGGGTCGGGGCTGGCCTGCGTGTCCGTGAGCCGAGGCACCTGCCCGCGCCCCTGCCACACTCCTCGGGGGCCTGGGGCCAGTGCCCACTGTGTACCTCAGGGCTCTGGGCATGGGGGACGTCTGCAGGATGCTCGGCGCCGACGCTTGGGTCTCTCCTGCTGTCTCCTGAGACCCCTCAGCTAGCGCGACCCTTGTCCCGAGATTGGGAGGCACGCCTTGCAGTGCTCAGGGCTGACTCCTGGCTCAGTGCTCAGGACCACTCTGGCAGTGCTTGGGGGACCACAGGGGTGCCGGAGATGGAGGCCAAGTCAGTGGAGCAAGGCCGACGCCCTCCCCACTGGGCTGTCGCTCTGGCGCCAGAGAAAGTTCCACATAGGTTGAGGAGACCACATCTGCTCGGGCTTCCTCCTGGCTCTGTGCTAAGGACGCACTCCGACCCTGGGGGCCATGTGGGGTGCTGGGGATCGAACCCAGGGCTCTGACATGCGGAGTACAGCAAGACAAGCGCCCTGCCCACTGTGCTATCCTCCTAGCTCCCTGTCCTGGGATTCTGGGTATTCTGCTCTTTTGGAGTCCTGGGGCTGGGGGGCTGGGGGGGACCGCCACCCGCCTGTGCTTCCAGCCCTCCGGGGGTCTCTGCCCGGAGTGAGCTGTTAGAGGGGGGCACATTTGTTACAAGTCTGGGTGCTCCAGCCACTCCCCCCCACTGAAGCAGCTTCCGGCCGTGAGGCAGGGCGCCCCAGGACGGACCCTGCCGTCCCCCACCCTGCTCACGCCACCAGCGCTAAGGACGGACGGGGGCTCCCAGCAGTGCTGGGGGGCCATGCGGCCACGGCCTCGGGGCCGTCTCCCGGCCTGCAGGCCACCCTGGGGACAAGTGACTTGGGCCCCCGACAGCCACAGAGAGGGTAAGATCTGGGAGGCCTCTTGCCCTGTCCTGCTGCACCCCCTGTCCCGGCTCTAGCCGTCCCCCCGGGGTCCGTGGGTACAAGTGGGAGGGAGGTGGGAGGGACCGCCTCGTTTCCCGCAGGTGAAATCCCTGCATCACCCCTGCTGTTTGTGGGACGGTGTGTGTGTGTGTGTGATCTGTGTGGTGTGTGTGTGGTGTGTGTGGTATGTGGTGTGTGGTGTGTGGTGTGTGTGTGGTGTGTGTGTGGTGTGTGTGGGGGGTGTGTGTGTGTGGTGTGTGTGTGGTGTGTGGTATGTGTGTGTGTTTGTGGTGTGTGTGTGGTATGTGTGTGTGCGTGCGTGTGCGATATGGCCCCTCAGCGTCCACTCTCGAGCCCAGCACACTCCTCTCTGACCAGGAGCCCTGGACGCTGTCTCCGCGCCGCCCGCGGGGCCCTGCTCTGACTCGGCCTCCCCCAGGCCCAGCAGTGGCCTGTGTGCCTCCCTGTGGCCGCTGCTCTGCGGGCAGTGGAGGGTGGCCCGAGGTGCTCCCTCAGCCCCACGGCGGGGCTCCGTGGCCGGCCCCGTAAGGCGCAGCTGGCCAGGCCAGCCCCCGGGCACCCCTGGGCCAGAGAGGCGGGCCCTGGCGGGGTCAGCCCAACACCCCCAGCCCCACCCCGTGATGGGGCCTCCCCGGACCTCCCCCAATATCCTGAGTCAGGACTGCTGGGCTGGAGATGCTCGGCTGGAAGAGCGGCTGGTGGTCAGGAGGACGGGGAGGGCCCCGAGTGGGCGGGGGTCACTGGGGGAACCTCCCTGCCCTTTGCCCTTCCCCAGGTGGGAAGCCCGGCTGGGGGTGGCGCTGGGCTGTGCTCCCACCTGGCACCAGGGGGCGCTCATCCTCTTGTGAGCTTGGAGGAATTTACACTCTGGGAAGGGGCCGAGGAGGGGGAAGCAGGCTCCCCTGCCCCATTTTCGGGGGACTGGATGGACTTGACTGACCCAGGGGTGCCGAGTGGGAAGAGAGCTGCAGGGTGGGCCAGAGCCTGCAGGGGTCCCTGTGTCGGTGGCCTGGGGGGGTCCCCTGTGCTTGCAGCTGGGGCCTCGTGCTCTCCTGGCCTCGCCGTCCTCCTCCTCCTCCTAGTCCTCGTCCTCGTCCTCCTCCTCCTCCTAGTCCTCGTCCTCGTCCTCCTCCTCCTCCTCTCCCCCCTCCTCCTCTCCCCCCCTCCTCCTCTTCCTCCTCCTCGTCCTCGTCCTCCTCCTCCTCTCCCCCCTCCTCTTCCTCCTCCTCGTCCTCGTCCTCCTCCTTCTCCTCCTCTTCCTCCTCCTCGTCCTCCTCCTCCTCTCCCCCCTCCTCCTCTCCCCCCTTTTCCTCTTCCTCCTCCTCGTCCTCCTCCTCCTCTCCCCCCTCCTCCTCTCCCTCTTCCTCCTCTTCCTCCTCCTCGTCCTCGTCCTCCTCCTTCTCCTCCTCTTCCCCCTCCTCCGCTCCCCCCCTCCTCCTCCTCCTTGAGCAGCAGGGGCCTGGGGCGCCCACGCCGGCATGCTGAAACCTGGCAGAGGGGGCTGGGGGGCCCCGCCCTGCAGAGACAGGAGCTCTGGGGGGCGGCGGGGGCCAGAGGCCGCCCTGCCTGTGCCACGAGGCTTCTGTCAGCTGCTCTGGCACGGTGGCGGGGGGACCCAGGGACCCCCAGCTGCCAGCCAAGCTGGTGGCCGGCATCTGGCCCGTCGCCCTCTCTGGGATTCTCTCCCCACCATCAGGGGCCGGCACCAGGGCCTGTTCTTGGCTGGCCGGCGGGGCCACTGCAAACCCCCTGCTGGAGCCCCGAGGCGCCAGGGTCAGCAGAGGCTGGGGCCCCTCCCTGCTCCTGAGCTCTGGGCCTCCGCCTCACCCCGCCCGTCCTCAGAGCCATGAAGAGACCCGCTCTCGGGGGTGTCCTGGGGCTCCGGAGCCCAGCGGCCAAGCCCGAGGGCCCCCCTGCCTCGTGCTGGGAGACCTTCACAGCTTCCCTGTGGCAGAGCTGACAGTCGGGAGAAAAGCTCAGAATTTGAAACCAGACCCCGCTGGGCTGAATTCCTGACTCGATACTTGCGGTGACCTTGGCAAGTCAAGTTAAACTCAGTTTGCTCAACTGTAAAATGGAGATTATTGATTTTTTTTTTTTCCTTGTTTGTTTCTGGGCCGCACGCGGCGGTGCTCAGGGCTTACTCCTGGCTCTGCATTCAGGCGTCACTCCCGGCGGGCGTGGGGCATCGGATGGGGTGCCGGGATCAAATCTGGGTCGGTCACATGCAAGACAAGTGCCCTACTACGGAACCTGATTTTTTTAATTAAAAAAGAAAATTTTGTTGTTGTTGTTCGAGGGACCAGAGAGAGAGCACAATGGGGCGGGCACTTACCTTGCCTGCAGCTGACCAGGTTCGATCCCCGACACCCCACATGACACCCCAAGCACCGCCAGGAGTGATGCCTGAGTGCAGAGCCAGGAGTGACTCCTGAGCACTGCTGGGTGTGGTCCCAAGACCAAACAAAACAAAAACCTTTTTCTTTTGATTTTTGAGTCACGTCCTCGGCAGGGCTGAAGCCAGCGGTGCACTCAGGGGACACCATGTCACGGCAGGGGTCAAAGCCAGGCTCCCGCACGCAAAGCCCGCAGCCTGCCCAGCAAGCTCTCTCTGCAGCGCTGCAAACGGGATCTCAGGAGCGAGCTTCCCACCACAGTGCTCAGGGCCCGGGGACCCGAGGGGTCTCTTCTGCTCAGTCTGATACACAGTTGTGCTCAGGCTCGGTTGCTCCCACCTACCCACCCCTCCTCCATCCCAAATCTGAGCACGGCTGCACTGGCCCCTCCTTCGCCTCCGGGATTTTACCCGAGTGGCTGCCAGGCCCCTGCGTCCAGCACCACTTGCCACTCGGTGCTGGCACGGTGGCCATCCAGGGTCCCACCAGCCTCCTGGACCCGGTCCCGGTGCCAGCCTTCTGGATCTGTTTTGAAATCTGCGGGTCCAACAACAGGTGGGCGAGCTCTTTGCCAAGCCGGAGGGCGCTGTCGGGCCTGGCGTGCCACCTGTCTCAACCCCAAGGACCGGGGCCATGTGCCTCCTGCCCACGGCCTCCCAAGAGAGGCCCTTGACCACCCTGGTCCCCGCCCTGGACGAGGTGGGGGGGGGCTGCTCCCAGCCTGCCCTACCTCCCTTCCTAAATGCCATTTCCCGTCTGGGCCGAGCCGCTGCCTGCTGTCTGGGGCTCGCTGGAAATTTCTCAAACGTCGCTTTGATTTATGGCCCTAGTTAATTCTCGAGGAGGCCCAGGAGATGCCCGAGCTCTGGCGCCCGGTGGGATGGATCATTTAACAGGTGGTTAACTGTTCCTTAAGGTCAGAGGAGCACAGGCGGGGCGGGCTGGAGCGGGTGTGGCCAATTGGGAGGTGGAGAGAAAGGTGGCCAGCCTCAGAACTCTGGGGGGGCGACGGGGCAGGTGAGGCACCTGCCTCGGCTCTGGGGAGGGGGCGGGGGGCCCCAGGCCTGGGCTGGGTCCAGCGCGGGAGCTCCGGCCAGCGGGCGCCCGTGGGCCCCAGGGCTCTGGCGGGAGGGAGGCTGCGGAGGCCGCAGAGCTCGGCCTGCCCTGAGCAGCCAGATGGCCGGCTGGCGGGCTGGGGCGGGGGACGAGGGGAAGCGGGAGGCTCTGCCTGATGGACGCAGATGTGGACTCACACCTACCAGGCAAGCCAAACCCGCACTGCGTAGACGAGGGACCGAGACGGGGAGGCAGGGCTGGGGTGGGACCGAGTCCCCGAAGGGAAGGGGCTGCAGGCCAGCCCCTGGCCTCCCCTAACAAGACTCGCCCCCAGACTCAGTTTCCCAGGAGGGAAGGCTGCACCCGCCCAGCCTGGCTCCCACCAGGGCCTCGCACCCCGGCCGGCCAGGTGGCCTGTGGCTGGGGCTGGCTCGTGGGTGTCCCTGTCCGGGCGGGGGCTGGGGAGGAGCAGCAGGGGCTGGGCAGGGGGGCTTTGCTCCGGTGCCCCTCCTGCCCCCGGCTCTCTCTGGGAACCGTGCAGGCGCGGGGGGGGGGGTCCCCGGCTCAGCAAATGCAGAGAAGGGGCGAGAGCGGCTGTCTGGGCGGAGAGGCCTTCCCACGCGGGGACCCTCGAGACAGCCTCTGGGCTCGGGGCCAGTGGGCAGAGGCCCCTGGGGGCAGGAACTTCAGGGCCAGCCCGTCCGTCTGCCCCCCACAGACCAGCGGCCGCCGGGTCTCCGCAAGCACGCCTGGGGGACTGGGTGTCCCTTGGCACCTGACCCCCACCCTGGGCGTGAGTGTGAGTGGATGCATGTGAGGTGTTTGTGTGTGTGTGAGGATGTGTGTGTGTGTGTCTGTGAATGTGTGAGTGTACCTGTGTGAATGTGTGTGTATGAATGTGTGAATGTATGTGTATGTGTGTGAATGTATGTGAGTGTATGTGTGTGAATGTGTAGGTGGATGTATGAATGTGAGTATACTTGTATGAATGTGTGTAAGCGTGTATGTATGTCAGTATACATGTGAAATTATGTGTGTGGATATGTGAGTGTACGTGTGTGAGTGTATGTGTGAGCACGTGAATGTATATGTATGCTATACGCATGAATGTGTATGTCCATGTATGTGTATGAGTATGTATGCCTGCACATGTGTATGAGTATACATGTGAGTTTATAAGCATCTGTATATGTGCATTCATGTGTTTATAAGCCTGTGTACATGTGTGTATGCGTGTGTGTGAGTATATGTTTACATGTGTATAATAAGTATGTATGTGACTGTATTGCATGTGTATGAGTACATGCATGTTTGGGTGTATGCATGTGTGTATGTGTTGTGTACTTGTGTGTATACATGTCTATGTGTATGCATGTATGTATGAGTGTGTGTATGCATGTATGTGTGTATGAGCATGTGTGTGTGCGCGTGTGTGTTCTGTGGGTCCTGCCTGAATCCCTGGGGCATCTATTCTGTCACCACAGCAGGGGCTCGGGGGCGGGACCGGTCCTGGGGACGCCCCGCAGTGCAAGCCCTGAGTCCAGAGCGCTGCCAGAACTTGAGAGGTGACGGCGGGGCCCTGAGCCCCCCAGTGGCGGGGTGGCAGGGCCAAGCGGGTCCCGGGAGGATGGGTCCTCGTGCGGGTGCAGGGAGGCGGGGAGGAGGGTGACTCACAGGGGCTGCGCCCTGAAGGTTCCGAGTGATCGACTCTCCCCTCAGCGCCCCTTAGCTCCGGCCCTGGTTTCCGGGCACCGGGGGGCCGTGGGGGCAGCTGCGGGGAGCCAGGGTGCTGGGGTCGGGCTGCTCCTGATCCCCCGGGAGCCGCAGGCAGCACGCCTCACCCCAAAGAAGGGAGAGGGTGGCTCAGGGGGTCTTTGGCCTGGGGGGCCTTTAGGACGTCTCTTCCCTGGTGGAGCGGGCGGGGAATGCACCCCGATGGGGGACCTCAGGCCCGCACAGGGCAGAGAGTGGCCCCTAGGGGGCGCTGACCCAGCGCCGGCTCCCTCCGGACAGGGGGTCCCGGGCTGCCAGTTCCCTCGTTGCCAGTGTCCCGGGAGGGGCTCTGAGAGCTGAGCCCAGTAGGGAGCAGGGCCCAGGGGGGCGCAGGGAGGCCCACTCTCCCGGTAACCTCACCTGGGCAGGCTTTTCTTTTCTTCTGCCCTCTGTGGTCCAGGAGGAGGAGGAGGAGGAGGAGGGAAGGGGAGGAGGTAAAGGAAGAGAGGGAGGAGCAAATTCCCCGGGGCCCTAGGGGAGCCATCCAGGCCCCCGAGCACTGTCTGGGGTGTTCGAGGTCGTGGTGCTCTCTCGCTCAGGCCCTGAGCACGAGGGAGCAGCAGCTCCGGGCCCGGGCAGGCCGCTTCTGTCTGCTGCGTGGTGGGTCAGTGCAGGGGGTGTGGCCGGGCCCCTTCCCGCCCGCACCCTGCAGGAGAAGGTGAGTGGGGCTGAGCCCGGCAGGGTCTAAGGGCTGAAGAGGGCCCGTCCCAGCCGTGCCCAGGGCCGAGGCCAGGGACGTGGGTGGATTTGCCCAAGCCCAGAGTGGACGCTGCGCCGGGCAGCTTGGGCTAGCTCCTGCCCACCCCTCGGGCCCCTGCCCACCGTGCGTGACTAGGAGGGGGCCGGGGGCGGCTCTTGCTTGGTGGGGGTGGGCGGCAGGGCTTGCAAAGCCCCCCTGGCAGAGGGGCATCGCCCGGGGAAGGACTTCTGCCCCCGCTCCCGACACCCACCGGGCAAGAGGTGCTAGAAAACAGTGGCCCCAGCGCTGCCGAGGTGGCCACGCGCCGCTCTGGGGGGGTCTCTCTCAGGGCTCCTGTTGGGGGCCCCCAGGACCCCGACCTGGGGACTGGCCCTGCCCTGCCCTCCTCTGCACGCCCCCCTCTGTAAAGCGAGTCTCGGGCCGGAGTGACGGTGCAGCTGGCAGGGGGCTGCTCTGGGCTCCACGCGGCCCCCGAGCCTCGCCAGGAGTGGTCCCTGAGCACCGCCGGATGTGCTCCCCCCTCAAGGAACCAACAAAATGAAATGAGTCTTAGTCATGCTTAGTCATCCACGCCGCCCTCTCCGACATCCAGCAGGTGCTGGGCACAGTCAGCCTCTGAGTCAGCCGTGGCTGAGACACTTGCTCCTGTCTGCTGTGTGACCTTGGGCTGCATGCTTTGCCTCTCTGGGGTCACCGGGGCTACTTTCCTCCAAACTTTCTGTGAAACCAATTTGCCAAGGGGACCCAATATGGTGAGCTGGGGTGCTTTCTCGCTCTTTCTGTCTCTGTCTCTGTCTCTGTCCCTGTCTCTGTCCCTGTCTCCTCCCCCCCTCTGCCATTTTGTGTTCTGGTTGTCCTGCTCAGGGCCGGGCCGAGGACACTGCCAATGGCCCCGGCGTCCTCTGCCCCCGCATGTTGTCCTGCTGTGTGCAGACAGGGCCCCCAGGGGAAGGTGCAGGCACACGTGTCGTGGGGATGACAGGGCTGGATCAGGGTGTCATAAGGCGAGCAGTGACCCAGGGCCTCCCCCTCCCTGCAGCCTCAGAAGCAGGCCCCTCCCCTCTCTGGGCCTCTCAGTCCTGCCTGGCCACTGCTCAGGGCCCCACCCCACCCCCAGCCCTGACTGGCTCTGCTGACTCTGCCCCTTCTCCCGCCCCCTACCCTGGGGGCTCACGAACTGTCCAGGTTTTGGGGTTCTGCCTTTTGGCCCCCCCGCAGTGCTCCCGGCTTCCTCCCGGCTCTGCACTCAGGGGTGACCCCGGCGGGCTCAGGATGGCCTGCCCCCTGCAGGGGAGCCCCCCAGCCCTGTGCCGTGGCCTCTCCCCTCCCCCGGCTCCAGGGACAGGGGACCCAGCCGCTCTGTGGCGAGACACACCCCTGCTGGACAGGGATAGCCTGGCTACTGCGCCTTCCTGCTCCCCCGCACCTAGAGCCGCACTGCATGCACACACACACACATGTGCACGCACACCTGTCTGCACGCGCACACTCATGCATGCATACACACAGAGGGCACAGAAGCACACATACCTCCACATACACATGTGAAACACACATGCACTCATACACTCACGTATGCAGTGAAGACATGAACACACGTCTGCATGCACATGAAATACATGCACACATGCACACTGCCTGCATGTACACACATACATATACATGCCTACATGCACATACATGCCTGCGTGTACACATGCACACGTGTGTGCACACGCACGCAGGCACACCAGGAGAAGGCTGACTGCGGTGTGTGTGCACGTGTGTGAATCTGAGGGATGCGGGGCATAGTGTGGATGCCTGCAGGACCCCCAGCCCCGAGAGCCGGGGAGGCTGTGTGGGGTGGTCCCGGCTCCTGTGGAGGGGGCTGCACCCAGTGGGCCCTGAACCAGGACCGCTCTGCACCCTGTCTCTGTGCGCCCCCCGCTCACATCGGGTCACCTGCCTACGGGGGTCCCGGCCTCCCCCGGTAGCTGTGCTCACAGCTGCCGGCCTCCTGCCTCCACACAGACACGCTGCCCTGTCCACCGGGCTTCCCAGCCTGGGCAGTCACCCGCCCGGCCGGGTTCCTGACGTGGTGGGCCACACCCCGATGTGGCCCCCCAGGGCTCACAGTCTGCCGGCGCCAAGGCAGAGGGCCTGGACCGGCTCCCGGGGCCGCCTCTGCCGGCCACAGCCCCCCATCCTGCCGCTGCGCCCTGGGCCTTCAGCCCGGCGTCCCCCGCTCCCATAGGGTCTCATTGGGTTCTTTGACATCTGGAACCTCCTCACGGCCTCTCTGACACCCGCCGCCCGCTGCCCTCCCTGTGCTCCACCTCCGACAGGGGGAGTGACCCCCCAACTTTGGGCAACGCCAGGTGCTTCCACTCTGCCTCCGGCCCCCTTCCTGTTTCCTGTCCCTGCCCACACCTCCCCTGCACCTGAAGGCTTGGTCCTCCCCGCCCTGTGCTGGCCCACTGGCGTCTGGGAAGATAACAAGGAACATGGGACTTTCTAGGGTGAACGAGGCCTTCTCTGTCTCGGCCTCTCTCTGTCTCGGCCTCTCTCTGTCTCTGTCTGTCTCTCTCGGGGCCACACCCCGCAGTGCTCAGGGTCCACTCCTGTAGGTGAGCAGGGGCCTTACGGGGGCAGGCCTGGGCAGGCCCTGTGGGGGCAAGCCACTGTCCTCTCCCGGGGGAGTGGCCTTACAGGGCGCCTGCCTCTGGCCTGCTCTGTTCTCCTCAAGCAGTTTTCCAGACAGCCTCATGATTCACCATCGAGGCCCAGTGGAGTAAAATCCACTCGAAGCTCCACGCACAGTCAGCACCTCGGGAAGACAGCCCACACACGGCCAGCACCTCGGGAGGACAGCCCGGGGCCGGGCCAGGCACAGCTCCTCCAAGGCAGCTCCCGGGGGCCCTGGCGTCTCTGCCCCTCTGCTTGCCACCCTGGGCCACAAATACCTGGGTGTGGCACAGTGCCCGGGTGTCGAGGGTGCACTGGTACCTGCGTGGACGGGCGTGGACGGCCTGGCTGTGATCCCGCTGCCTCCAGCGCCGCTGCAGGACTCCAGAGAGACGCTCGGGATGGAGTCCACCTCCCCGGTAGGGCTGAGGCCGACAGACGCCGCAGCAACACCCAGCCTGCCCCCAGCCCCAGCACACACACACACTCAGGCGCGCACACATGCACGCTCACACAGGCACACACACACACACACTCACATAAACACACATGTGCACACACATGCTCAAATACACACATGTACACATGCACAAACACACATGCACATACATGCACATACACACGTGCACACATGCAGGCACACGCACATGCACATATATACACGCACCCACACGCGCGCACACACACACACACACACACACACACAGGCATAAAAGCTAACAACCCTCTAAAGTCCTCGCCTGAAGCCCTTCCTGCACGGGGCGGGGTGGGCTCCCAGGAACCAGACTGGCCCAGGCCTGGCAGGGGGGTGGGCGGGGGTGGTGCGTGCTCCTGCCCCTGGGCCAGCGCCTGCCTTTAGGGTCGCGGGGCCTGTTCCCAGCAGAGCCTGCAAAGACGCCCTCTTGTCAGTCTCTGGGGGCCGCCGGGGACCGGCCCCTCACAGCAGACCCGGAGTCAGGGCTCGCACAGCCCACAAACACCCCCAAATGCCAGGCCCTTGGCTGGCCCCCGAGCCGTGCCGGGGCCAGGCTGAGCTCTGCGGCCTCTGCGGCCTCCCTCCCTCCCGCCAGAGCTCTGGCGCCCAGGGGCGCCTCTGGCCCCTCGCCCCTCCCCAGAGCCGAGGCTCGTGCCTCACTCCGCCCCGCTGCCCCCTCGCTTCTGAAACTGGTGCCTCAATTCCTTTCTTCCCACCTTCAAATTTGCCACATCCCTCTCCCCAGCTGGCCTGGCCAGGGCTCCTCCAAGCTTAAGGGACAGTGAGGTGAGCTGGAGAGGTGGTGCGGGGGCTGCAGGGGCATGCCTGCACGAGACAGCCCGAGTCTGGATCCCAGGGCCCATAAGGTTTCTGAGCCCTGAGCACAGAGGCAGGAGCCAGCCCCAAGCACAGAGCTGGGAGTGAGCCCCGAGCACAGAGCCAGGAGTGAGCCCTGAGCACAGAGCTGAGAGTCAGCCCCAAGAACAGAGCCACGAGTGAGCCCCGAGCACAGAGGCGGAAGTCAGCCCTGAGCACAGAGCCAGGAGTGAGCCCTGAGCACAGAGCCGGGAGTCAGCCCCGAGCACAGAGCCGGGAGTCAGCCCCGAGCCCTATTGCCAAGATGCTGAGCAGGTCTGTCGTAACTCAGCGCCGCTGTGAAACTCACCCTTCTGTTTCCAGATAAGGTGCTTACAAGTCCCAAGAGAAATGCATGTTTGGGTTTGGGGCCACACCCGGGTGTGTAGTCAGGGGTCATGCCTGACAGCTCGGGGGAACATCTGAAGTGGCAGGGCTCAAACCAGGGTGGTTGCATACAAGGCCAGCACCCCCACCCGTGTTCTATCTCTTAACGTGACCCAGGAGATCTCCCAGAGACGCCGGGATCTACCTCCCAGGGCCCCGGGGAGAGCAGAGCAGGGCAGACAGGGGCCATGACGCCCACGCCAGGACTCTCCCCTCCACTTAATTTTTTTATTTTTCTTCACTTTTGGGCCACACCTGGGCGTGCTCAGGGCTTGCTCCAGGCTCTGCACCCGGGAATCACTCCCGGCCTTGCCCACGGGGCCATGTGGGGTGCTGGGGTGGGCCCTGGGTCAGCTGCGTGTGAGGCCCGCGCCCTGTCTGCTGGACTAACTCTCCAGCCCCCACCCCCCCACACTTTCTGTGGGAGTCCTCAGAGGATGGGGTCACGCCCTCATCATGACGACCCTGTCCTTCATCACAAGGTGACCCCCAGAAATCTTGGGGCCCACCTTTCGGACTTGCCTCCTGCTCCTGTCTCACAAGAGCTGCCTTAGAGGGTCTTGGGGGCCATGGAGCTCCCCGCTGGGGAGTGTGGTGGGCATGCAACCAGGCATACACTCAGAGATGCCTGGATGGTGCTGGGCACGCGTGGGACACCAGGGATCTGCACCCACGACCACATGCCTGCCCTCTGGCGTCCTCCAGGCTCCCTGGCATTCTTCCTGCTGGACAGCTCCTGCCCCAGGACTTGTCCTGAGCCATCTAGCACGCACGTGGGGGACAGCAGGTGTCTCCCCAACCCTCCCCCTCCCCCCAGGAAGGGCTCCTGGGAAGAGTGGGGGGAGGGGGGAGGCTGGGGAAGGAACAACGCAGTGTGTTGTCTGAGTTCACCTGAGCCCTGACCCCCGGTAGGGGTCCCACAGGCCCGTCTCCTGTGCCCCCTCCTCCTGCTCAGAGACGAGACCCGGGGGCAGCGCTCAGGAGAGTCTCTCTCTGCAGGCGCTCAGTGGGGGGCAGCTGGCGGCTTCCTGCCGGGGCTGTGCAGGGTGTGGACACACCCGGGTGTGCGTGTCAGAGCAGCCCCGAGTGCACATGTGTGTAAGGCGGTACCTGGCAGTCCCTGGGTGTGTTCATGTGTGAGCACCAGCAAGTGCATGTGAATGTGAGCATGTGTGTGTGTTCGTGTGTACGAGTGCATGCAAGTGCACGTACATGCATCTGTGTGCCTGAACATGCTTATGAATGTTGAATGTGTGCATGCTCATGCATTACACCTGCTGACGTGTGAGTGTGTGCGTGTGTACATGCGTGCATGTCTGTGAGGCGCCCTTGTGTGGACACGTCCCGTGTGGGTGTTCATCCCGAGAGCCTCCCTGCCCACCCCCGCCCCCCGCAGTCAGGCCCAGCAAACACGGCTGCCATCACAGGGCCGCTCACAGGGCGGCAGGCTGGGCACTGCCCTTCCCACCCACCTTCCCACTCAGCCCGACGGAACTTTCCAGCACTCCGGCCCAGGGAGTGAGAAAGGACTCTCGGGGCCCAGATACCAAGCACACGACTCACCTCGGCTCTCGGGCCTGCCACTGCCTGGCACCCTCTGCTATAGCGGGGGCACGGGGCGGGGCTGCTCGGCAGCCCCCTTCCGGCCGCAGGCCAGCCGCGTAGAGCAGCGCCAGAGTCTGCGCCGTGTGCATGTGTGTGCGTGTGTGTGCATGTGTGCATGTATGTTTGCATGTGTGCATGTATGTATGCGTGTGTGCACGTGTGTGCATGTGTCCCTGTGTGTGCATGTATGTGTGCGTGTGTGCATGTGTGTGCGCGTGTGCACGTGTGTGCGTGTGTATGTGCGTGTGTGTGTCCATGTGTGTGCATGTATGTGTGCATGTGTGCGCGTGCGTGTGCATGTATGTGTGCATGTACATGTGTGTGCATGTGTGTGCGTGTGCATGCGTGTGCACGTGTGTGCATGTGTGTGCGTATGTGTGTGTGCACGTGTGTGTATGCATGCGTTTGTGGAGAAAGGTGGGCAGAGGGAACAGGGGTGCCTGAGTGCTCACGGGGTGGCACAGGGTCTGTCTCTCCAAGGAGTTATGTGTCTTCATTCAATTATTTTCGCTTGGGGCCACACCTGGAGGTGTCCAGGCCTGCTCTGGGCTCTGTGCTCAGGGGTCAGCTCTGGCGGTGCTCAGAGGACCTTATGTGCTGCTGCCAGGGCAGGTGCCCTCCCTGCTGTCCTGTCTCTTGGCCCAGCAGTGGCCCTTAAGGCCGCCCACACCTCGGCCAGGGGCTGCCCCAGTAAAGTGGGCACCAAAGCCAGTGGAGACTGTGGCCTGGAGGGGCTGAGGGGCCGTACGTGAGTGAGGGGCTTGCCTTGCACACGGCTGGGCTCAGCCCTGAGCACCGCCGGGAGTGGTCCCTGAGCACAGAGTCAAGAGTAATCCTTGAGCACTGCTGGGTGGGACCCAGATAATTGGGGCCATGCTGGGTGGTCCTGAGGGCTCACTCCTGGCTCTGCACTCAGGAATTGCTCCTGGCAGAGCTCAGGGGGACCATTTGGTGGCGGGGTCAAACCCAGGTCAGCCACACGCAAGGCAAAGGCCCACCCTCTGCTCCGTGGCTCCGGCCCGGACGTGTGTGGAGTGCCCAAGAGGACAAGGCCAGCCTCTCCCTCCCTCCTCTCCCCTGCTCTCCCGCCTGGCTGGCCGAGCCCGCTTTCTGACTGGGCCCAAGGCCAGGGTCCCGCCGGGCTGCACCCAGACCGCTCAGGCCCGGGGGCCGGCCTTCAGTCTGTCCGTCCATCTGAGAGTCCCTGGGGCAGCTCTAATGCCAGCTGGTGACGGGGACACAGGCGATGGTGTGGACAAGGACCAGGGGGCTGACGAGCCTCTGAAACCTGTCGGTCGGTGGCTGGTGATTAGCGTGGGGCCGGAGGCTGGGGACCCCAGACGCAGGGGCCTGCTGTAGGGCTCTCTGGAGCTCAGCCCATCCCCAAGCCTGTAATTTTCATTACACGATATCAACATTTAGCTTCGGCAATGGAAATGTCAGCTTTAATTATTTTCAAGGAGTCCTGATGGCTCTGGGAATAAATCAATATAAATAATGTTTTCATAAACTCGGAATCATGCTCCTAATAGCGTTATATCTATAATTTTAATATTCCAAACCATTTTTCTTTGCATCTTGGCCATTAATTGATGCCAAGGGCCCATTTTTCTGTTCCCCGTTGCTGCGGACTGATGCAGGGGCGAGGGGTGACAAGCCACCCGCCCGCGTCCCGGGCACCCCCAACCCCCCTCCCTCACGCCCTCACTCAGAGGCATAAGGCCTTGACACTTGCCCCTGAAAACCGCCTTCTCCCTCTCGCTGCCCGTTTGCCCAGCCCGTGTCCCCAGCAGGCCTGCTTCGGCCACCTCAGCCATGCCCCCGCCTCCGTGGCTCCAGCCAGCACCAGCTGTGCGGCCTGGGCCGCGGGCAGGCAGCGGTGCCCAGGGGTGGTCTGTCGGGCCAGGGTGTTTCCCGGAAGGTCGGCACGGAGAACAGACACCAGCAGAGACTTCAGGAACTGCGGCCAGGATTTATTAACAGGTGACAGGAATCCCAGACTCACGTCAGGCCTGCGGCCATGTCTGGACAGTGGCCCTAGGACAGCAGCAGACGCCGCCCTCTGAGCTGACACCGGCAGGGCAGTTTGCCGGCGGCTGGGGGCCATGGAGACCCTCAGCTGGCTCTGGAAATGGCAGGACCAGGCTGCCACCAGCCCCCACCCGGCCCTCCAGCCCCAAGGGAGCCCCGGAAAGTGGGTCTCTGGGACTCACCTCCCCTGGAGGCGGCGGGCGTTCTGCTTCCCGGGCCGGGGCGCAGATGCGAGGTCTCCGCAGCCCCCGTCCCGCTGTGGCCCAGCACGGAAGCACAGGACAGCACAGATATGGCTTCCAGAATTCCGCCGCCACCAGAGTCTGACTTTTGCCTAAGACTTTTGCCCCAGACTTCCCGTTAGGATTCCGCGTCCCACGTCGACGACGAGTTCCAGGGGGGACGTACTGCCGGGACCGTTGATGGCTCGGGCTGGATGGTTCTGAGTCTCACCCTCAGTAAACAGTCAGCACCGGGCCTTCAGAATCACGCCCGGGGGTCAGGCCGTGCCCTCGGGCCCAGCAGCTCCTAGCTAAGGACGGGGCCTGCGTCCAGCTCCCCTGGACCGGACAGTGGCGGTCTGGGCAGCTCTGGCCCTGCCACATGCCCGACCTGGAAGTATCCCGTCCCTTCACACAGACGCAGCCGAGCGGGCACTCACCGGTATGGCAGAAGTCAAGTGTGGATGCGCACACAGGTTTCAGATGGGGCAGACCCCCGAGAGGGTCCGCTGACGCTCACCTCTGCTTAAAGACCAGCCTCAGTGGGGATCACCGGCTCCAGGCGCCGGGGCCCTGCTCCCTCCTCAGTACTCACGCCCAGGTCCAGGGGAGCACAGTGCGTGGGCAGATGGGCAGTGGGGAGTGGGAGGAGCCTGCATTCCTGGATGGCCTGGGGGGGCGTGGGGCATAAGAACCGGCTCCGTTCAGTGGCGGGGACACGGGAAAAGGTCAAGAAAAATGAGGAGGGGGCTGGAGCAATAGCAGAGCAGGTAGGGCGTTTGCCCTGCATGCGGCCGACCCCGGTTCGATTCCCAGCATCCCATACAGTCCCCCGAGCACTGCCAGGAGTAATTCCTGAGTGCAGAGCCAGGAGTAACCCCTGTGCATCGCTGGGTGTGACCCAAAAAGAAAAAAATAAAATAAAATAAAATAAAAACAAGGAAGGCTTGGAGCACGGGAAGATTTCTCCTGTGAAGGGGCCAATGGGCGCGTGGCCTGAGACAGGTGCCCAGAGCGGGGCCTGCTTACGCGGCAGGAGGGTGCGAGCCCACAGCCCTGCCCCGGGGGGCGGGGGGTTTCACACAGGGGGGCCCCGTCTAGCATGCTGAGAGCCGGCCTCTCGTGGGCCCTCTGTGCCTCCCGGCCTGAGCAGGGTCTCGGGACCCTCACTCCACGCCCCCGCCGTGCTCCCAGCTGGGAGCTGGGAGGTGCTCCAGCCTCTCCCCCGCCCTCCACCTGGGAAGCTGCCCCACCCAGGACGGCCCAGGCAGAGCCCTGCGGGTGAGCCCTGGGAGACACAGCACCCCAGTGTGGCCTCAGTGTCCAAGCCCCCTGGCGTCCAAGCCCCCTGGGGTCCAGGGCCAGCTGAAACCTGGCTGGGCAGCTGCACCGACGCCCCTGGGGGCCAGGAGGACTGGGCAGCTGGCACGCGGCTCTCACCAGGCACCCACCTTCGGGGGGCAGTGGGAGCACCTGGGGAGGCAGCACCAGGGCCCCCGCCCAGAGGGCCTGTGCCGCCCCGGGGCTCCCCGTGAGGGTCCTGAGGGCTCCTGCTCAGGGTCTGTGCTGACTCAACACCGGGCGGCCGCGGGCTGACCCTGCGGCCTCCGGGGCCTCCAGCCTCCCTTGGCCCTCGGGCCAAAGACCCCCATGCGGGGGCCGCAGCGCCAACCTGAACTGCTCCTTCTGGCCTCCGCTTCCCCCTCCCGCCCCGGGGCACACCCCGAGTACTAGTCCTTGGCCGACACCCCAACTGGTCACCAGAGTACGGGCGTGCGAAGCCTGGGGTCGGGGGAGAGGCCGTCTCCCCCCGCCCACCCAAGACCCTCTGTCAGGTCTGGAGGTCACCTCTCCCCGGGGCCCCTCCCGCATGCTGGGGGCCGTGGCCCCAGCCTGACGGTCCTCCAGGTCTCCTGCTCTGTAAAATGAGAGGGGGGTGGACTCCGAGACTGGACCCCGGGGCGCGTCGCAGCGGGTGGACCCAGCTCCCTTTGTGGATAAGAGTGGCCAGAGACACGAGCGCAAGGGGCCGAGGGCCGAGGGCCGTGGCTCACCTCTGCAGAGTGAGTGTCCCAGGCAGGGGCGAGCCCGGCCTGCACACGCCCCGCCCCTCCAGCCTCCCAGCGCCGGCGGGCGTGCCTGGGGGACAGACGGGGCTGGCGGGCACAGAGACATCCTTCTGTCTGGCCCCTGCCGCTGGCCCGGCCCTGCCCCCCTCCAGGGAGAGGGTCTTCCGGCCTGAACAAGAGCTGTAGGGGAAGGGCCAGCTGGGCCTCACGATGGCCTGATGGCCCCGCCGGGCGGCAGTGGGCAGCAGCAGGGGCCAGGGAGGGACGAGGCTCCACGCGCCGGCTGAGAGGGCGAGCCGCTGTCACTGCAGGAGGCAGGAGAAGGCGGGACCTGCACCAGGGCTCGGGGCTCCTCCCATGCAGGCCGCCTCGCTGTGTGGCGAGTGACCGCACTGATGGGCAGGGGGAGGCCGGGCCGAGAGTCCCTCTCCAGACTGCCCCCCAGTCCCCTGCCACGAGATGCCCCCCACCCTCCCAGCGGGCGGGGGCTGGGCGGCAGAACGGGGGTGCTCCTTCGCCACTCCCCCCACCCTGCCCCAGAGCCTAGGAGGATCCAGACGGGGTGGGTAGGGAGTGGAGCCAGCCAGGGCCCCGACAACGCAGGGTGCAGGGGAGGGGCGCGGGGAGTGGGCCCGGGGCCCGGAGTCCTGGCCCACCATGCCGCCCGCACGGCGACCCTCGCTGTGCAGTACACCTTCCTGCCGCCGGGCAGGGCTGTGTCTGCCGGGGCCCTGCCCAGGCAGGTGATCTGTCTCCAGTCCACAGCTGCGGACAGAGGCGGGGCCCGGGGCCGCGCCCCCGGCTACACCCTTCCCTGGGTCCGGGGGAGCTGCGAGAGGCAGAGGAGCCCGGGGACCCCCCCAGACGCGGCCGGCACGCGCCTCCCCGTTGCCTCCCCGCTCGGTCGCTATCATCAGCTCATTTTCACACACAACGAAGACAAATCACTCGGCTTCGGAAAACTCCCGCGCGGCGGCTCACTCCGGCTTCTGTTTTTTTGCAGGGCAGGGAAATTGCCACTGCGCCGCGCTGGCGTTGCAGATGGCCCGCCATATGCCGCGTTCCCGCACGCTACCACCTTATAAGCAGCTTCCGTCAGGTTCCGGGAGTAAAAGCTTAATTAACAAGTGGTGTGTACAATTATGTACTTAATTATCTACTGCTTTTATTTCTTTGTTGTTGCTGGATTCGCGAAAGTTTGGTAACAATTGCAGGCAGCCGTTCCCGGGTGCTCCCTCCGCAGCTCCCGTCTCCGGGTTGTTCCTGCTTTCCGCTTGCCGTGGGGACAGGCGCCGGGCCCAGAGGGGGCCTTCCTCTGTCCACTCCGACGGCCGGAGGCGTGTGGGCCGGCGGCTCTGCCAAACGCCCGGGGAGGCCCTTCCGCCAGGCCAGCGCACAGCCCGGGGCCTCCCTCCTCCTCTCCCCCTTCATCTTGCCCGTGGGTGTGCCCGAGGATGGGGACGGGGACTGTGGGAGACCCGGGAGGCGGCGTGGACAGACCTGCTTAAGAACAGGGCGGCTTGAGGCACCTGAGCACAGGAAGCCAACACCTTGGAACGGAAGCACCGAAAGTAGCAAATAGGAGCCTGTGTGTGGCCACGCCAGGCGCAGGCTCGGGGTCTCAGGAGGGAGCCGCCTGCACCCCGGGACCGCGCGGCCGGACGCTCACGGCTCAGTGCAGGGGTGTGGGGCAGGGCACGGAGGCTTCTAGCAGGTTCCCTCAGACTTCCAACCTCGGCAGCCACCGAGAGGGAACAGAGGGCCCGGGCCCGGGCCCTGGACACCTCCCTCTCCACCCCACGCCGCGGGCTGCCCAGGGAGGCGAGACCAGAGAAGACGCAGAAGAGTTTCAGAATCGGGAGCGGGCCTTCGTCGGCGCCTCGAGCTTTCGGGAGGGGCCCCCAGGGCTGCCTGGCTCCACCCGTAACCGTCCCGGGCTCCCATCTAGGGGGGGGGACACACCCAGCGATGCTCGGGGCTCCCCCTGGCTCTGCACCCAGGAGTCGCCCCTGGCGGTGCTCAGGGGGTGGTGCTGTGGGTGCTAGGGATCGAACCCGGGTCGGCCGCGTGCAAGGCAAGTGCTCTCCCCACTGCACTGCCTCTTGGCCCCGGGCCTTCCTCTTGTTGCTGGAGATCTTGGGGCGTGGCTGCACGCCGATGGCCTCTTCTGGGTCTCTCCACGCAGAGTCCCGTCTTTCCAGAGACCCGCTCGCCGCGGCCAGAGGGTTGTGGTGGGGTGGGGGGCTCACAGACACCCACACCTAGGACAGTGCCTGGCATCCCTCCTGCCATGCTCGGGGCTGCCTCTGACCTCTGCCCTGCCCCGGGGGGAGGCGGAACTGGCCCGCCACAGCTGGAGCCGGGGCCAGGGTGGGCTTCCCAGTGCGCGGGGGCCACCCCACAGGGCGGGCAGCTGAGGCAGGAGCTGAATCGTGAATCGTGCTGTACTGGAAGAGCTGGGGACGAGTCACCAGGAGTGAGGGCCTGGGAGAAGGGGCGCCCCCTGTCCTGGCCGAGGGGGCCTCAACCCCAGGCCCTTGGTCCTGCTGCCCCTTCACCTGGCTCTCCTCACGCACCCCTGCAGGCAGCTGCAGGTGGGGAGCCTGAGGCTGGGCGTGGGGGTGGGGATGAGGCTGGGGGTTCCCGCAGCCCCGCCCCACCCACAGGAATCTGGTCGCCTTTGAGGGCTGGGCAAGCATCTGGGGACGGAAACAGTGACCTGGGCTGGGATCAGGGAGAAGCTGCCCCCCGCCCACACACAGGCTTCTGGCGGGCCTGGGGAGAGCTCACCCCAGCCTGCGGGCAGGCAGAGGCAGGAGCCCCGCTGGAGGTGGGGGATCGTGTGTGTGCACGTGCGTGTACATGCATGCGCATGTGTGTGCGTGTACGTGTGTGTGCACATGCGCGTGTGCTCTTGCATGTGCACACAGCAGGGCTGCAGACTCGAGTTCCCTCCGTGGCTTCCCGACCCTCTGGCCAAGTAAGGAAGCAGGGTGAGGCTGTCTCCAGGCCTGGGGACGCCTCTGGGGCCCTAAGAGCCCCGGGCTGGGGTGGGAGGTAGGGGGGGCTCACTCCGCTCCCTGCCCCAGCCAGGCCCCACTCTGCCAGACAGCCCCACCCGAGCCTGGCTGCTCTCCACCCCCTGCGGGTCGGTGCTCCCCTTCCCCCAGGACCCATGTTTGCCGTGTCTCTGCGGAACGAGGGCGTGCGGGCGGCCGGGATGCAGAGGGCTGGGCTGGTCCTCTCTCGCTCTGAGGCCGAGCCCCTCCGCGGGGTGGGGGCTCCCGGGTCGGGTTCCCCGGCAGCAGGCAAGCCGGGGGTCTGCGGTGCCCTCAGCCCCAGAGGCCTCGAGGCGTGGGGCTGTGGGGGAGGGTCCTGGGGGTGTGAAACCCATCTCTCGGGTCAGTCTCATGGGCTGATTCTGTCAGCCCCTGCCCACTCCCTCGGCCTTCTGGGGCTTGTGTCCCCTCCCACCTTCCCCGGGGCGGTGCCCCCTCCCAGCTCTCCCCAGCCCCCCCCCCGCCCCGCCTCCAGGGCTGACCCCAGAGGATTCCAGAAGCCACAGTAATGCCCACGCTGGAAGCTCTATCTTCCTCTCAGGCAAAATCAGCTGCAGCCCCGCCGCCCCCCTTGCCCCGTGCAACCGTGGCCCAGAGGCAGGGAGGGGGCCCGGGCTCCGTGTCCACCACGGGCCCCTGCAGAGGCTCACCCCACTGTCACTACCGACTTGCTGAACCAGTCCGTGAACCCCAGCCCTCCCGAGCCTGCCCGCCGCTGGGCCCAGCTGAAGGGTTTGTCTTTCTGTGTGCTCTTCCGGAACCACCCTCACCTCTGTGTCTAGAGAACACAGGCCCCCAGCCCCTACCCCCCAGCCCCCGCCCCCAGCCCCCCAGCCCTATCACCTTCTCTCGCCGATGTGTTCTGCAGAAATCTAGACCTACCCCGACCCCCGTGGAGACAGCACCATGCCCGGGAGGGTCCCCTTGAAGACGTGCACGTGGAGGAGGGGGTTGCTGGGTCTCCTGGTGTCCCAGGGGACAGGCAGGGGGTGAGGAAGGGGTGGGGGGGGGGGCTGGCTGACTCTCTTCTCGCCCCGTTGCTCATCAGATGGGCTTCCGGACTTTTCACCCTATACCTAGCAGGAAGCACGTCCCCAGAGAACGAGCACCCAGAGAACGAGCACCCAGACAGTCCCGAGCACTTGGCGGGGACCCCAGCACCCAGGGGTCAATGCCTTTCAGAGCCAAAGTCAAACTGGAGGGGGAGGAGAAGCCATCGGGGGTCTCAGCCGAGCCTGACCCGGCGGCGCGGGGGCCAGGTGGGGCTGGAGGGGGTCTCGGTTCTGGCCAGCGGCCCTGCGGTGCTCTTCGCACCCAGGATCAGCCGGAACCACAGCCCCGGGGGAGCAGCAAACCACCAGGCATCCACCATGCTAGGGCGAGGGCGCTTCTCGGCCCGGCCTCTGCCCAAGGCCCGGGGGCGCCCTCGACGCCTGTGCTCCGTGGGAACTGGAGGCCCTGTGAGCGAAGAAATCGAAGAATCCGAAGTAAGGTGCAAGGGCGCGATGGTGGGTGGAGAGTAGAGGAACGCCTGGGTGGCCCCCCCACCCCCCCACCCCCCCAGCTTCAGGGATTGAGCCCTGGAGACAGAAGCTGGAAGGAGAAATTGGCCTGGACTTCCCATTCACTCAGTCTGACTAGAAGCAGGAAAGAAGTCCCCCCCCCAGTGGGTGGGTCCCCTGGGGACCGCGGGCAGGCCCCTGGCTGCCCCCAGGTGGCCAAGCCCAGCCCACCCCCCACCCCCACCCCCAGAGTCCTGGGGCACAGCTGCCAGGAGCCAGCGCTTAATTTGATCTGTGTCACTTCTTCACGGCTCCCAGCTCCCCTCAGGGTCCCTGGTATTCTAAACCTCTTCCTCGCTATGGTGGAAGAGCAAAGAGAAAAAAAGTGAATTGTGGGGAGACCGGGCGGGGCCCGCCTCTTCCCCGCGGGGTCCTCAGGGTGGCTGCAGTCAGAGGCTGTCTTCCCCGTGACTGAGTCCTCTGCTCCCTCCGGGGTCCCCCAGCCCGGCCCGGCCGAGGGGGGGGGCAAAGCAGGCTTCTGGGGGTGGGAGGGAACAAGGGCCCGACACCCCGCAGGAAGCACGGCCCTGGGGCGCTCAGGGAGCACAGAAGGAAAAGCACCGGCTCAGGCTCAGCCTCCTGGCGGTGCCCCAGGCCTGGGCCTCTCAGAACCCGCCACGATTCAGATCCGACCTAGACGGAACTCTCTGCCACAGTCCCAGGGGAGGGCTGCTCCCTCAGGGCGGCCTCTGTCTTGTGTCCCTTACCAGATTGTAAGCTCCGTGAGGGCAGGGACAGCAGGGGGCGAGGGGGGGGGAGGGGGGAGGGGAGCCGCCCCACCCACGGGCCTGGCCGGAACTGCTGGAGGCTGCGTAGCCCGGCCCTAGGCCACCCAGGCCAAGATGCCAGGCAGGCAGAAGCCAGCCCCCCCAGGGACCCTGGGGACCCTCGAGGTGCGTGTCCAGTGGGTGCCCCCAGCTGGCTTGCGGAGCCTCTGACCGGCCCTGGGGGAGTTTGCTGGCTGAACTTGAGGGGGCTAGGGAGGACGGAGGCCACTGATCAGTTGCCCCCAAACAGGGATAGCTTGAAACATCAGGAAATTTGTTCAGGCCTTGGGGGGCCCCAGAAAGCCCAGTTTCTCCCCGCTTGAGTCTGGAGACAGGGCCAGGCAGGGCCCGGAGAGCGGGCGGGGTCTCCTGATGCCCTGCCCACCCCACCCTCTGGGCTGCGCGGTGGGTATTGGGCCTTGGGGGCAGTTCTCCCGAGGGACTCCTTCTGAAAAAGGGGAGGGAGGGGACATGGCAGGGCCTGGCCTGGACAGAGCACTAGCCCAGAGAGGCTGCTGCGCTCACAGCCCCTCCCGCGGGGGTCCCTCGGGGCGCTCCTGCCTCCGCGCGAGGACAGGCCGCAGAGGGGGAGGAGGGAGAGGCACCCGAGGAGACTACGCGGGCAGGGCGCGCCCCTCAGACCGTGTCCAGCAGGAGGACAGGCCCCCGGCTAACAGACCCGAGATTTGAAAGTCGCTTCTGCAGGAGTCTCCGCTCCACGCCCGCTAACACCATCCTCCGACGGACCAGCGACCCCGGGACTTCTCGGGGTGACAGAAGTCCAGACGGAGGCTGGAGAACAGACTGGAAGAGGAGGCCCAAGCAGTCTTTGGGGGAACCCTGGTGGCCCCGCCAACTGCACCCCCCATAACCCCCCAGCTCTCGCAGGACGGGGTGGCTGGTCCCCCTCTCCAGACTGAGGGAGAGCTGGGGTCTGGGCTGGGGAGGGCTGCAGGGGGGAGGCGAGCGGGGCTCATTGGGGTCCTCTGCAGCAGGGACCCTCACGCCCACCCGCTCCACGTGGAGTTGCGTTTACTCCCCGTGACTTGTCTGCTTGCCTGGGAGGGGACCCGGGAGCGGTTCGGGCGCGCCCCCCCCCCCCCGCCCTCGAACCTGGCCGGGACATGGGACTCCAGAGGGCCCACAGGCCTCCCTGTCCTGGACGGGCAGGCTCCGGCCTGGCCCCTCTCCAGTCTCCTGCAGGGATGGGGGCCAGAAAGGGTCGGGTTGGGCCATAGTTAGAACGTCAGAGACTCGTCCAAAGCAAGGCTAGGGTGGACGGTTTGAGGAAGACTTTGATCTTGAAATAGGTGGTCCTGGCCCCACACCTTGGATTTGCCACTGACTAGCTGTGTGATCTTGGAAAGTCTCTGAGGGTCAGAGGACACGTGCTTGTCTGTCTAGGGAAAGTGGGTTTGAGGGGAAGGCGCTGGGGCCCGGGGGCCAGAAACATCTCTTCAGAGAACCGGGGAGCAAGTGTCCCTGTTGGAGGCTTCCGTGCCCTGCAGACTCCCGCCAGGGGCGGGTCACAGGGGAAGGAAGGTGCCCCTCCCTGTGCAGTAAACCCCCTTGATTCTCTTTCTATGGCTTCTGCCAGGCCACCTGGGCGATTCACTCTGCCCCAGGCTGGTTTGAAACGGTTTCCTGGTCTTTGTACATCCCTGTGGACACCACAAGTTCGTGACCATCGGCAAGGGGCCACCTGCTGCTGGTAGGGGACCCCCCCACCCCATCAGAGCCCAGACTGGCTGGGCCTGACACCCTCTCGGTATGCCTCACCCCCCACCCCCACGTGTCCCAGTCTCCCTGATGAGCCGGGGGCCGGGAGCATGGAGGCCCACGTTTGCAGGGCTGGGCCGGCGCGCCGGGAGTCGGAGGAGACGCCTCGGACCCTGGGCCTGGGCTCCGGTCCGAGTGGCAGGCAGGAGGGATCCCACGTCCTCCCGTGCCTTTGTGGACGGTCCATCCCAGCATCACCCTCTTGTCAACATCTGGGCTTTTAGGAGAAGCCGGGGAGGGGACAGAGGACTTATCCCTCCCTCTTCTGACTGGATGTAAAGTGGTCAGGACATCGCTCCTCCGAGAGCAGCCGCGGGAGGATGAGCCCCTCACGAGGGACGGGGGGCGGGGGGGCAGAAATCTTCTCGCTGTCTCTGAAACGCCACGGACTCACGGGACCAATGGAGGCACCACGACAGGGTCACACACCCCTTGTGCGCTTCTTAACATCACGTCAGCTTTTCCAACCAAGGCGCTGGGCTAGGGACGGTCCGAGTGGCTCTCCTGAGTCTCTGAGCAAATATTTTCACGGACTTTTCAGAATCCTGATTCAGGGAGGGCAAGGTGGTGGCACCGTCTTCTCTCGCGCTGTCTTTGAGGACTGACGCGAGTGCGTGTGCCACCGGCGGCCTGCTTCTGGGGCCGGACCCTGCTGCAGGCCAGCCAGCGTGCGGCTCACGGGAGGGCACCAGCGGGGCGGCCCCAGAGCTCAGGTGGCAGGGCTCGGGGGCCGGGAGACGGGTTTGCCTCTCCCTGCAGCCTTTTGCAAAGATCAGGCAGCCTGGCCCAAAGTATTCTGGAAAGAGCGAGGCCTGCCACGGGGCCCCAGGGAAAGGCCAGATGGGGGCTGCCTGGGGCGGGACAGGAAGAAAAGGGGGAGGCTGTAAGGTCAGGCAGGGAAGACCACCCTGGGACTCAGTTTCCTCATCTGTAAAATAAACAGGAGCACCTCCCGGGTGCTAGAGTCACGCCAGTGCTCTGGCTCAGAATATGGAGCGGGTGGGGGAGGAAGAGGACAAGAGGAAATGGGTGAGGGGGGCAACATTAGAATGACAATTTCTGACCCAACTACGTCACAAAAAGCTCGGAGAGCCCCTACCCTGCCCCAAGAATGTTTGGGTGTGAGCTGTGGTTAGCTGCTAACTCTTGAGGTGTTGTGCTCTCTGGACTGCGTTTCTAAAACGTATTATAAAGGAAGGCAGCACCTCCACCCCTGTCCCCAGAAGACTCCAGCGGCAACCACGGGGCTAGAGAAAAGTCCCCGTGGCATGCTCTGGCCCTGTGACAGCAAGAGGTCGGGAATTCCTCTCAGACATGTTCCAGAAATGCCAAAGACCAATAATCACAGTCACACTCCCAGGAAAGGCCACAAAACCCATCCAGTTACGTGTGAGCCTTGGCCTCCCTCCTTTGAAAAATGCAGTGTGTGTGTGTGTGTGTGTGTGTGTGTGTGTGTGTCTGTGTGTCTGTGTGTCTGTGTGTGTGCACGCCTGCCATTAGGAGACTTGGGAGAAGCAAACGTTTCCTTTTCTTCTTTTTACTGTTTAAGTTCCCTTTCAAAGGTCAGTTGCCAGAGGTGGCTGGCGGGAGGAGGGGGAAGTGTGGGTGCTTTCTTTTTTCTTTTTATGACATGAGATTTCTCTTGTCATTGCGAGCACTGTGGCCTGAGGAAGGCTCTAGCAGATAAAGGAGGAGCCTCTGTGACCCTTAGTGGGTCCCTCCCTAGTACAAACATTTCCTTTCACAACAGCAGTCCCGTGACCTGATGGGTGAGGGGCTGCTAATTTTCTTATGGAGTATCTTGCACTATGGGGGCTGTGTGTTGGGGGGGGGGGTGATCTGAAGCTCTTTTCTTCCTTAACTTGTGCTGACACGGTGTGACTGCTGTCTCCGGCCGCTTGAGAGACAGGTAACTTTCTCTGGAAAGCTCATCTTTGGCCTAATATACATGGTCCTCGGGGACTGGGGCAGCTGTCCATCAACAGTCCTCTTGCCTCTCGGCAATTGAGAAGTAGCCTAAGAGACCATCTAGTGGCAGTCAGACTCTGGTAGCATAAGTGACCCCCCCCCCCCCATGTTTCTCGTTGCACCAGCTTGACCTGGAGACAGGCTGTCCTGATGGACTGTCATTTTTCCCTTTATGATGTGCCTCTGCTTCAGGAGTGACTAACTTGCTTTTCACTGGGCTACCAGGTTCGGGAGTGGAGGTTGTGGAGCTGCATTTAGGCGGTAGGTCCGCCGGGCCTCTCTCCTTAGCGGGCAAAAGCCACGGCAGGAATTCTCTTATGTCCTTCCCAAGTGATTTCCTGGGGTTTCCTGGCCCTCCTCTTGCACGTCACAGGACTCCCTCACGGAGGTCCCCACGTGCTTCCCCAGACCCTGCAAGCTCATCCTGGTGGCCTGGTGAGTCCTTTTTCCTGAATATTTTATTTGAAGGTTCTTCTGCCTTGGGACGCGTATAGTCCTTTTTCTCATGAGTAGGGACAGACCAATTTCTCTGGCTGAGCTTGAGGGTCCCAATGCCCAGGGCTGCTTCCTGAGACATTTTGCAACTTATCAAAATATGCATACAGGTTTCTCTTTTCTTAGGACCCCAGAACACCCCCCTTGGAGCCATTCGCATAAGGAAACAATGCATCATCAGCCATCCGGCTGCAAGATTATAAAGAGCAGTGTCAGTTGCTAAAATGGGGTTCTCCCAGGGGTGCCCCACGCAGGCCAAGAAAAGTTTATGCTCCGTCGGCCCTAGCCCCGGGAAATTAAGTTTCTCCTGGCCTTCCTGAGTTCCCAGCTGTCAAGCTTCCATCAGATCCTGGGTCTGACTCAGATTTCCTCCCCACACCGGCCGCCTTGACCGAGCCCCCGCAGGTGAGGCAGAGAGGAGCCACTGTCAGCAGGGACAGCCCACGGAAAGGTCCCGTTTTGTCATCACTGGAGGGTTTTACCCACCCGGAACCACGCACACGTCTCCGAGAGAATGTTCATTTTAAGTCCAATTAAATAGCCCACGGCACGGAGGCTGCCTCTAAGAGGGAGCCCCGGGCAGGGCAGGACCCTGGACCATCAGGAACGGACTCGCAGCCTTGCGCAGACTCCCAGGGGCTCCTCGCGAGGACGAGCGGGCGGGCACAGTGCCACCGAGAGAAGCGAGGCGGGAGTATCCCTAGTCTCGTGGCTATTGCTCGTCTGTCTCCCAGCCGCCATGGCTCCCGCGTGACCCTCTGCTCTCCGTACCGTGTCTAGTGTGCATCGTACCTGTTCTGTCTAGCTCACAGGGCACCTGACGGGAGCGGGGAGGGAAGCAGAGACTGTGTATGACACAGGCAAAAGACGACCAGGGCAGCCTGCTCCCTGGGTACTCGGGCCCGTGCCGGAGTCATTCTCTGTGACGGGTCTGTGAGACGTCCCAAGGTGCCAGCCTCACTGGCTCTCGGAGTCCCGGCCCACGAAGACCCCCTATTTCCTGAGAATTCTAGCAGGGAAATTCAAACCCAGAGCGGCCAGTTCCTGAACCCCGACAAAGATGCAAAAGAAACCCTTTCCAGAGGACTGCGGGGGAGGAAATAAGACGGCTGGACCCAGGAGCTTGCAAATCTGCGATTTGACGGCAAATGAAATGTTTTTAAGCGTTTTGTCTTAAAGCGTGCCAATCAAATCGCTGAATTAAGAGCTAGCAGGAATACAAAATGAGAGTGTCAGCAGCCAGGCTCGAGGGAGGCGAGATCAGAGATCCCGCTAACAAGGCCCCATCAGAAACCGGGCTTGTCACTTGGTGCTCCCGGCCCCCGCCCGCTCAGTCGGGATCTCGGGACCTGTGGCCCGCCCCCCCAAGCAGCCTCCAGAGGGGCAGAGACAACTTCTGGAGGGCAGCCCGAACTTGCCCGGGGCAGTATTTCTACCCGAGGGGTGTCTCGGCCTCTACGCCCCCTTCAGACGCCCTCCCTCTCTCTCCCTTCCGCCTCTTCGCTCGGAGAAGACGGGGCTCCCACTCCGCCCGGGCGGGCAGCTCCTGCTTCCTGTTTCCTTGCTCTGTGAGAGGCTTAACTACGGAGAAACGTCACTTGGCCGAAACCAGAAGTGACAAGACTCTGGGAAGATCTCCGTCACTGCCAGCCCCGTCTAGGCATGTTTTCATGTTGTCTCCAGGTTGTGGGCTGCTGCTTCAACCCTCTGTTCTAGTGGCAAGGACGGGCGGGCCCACAGAGCGGCCTCCTGCCCCGTGCCCGGGCGAGGGTGGGGAGAGAGACTGGTTTTGAGGGGCACCCCAGACAACAGCCATGCCTCTACACTCTGAAACCTTCTGGGGAAGCTCAGCTGCCTTGTCACAGACACAAATTAAAAAGTTTACAAAGTTATTCATGATTGAATTTAGGCCAACCTGGCCCCTTCACCAGTTGTCCACCTCCCTCCCCGTTTCCCTCCCAGCCACCAGCCTGCCTCCGTGGCATGCGTTCCCCTCCCCCACCCCTTTTTTCCTTCTCGGCACTGTGGTGTGCAGGAATATCACTGTCCCTGCCCCCCCCCCGCCACCCGCATCCGCTCCTGCTGCCCCGCCAACCACCCCCCCCATCTCTACCGCCTCTGCCTCCTGCCTTCTCCGCCCGTGCCCAGAGGGCACTCCCATTCAGGAATGGAACATCACGAGTCCAGAGCTTGTCTTTGGGGACCCCTTCTGTAATAAGAGTCCGGGGGCAAGTGACCTTCCCTCCTCGGCTGCCTCCTCCGCTCCCCGCAGTGTCTTCACTCACCTACACACACGGACACACGGACACACACACACACACACACACAGCCGGAAGGGTCTAGAGTTACCTGCGTCCCCACGGGGCACACATGCCACTTCCTCCTCCTCTGACCCCCCCTTCTAGTGGGGCTCTGACCCCCATTCTGAGGGGCTCTAGACCCTCATTCTGGGGGGGCTCTGAACCTCTGACTGCCACTTGCCCCAGAGAAATGCAGCCCACCCCACATCTTTTTCTAACAGCTTTCCCTACCTCCCAAGCTAACAACCGTCACAAATTACATCTGCATTTTCATTTACTTTCGGTCTTTGAGCCCCACCCAGCAAAGCTCAGGGGTTACTCCTGGCTCTGCACATCTCCCAGATGGGAGTGCTCCAGGACCCCCCTGGGGCCCTCCAGGACCGTATGGGATGCCGGGTGGGCTGCATGTAAGCAAGCACCTTTCCCACTGTACTCTCTTTCCCACCCCCACATTTTAAAGGTAAGTTTGTCTAACTTTCCTACTTCAGAAAGTTAGCAAAACTCCTCTCCCCACTCCCTCGTCTCTTCCCAATGTTTTCCCTTGCTAAAAATTTACCACGACCTTTTTTGAAAATAATAATTGTCGTAGATGGATTTGGTGGGAGCTTGGGAAGGGGACTTCTGCAAGTAGATGGATTGGGGTCATCCACAAAAACACGGATGGTTTTAAACTTTCTATTTTAATGGATTAATACTAACACACACGGTACAATTTCAGAGTCACATTTTGTTTGGCTCAAGAAACACTTTACATCTTTTCAAAGGTCTTTGGCAATTTAAAAGGAATGGTTTGGGGTGGGGCTAGGGAGTGTGCCAGAGATGGGCACTTGCAGCTTATTACAAGTCACTTCCTTCCGGGTTCTTATTGAATCTAGCACACTGAAAGGGGGTTACTTTCCACCTACTCTTTCCTCTCCCTGGCCTCTCTTCACAGCTAGAATTGGGACCGAATGGGGAAGAGGGACAGGGTGGAAGGGTCTGCTAGCTGCTGAGGAGGTTGGATTTTTTGATCATCGGCATAGTGGAACTGAGTGTGGAGAGAAATGCAGACCGCTCCCTTTGGGTGGGGAGGGTTTTTGAGGAAGCCAAGAGATCCTTTGATTTCAAGGTGGATGCGGAGGAAAGGATGGGTTTAGAGGAGTGGGATTTGAAGGCACCCAAACTTTTGAGTAGAGCTTTCTGTGTAATGGGGCGAGGTGGAGTAACTGTTAAACTCCACCCAAGCATTGCTTCTCTCCTGCTCACTCAAGAAGACCTAGACCTTGGCCCTCAGGTTCCTCCTCCAGTCCAAAGACTTTAAAAGGCAACATTAATAGCCCTATACCCGTCATCACACACCCCAACGTTGCCCCCCCCAAGATGTTTGTGAGAGAACAGTCTGGTGGGTGAAAATCACTGAATAAGCTGGGCCTCCCACAGGGAGTCTCGGTCACTTCTGTTCAGCCCAGTCTGAGACCCTGCAGAAAGAACTTGAGTCCAACACCGTCCTTCTCCAAAGAGCAGTGAGGACCGCTCAGTCCGGCAACGGGACAGGATATTTGAAATCAGGGATGTCTCTGGAAACTCTCTAAGTTGCTGCTCATCCCAAGCAAAGGTAGGAGTCCAGAAGGGTTGGGATCCTGACGCAGCTAGCCCAGGGCAATCTCAGAGAACAACGAACCCTTGCGGGAGTTGGGTGCCTGGGAGGCAGGGGCGGTGCTTGCGAGGGGCGGTGCCCCGGGCAGGGCGGGGTGCTGCAAGGGGCGGTGCTTAGGAAGGGCCATCCAGCGGGAGGGTGATGCTGCAAGGGGCGGGACTTGGGGAGGGCGGGGCTCCGCGGGGCGGGGCTGCATGTTAAGGGGCGGGGCGCCGCCAGGGGCGGGCTGTGCCCAACGAGGACGGGGCTTGCTCAGAGCGGGGCTCCTCGGGGGTGGGGCTTCACATGGAGGGGCGGGGCTTGACGGCGGGGCGCCGCCAAGGGCGGGCTGCGCCCAACGAGGGCGGGCCTTCCTGAGGGCGGGGCTCCGAGGGGCGGGGCTGCATGTAAAGGGTGGGGCTTGATGGGGCGGGGCGCCACCAGAGGCGGGCTGTGTTCAACGTGGGCGGGGCTTGATGAGGGCGGGGCTCCTCGGGGGTGGGGCTTCACTAGAGGGGCAGGGCGCCGCCAGGGGCGGGCTGTGTCCAATGAGGGCGGGGCTTGAGGTGGGCGGGACTTCACTAAAGGGGCGGGGCTCGGCGGGGCGGCTCAGTCTGTTGGCCAGGGACGGGGCGTTAAGGGATGATCTCACTTGGGGGCCAGAACTTAACGGCTGTTTCCAACGGTCACCTCTGCCCCGCCTCCCGGGGGCGTCGCGAGCTCAGAGCCGCCTCGAGCTGTCCGAGAGCAAGAACTTGACAAGCAGAGGGGTCCGGGGGCTAGTCTCCCGGGAACTTGCGAGGGCGAGCCATGCTCCTCGCTCTGCTGCCCCTCTCTGCCCGGGATTGACGAGCTCGGCGGCTCTTGCCAAGAGCTTCCCTTCCTAGTCCCTGCCTAGTCCCAAAGTAAAGGGAAGAGGAGGTCGCTGGAACGATGGGCAGGGGGGTGGACGGGGCACGCGGGCGGAGTCCGTGCACCCCAGGGAGGCAGGGTTTGGGCCACGACGCCTCCAGTGTGGCCGAATTTTGAAGCAGAGGTCTGCCAGCTGCATTCCTTAAAAACTTGCTCTTACAAGTCTTTCTAGCCCAGCCTGCCTACCATTCCGGCTGTAGGAGAGGCAGAAGGGGGCTCTGTGGCCTAGCGGGTGGGCTGCAGGGTCCGCCCCCTCCCTGCAGATGGGCGGTGGCGGTGGGAATGTGGAAAAGCAATGAACTTCGGCCAGCTGCTCACAACCTGGGCAGGGGTCCTAGTATAAAAAAGCAAGGGAGAGGCTTCAGAAGGGAGGAGGGTGGGGGAGAGCCTTTAGTAGCCAGTATCAACGGCTCTTGAGCTGTTTGCTGTGTGTTTGGAGATCACCTCTGTCTGGGGGAACTCTGTGGACCGGGGATGGAGGGGGGGCAGCCCTGGGGGCCCGTGCTGGGTCCTTACGAAGATCATCAGACCATTTTCAGAGCGAGCTTTCCTCCAGGCTACATGAAAATCTTTAAATGTGACCCTGAGCGTCAAAGGTCTGGGGACTTGAACTCAGCCTCGATCTGACTGTTCAACATGCCTTTTTTTTTTTTTTTTCCATCCCAATCTTCTCTCCTTGGCCTAGAAACCAGAGGCGATCAAATCCCATTTGGGGACAACTTCCTGGGAAGAAGTGGTGGCCCTGGGCTTGGCGTGGGAAGCATAGTCGGACGGGGTCTTCCTCCTCTGAGGCCTGCGAGGGCGGAGGGCCAGGCTGCAGCTCGGGCTGGGCACTAGCTGGGGAAGGACGAGGTGGTCTTAGGCGGGTCTATGTCAGTTTTGTTTTCGTGGCACTCGCCATCTAGAGGCCCAGGCAGCTTGGCGGGTGGGGAGCACCTCACCTTGGGAGCACCTCACCTTCCTGGATTGTTTTCCAACATGTTGTGGGTGCTGGCCACACACATAGTCGCTGATGTCAAAGGCCCAAGTCATAGGCACGTGCACGGGCTGGGGAGGGGCTGGGAAGCCGAGTGAGAGCTGGCGGCCCCTGTTACCTGAGCCTTCATACTTGGAGAGCGGGCTCAGCGGGTCCTCCTTGCTCCCCACTTTCAGATAAGTCGGCTGAGAATTCATTCCCAAGGGGCAGCCCCTGACACGACGTGGGCCAGAGGCCGGGGCTGGGCCCTCCCGTTAGGGGTCACGTGATGACGATCCAGTGTTGGCCAAGGCCCAGAGGCAGTCACCTCTGAGGCCCCACCCTCGTCTCTTCTGACTTGAGCCTGAGGCCCACACCCCAGCCCTCGGGTGGCCCCTTGCAGTTCAGAATCTTTTCTCCAGGCTCCTCCGTGAGGCGCAGGAGAGAGGAGGGCTCATGATGGGTCTTTGCCCGGGTGCCTAGGGGCGGGTCAGGCGAAGCCTGAGCTGCGCTGCTCGGGACCCCCCTTCCTCATCACGAGCGCCCCTGCCGTGTCCCCCCCCCCGGGGGTCTTCTTAGACTCACGCAAAAGTCACTGCTCAAGCTGCGGCCCCCAGGGATGGCTCTGATATTGACGGAGGGACCCAAAGGTGGCCTCTGGCCACAGTTCCAAGCCAGCTCCAAAGTGGTGCCGGGGTCCAGGCCACAGAGAAGCAAGCTTCGGGGCGGGGGGGGGGGGGTCTCTGCCCCGGGGCTGCGGGCAAGGAAGCAGGTGGGACTCCTGCAAAGAGACACGTCAGCCAAGACTCCAGAAGCTTGGGTTCCAGAAGAGAGGTCTCTGGGGGTGGGGGCGGGGGTGGGAAGGGGGTCGGGGAGGCCAGGACTGGGGGGAAGGAAAGATTAGCCCCAGGGAGCAAAGGCTCCAGCCTCCAGCCTCAGGGAGGACTGGCCTTGCTCCCCCAGGCCCTGGGCACGGCTGGTTGGCCAGGAGGGCCCTAGAGACTCTCCGCAAGGGGGCATCCAAGAGCCCCCTTGTGGGGGCACAGGAGGCTGAGCTGGGTGGGGGGGTGTGGAGGGGCGAAGTTGGGGAAAGAGCCCTCCTTGCTCTCGGGCTGCTGGGGCAGAGACACCCGAGGGGGCTGCCTGGCTTCCCTCTAGACTGTCATCGTCCTGGGGATCGGGATGTGGCCCTTTGAGCCCTTTCTACTATCTTTTCTTCTACATGTCTCTTTCTACCACCACCAAAATGTTTTTAGCTGCCCTGTAAGTTTGGCAGACCGGGCCCTGCGGCCGGCTGGGGACTTGGGATGGAGGTGCCAGAGCCCTTGGGAGAAAAGAATCCCGATGGGCAGAAGGTAGCGGTGTGTCCTGGGCCCTGGTTCCGGGTGTGCTTCCGGCTCACTTCATGCTACCAATGTTTCAGGGGTGTCTGTTGGGGACACCTGTCGTGGTGCCGGGACCAGCTTATCCAGACCCCACCGGGCGGCCTCGAGCCTTTGGCCTCACCCAAGGCCTGGTGTTTGATTTTTTAGGCGGGAGAGAGAACGTGTCACAATCCTTTCTCCACACAAATTAGAATTCCAATAGGAACGGGTAACTCGGCTAGGGTCGGGGAAGAGAATAGCCAGTGTGTGTGGGGGGGGAGCGGGGGGGATTGGTGGGGGGGTAGGGGGAGCTGGGAAATAATGTGACACAGGCTTGGAGGGGCATCAGGCTTCCAGAGGGGCAAACCTCCGATTTGGTTCGTAGTAAATACGGAAATTGGTTAAAATAAATTGATTCGCCAAGGATCTCTGCTCAACGCTCTTTAACTTGAACATCTGCTCCCGATAAATAATTCACATAGTAGATATTAATTAGGCTTGGGAGGAGGGGGTGGCGCCTTACCAAGTACACCAAGATGCCTGTGGGCCAAGACCAGGCTCCCACCCCAGCCCAGATACAGAGGAAAGGGTGCTGTGCCGCGCTGCCCGCTGTCCCCGACACAGCCCCGTCCCCGGCAGGCGGGCGGGACGGCAGTGACCCTGGAGACAGTTGCTCTCGCACTGCTGGCCCCTCTGGCTGGACTCGGTGCTGGCTGAGAGTCGAGCAGGAGATGCACAGGAAAAGTACTTGTTACCTCCGACGTCAGTTCTTCATCCAAGAGTGGCAGAACTGAAGGACTGGAGCAGGGCTGCCTCCAGGCAGGGCAAGAGGGTGGTCTTCAAGCTGCTGTTGGTGAACCAAGTCAGCAAGTGCCTGCTCACGCTCTGCCTTGGCACAGGAGCCCTTCCAGGCCCTGGGCCTGCCCGCAGCCTCGGGTAGGAACCCAGACCCCGTGCCCCGATCACCAGAACACAGAAGGGAAGAACATAGGCGTGGGCCGGGGGCTGGTCTCAGAGAAAAGAACCAGAAGTCACCCGCACATCCCCTTCCTCTTGAGCTACCTGGGCGCTGAGCCCTGCAAGCAGGCCTCTGCTAGGCGGCGCGAGCCTCTCCTGTGAAGGGCTGCTCGGCCGCGCAGGGAGAGGCCGGGGAGGCGTGTGCGGGCCAGGGAGGAGAATATTCCCCACTTTCCACGCCGAGGTCCAGAAAGGGGGCCGGGTGTCCCAAATGTTTCGCCACGAGGTTTTCCTTCTTCCCGACACAAAGTTCTAGGCACCGGGCCCTGGGTGAGTCCCCGTGGGTGTCCCCGAGGGGCTGCCGATGTTTGTGGGGTGGGCGTGGGGGGGTTGGGGGTTGCTACTGCCGAATGCAAGGTGGCACCTGTTGGTTTATTTCTTGGGAAACGTTTCCATTCTCACACCACGGAACTCAGGTTAAGAACCGAGGGGAGCTGGATCCCCGAGAGGGGGCGTCTCACCAGGGGAAGCTTGTGGGACCCCCTTGGCTTCTTCTGTTGTTGAAAGGGCCGGAAGGCCTCAAGTGGAGGGTTGGTTGGTGCTGGGAAGTTCCCCCCGAATGGGTCTCAAACCTCAGTGGAGGGATTTGTAAGAAATGGGGGGGGGGGGGGCGGGGAGCAATATCTTTGGGAACAGACAGGGACCCTTTCAAGGGAGGTGTGCAGGGGGTGTGGGAGGAACCTGAATGAAGTTCGGTGACTCTTTCTGGGCAGTGAGGGAGTGGGATTTGTGTGGAAGGTCCAGCGTGGCTTGACTGGGGGCCCTGTCCCCTCAGGTACCTGTCTGTCATTTAGGAGAGAGACTCCAGAAGCTGCTGGAGAAGCTGGATGGAGCAGCTCTGGGCCCCCACTATTGGGAGTGACTCAAAGTAGATGAAGGATGGGCCAGTGGCGGGCTCCGGGGCCTGGGCCCAGCCCGGGGTGAACATTTCTGAATCTCCTTAAGACGCGCCCAGATTCCCAGGGCAGGAGTCGGTTGAATGGCAAACTAGAAAAGCCCCCCAGCACCTGGGCAGGAAGCTCCGGTGGGCGAGGAGGTGGCAAGACCTGTCTGACAGCCAGAGAGAGCCAATGTCCAGACGACGTACCGACTGGTGACAGCCAGACCCCTGGGCACAGCCCCCCACCCGCCACCCCCCACCCAGGCTCCCTTTCTGACCCCCACTCGCTTTGAGTATCCAAGGGGAAGTTTCCACGGACAGAAGTGGACTGTGAGGGAGGCTGCAGGGGAATGGAAAGAAGGTCTTCTCTTCCTGCTCCTGGACCCCCAGCGCCCCAGACCCCCATGGCCTGGCCTGACAGGGGCGGTGGGAGGGACGGTTCCCCTGTTGTTTCCTGTAGCTAGAAACGCAGGCAAACGAGGAAAGGGAACCTCACATGACATACTCGATGCTCTGAGCCGTCCCAACCCCCCCCAGCCCCCACCCTCTCCGCAGGGCTCCTAGAAGGCCCCTCCCCCACTCTGGCCAAGCTTCGGTCCCTTGGGAAAGCTTGGCCCGGGTTCAAATCTCACGGCCACTCCCTTGGGAACAGCGCCCGCTCCCTGCACCCCCACCCCGCAGGTGTGCCTCCAGCCGCTCCCTGCTGTTCGGAGCCCTCTGTCTGCCCGACGCTTTGATTAGTGTCTCTCTCCCGTCCAAGGCCGTCGTGCGCCAGCTCCCACTTTGCCTTGCTCAGTCCCCGCACACGCTAAGTCCTCAATAAATATTTGTAGAATGCGTGAATGGAGGGGCCTCTGAGTTCTCCTTTTCCTCACACTCACCAACGCAACTGCTCTCCGTTCCGCAGCTCGCTTGCTGGGCTGTGGCTCCGAGTGGGGGGGTGCAGGGTGGGGGGGGCACCACCCAGGACTGTCTGGAACAGTCAAGGTGGAAGTGGTTGGAGAAGATGTGAAAAGAGGGAAGAAGACATCTAACAGCTGGGGGGCGGGGCAGGGCCATTGTCGCGGTTGGCCGGAGGGACCCCTGCAGGCCAGGCCCATGCTGTTGGTGTGAGGGCTAGCTGGGACCAGGTTTGACCATGCATTGAGTGAGTCCAGGCTTAGCCTTTTAAGGCAGTTTTAGTCTGGGCACTGCGGGCCCTGGCTAGCTGTGTGTGGAGGGACAGTGTCGGCTGCAGGGGCCGGGCAGGGAGTGGGGAATGACACAGTCCCAGGGACGCCCAGAGCAGCCCCCCTGTAGAACGTGGCCACCTGTGACCCGGCCCTGAGAGGAAGCCCATGTCTCCCTGCCAGAGTGCTGGGGGCGAAGACAGTGGCGGGGGGCGGGGGGGGGGCCGGGGTCCTGGCTGGCCGCGCACTCAGATGCTGGTTACGTTTTCGAGACAAACCTATTATTTCAAATGTAAAACTGCAGATCCGTTTATGCTGGGGACAACTGGGAGGATTGATATTCTACATTTAAACATTCTTTCCTCTGGAGAACCAAATTCTGAGTAGATTAAAGAGGGGTACAAGCCTTCCAGGACCGGATTCTGTCTGTAGTGAGGTTTGATGAGCTTATATATAAATTTATTTTTAAGGGGACACATTCGGTGACGCCTGAGGACCACTCCTGGCTCTGCTGCGCTCAGGAATCACTCCTGCTGGGCCGGGGAGAGGGGGCGGGGGAACCATAGGGGATGTTGGGATCAAACCTGGGTGGGCCGTGTACAAAGCAAACCCACTAAATTATTGTCCCAGCCCATAATGAGCTTGTATTTTTCCTGTAGTGAAAAGAAAAGGTGGTTGGGTGTGGAGCGAAGGAGGCGTCGTAGCCCCGGGAGCTGGGCTGTTGGGAGAAAGCGGCCAATCGCCTCGGGGAGAGCAGACAGGACGCCGAAGGGAGACGCCGTCTAGACTGGGTGCTGAGTGGGGGGCTCACCGGGAGGGCGAGGAGGTGGGGAGTAAGGCGACAGGACGCGGGGAAGAAGGAAAATCGACTTGACTGGTGGGGGAGAGCGTGCTGAGGGAGCGAAGGATCCGCTTTAGAAGGGGGGGAGACACGGCTCGTGGCTGGGGGTGGAGCATAAAAACTAGACGTCGGCTGGGAGTGCTGAGGAGACCCCCACATGCTGGTGGCGCCCCCGGTCTTTGTCAGTGGATATGATACAGAAAGGGGAGCGGGCTGCAAATGGGCCCCGATGGCAGAAGGCCCGTCTCCCAGAGGAGGGAAGAGCCGGCCGGCGAAGAGGGGGCTGCGTGCAGAGGGGAGGCCAGCCTCTCCAGGGGGCAAACCGCTAATCTCGTACTGTCCTGGCTCGCGTGCAAGACTAGACAAGAAACAAAACACCCAGGCTGTGTGCTCCAGAGCTGTGCCTGGCAAACTCAGACCCAGCCCAGCCTGAAGGCTGAGGGGGACGGGAGGGGTTTTCGATGAGCACCAGGTGAGGGAGGCAGTGGCTGGGGACACGTGACAGAGCCGCGAACTAAACTAGGGCTAGTCTTGATGGCATTCCCAGAGAAAGGAATCACGAAGCACTGAGAAGCGGGGAACCTCTCAGGGGCTATGGGTGTAAGGTTTGGCTGTGGCGGTGGGTTTTCAAATGTAGAGAGAAGGGAGTGGAGTGGGATAGGGTCCTTGGGAGCAGGGCGGTGAGAAAGGCAAAGACCAGGTAAACACATCAGATGAGAGTGCCTGAAGTGAAAATTGGCAGTTCATTCATTCAACAAATATTTATTGAGCACCTACTATGTGTCAGGCACTCTTCCAAGCTTTCTTGGGGAGGTCGGAGACTGCGGGTTGCTGATAGATGAAGATGGGAAGAGGAGGCCATGAGGTGCGGGGGTCTACGGCTCCTAGAGGAAGGAGGAGAGGCAGTATCACCGAGGAAGGAGATAGAATGATCAGGAAGATGAAGCAAGAAGCCAGAGAGGAGGGGCGCTGGGGTGGGAGCGGGGTGTTGGGGATGTGCTTGGGCGGCCGGGAGGGAGAGTGGCCCCCTCTGGAAGACTGGCATGAGGGTCATCAAGAGGGAGAGGCGGCGTTCAGTGGCACAGGCGGAAGGCCACGCACCGCTGCCACAGCCCAGGGTCAGGCCAGAGACGCGGGCCCCACGCCGGGGGCGGACTGCTCCTTGCCTTCAGCACCTGCTTCTCCCTCACTGGCCGTGCGGGAGAAGCACGAAGGCCGAGGGGGCCTTGAGACCAACTCCCGCAGCAGGAAACGCGGGCGGGAGGAGGAGGCCCGGGAAGCCTGGAGGGGCATCAGGAGAGTTGGGGCAGGGGGAGATACCACAGACGAGACGCTCCTGGAGCATCCACACGGACGGCAGCCGGCTTCCGGCCGGGGGCTCTCTTCCCCCAGGTTATTTGTTCCCTCTCCTCCAAGCCCTTTGTACCGCAGCCCACCGCAGCCCGGCCAGCAGCGGGTCTGGTGCCCTCCCGGGGGCCACTCGCCCTTTCCCGGAAGCTGGAGAAAGAAAAGCACTGCGGCTGGTGGTTGGGGACGGGGAGAGGAGCGGGCGCCAGGGCCCGTGCAGGGAGGAAAGGGGGAGCGCGGGGGGGGGGGGGGGGAGGGCGGTGCCTGGAAGGGCCCTCGTCCCCTCCGGGCCGCAGGGACCCTGTGCGGGCAGCAGAGGCCAGTCTCGGGAGGGAGGCCAGGAGGGGCTCCGTGCTTAGCAGAGACCCGTGCTGGAAGACCAGGCACACGCGGTGGCTGGTGGGTCGCGCCAGCTCACGGGGTCTCCCCCTGCCTTGTGGGGGCCCGGGGCCAAGAAAAGAGGCTGTGGAGTGTGACGCCAGCCCCCTCACCTCACCCTGCCTCCGGCCTGCGCTTGGCCACTGTTCTTGGGGCTTTGAGCCTGGCCCCCCGAGCTGTAGGTGGGGCGCCCTCGCGGCTCCCCCGCCCTCCCGACCTGTGCGCAGCCCAGTCTGTGCAAAGGCTCTGTCTGGCTCGGCCCTCCTCAGCCTCATCCAGGGCCTGCCGGGCTCAGCCTGCTGCCCTCCACTGTCCACCCCCGATCTCTTATGGGCTTTCCCAGGCTCATGATGTCTCTACACCGACTTTCAAACTTCTCTCAGCAGAGAGCACTCTCCGGAGAGAAAAGAGCTTGCTTGGTAGAGGGCAGCTGGCTCAGAGGCCGAGGTGGGGCTGCCGGGTCCCGGGCTCGGGAAGATTTGTGATCTCTGCCAACCTAGCCTTGGAGAAGTCGACACCCTCTTCCTTCTAGACCCTTGGGGCCCCCAACCTTTGGACCAGAAAGCCTCTTGCTTGATAATGAGCACAAAACTTGAGCAACTGGCCCAGGTGGAAGGCCTGGTCAGGGTCCAAGAGGTTCTTGTTTGCCTGGTGCTGGCAACCCCACCTGTGCTAGTCTCTCTGGGGCTCCGGCTGGCCCAGATTCTTTTCCTGGGCTTCTGTCATTGGCCCACCGGAAGTTGCGCTCGGCCATGTTCCCCAGCCCCCAGGCCTCCTGCCTGTGAGCAGGCCGCCCCTGGGTGCACCCACTCTGAAGGGCACAGGCCCTGCTTGGTTCCTCCACTCACTCCCAGCTCGAGGCCTCCGTCTGGGAACACTATACATGTTCTGTCCTGCTTCTGAATTTTGCCCTCGGTGATCCATTTCTCAGACCCGTGTAATGACAAACCCATCATTGGTCTCTCTAGCTGCTTCTGACACCTTAAAAACAAATTTTATTGATTTACCATTGGTTGGCAATGCTCTAAGATGTCAGGAGGACGGCCTCGCACCAGGCGCATCTTGGATTCTTGTGTGGGCTCTCTCTGGGATTGCTCCCTCCTTAGGACTGTCTCTGGCATTCTGCTCGTTTCTCTTTTCCCAGCTGCTTCCCCGGCCCGGCCCGTGCCCTGCCGTGTCCTGCCAGCCGTGGTACCAGCACATAGACGCCCCTCGATTGAAGTAGAGATCAGTCTGGACCAGAGGAGAGGAGAAATGCCCAGGGGAGGGCGTGAGGGCACCAGGACCGGGAGCGGCCCCTCAAGTTTGACCTCCTGCTTTATTGCCAGGCTGGTCCTGCAGGGGCTGATGCCTCGCCCTGTTCCCGCTGCTCCCCAGGCCCCCCTCTGCCCGGCGCTGGGCTGCAGGCGTCAGGCAGTGAGAGCTGGCGGGCAGGCTGCGGTCCGGGCCCCGTCACGGCGTGCTACCCTGCTTTTAGGTCATCTATTTCTTTCTGAAGCACGTCCTCAATCCCAGCACGGGAGCCGGGTCATTGCCTCCGCTCGCCGGGCTGCAGGCCTCATGCTGATGGCGGCTCCGGGCCTCGCGTATCTGCGCAGAGTCCTCCGCCTCTTATCTCTGTCTTCCCCTTGATAAGCGCACAGATTGGCCAGGAATTGTGACGCCCCTCCTGGGGGGGGGGGGCGGCCGGTTCAGGGATGCTCAGAAGGGACAAGCCCTTGGTCCTGCCACTCACCTGCCGAGGTTTCGCTCGATCTGCATCGGGCCATTCGGTGTTGTGGAGGTAGGGTCAGGGCGGCTATTGACGGCATGGGAACTGACCCTGCCTGGACTCGAGAAGCGTCTCCCTGAGATCCTACGCTCTCTCAGTACTCCCCAGACACCGGGACTGCGTCCGAAGCCCGAGCTTGGCCGTGGGGCTCAGCCATCGGAGTGGAACCGTTCGGGAAGGCGGGGTCCAGAGAATGGCGGAGAGGGACCCAGAAAGGGGCCTGCGGTGCTCAACAGAGAAGAGCCCGGGAGAGAAAGTAGGGAAGGAAGATCAGGAGGGAGGGGGGCGAGTAGGGGGAAAAATCCTTATTCTAGAAGTTCGGGGAAGAGCTTCAGCTGAGACAGGTGGGAGGAGGCCCAGGCGAATGCTGGCAGAAGATTCCACTTGGGGGGGCTGAGGAGGTGTCCGGGGGGCTTCGTCCAAGCAATCTGGTCATGAACTCTCTGGAATGCCGCGCTGTGGAGGGCGGGTGGTCCTGAGCCCAGCCTTTATGAAGATGCTCTTTGAGCCGGGGAAGGCTAGACTGGCAAAGCCCCACCAGGGGGCTGGGCAAGAGGCTGGTCCCAGGGGAGGCAGGTGGCAGGATGAAGGGGTACAGGGAAGGGGGGGGGCGGGCAGGCATCAGCGCTGGACTCCCGGCCTTCTCTGTCTCCAGGCAAGTGGCTGCTGAGGGCGTCTCTGGGGTCTGGAGAAGGCTGTCAGGGGAGTGGGGAGTCGAGGCTGGTGGTCACAGCTGTGGGAAGGGAAGTGGGGGTGGGGGGCTCCTGTAGAGGGCAACACATTCTGAGCTACTTGAGGAACCCTGAACATCAGAACATCAGAAATGGGAAGACAGATGGCTCTGGGTTTGGGGTGGGAAGATGGAGCAACCCATGGGCCAGGAAGTGGCTGGGGGTGGAGATGGGTGAGAAATGACGTAGGTGTGTGAGATGGCCAGGGGCTAAGCAGGGAAGGAAGCGGAGCCTGGACGCTGACACCGCGACAGGGCCCCAGATCTTGAGTTCCAACATGCATGAGATTAAAGGTAGGGACTTTGGTTATTTGATGACCTTTAGCCCCACAGCCCACATGCCCGTCAACAGTGTAATGGATAAATAAGTTGTCGTGTATTGCCTTCCGTGGATGCCATGCAGTTGCAGACAACAGTGTGAGTTCTTGTGTCAGAGCACAACTGTTGAGCTAAAGGGACCTGAGCGACAGACACCCGCTGTGATTGCTTACGTGAGGGACCACCGCGTGCAAAAGCTGCGAAGCTAGATTTCAGGAATGGGACGGCTCTCGTGAAGAAGTGGGCATTAGAAAAGGGGTACGAGGAGGGCCCTAAGCTTCTCTTGGTGGTGGTCCACGGGTCTATACTCCAGTGATGAAAGTTCACGGACTGGCCATTTATGTGGCCCATGCGTTTTCCTCTGAGTCTTTATTCTACAATGAAGAGTTGCCTTCAAAAAGAGACTCTCAGGCAGGAAGCCATTAAGGTTCTGAAGATTGAGTATCTCCACACGCTGGATTCTGTCTGTCTGTGACTTTGGGGCTAGGTCCTACCATGCCTGTCTTACTCCCCAGCCCTTGGCAGTCATGGCGGGGGACGTCCCAACGATGAGTCGCCACCTTTGACCCCCCCATGCCTCTCCCCTCTGGAACTCTCCAGACCTTTTATCTGGTGCCCTCGAGGCCAGGCTTCCTCTGGGACCCTAAAGGGTGTGCAGCTCAAGGGCCAGCAGCTCCCATCCACCCGGGGGGGCTGCCTTTTTCTAATTTGCTCAGAGGTATTGAAAGAGCCTCTCAATGTCCTTACCAGAGTGAGGGGTCATTTTGGGTTCTTCCAATGTAGCTTGATCACGGGGCCAGAGCGGGCACTGGGCTATTATTGTTCAGTGAGCACAGTTGTGTGCTGACCTCTCTGAGCAGGGCTCTGCCAGGAAGTGTGTCTGGTTAGAAGCGTCTTTCCTGGTGAGAGCTTTGATGGAGACCCTGGGTGACCTCGACAAAGAGGTAGTTTTCCAGAGCGGTCCATGCTTGCTTCTGCGTGTCTGGCAGACGGGCTGGGTGGCATTGCGTGTGTCAGGCTCGTATGTCTTGTTCTGCCCCCAAGGGCCCCTGCTGCAACCAACACCCCCGCCCCGCCCTCTAAGGCGGCTGTGATGTTTGTGAGACGCCTGTGGGTGGGCGGTGGGGCAGGGGCGGGGGAGCCCGGGTCCTGGCTGACCCTGTAGCGCTCGGCTCTGGCCCCCTGGATTCTTGCGTTCCATGTATGCATTCTGTCTTGCCTGCTTTTTGCTCTCCAGTATACTTTTCTTTTTCCCCCCAATATTCTTCCATGATTTCCTCAGTAACGGGCTGGTGCCCTGCTCATTAAGCAGTTCTCTTTGAATAGTCTCTTGGAGACATCTCTTGTGATTTTTCCCCCCTTACATTTCACTAGAGTTGGTTCCCCCAAGTTGAGTTCTCTGAGGATGTGGCTGGGCCGCCCCGTTGGCCAGCAGAACTTATCAAACATTACAGGTGACCACCAGACGCCTCCATCCCTCACCTCGACCTCTCACCTCCAGAACTGCAGCTCTGCAGAACGGACGCAAATGACGGCCTCTTTCCAGGAAAGATGACTCTGGTGTCTTGAGGAAACGGTCTTCCTCTTCCCCAAGACCATGACTCTGTGTTGCCTGGATGAGGCCTCCTCAGTCCTGGCTGCCGAGCGCGGGACAGAATGTCTTTGTGAGCGATGCATAGCAACCGACAGGGACGTTCTAGAAAGCTGTAGGGCCACCTCCGGGCGATTGAGATTTCGCTGCTGAAAACAAGTCCCTTTCTGCTCTGTTCTGGCTATTTGCTTCTCCCCAAGTGTAGAGCTGCTCATGCATACCACGAGTGGACTGCTCCTTCCCGTCGAATTCCCAGTCTGCCGGCTGGCTGCCGGGGGGAGTCGGCCTTCGCAGCTGACCCCTTCCGTCCACTCCCGCCAAGAGGCTCGATCAACCTTTTCAACTTGTTTCACTCCGGACGCTTGTGATCCTCCTATCGATGTGTGTCAGCTGCAGCTGTGCAGCCTCGCAGGCGTCAGATTAGGTAGGAAAACTTCATTGGTCCCGTTTTCCTGGAAGGCCTTGACTTTCCCTCCCGATCACAGACTGCGGCGAGGCCGTGGCCCGTTAGAATCTCCTACCCTTTGAAGCTGAGTGGAGACAGAGCCGAGTGTTAGGACAGAAAACGACCTCTGGGTTCCCGTCGGGAGCCACCATGGAAACCTCGAGTCCTTGGTCCGTGCCCGCGCCCTCTCCCCGCCCTCCACCGAGCCAAGCCTTGGCCCGGACAGGAGGGACGTGGGAGGCAAGTGCCGGGTATGAAAAGGGAACATGAAAAGGACTGACAATGGCGAGGCCTGGGGCAGAGGAATGGCAGCCAGCCCTCAGTCTGTGTGCGGTCACCTGGAGACAGAAGGTTCTAGAACGCAGGGGCCAGTTAATATGTGGCTGAGGAGATAAAGAGGCGGCGTCGGGAGTGTTCCTTGGAGGGGGGAGGGGCTGTGGGAGTGGGCGGGAAGGTCTCCCCTGCAGAGGCGGCCAGCTCAGAGGAGCGGCCCCTGCCCTTGCTCGCCCCTCCCGGTGGGGCCACTAGCCACCTGTGCCCAAAGCGGACCAGTGGAGTCCGGGACTGGCCAGGCCTGGGGCCGAGAGCAAGAGTGCCCCCCACAGGCCGAGGACAGGTGTGTGGGAGGGATCTGCCCCCTGGCCAGGCCCTTTCAGAAAAGCAACAGGGAGACAGAGGTGGGAGCCAGGCGCCTCCGGGGGCTCCCCGGGTGCCCTGCCGGAGACCCCAGCCTACAGCGTCACTAAAGAGGTCAGCGGCCTTGGTCCCCTGGGCGCTCTGTGGCTTCTCCCTTTTGGCTTGGGAATTTTATTCTTTGTATCAGGCTATCTACAACTTCCCATCCTACCCCTCAGGCTCAGCTCTGGGCTCACCCGCACACCTGCCTGGGCCCCTCCTCCAGGGAGCCTCTCTGGCCCAGCCCAGCCCTCCAGTCCTCTGACGAGAATTTCCACTGTCCTCGATGCTCCTTAAGTATCATATCCCCTGCTCCCCTACTTCTGGTTGACCTTTATCTGCTTCCATCTCTGGAGACCTCTAGCCTTTGCTTTCTTTCCAGTTGGGATATAATAGGGGAGGGAAGGTGGGCTGCACAGAGGAGGCAGCCACTGGCTCCATGTCCACGGGCATAACGGAGGCCCTGCAGAGCAGCCCCAGTGACCCGTGCAGTGGGCAACGCAAGAGCTGGAACTGATTCTTGAACCCTCACAGGGGTCGGGTGGGGTGGGGAGGCAGAGGGGCGTGGTAAGAAGGATATGGATTTCTGATGGTGGCCTGGGTGCGAGGGGCCGACCGTCGTGAGGCAGGGCGGCGTCTCGGCAGCAGGCTGGCGTCATGGTCCTGTCCCAGGCAGAGTGAAGGCTGAGGTTGGGGGGGGGGTCATGAGGGCAGGGAAAGCCGGACCCCTCCCCGGGCCCAGAGGTGAGGTCCCTAGCCGGGGACAGCTAAAAACAGCCCCCCACGTGGCTGAGGGGACCTGAGCAAGGAGGTGACACACTTACCTAGGGGTGCTTCCGACCCGAGGGAGGGGCAGCGGAGACGGGGTCGATGGACCAAGTCTCTTTCCAGTGACAGCTGGGGGGCCAGCAGCGTCCCACCAAGGCGGTCAGGGCCGGCTGAGGCGGGCAGGGTTTCCTCAGGCCTCCTCAGGTGCTCAAGCAGGCATCTGTGGCTTCTCTCTCATGCACGCACCCCTGCCCCCGTCTCTCCTCAGCTCCCGGAAGAGAGTCTTCTCCTGAAGCACCATCTCTCCTGGGCACTGCTGGCTCGTCCCCATCTCCCTCTCTGGGGTCCCTGCTCTCCGCGAGGCCCCGCTTCCTTCATGGCACTTGTCGTGGCCTGGATTCATCTTGTTCGTCTGTTTCCTTGTTGGTTGTCTGTCTCTTGGCTCCCAGGAAGGGTTTTTTCCTGGGCCAACCGGTGAGGGCACCCAATGAGTATTTGTTGAATGGATGAATGGGTAGATGACACCCTCGGGCTCAAGGCACGGGGGTGGGGGGCGGGAAAGACTGAGATGAAGCCTTCGGGTCCTGGTTAGCTAACAGTTGTTCTCTGAGTGATAATACCTGGGATACACAGGGGAGGATGGATTGTGATTTTATTTCACTTGAGCCCGAACCCCTGGAGGGAGCAGAACGAAGACGGTCTGGACCCTCTGCCCCAGCCAGAGCCTGCTCCCCAAGGCGTTAGAATCAAGAAGTGTCTGCGGGAGAAGGAAGGAGAGGGAGGGCCTCAGGCCCCTGAATGGAGGGGGCTTTGTGGTACTGTGTACAATGAGCCTACGGTGTCACAGCCCGGGGGGGGGGGTGTGCAGCCGGGCCAGGGCGGGGTTTGTCCCGGGCCGGGGCCAGGCCGGGGCTATCACCACCCAGCTCAGCACAAGCAGTTCCAAGGCTACTTTTCTAGCGAGCTGAGAAACGGCCGGCTCAGGTCTCTGACCCTCCCCAGCGAGAGGACGAGGAGCCGGAGGCGAGGTCCCAGTGCCCTGATGATGGACTCTTGCCCTGCAGCCCCTGCCACCACACCCCCTGGCCTCGCGAGTCACCAAGGCGCCAGGGCGGGAACGAGCAGGAGAGGCCCCTCCGCGAAGGAAGTTCTAAGAGGGGTTGATGCCTTTTTCTCTCTTCTAATGGGTTCTTTTCCTCTCTGTCACCAGCGGGGGGGAGATTAATTTCTAAGAGAGAACAGGTCTGAGTTTGGGAAGCAGGTGCCCCGTCCCTGGAGGCCCAGGGGAGGCGCTGGGGCAGCCACCCGCCCATCCTACAGAAGTGTCTACTGGGAGTCAGTGGGGACAGCTCGAGGTTTGCTCCTTTTTACAGACATACCAAAAAGACCGGGGGCGGGGCAGCGCAGAAGGCACTTTGCCCCAGCCGTGTCCCTCGCCATCACTCTGTCCACTCCGCCGCTCCGTGGAGTCCGCAAACAGCAGCCATGTTGGTCCTGCTGGGCCCCCTGGCGCTTGGCGCCTGAGCCCAGGGGAGGGAGAGGGAGGCCTGGCCCGGAAGTGTCCAATGGTGCAACCACGCTGGCTGGCGGGGCTTCACTTCAGAGAGTCTGTGCACCGCCCCCGCGTCTCCGTGCTGCCTTCCCTGCAGAGCACGGCGCCCCCTGGGCACGTCCCCCTGCAGAGGCCTGTCCGTGGGCCCCTCCTTGTCCACTCTAAGGCTGGGCTCCTAGGAAGCTCCGTGCCGTTTGCCCGGTCGCTGAGGAGCGCTCATTCCCCGGGGTTGCCCGCTGGCCTGGGCCCGGACTCAGGGCTGCATTTTCTTCTCTTCACAGCTGCGACCACCTACCCTACCTTCGGAGGGACAGGGGCTACGCTGCTTGCCCTGGCCACCTTTCAGGTCAGGCCCAAGGTCCAGAGCAGGTGACACTTCTGTCCTAGAATGCATGTTGTCATCAGACATCTGGAGCGAGTAGAAGCATTTGTGCCGGGGAAGTGTCCCTCATCAATTCATTTCTTCATAGGCTTCCAGCCGTCTTCACCTTTTTATCTCTTTGGATTTCTTGAGTCTTCCGAAGGCCAGCTGCAAGCTGGGCTGGCCTTCACATTGCATATGGATCGGGGAGGCGGTGAGGGCAGAGGTCACCAGTTTGAGCAACGTAGAAAGAAATCCCCTTTGAAAGTATCCAGAGAGGAGTTGGGGGAAGCCGTGGGGACAGACAGACACACATCTGTCCCAGGGCCTCTCCGTCTGTCCCTCCCTGTCCCCCCCCCACTCCCCCATGGAAGAAGACCTTTGAATGCATCTCGGGCAGCCCTCCAGAACAGAGGGGATGGGAGGCTGGAGGTGGGGATGCCCCCGGGAGTCCTTGCAAGGCCGGGTCCCTTTGGGGCTCTCCCTCGCCCAAGGTCTGGTTTATAGGTGAAGTCATGGGCCCCCTGGCTCTTGCAAGCATCTGGGGAAATGTCACCTGGTAAAGATGAGTTCTTTGGGTTTCTGAGGTTTGGCGTCCTCCTCTGGTTTAGCAGAGACTAGGACGTAAACGTAGACGGTCAGAGTTCACACAGAGGCCTGGGCAAGTCAGGGCGAAGCGTCGGCCCCCGGGAGCCGCCAAAGCAGAAAGCCATCTGTAGAACTCAGAGCCCTTGTGGAAGGGGGCAAGGAGGACTGACTGACCACTCTTGTGGGGGGGGGGTTGTCAAATGCTGACCACTCAGAGTGTCGGGGGGAAGGGGGATGGGGACCGAGGTCGGGTTGAAGATCTTGGCAGTAAGGAGGAGGCTGGCGGCAGCGGCCTGGTCAGGTGGCGCGTGGGGCAGGTCCTTTGGACAGCGGCTCGAGTCCTGCCTGTGGGACTCAAGGGTCTCTGGACGCTGGGTCTCTGGAAGGTATTAGCTGTCCACTAGCGTCCAACTCGTTGGGGGGGAGAACAGACACCAGAGCAGGGGTGGGGTGGGTAGAGCCCTGGGCTTTTCGGCCCAGATGAGAACTCCATGGAGGAGGGATGATAAGGACGGTGGGTGGGTGGGTGAGTTTCCAGGCCCCCCCGGGAGCAAATTCTGGAGACAAAGCGGAAAGGGGAGGCATAGCCTTGGGACCCAGGCTGGACTATGCTGTCCGCATATTCGTCTTTGTTCCTCTTTGTTCGAGAAGGAGTGGCAGGCGACCCCGGCCCGGCCCCCGCAGGCCTGCAGTGGCTCTGCCTCGAGCTCAGGAGCACAGTAGCCTGTGAGCACATCTTGAAGTGCAAACTGGAATGTTTGGTTTCCTGGGCCACCGTTAGTCGTAGGGATGTGGAGGGGCCCGCCCCGAGGGACTGCCGCTTGGAGTTCTGACTTGAGGTCCGAGTGGGAGACGAGGGGGGCTGGGCCAGGGCCCGGGGAGCCCAGGAGCAGGGAGAGGGAAGAGAAGCCCCTCTCCGGGTTCCGCTCCAGCGCGAGAAAAGCGTCTGTAGTTGAGTAAGGTCCAAACTATGGGGGAGCAGGGCTGTGGCCCCGAAGGATGGGGGCGGGGCGGGGGTCAGCGAGGGGGGGTCCAGCATGGCCTCCTGAGAGTGGAAGTGGAAAAGGGACTAAAGTTCTGGCAGTGGGGGGGGGAATCGGTGGGGACAAGACACTTGTCCAGAGAGGTGCCTGCATGCTAGGGAGGCAGTGTACGCTGGCCTGGACGGTGGGGAAGGCAGAACCCCGCGTGGCAGGGGGCACGGCGGGGAAGGCCTTGGAGCCCTCCGTGATGGGACTGAACTCTGAAACTGAACTGGGCTCTTGAGTTGGTTTGTTGTTGTTTTTGCTACAGACCCAATAAAATGCCTTGGCAGTGCCCTTTTATCAAGTTTGGTCGCAGGCCACAGGCCCACTGGCCCCTCTGAGGGCAGGGCCTCTGCACCTCAAGATCCAAGAAGTTTTCTTGGCGTCCACTGCACCCCCACCAGCCTCCCCAGGGGTGTCAGGGCCCCTAGTGATATTCCAGGATAAAGTTGCCGTGCCTTGCAAGGCAGCGATCAAATGTGCATCTCCACGCAGCCTCCAGGCCGGGCGGCCCCTGCCCGCACCCCCGCTCCCCACCTCCCCGCCCAGGGCTGCAGGGCTGCAGGCCATCCGTGTTTTAGCTCTGTCTAAGGAATCCTCCCTGGGCCTTGCGCGTAGGGCAGGGTCTGACAGGCACGTCCAAGGGACACCGGCGGGCAGCCCGACAGGGACGGCCCCGAAATTCCTGGCAAGTGATATCAATCGCCCTGAAGTTACAGAAGCCAACTTCGCAGAAAACAAAAACTGGAGTTTCTCTGGCTCACGTGGTGCCAGCAACAGACCCAGAGAAGGCTGACCCCTCCAGGCCCAGAGAGACTGGACCCTCCAGGCCCAGAGAGACTGGACCCCTCCAGGCCCAGAGAGACTGGACCCCTCCAGGCCCAGAGAGACTGGACCCCTCCAGGCCCAGAGAGACTGGACCCCCCAGGCCCAGAGAGACTGGACCCTCCAGTCCCAGAGAAGACTGGACCCTCCAGGCCCAGAGAAGACTGGGACCCTCCAGGCCCAGAGAGACTAGACCCCCCAGGCCCAGAGAGACTGGACCCCTCCAGGCCCAGAGAGACTGGACCCCTCCAGGCCCAGAGAGACTGGACCCCTCCAGGCCCAGAGAAGGCTGAACCCCTCCAAGGCCCAGAGAGACTGGACCCCCCAGGCCCAGAGAAGACTGGACCCCTCCAGGCCCAGAGAAGGCTGGACCCTCCAGGCCCAGAGAAGACTGGACCCTCCAGGCCCAGAGAAGACTGGACCCTCCAGGCCCAGAGAGACTGGACCCTCCAGGCCCAGAGAAGACTGGACCCTCCAGGCCCAGAGAAGACTGGACCCTCCAGGCCCAGAGAAGACTGGGACCCTCCAGGCCCAGAGAAGACTGGACCCTCCAGGCCCAGAGAAGACTGGACCCCTCCAGGCCCAGAGAGACTGGACCCTCCAGGCCCAGAGAGACTGGACCCCTCCAGGCCCAGAGAGACTGGACCCTCCAGGCCCAGAGAAGACTGGACCCTCCAGGCCCAGAGAAGACTGGGACCCTCCAGGCCCAGAGAGACTGGGACCCTCCAGGCCCAGAGAGACTGGACCCTCCAGGCCCAGAGAAGGCTGGACTCTTCCAGGCCCAGAGAGACTGGACCCTCCAGGCCCAGAGAAGACTGGACCCCTCCAGGCCCAGAGAAGACTGGGACCCTCCAGGCCCAGAGAGACTGGACCCCCCAGGCCCAGAGAGACTGGACCCCCCAGGCCCAGAGAGACTGGACCCCCCAGGCCCAGAGAGACTGGACCCCCAAGGCCCAGAGAGACTGGACCCCCAAGGCCCAGAGAGACTGGACCCTCTAGGCCCAGATGTTCGTTGCCCGCGTCGCGATTTCCCTTTGCCAGCAAAGAGTGAGACGACACGGGTTGAGGATCCTTCTGCAACCGTTTATTCAGTTAACTCACGAAGAGAAAAGAACCACAACCCGGGTAACGGCCGTCCTTATATAGCCTGGTTGCCCCGCCTCTGGCGTGGTGCTCATCTATTGGCTCTCGCCAATCACCCCATATGAGGTCATTCCGTGGTGCTCATCTATTGGCTCTCGACAATCACCCCATATGAGGTCATTCTGTCATGGCCGCCACGCATGCGCAATGTGCTCTGGCTCCCTACATCTCCCCCTTATGTCTTTATTTATGGAGCCATCCTGTTGGTAGAAGGGGGTGGCGGTCACCACTGCCTGTATTACAAGGGACTGAGGAGGCCTCCGCACGTCCCCATCAGGTCGCGCCAAGGCTCCACCTGTCCCACCGTCCTCACTTCCAGGCAGGGCAAAATCCGACGGCGGCCCTATGCAAGTGGCTCGCCACCCTGAGTCGGGGGCCAACTCAGTGCAGTGCTCTCTGGCCTGACACCCTTCTCAGGGAGAATACTCGGGAGCACCCGTACTCGTGCAATGAGCCCTTGTGGCTCCGAGCGTGCAAGGGCTGCTCCCAGAGCAGGAGCCATGAGCGCAAGATAGAGGGGGATAGCGGGAGCCCAACGAGTCCGAGCCCCCGTCAGAGGATTGGGGCACCAGGCAGCAGTCAGCTATAACACAGGTAAAAGCAAATAATCAAAACAACAATCAAAAATACAACCATCAAAACAAAATCAGAACGCCAGCAGTCTCAAGGACTTTAAGGGCATTTACCACATAAATGGAGTCAGACACCAGATTCAAAGGCTCCGGGAAGCGTTTAAGGACTTCTGCTACAATCTTGCACTCGACCACCTGTGGTGAGCGCGGTCCGTAGTTCCTACGAACCACCTGTCCTTTGGCCAAGTACGCTCCAATGCCTGTTTTAGAACCATCAGTATAGACAGTGGTGGCCCCAGGGACAGAGCGCTTTACTGTAACTTTGGGGAAAATCAAAGGATGTAAGGTGGCAAAGCGGGCCAGGGGATGTTGGGGGAAATGATTATCAATGTCCCCATTGAAGACCACGGACAATATGGCCCAAGAGTCATGTTCGGCCGCCAGAACCTGACGCTGTTGCAGAGTATAGGGAATAATTAACTTGGCCGGGTGGAGCCCAAAATGTTCCAAAGAGCGCTGAAGTCTCTTTAGAGCCAAATCAGCCACAGCAGCAGGGTAGGAAACAATACTTTTTGCAGGGGATGCATGTGGATGGGTCCAAAGAAGGGGGCCATCCTGCCACAGAGCAGCTGTGGGAGTGCCTCGAGTAGGAAAAATACATAATTGCCAGGGATGATGATAGTCTATCCTGGACAGCTGGGCTTTACTAATCGCTTGCTCAATTTTCTGTAGTGCCACCCGCCCCTCGGGCGTTAGTTCCCTGGGGGAGTCCAGGGCGGGGTCCCCCTCCAATATTTTAAATAGAGGGGCCATATCCCCAGAAGGGACCCCCAAGGAGGGGCGCAGCCAGTTAATGTTCCCTAATAGCTTCTGAAAATCATTGAGTGTGCGCAGATCTCGCACCTGTAACTGAATCCTTTGAGGCATGATGTACTTTGGGTACATAGTGGTTCCCAGAAAGGAGCCAGTATCAGAAAATTGCACCTTCTCCAGGGCCAATTGTAAGTTCCATTCGTCAAAGGCATCTCTGAGGACCTTGAAGGCCTCCTGCAGGGTATCCTTATTATGAAACGCTAACAAAATATCATCCATATAATGTATAACATAAAGTTGAGGGAACTGCTTTCTAAGTGGTCGCAGGGCTCGCTGGACATATAGCTGGCATATAGTGGGGCTATTAGCCATGCCCTGGTGTTAAAAATAAAAAGAAAAGGCACGGGCGAGGGAAGGGACGCCTCACCGCACCGAGCCAGGCACAGGGCCTAGGGCAGCAGCTGTCTCTCCCGCCACCCGAGTTCGGTAGCCTCCAGCCACTTCCCCCACCCCGGGGAGGTTGATGGCGAAGATGTGGCAGGCGAAGGAAGGAACGGAGCCATGATGGTTGGTCTCACTTGCAGTTTATTCCAGTCTTCCCTCTATACACTCTCCATCCTCTCTATCCTTTCCGCGCCTATACACTTTCCCCCCCTCACCTTCTCTCCAAACCCCTTTTATTGATCATGGCCCTTCCAAAGGGCGCAATACATTGACGTCACCAAAAGCACCAAAAGATCTTACAGGAAGAACATTGAGGCAACATAATTCTCTTGTATCTGCAGGCCTGCTAATCTAGGCCCCCCGGAAAGAAGATACAAAAACAAAAGGGAAGCCTTCTTTGGGCTGAAAGCACTCGGATTTACATCCCAAAGACCAGGCTGGGCTGCAGCCTGGAATCTACAATGTCAAATCAATTCTGGCTAGCACCTTAGATCTGTGGGGTCAAAGATCAGCTAGGTTTCTGTGACAAAAGGTTTCTGTGACAAAACTCCAAAAGGCAGCTGGAAAAGGGGAAATATTCCAACACCCTGGGGTAAAACTCTCCATTGATATCGAGAGTCGGGACCCTTATGATTAAGTTCAGGAACAGTAAATGAAAAGCGGGGGCGATCTGCAGGGTGCAAAGGAATGGAGAAAAAGCAATCCTTAATATCAATAATATAGAGATACCAATTAGCGGGCAAGGCGGAAAGCAAGGGGAGGCCCCGCTGTACAGGGCCTAAGAGTTCCATTTGGGCATTAATTGCGCGAAGATCGTGCAAAAGTCTCCAGGTGCCTGATCGTTTTTTAATGACAAAAACTGGGGTATTCCACGGGGAAGTGGAGGGCTCAACGCATCCTTTTTTCACTTGTTCTGCCACAATAGTTGTTAATGCTTGGAGCTTATCTAGGGGCAGGGGCCACTGAGGCACCCAGACCGGGGATCTCGTGGTCCAGGGAATGGGTAGCTCCGCCCCAGTGGCCCTGATCAAAAACCCAGCTCCGTTTTGCCTTGATTTCCCTCCGCAGTGATAGGCTCTGTGATGCCACTGGAATTCTTTCCTAGTCCTTCTCCTGGTATGTACCCCATGCCCTGCATCATTTTACGTGCCTGAGGGGAGTACTGATCGGTTAAGACTATGCCTAAGGCTGTTAAGACATCCCTGCCCCAAAGGTTAACTGGGAGAGGCAGGACATATGGGGTGAAGGAACCCTTGCTCCCTTCATCAGTACGCCAGGTGAGGACCTGGGTGCTCATGGAAGGGCATTGGGTATAACCTAGACCCTGAAGCTCATGCTCAGACTCAGCCACTGGCCAGCCCTTAGGCCACCAGTGCGAGGAGATGATACTCCGGTCAGCGCCGGTGTCCATAATGCCCTCAAAACGCTTACCCTGAATGGAAAGGGTCAGTTTAGGTCTCTTGGCCAGGTCCATGACTAGGTAAGCTTGCACCGGGTTCGTGGCGGGGATTTCCAAGGGGCCTCTCCGTTTAGGGTCCTCAAAACCAGCCGGGAAGAGGAGCACCTGCGCGACACGGTCCCCTTAATTACAAAGGTGCCTGTCGGGCAGGAGCATAAAACCTGAATGCTCGGTTTTCTGACATCTAGTGTACCTGGGTAAACTATAAGACCCAGCTTTGCGAGGGTTGTCCTTCCCACTAAAAGGCCAATGCATCCAGGAGGGGCTTCTTGCACGGGTGCTACCGGAACAGGCTGGATTCCTGAATCAGGGGTTATGGTGAGGGAGGAGGTGGCACGGAGGTCCAGTTGGGTGACTCTGCACTGGGTTGCTGTTCCTGAGCCTCCCGAACGAACCTGGTCCCATACTTGTTCAGGCCCTGAGACCATGGGCCTCGCCTCCCGTTTTTTGGCTCCTCCGAGATTAGAGGTGGGAGGAGCCGCCCCGTATTGTCACGGACCGACCGACAACGGTCAGCGGGGTGATTGCCCTTCTTGCAGCGCTGACACAGAGAGGGGGTCGCCCGCGGCGCCCTGCAGTCACGCTTAACGTGTCCTCGCTTCCCACAATTAAAACAGGTGCGGTCCCAGGAGGGATCCGAGCTTCGTTGCTGCTGCGAGCAGAGAATGGCGGCCGCTAGGCCAGCGTTGGAGAGGGGGCCCCCGAGCTCGCGGCAGACTTTGAGCCAATCCTGCAAGCCCTTAGCCTTCCTCGGGGCTATGGCATTCCTGCATTCCTGAGTCGCTTGTTCAAAAATGAGCTGCTCGATAAGGGGGGTCGCTGCGTCCGAGTCACCAAAAATGCGACTCGCCACCTCTGTCATGCGTGCAACAAAATCAGAGAAGGGTTCCTGAGGCCCCTGAATGACCTTTGTGAGTTGGTTACTTGTCTCACCTTTTACGGAAAGGCCTTTCCAGGCTTTTATGGCAAGCAAGGATATCTGGGGATATACCCCCCAGGGTAAGTTAATCTGATCCTCTGCATGGACGCCCTGGCCAGTAAGCATGTCACTGGTCCACGCATGCTGCGCGGCATCGCGGGCGTTGCGGTTAAGGCGAGCCTGATCCTGAGCTGCATCATACCAGAGGGCCTTCCACTCTAGAAATTTCCCGTTATTGGGTAGCGTGGCTTTGGCCACGTCCTGCCAATCCCTGGGGGTCATTCGATCCCGAGCTAGCCTGTCAAGCAGGGAAATGGTGTAGTTGGCATTTGTTCCGTACTTCCTGACCGCCTCCACTAGCTCCTTAATCTGAGCAAACTCCACCTGGGCGTAAACGCGCTCGTCCCCATCCCCCTCAAAGACGGGGAAAGCTAATCGCATCTGCCTGCGCAGATTATCAGGAAACAGGGAAGTACGAGATGGACGTGCCTTGTCCAAGGGAGGATCATGATAGGGTGGAGGGGGAGGAGCGGAAGGCGAGGGGCGTGTCGAGCCCCTCTCACCGCGAGCCCGAGACTCCAGAGGATGGTACTTAGTTGCTTCATAACGGGCCGCTTTTCGCTGTAATAAATCCTCCTCTTCGGAACTAAGGGAGAAATCCTCCGAGGGGCTATGTCTAGGTCTATGTCTAAGGTCTAAGCTGATTGCAGCCACGTCACGCCTGGGATACAAGTCCCCGGCCTCGTCCGAGGCGGATCGAGGTGCACAAGCAGCGGGAGGGTCATTTGTTTCATTTATTTCCCCTTTCCCTTCTAGCTTCTTGCCCCCACTGGGCAGTCCTTTTTCCTTATTTATTTCCCCTCTCCCTTCTAACTTCTTGCCCCCACCGGGCAGTCCTTTTTCCTTATTGCTGGGTATTTTCATACGCGCGCCCAGCCCTTCTGATCGCTCGGTTTCTGACAAACTGTCTTGGACCTTTTCCAACACCTGCCGGCCTTCCCTGACCACTATGGAGCATGCCTCATCCTCCAAACAATTTTGAACCATCTTCCAAGTCGCCTCAGTGCCCATAGTAAAGACACAAGAGCAAAAGAGAAGGCAAATCCAAATAAGGAGGACAAAGAGTGCTCCCCACCACCAGGAAACGGGCATTCTTTTCTTACCAACACTGGGCAGTGGTCCGCAGCACGCCTCTCCGAGCAGTCGTCCCTGCAGTTCTGAATCCTCCCTCCAAGAGGAGGGGTTCTTCCTCGCGGTGCAAGATGGATTTCCCGGGTTTCGGCACCAGTTGTTCGTTGCCCGCGTCGCGATTTCCCTTCGCCAGCAAAGAGTGAGACGACACGGGTTGAGGATCCTTCTGCAACCGTTTATTCAGTTAACTCACGAAGAGAAAAGAACCACAACCCGGGTAACGGCCGTCCTTATATAGCCTGGTTGCCCCGCCTCTGGCGTGGTGCTCATCTATTGGCTCTCGCCAATCACCCCATATGAGGTCATTCTGTCATGGCCGCCACGCATGCGCAATGTGCTCTGGCTCCCTACACCCAGAGAAGGCTGGACCCCTCCAGGCCCAGAGAGACTGGACCCCTCCAGGCCCAGAGAGACTGGACCCCCCAGGCCCAGAGAGACTGAACCCCTCCAGTCCCAGAGAAGACTGGACCCTCCAGGCCCAGAGAAGACTGGGACCCTCTAGGCCCAGAGAGACTAGACCCCCCAGGCCCAGAGAGACTGGACCCCTCCAGGCCCAGAGAAGGCTGAACCCCTCCAAGGCCCAGAGAGACTGGACCCTCCAGGCCCAGAGAAGACTGGACCCCTCCAGGCCCAGAGAAGGCTGGACCCTCCAGGCCCAGAGAGACTGGACTCTCCAGGCCCAGAGAAGACTGGACCCTCCAGGCCCAGAGAAGACTGGGACCCTCCAGGCCCAGAGAAGACTGGGACCCTCCAGGCCCAGAGAGACTGGGACCCTCCAGGCCCAGAGAAGGCTGGACCCTCCAGGCCCAGAGAGACTGGACCCCTCCCGAGGTGACGGACCTCAGCAGAGGCAGGAACTGCACAGACTTGACGGTGACTCAGAGGAGACTTGAAGCTGTCCCTTTGTGGCAGTGCCTGATCAAACCACCTCTGGCAGAAAACTCCAGACCCAGGCAGCCCTGAGAGTGGGCCTGTGAAGGCCGGCCTTCAGGGCCACCGAGGGCTTGTCTACCTCTGGGGACACCTGGGCTCGCCCTCTCGAGTCGCTCTACTCTCCCGCTTTCTCCGCCCCCCCCCCGGCCCCCCTTCAAAACCTCCAAATAAAATCTGTTTTACTTCCCTGCTCGGCTACTCCTGCCATTCTTTCCTGCGAGACGAGACAAGAATCCTGGGCCCTGGGCTGACGGCTCCTTTCCTGCAGAGAGCAGATCCTCCCTCCAGCCCCGGGCAGGGGCGCCCCGAGAGATTGGGTGGTGGGGATCAACTCCCATCCCTAGAAGACCCAACGGACATCAGGCGTGGCTCGACGGCCACCCGGCGGGGCCGGCGGGGCTGAGGCCCGTGCTGAGCAGGGGCTCGTCTCAGACTTCCACAGTCTTAGTCTCCCAGCGGGGGTGATGGAGGCAGGTCGGGAGAAAGTGACCGTCTCTCTCCTCCCCACCTCTTGTAGGCCACCCCTGGGCCCACCGGCATCAAAAGCAAGTCCAGTGGCTGCGCTGGGGCCCCTCCCTCAGTAGCTGCTGGAGTGGGGGGCACTGACCGGGCCGTGCGAGGCCTGGGGTGGGGTCTCTGGAGAAGACTTGAAGGCCACGAGGTGGGGGGATGGTCCCTCAAGGCCCCCAGAGGCAGCCAGGACAGTAGCTGAGTGGGGGGGTCTCCCCAAGGGCCAAGGAGCGCCCGTGAGAGGAAGGGGGGCTGTGTGAGGGGAGGGGCACCTTGGCCATCCTTGGCCCCCTTGGCCACCTCCGTCTTGTGGTCACAGAAGCTCTGGGGGTCTCTGAGGGGGGCTGGGTGGGGGAGGGAGGGGCGGGCCGGGCCTTTCCAGGCCTCAGGCCTTCCACAGGGATGGCCCAAGCAGCCAGAACTGTAGGGTGCAGCCCTGGGTCGTCCTGGGTGCTGTCCCAGGAAGGCCTGGCTGAGCCGTGCGCCCCCTCCCCTGCCCTCCTGCCCCCTCCCCCCCATGGGGATGCCTTGTGGCTTCATAGCCTGTGTGTGGCCTGCCCCGGCACTTCCCAGGATTCTGGTGCACTCCCCAAGGGGGGCCGGGGAAAGGCAGCAGACAGGAGAGGTGCAAACCACAGCCTGCTGGACCGGGCAGGCCAGGGGAGCTTCCTGGAGGTGGAGAGGCCTGACCAAGTCAATCAGGAGCAAGTGGGAAAAGGAGGCAGGGAGCGTCTTTCCCTCCTGGAATTGGGGGGGCTGGGATGGGGGCGGGGCAGGCCAGGCAGGTGGGGCCCGTGGCCCTGGGAGATGGTGGCGGAGAGCTCCCCCGAGGCTGGGGTCCCCGACTGCCACTAGAAGAGCAGCTGTGATAGAGGCCTGAGCTGGGGACGCAGAGACAGCTGGGCGGCGCTCAGGGCCGGCGGGAAGAGGAGGAACAGCGGGCAGGGAGTCCTGGGCAGACGCCCCGAGACACCGCTGGCGCTGGGCCAGCACTGGGCGGCGAGTCCTGCCCCTAGCGGCCAGGCCCAGGTGAGAGGCTTGCCCGGGAGGCCCCGCCCCGGCCCCACCCACCAGGCTGACCTGTCGCCCTCCTGACCCCCAGCTCGGGCTCCGTTTCCAGGCGATGGGCGGCAGGTGTGCATCTGTGAGCCGTCCGGACTGTTCCTAGGAGGGTGTGCAAGGGGCGGGCCGGGGCTGGCTGCAGTGACTCTGTGGCCCAAGGCGCTGCCCCCCCCCACCCAGAACGCACCCCTCTAGGCTGAGAGTGGTCACCAGCGGTCACCTTGCAGGTGGGCGATGCTGAGGTGCCTCCCGGGCTGGGAGCAGGGGCCTGGTGAGGGTAGCAGAGGTGCCCCCCGTGTCCTGGCTCTCCGGTGAAGGACCCTTTGCCAAGCAGTGCCGGGACAAGGAGGCGGCAGCACAGACCCAGGCTGGACAGGGCGTGTGGCCGGTGCCCCCCTCGTCCCCCCAGTGCGAGAGCAGGAGCAAGTCACCTCGGTGGAAACGTCTCTTCCTCATGACCAAGGGCTTCTGCTAAGAAACCTGGGTGTGCGCAAGAGACACCCAGCAGGACCCGCCGGCGAGGGCGTCCCCAGGACAGGTAAGGTGAGTCCCGGGGCAGAGCACTACGGCTGGGGTGTGGGAGGAGCTGGGAGGCGCCATGCTCATACCGTCCTCTGGGCTGGTGGGGGGCGGCGGGCCCTGCGCTCATGTCTCTGATGACGCCTTCTTTTATTAAACGGACACTTCGGGGCCACGGTGGGGGCCCAGGGCCCAGGAAGTAGGTCTGCGGACAAGGCGGACAAGGACCCGTCTCTCGAGCCCTGCTGCTAGTGGGAGCATCTGAGAGGAACGGCAACGTGGACTGATGCCCAGGAGCCAAGTGGGGCCGTGGAGGGCCTGAAACCAAGGGGCAGCGACGGGGGGCGGGGTGGGCAGGCAGGGCCCTGCGGGAGGGGCCGGGGGGCAGTGGGGAGGTGGCCGGCTCCCTCAGGCTGGGGCTCCTTGGGAGACGCCAGCCCTCCGCAGGACCCTGGCCTCAGGGCGCCCCTCGGGAGGGCTTTTGAACACACACATGGGCAGGCGGAGGGCAGGACGGGGAGCGCCAGTGGGAGCTCAGGGCCCCTCCCACGGCCGGTCCAATCTCTGTGACAAACACTGCAGGGGGCTGAGGACAAGACGGGGGTCCCGGGGGCCTGAGGCTGCCCCCGGGCAGATGTGGCAGTCAGGGTGCCCCACAGCCCACGGCTGAGGGGGCTGGAGACTGCCCAGTGGGGGCCTGGCCCAGAGGGCGGGCGTGGAGAGGCTCCTCAGGACGGCGTGAGAGGAGAAGGGGAGCATGGCCGGGCGGGGTACGTGACCAGGGATCATGGGGGAGGCGGGACCCAGCACTCCACGGGCCTGCCCAAGGGCCCTGGAGGCCCAGGCCCGGCCCCAGCACCGCAGGGCCCACAGCACCATGGAGACCCCCAGCGCCCGTGGAGCAGCTCCCGGTGGCCGGCTGTGTCCCCCTCCTGGAACAAAAGGCCACTCGAGGGCCTCCCCGAGTTACAGCCCCAGTCCCCGTGACCCCAGGCCCCCGTGACCCTCACCCGCCCCTTCGGTCTCAGGCCCACACCTGCTGACACGGCCCCCCACCGAAAGGGGAACGGGAGGGAACATGCTTCAACAGGCTTCAAAGGGTCAATCAAGGGAGTCTGTGTCCGGGGTGACGGCGCCAGACGGGCGTCCACTCACCCGCCACCAGGCCTGGCCCTGCTCTGAGCCCAGCGAGGCTCTGGGTGGTCTCTGGGCGGCCACAAACCATGGTCCCTGCAGAGACTCGCCCTGCCCGCTGCTGCAGGCCACCCCGAGCGGGCGGACGACACCCGCCCACCTCCACCTGGGCGTCCTCGGTGGGGCCCATTTCTGGTTTGGTTTTGTTGGGGGGCGGGTGGTGAGGGAGGCGGGAGCGAGGGTCACACCCAGCAGCTCTCGGGGCTTACTCCTGGCTCTACTCCCGGGAGCACTCCTGCTGGTGCTCGAGGGACTCTACGGGGTGCCGGGCTTTGACCCAGGGTTGACCGCACGCAGGTACACACACTGGGCTGTCACCGAGGCCCGGCAGGACCCATTTCTAACCCTGTCTCGCTTCTCAGGTCAAGTGAGGAAAGTGCCAGAAAGCACTTCAGAGTGGAAGACTGACACCTGTCAGAGCACCCCTGGAGGTCTGGACTCACAGACACGGCGGCCTGAACCCGTCCCCCGCCCCGTCCCCACAGCTCTGGCCCCCGCGCCGGCGGCCCCATCCACTTGGTGGATCCTGATCTTACTTTCAGTCCCGGTCAGAAATGCCCCGTTGCTCTTGCACCCGCGCACCCCTTTCTCCCTTTAGTTTCTAATTGTTTTGGTTTGGGTTTGGGGGCCACACCCAGCGGTGCTCGGGGTGCACCCACAGCTCTGTGCTGGGGGTCACTCTTGGTGGGCTCGGGGGGCCACACGGGATGCCAGGGACTGAGCCCCAGTCGGCTGTGTGCCAGGTGAGCGCCCTCCCTGCTGCGCTGTCACTCCGTGACCCCTTTCTCCCTCCCCCCAGTTCCCTCGGGGACAAGGCTGCACCCCTCCCCGCCGCCAGCCCCGCTACCTGCTATCGAAGGGGCTCCAAGTAAGCGTGCTCAGTCCCGGCTCCGGGAATGGGGGCCTGGGGTCAGGCCACTCTGCCACCTCCCCCCTCCTCCCCGGTCCTGATCCTGGGGAGCCTCTGCAGGGGGCCCGGCAGCAGCAAGGCCTGGCGTGTCGCACCCACCCTGTGCCGCCTGCTCCTGCCCCCGGGCCCCGCCCAGTGCAGACTCTGCCCGGTGTGGCAGCCAGCTGTGGCCCTAGTGAGGCCCACAGGGGTCCGAGTGGACTCCCAGAGACTCTCAAAGGGACATGTGCGCCCCTCCCGGGCGTCCCGCCTCCCCTCCCTGCCCTCCCCGCCCCTTCCTGCTCCCCCTCACCTCAGGGCTCCCGCTCACCCTGCACCCTGGCCCCCCGGCAGGCCCTGCCCTGCGCCCCACTCCAGGCTGTGGCCGCGCCTCCTTTGCCGGGCCTCCAGCGCTGCCCCCTGGCCCTGCCGGGGAAGCCGGGATCCGAACCCGCCACCTGCAGCCAAGAGGCAGCTCCCCCAGCTCCTCCCGGGCTCTGCTGGACGCCGCCTCCAGGCAGCTCAGAGCAAGTCCTCAGCAGCCAGGCCTCTGGGGGCCTCTGGGGGCGCCAGGCTTTGTGACCCCCGGTAAGGCGGGATCTGGGCCCCGGCCCCCAGGCTCCAAGGTGCCACGCTGCAGGGGAGTTGCTTCACGACCTTGCGAGCAGTAATTACACCCCAGGGCCGCTCTTAATAACCACGTATTCTCCCTGTCAATGTGCCTTAATTGAAAATGAGTAGGCGACACAAGTTGCTGGGAAGTTGGCTGGCAAGCCCTTAACGTGATATTAATTGTAGTAATTAGTAGTCACTGTGTTGCAGTCATCTATAAATAGGGGGGCCATTAGTTTAGCAAAAGAGCGTGATTTAAAATGCAAATAAAAGCCCAATTAGACAGATAAATCTCTCATCTTTCCCAGCAAATTATGGGAGGGGGGTGTCAGGCTAGGGGGGTTGGGGGAACCACCAACCAGTTGAACGCACTGGTCAGTTCGGGGGCTCTGGACTCCAGCCACCTGCGTGGCCCATCTGGGACGCTGTTGCTTTAAGCAGGTTTGCTCAGGCACCCTGTGCAGGCTGTCACTCTCAGGGCTCCCAGACTATTGGCAGGCTTGGTGGTCAGGTCCCGAGTAGCTCTGCCTCCTGTCTGCTGATTGGCTGCCTCTAACAGCTCAGGAGCACTTTTTAAAGGAACAGTAGTGGAGAGGGCTTGTATGTCCTAGAAGAGAATGGATGTGTGGGAAGAGTCTCTGCAAACAGCTCTTCACACTTGACACAGGGGCTCTGGGCAAACGCTGGGAGTGAAAACCACTGGAACTAGGAGGCGGCAGTCAAGGGGTTATTGACAGGCCCAAGCTCCTCGGGCCCAAGGCGAGGGACTACCCGTTAGGGCGTCGCGGGCTCTCCCCACTGCCTCCGGGGTGGCCTGCTTCCAGTCTCGCAGTCAGACGCAGGCCTTCACCCCGGGGGAGTGGAACAGAGCCCAGACCTGAGCTGCTCGCGCCTACTCGCCCCTGCCTCACCTGCCCAAGACCAGCCGCCCCGTCTGCGCTGCCGAGTCAGTTGGAGCATAAAGCAACCCTCTGTCAGCACGCGAGCACGAGACAACAGCCACTGTCCCCGCTGGCAGGGTCTTCACAGCTCTGCAATAAACCAGACAATTCAAGCAATTTGAGCGTATGATTATGGTTATTATTATTGCTTTAGTTTGGGTTTGGGGTAGGGGCACACCCAGTGCCCAGGTTTACTCATGGCTCTGCACCCTGGGTCACGCCTGGACCACACCGGCGCTGGGGACGGAGCCCAGGTAGCTGGCCTCCAGGCAAGAGCCTCCCGAGCCTCTCTGTCTCTGGCCCCACGAGGACTATTCCGTTAAAATTTCAATTTACTTTTATGGTATGATACAAGCCACAGGTGGTCGCACTTATGATTTTTTGAGCTAGAAGAGAAAATCAGGGCCAGGAGACAACTCGTGCATGTGTGTTGAGAGTGTATGTGCGCATGCGTGCGTGTCTGTGCATGTGTGCATGTGTGTGTGTGTGTGTGTGTGTGTGTGTGTGTTGGGGGCATTTGTCTGGAGAAAGTTCCCTCTAACAGTTTGCCTAAGGAGACAAGATCAGGGATCAGGTACCACAAGGAGCAGGGGACTGTCCCCTCCAGTCTTGCTCGTTCACAGAGGCAGGGTTAGCGGTGTGGGCGTGGCCATGGGCACAGCTCCGACCTTCCCTCCCGCCCTGCCCCACCCCTGCCCACGGGTGGGCCCCTAACCCACCTGCTTGAGCAGGTGTAGGATAGCGGGTCAGCCTTGAGCTGTTGTCAAAGCTCTGGTTCTCCCTCCCCCCGCCCCGGGCTTAGCCACAGAAAGCAGGTGAGTGTGCGGGCAGCCTGCCGGGAAGTTGCGAAGGAACACACGGAGGAACACACGGCAGGCCCTGCCCAGAAGGACCAGCTCCTCTGCAGTGCCGGTGTGCCCCCTCGGACACGGCTCTCCCCACCTTCACCCTTCCCAGGGCCTGGATGAGCACGAGGACCCGATTCACCCCAGTGCTCACGAGCACCCCAGCCCAGGGTGCCCTCACTTCCCTGACACTCCTGAAAACCGCTCCGAGCCAGCCCCACACCTTCTCGGAGACCCCCCCAGGGAGCCCCTAAGATGCTTCAGATCTTACAGGGCATGTTCTTGGCGCCAGCAAGCTGGGCAGCTTTTTGGTTTATTTTCATTAATAGGCTATTACACGCCTGGTCCCGGTGGTAGGGGGGAGTTGGACTCTGGACACGCAACAGATACTTGGACCACTGTGTCCCGGCAATGTCAAGGTGAGGGAAGCCACGGAATTCAAAACAGTGCAGTGCTTGCTCAAGGGCAGACATGGTACACCAGCCGTGGAATAGAGAACCGAGAGCCTGGAAATAAAAATCGGTCTGCAGTAAGCTGGTTTTCAGCAAGGGTGCCAGGCCTATTGGGTGGGGGAGCGGCACAGCAGTCTTCAACAAACGGTGCCGAGACACTTGTAAAAGAACGAATGGGACCCTCATCTCAGGGGACATGCAAAAGTGAACATAAAATGCACTAAGAGCTCAAACGATGACACTCTTAGAAGAAATCAGGAGCATAAATCTTGGAGCATAAATCTTGCTGATCTCAGATTTGGCCTTGGGCTCTTAGACATGAGGCGTCACACGAAAGTCGCAAAGGGAAAAGAAAGGAAGTGGGCTTGATGACAATTGTCCATGACAGCTTCCAGAGCCCCACCAGGGGAGGAAAGACAACCCAGAGAATAGGGGGAGTAGTCACAGATCAGATCTCCAATAAGAGACTTGTCCCTAGAATAAAGGACTCTCACAACTCAATAAACACAAGCACTGTAAAACGAGCAAAGGATCCGAATTGACATTTCTCCAAGGAAGAGACACACGGTCAATAAGCCCGAGTGGGGACACAGGAAAAGATTTGTCATTGGGAAATACAACTCAAAACCACAGGATTCCTTCTAGGAGACGGGGGTCAGATCTGGGGACATCTGAACGCCCAACCTCTGCTGGGAGGAGTGAGGAACGGTGCCAACACTCTGGGAACAGTCTGGCGTGAAAAGTTCAGCACAGTGTAGCTGTGGGGCCCAGTGAGTCTATGCCTGTCTCTGCCCCTCCCTGTCTGTCTCTCTCCCTCTCCCTCTCTCCCCCCTCTCTCCTCCTCTCCCTCTCCCCCTCTCCCCCGTCTCTCCCTTTCTCCCTCTCCCTCTCTCCCCCTCTCTACCTCTCTCTCCCTCTCTCTTCCTCTCTTCCTCTCTCTCATTTTGGGTCCCACCCGGCAGTGCTCAGGGCTTACTCCTTGTGCTCAGTGAGCATTCCTGGTGGGGCCGGGGACAATAGGGAGTGCCAGGGTCGAACCCGTGTCACCTGCATCCAAGGCAAGCACCCTACTCACTCTGCAATCGCTCCATCCCTCAATCTGTCTTGTCTTTTTTCTTTTTCTTTTGGGCCACACCCAGAGTGGCTCAGGGCTCGCTCCTGCTCTGAGTCCAGGGAATCACTGCTGGGGGTCTCCGGGCACCCCTGGGGTGCTGGGCCTGGGGCTGGGTCAGCCCCATGCAAGGCAAGAGCCCTGCCCACTGTGCTACCAGCCGGGCCCCCGTCTCCCCTGACCCTTTCTTCCCAGTAATACTTGGCCAGCGCCAGTGCCTCCAGGGTGGAGCCGGACTGTGCCGGGGGTGGCACGGGTGCCAGGGTGCGGCTCCCGGCCTTAGGTCAAGGCCCTTGCGGTCACCTCAGCACAGGAGCAGAGAATTTGGGATACAGAACAGGAACTATGTTGGTTTTCTGATGCCTATAAAAGTCGTATTTAGCGGCCGGAGAGTGCAGGGGGCTAAGGGGCTTGCATGGGAGGCAGCCAAGCGAGATTTGATCCCGGCACCCGTCTGGCCCTCCGAGCCCTGCCAGGAGCGACCCCGATCACAGAGCCAGGAGTGAGCCCCAAGCACCGCGGGGTGTGGCCCAGCAGCCAAGGGCACGTTTACACTCTGTCTCTGCTGTAAGAACTCAGCCCAAGCCGCGGTAGAGACAGTGCCAAGGCGGGCCAGCACTAGAGCCACGGCACAGATGGTGAGTGCCCAGGCGGGCACAGATGGTGAGTGAGTGCCCAGGCGGGCACAGCGCTGCATTCAGACCTTCTCCTCCCAAGGGTGCCGTCAACCCTCCCTCCACTTGGCAGCCAAGTGGTCTCTGGGGCCAGCGTCTCAGTGCAGCAGGTCGGGGTTTGCCTCTCAGGTGGCAGACCTGGGTCTGATCCCAGCACCCCACAGGGCCCCGGAGCCTGGCAGGAGTGACACCCGCATGCAGAGCCAGGAGTAAGCCCTGGGCACAGCTGGGTGGGGCCCCACGACACCACCCACAACTGTAGTTCCACAAAGAACAAGGAATCAGAGTGACAGGAAACGAGGTCTACCTGTGCTCTTGGGTCTGGGGAGGTGCACACCCCGAGGTGCTCAGGGGTCACTCCTGGCCAGGTGTGGGGGACCCCGTGCTGTGTGGGGAACTGGCCGGAGTCGGCCGCGTGCAACTGGTCTGGGGCTGCGTGACCCAGCCCAGGCCACCTGTCTCGGTCAGTTCTACGACAAGAACGACCCTCGACACCAGCCACTAAGTGAGGGAGGTCAACAAAAGACCCCGGGTCACGGCACTCCACCTGGAGGCACATCCTGGGCAGGCAAGTATCATCATCATCATCATCATCATCATCATCATCATCATCATCATCATCTTCATCATCATCATCATCATCATCATCATCATCTTCATCATCATCATCCCGTTGATCGTCGAATTTCTCGAGCGATCTCAGTAACATCTCCATTCGTCCTAGCCCTGAGATTTTAGAAGCCCCTCTCTACTCGTCCTTCCCAACGATGCTGCAAGTCTACAGAGTCTAAATCTGTAGCAGAGGCACAGGGCTAAAGCAGGTTTGTTTCCCGTTTGTTTCCCAGGGGAGTCCTGCTAGCTCAGGGGCAGGGCTGGGGTAGGGGTGGGGCAGGGCTAGGGTAGGGATGGGGCAGGGATGAGGCAGGGTTGGGGCAGGCGTGGTACAGGGGTGGTGTAGGGGTGGGGTAGGGATAAGGCAAGGCTAGGGCAGGGATGAGGCAGGGGTGGGGCAGGGGTGGGGCAGGGGTGAGGCAGGGTTGGGGCAAGGATAAGTCAGGGCTAGGGCAGGGATGAGGCAGGGCTGGGGCAGGGGTGGTGTAGGGCTGGGGCAGGGATGAGGCAGGAGTGGTGCAGGGATGTAGCAGGGGTGGTGCAGGGGTGGTGCAGGGATAAGGCAGGGCTAGGGCAGGGATGAGGCAGGGCTGGGGCAGGGCTGGGGCAGGGATGAGGCAGGGCTGGTGCATGGGCTGGTGCAGGGCTGGTGCAGGGGTGGTGCAGGGATGGGGCAGGGGTGGGGCAGGACTAGGACAGAGCTGGGCAGGGGTGGTGCAGGGCTGGGGCAGGGGTGGGGCAAGGCTGGGTGCTGGGCCCTTTTGTGCTGGCGCTGCAGGGGTGCTGAGGCTGGTCTCTGCTCAGGCCCTCTTCCCCAGGGGCAATGCTGTTTCACAACAGTCCCCTCCCTCCAGTTGTCAGCCTCTCCCCTGCTTGACTCAACTACAGTGAGTCCTGGAGAGCGTGTGACCCGGGCAGGCCCCTCCCACCAGTATAAGCTAGAGATGAGTCATTTCTTCACGCATCCACGGCCTGCGTGCTGGAGGGCAGAGTGACGCAGAGTGACGAGAGCAGGCAGGGCACAGGGTCCGCGGCCAGCGGGCAGAGCTGCAGGGTGGGGTCTCTGGGCTGCCCTTTGTATCAGGAATGGAAATAATGAGTACGAGAGCGTAACTCAGACTCAGCACTAGGAGGTAGAAAAGTTTGCGAAAAGTAGAAGAGAAAGAAACGCCCCCTCCACCCCCATCTCTGCAGCAGGGGGGACTCAGCATAAGGCTAAGTTCAGCGCAGTTGATTTTGTGGGGATTGTGTAGGAAAACTGGGTCTCTGTGTTGCGTACCAAGGCTGAGAGGGCTCCTGTTTGTTTCCCAGGGGAGTCCTGCTAGCTCAGGGCCCCTCTGTGCGGTTAAGACCAACACCCCGTGTGTCTTCAGACTTGTGCACCCTTTAGATCCCCTGCCTGGTGCTGCCTGTTAGCTCTTGGTCTGCTGTGAGCCCAAAGCTGGGGCAGAACTTATGGTCCTGGCAAAGTGTAGACCACCCAGTTTCAGAGAGTCCAGGAATTTGCAGAGTTGTCTAAACTGCGGCCTTAAGTCAGCTGAAATGGAGTGACCGGCAGCCGTGGCAGAGGGGAAACTGAGGCCCCCTCTTTCCGAGGTTGCACTTCGCTGTTAGACGCTAATCTGGTAGAATACTGCACTGTATTGCAGGGGGGAGTTCATTCGGATGTCGATTATCTCAAAGCTTTCAGAAGCGCTTAGGCCCCGCTTAGGCCCCGGGTGGGCCGTGGGCAGGGGTCCGGGCTCTCGCCCTGCAGATAGCCACTTCCGGCCCTGGTGCCACACACGGTCCCCTGAGCAACACCGGGACTGGTCCCTGAGCACAGAGCCAGGAGGAGCCCCTGCCCCGGCCCTGCCCACTGTCACTCCCCCCAAAAGCAAATCCCAACAGCCCCACCCTGAGGGAGGTTCTATTTTATTTTATTTTATTTACTTATTTAGTCTTAGGGCCCCACCCAGTGATGCTCAGGGGTAACTCCTGGCAGTGCTCAGGGACTATACGGGATATAGGGGTCGAACCCAGCTTGGCCGCCTGCGCCTGTGAGGCAAACGTCCCCGCTGTGCTGTCGCCCGGCCCCAGGAGGCCCACCCCGGCCCCCGTCTCACAAAACAGCGCCTCGCTTCTCAAATGGGGGCAGTGACCTCATGGGGTCCCTTAACAACACGGGGGTCGCAAAAACCTGGCCATCGCGAAATCAGTTCAGAATCGAACAGGCGGGGAAGCTGGGGTGAGGGCCCCTGGGCAGCAGCAGGTCTGACCCCTGAGCTCACCACAAAGCTGGGGAGAAGAGGCCCGAGGGGAAGCCCGGCGAGGCCGTGCCGGGCCGGGGGGCTCAGTTTTAGTGAGTCCTATTCCATAATTCATACATCTAAGTGGTCGGGCCAACGATGTTCAGTGAGTTCACCGCGCCCCTGCCCGCAAGCCAGTCTGAGATCCCATCTTTGCGAAGGGCTCCTCCCCCTGCACACCGCCAGCCCTGTTTGCAGCGGCCCCTGACCGACTTCCTGTAGCTCGGCCTCTCCTGGAAGTCTCGTACGAACAGAGTCGCGGGTCCATGGCCTTGAGCGACTGGCTTTCTCCACGGGGCAGTCTGAGAGGCCCACGGTTGTCCTGAAGGTGTGAACCTTCTCCTTTAGCTGCGGTCACAGCAGCTGTGCTGAGGGCTCCCTCCCGACTGGCGGGGGGGCTGGAGGCCAAACCCTCTGAGTGGGGGGACGGAGCCAAGCCCCCTCCCCTCCGTACCGTCTCTCTGCAGGCGCCCACGGCAGGCAGGGCAGGACACGCCTGTGTAGGCGTCATGGGGGATGGACACGTAGACAGCGTCCAGCATGGGGCTCCTGCACCTGCACACTTCACGGCCTGTCTGGGGTGCACACTCGCATTTCTCTCCGCTCCTTCCACGAGCCCTCAGGTCCCCGCAAACACCTGTTACCTTTGTGCTGAGGGGGCCTTGAGGGGCACTTGGTCCTGGCCAGAGGCCCAGCAGCGAGGCCACCTGGAGCTGAGGCCTGGGAGGCAGCGGGAGGGGACAGTGTCTGTCTGGGCACGGTGAAGCATCGTGTGTGCGTGGGTGCATGAGTGCGTGCTCACGTGGGTGGATGCGTGCATGTCTGTGCATGCCTGGGTGAGTGCATATGTGTAAGTACATGTGGGGTGTGTGCATGTCTGCGTGTATGCCTGGGTGAGTGCATGTGTGTGAGTACATGTGGGGTGCATGCATGTCTGCGTGTATGCCTGGGTGAGTGCATGTGTGTGAGTACATGTGGGGTGCATGCATGTCTGTGTGCATGCCTGGGTGAGTGCATGTGTGTGTACATGTGTGTGCATGTCTGCATGCATGCCTGGGTGAGTGCATGTGTGTGAGTACATGTGAGGTGTGTGCATGTCTGTGTGCATGCCTGGGTGAGTGCATGTGTGTGAGTACATGTGAGGTGTGTGCATGTCTGTGTGCATGCCTGGGTGAGTGCATGTGTGTGAGTACATGTGGGATGTGTGCATGTCTGCGTGTATACCTGGGTGAGTGCATGTGTGTGAGTACATGTGGGGGTACATGTCTGCGTGTATGCCTGGGTGAGTGCATGTGTGTGAGTACATGTGGGGGTGCATGTCTGCGTGTATGCCTGGGTGAGTGCATGTGTGTGAATACATGTGGGGGGTGCATGTGTGGGGGTATGTGGGGTGCCGGGACGCATGTGTGGGGACATATGTGCATGTGTGGGTGCATGCATGTCTGTGTGCAGGTGTGTGTGAGTGGGGACTGGGGAAGGGTCAGCTGTGTCCCCCAGGAGCAGGGCTCCCCCCGGCTCTGATGGGTGGGGGCGCACCTGAGAGGGACTGGCGCCCCAGGACTAGATACGTACAGAGATATCCCTCCACATGCCTCCCCCCCCGAGCCCCACCCGCACGAGGGCGCCTGACCCCAGCCTGCGCCTGCCCCGCCCACACCCCGTGCCACATGCTGCCCCCAAACTGCCCAACCCTCCCTCCCTCCTGTGGGGAGCCGTGGACGAGAAGTCTTAGGCCCCTCTCCCCCACAGCTTGTGATCTCTGCATGACCTCCGCCTGCCTCGATAGAGGGACTGAAAACAGACGTTCACGAGCCCCCGCTAACAGGATATTGAGCCACAATGAAAACAGTTAGGGCTGACAGCTCTGTTCCTGCTCTCACTCTGATCAAATTGTCAAGGATGTGTAAGTTAATGATTATACGCACAAGCCCCCTATCTTCACTGCCCATTTGCTGTGTACGTTGTGTACGTGACCTACGAGTTTCTCAATCCCCCTGCAAAGTATATAAGCATCAACTCTGCCTTGAATAAACGCTCTAGACCCTCACGAGTCTTGAGTCATTCCCTAACCCTTTCACCTTTACAGGTCCCTCAGGAGAGACTTTCACCCGTCCCAGTCGAGCTCTCCCGGAGACGGGCTACAGTAGCTGCTGGCCAGCTTCTCACCTGTCCTCCACAGAAGACAGAGCTCGACACCCTCCCATGTCTGCTCCTGGCTAGGGGCACCCTGGACCTTGGTCAGGCCTCTGGCCTTTACACGCACCCACACACGTACCCGTGTGCCCACACATGTCCCCCCTGTGCTGTTGGCAGGCCCCAGGTCCTCCGAGCCAGATGGAGCGTGACTTAGAGCCCAGAGTCCTGGGACACAGGGACAGGGGGTGACCCACCCCTGCTCTCCCCACGACAGGAACAGCCCGGAAGGCTCGAGGTGGCTCAGCACCTCAGCCTGCAGCTCCTGCCCCCACGGCCCCCAGCCCCTACCGCCCAGCCCGCAGACCCCAGCCTCCCCCTCCCCCCGGGGTGCAGGAGGTCCGGCCTGAACCGGGCCGGGCTGTGAAGGCGGCTGCCCGGAGGGAGTGAGGAGGAGGAGTTAATCTTCCCTGGAATATTAATGGGCCCGTCAGGAGTGCCGGGCCCAGCCGCCCGCAATCTGCCTTTATTAACGAGGCGGCGCCAGCTGGAGCTCAGGGCCTCCGGAGACAGGCCGGCTGGGGGGGCGGGCAGGCGGGGGCGGGGGTCCTGGGGGGACACTGAGCCTCACAGCCCCTCCTCCTCTCCCATCCCCTCACCTTTCTTGCTCCTCTCTCCAGGGGGGCTTCCAGAAGTCCCCCTGGCTGGAGCATCATGGGAGAGTCGTGTCCCACTGAGCCGCAGGGAGGGAGGCCTTGTCCCGGACCTGCCTGTCCTGGGCGGGGGGGGGGGGGGGGCTCCAATGGGCTCTAGGGCTGACGCCCCTTCACCATCACCTCCCGCCACACACACACACACACACACACAGTCCTTAGCATGGCCGGGCACGGTTCCACCTGCTTTGTGTAGCCACTGGACTCTCACCAGGACCCCATGCCCCGACTTGTATGCCGCGGTTTGCAGATGGAGAAACTGAGGCACAGAGTGTTGCGGCTCCCCACTGCCGCCCTGCTGAGCTGCTCCTTTCCTGCATGCCCCTGGCAGGCGCTGGGCAGGCATTGGTGCCAAGCAGAGGCTGGCCAGCCCTGCCCACAGTGCTCGGCCACCCTATGCCCCGTCCCTGAGGGACACTGTGTCCCTAGAGACCCGAGTGGGCCGTGGGTGGGGCTGGGAGCAGCGCCCGCAGCCGGGTGCAGGAGCGGGTGCAGGCGTGTGTTTGGGGCACAGGGGTGTGTGGGGGGGTCCGTCCTGAGCTCACCTAGGTCCCAGCCTGCCCACTGCACCCAGGTCTCCACAGCCCCCCCTGGAGCAGGTGGCCTGCTGGCCGCGGCCCGTTGGTGTGCCCAGTGCAGCAGCGTGGGCAGAGGCAGCCCCGTGTGCGTGTGGGGGGGCGGCGCTGGGGGCCCGGATTAACCACTGGCCGCGGGGCAGGCAGCAGCGTGGATCCCCCTCCCTGTCGCTCTTTTCTCTGTGTGTTCGCTAAATTGAATCAATTTATTAAAGTTGTTCACCATTGATCTGTTCTGATTCCCCAGCAGCAAAGAAGAGGCGCCAAGCCCGGCCCACGGGCCGAATCTGGCCGGCGAGGAGGAAGGGGCCGGGCCGGCCCGAGTCCTGCCCCGCGCCCAGACTCTCCCGAGACGGGCCCACGCCTGCTGCAACCTCTCGCCTGCACGGGGGCTTCCTCTCCCACCCGGACATTTCCCCGACACTGAGAACCACCCGCCCCCGCCCCCGGCGCGCCCCGCCACTCGCTCCCGAGAGCACTGCGGCCAGCCGGGGCGCAGGACACGGGCACTGCCCCTCCCCGCCCCAGGGCCACCTTCAGAGCAACCGTGCCCCGACACCAGGAGCACTGCCCGCCCACCCCCTTTGAGACTCTCCAAGAGGTTGAGGGCTTGGCCCGGGGTCACATGGCAGCACAGGGGGCGGTACTCAGCAGGGGCTCCCCGGCAGGGGGCTCGCCCTGCGCCTGTGAGGCCCGGGGTCCGACCCAGCAGCGTGAAACAAACAGTGGAAGCTAACATCAGGCCCCCTCTCTGGTCCCGAGTGGTTGGAAAACGGACTGCTGGACTTCCCGTGCTGCTAGAAGGAGCCGGATGGCCCTGTTCAGGCCAGTCAGCAAGTGTTGAAGGTCAGTCGGCCAAAAGACAAAGCCTCTTTTCCCCACTCCTTCCTCATCGTCTTCCTCTTCCCTTTGTGTAAGGGGAACGTTGATGTGAGGAGCAGAGGCACAGCAGCCTCCCTGTGACCATGAGGAGGAAACCGGCACGAGACGCGAGATGGAGCAGGGAAACAGGAATCCGGTTCCCTCTGAACAGATAGTCTGTGGCCGGAGACATAGCACAGGGGGGAGGGTGTTGGCTTTGCACACGCCAACCCGGGTTCATCCCGGATGTTCCCCCGAGCACCGCCAGGAGTGATTCCTGAGTGCAGAGCCAGGATAACTCCTGAGCACTGCTGGCTGTGACCCAAAAAGCAAACAAAGTAAAATAAAATAAAGAATAAACCGCTGCAAGCTCAGGACTGTCTGCAGACTTGTTCCGGGACGAGTGAAATAAACCTCCCCCTTGTTTCAGCCACAGTTTTCTTGACTCAACGCCTGATGTGTAAGACTCAAATGGAAACCCTTTTCACTCCCTGTCACTGAAAAGATGCATGCTGAGGGTCTTGGTACTCTGGCCTCTTCCGTCCTTCCTAGAAGGGGTCTCGGCAGCCTGGCAGTGGCAAAGGCACAGCCCATTGGCCACAGAGCAAACACCTGGCCAAGAGCCAAGCCAATCAGATTCTTTCTCAGGAAACTGCGGGCAGCTAGCCCTGGCCTCCCTTGGAGAGCCTTGCTCACCCTGCCAGCGGGCCTTTCGGGCGGTGCCTCGGACCCGGGCAGGCCTGCAGACGGGCTCTGCCTGCCGTTTCCTTCTGCGCTGCTCCCTTGACGAGAGCTGCCCTTTCCAGGGGACCCACATCCGATCCTGAAACCCGCCCTGGGGAAGATGGAGAGCTGAATTCAAAATGTAAAACAAGGGCTGGAAAGATCCCCCAGGGGATAGGGCTTGCCTTGCACGAAGCCGGACCAGGTTCCATTCTCACCCCCACCCCCAGCACCCCTAGGGCCCCCCCAAGCCCCACCAGGAGTGACCTCTGAGCAGAGTCAGGATGAGCTCTCTGGGGGAGGAGGCGGCTGGGATAGAGAAGGGAGCACAAAGACAACGACGGTTGGAGGAATCGTCCGGGATGGGAGATCTGCGCTGAAAGTGGATAAAGGACCAAACGCAATGGCCTCTCAGTGTCTGTGTTGCAAACCTTAATGCCCCAAAGTAGAGAGAGAGAGTACGGGGGCAATTTTCTGCCATGGAGGCAGGGGGAGGGTGGGAAAAGGGAGGTATCCCACCCGCACAGCAGAGCCAGGCAAGCTAACTTTGGCGTATTCGATATGCCAAAAACAGTAACAAGTCTCACAGTAGAGACGTTACTGGTGCCCGCTTGAGCAAATCGATGAACAACGGGACGGCAGTGCGACAGTGTTACAGTGGGGGTATTGGTGGTGGGGAATGTGCACTGGTGGGGGAATGGGTGATCGATCATTGTATGATTGAAACTCAGACATGAAAGCTTGGAACTATATCTCATGGTGATTCAATAAAATAAAAAATTTTAGAACAATTAAAAAGAAAAGAGCTGTGAGGGGCCAGAGCGATAGGACAGCAGGGAGGGTGTTTGCTGGGTTCGACTCCTGGCACCGCATACCCCCCCCCCCCCCGAGCACTGCCAGGAATGATTCCTGGATGCAGAGCCAGGAACCCCCAAGTACCGCTGGGAGTGGCCCCAAACAAAGCAGAACAAGACAAAAAGAACAAGCCCTGTGCCCCGCAGCCCAAGCCACACCCACACCCACAGGCTTCCAGCAGGCACCGCTGCCCTCCCCTGCCCGCGCCCCCGCACCCCACTCGAGCCTACGGTGAGGGCAGGTGGGGCCCTCAGGGGCTCAGGCAGACTGGGGGTCGCGCCCTAGACGGGCTTGCCCAGAAGCGTTTAGATTTGCAAACGCGGCGGGGAGGACTGTCCACGCCCGTGGCACTGGCTCCTGAATGGCGCTTCCTGCTCCTCTTCCTTTTCTGTATAAAACACACGTCTTGGGGCCAGGCAGGGAAGACGGTCACTGGAGGACAGGGGTCGCGTGTTCTCCTGAGACCCAGAGTGTCAGCGCCGCCTCCACCCGCCCAGGCCCTGCTGACAGGAGCCCAGGCCTGGGGCCAGAGCTGCAGAGACCAGGTCACCCGGGAACAGGGACGCCGGAGGGAGCCTCTGAGGGGCTGCTGGCCGCTGCTCAGGAACCCGCAGGCTCCGAGGGACCCCCGGCTCCGCCTAGGCCCCCTGCACCCGGCGCTGAGCAAACCAGACGGGACTTCTCCTGGGCATCCCCCGGGGCTGGGCCACTCTCAGCCTCTGTGAAGGGGAAGGTCGAGGGGCCAGAGCAGTAGCACAGCGGGGAGGGCACTTGCCTTGCACACGGCTGACCTGGGTTTGATACCCGGCATCCCGGTGGTAATGCCAGGTAATTACACCGCCAGGAGTAATTCCTGAGTGCAGAGCCAGGAGCAACCCCTGAGCATCACTTGGTATAACCCCAAAAGCGGAAAGATAGAAAGAAAGAAAGAAAGAAAGAAAGAAAGAAAGAAAGAAAGAAAGAAAGAAAGAAAGAAAGAAAGAAAGAAAGAAAGAAAGAAAGAAAGAAAGAAAGAGAGAGAGAGAGAGAGAGAGAGAGAGAGAGGGAGGGAGGGAGGGAGGGAGGGAGGGAGGGAGGGAGGGAGGGAGGGAGAGAGAGAGAGAAAGAAAGAAAGAAAGAGAGAGAGAGAGAGAGAGAGAAAGAAAGAAAGAAAGAAAGAAAGAAAGAAAGAAAGAAAGAAAGAAAGAAAGAAAGAAAGAAAGAAAGAAAGAAAGAAAGAAAGAAAGAAAGAAAGAAAGAAAGAAAGAAAGAAAGAAAGAAAGAAAGAAAGAAAGAAAGAAAGAAGAGATCACTTACACTGATCACACCTATCGGTAAAGGTCTCAGTGGAGGCAGTTCTCTCGGGAGGGTAAACTCAAGGAGACACTCTGTCTCCCGGGAACATCCATATTGCTTTTCTCTTTCCCTGTAGTTGAACATATTAAATAATTAAGTTTGCTTCTTATTAATACTTGCAGGCACTTTGATAAACACCGTGAAAGGTGTAGATTCCAAAGCTCTGGGCTCAGCGAGCAAGGCTTTCACTGCAAACCCCAGCCGAGGTCCTCAGGCCAGTTCAGTTTGCCCTTCCCCACGGGGGTCCTGTCCCTTAAGCCACAGTGCCTCGCATCGAGACTGTGCTTTTATGCTTTCTAGACTGTTCCATTTCGATGCCGGGATAGCTATGCCACATGCCTCGGGTACATTCCTGTCCCCCGGCAGGACCTACCTTTGTGGAGTGTTAGGAGCTATAGGGACCTACCTTTGTGGGGTGTTAGGAGCTATAGGGACCTACCTTTGTGGGGTGTTAGGAGCTATAGGGACCTACCTTTGTGGGGTGTTAGGAGCTATAGGGACCTACCTTTGTGGGGTGTTAGGAGCTATAGGGACCTTCCTTTGTGGGGTGTTAGGAGCTATAGGGACCTTCCTTTGTGGAGTGTTAGGAGCTATAGGGACCTTCCTTTGTGGAATGTTAGGAGCTATAGGGACCTTCCTTTGTGGAGTGTTAGGAGCTATAGGGACCTACCTTTGTGGAGTGTTAGGAGCTATAGGGACCTTCCTTTGTGGAGTGTTAGGAGCTATAGGGACCTCCCTTTGTGGAGTGTTAGGAGCTATAGGGACCTTCCTTTGTGGAGTGTTAGGAGCTATAGGGACCTTCCTTTGTGGAGTGTTAGGAGCTATAGGGACCTTCCTTTGTGGAGTGTTAGGAGCTATAGGGACCTTCCTTTGTGGAGTGTTAGGAGCTATAGGGACCTTCCTTTGTGGAATGTTAGGAGCTATAGGGACCTTCCTTTGTGGAATGTTAGGAGCTATAGGGACCTTCCTTTGTGGAGTGTTAGGAGCTATAGGGACCTACCTTTGTGGAGTGTTAGGAGCTATAGGGACCTTCCTTTGTGGAGTGTTAGGAGCTATAGGGACCTTCCTTTGTGGAGTGTTAGGAGCTATAGGGACCTACCTTTGTGGAGTGTTAGGAGCTATTAGGGACCTTCCTTTGTGGAGTGTTAGGAGCTATAGGGACCTTCCTTTGTGGAGTGTTAGGAGCTATAGGGACCTACCTTTGTGGAGTGTTAGGAGCTATAGGGACCTTCCTTTGTGGAGTGTTAGGAGCTATAGGGACCTTCCTTTGTGGAGTGTTAGGAGCTATGGCAGCCGAAGCTTGAGTCAAGCAATTATGACAGGTGTCCAGGAGTCGATAAATTTCAGAGTCGATCAACTCCCAGGCATCAGGAGCAGAGCATGAACGGGCTTTCTCTGAGCACAGAACATTGCTCTCTAGTAAAAACGTGAAAGGGCTGTGGGGGAAAGAGAAAAGCAAGTGACTCACTACAAATACAAAGTCCAGAAGCACCAGAAGTCTTAACTTTTAAGTCGCCAAGACTGACGTGGGGAACGTAACAACGAGAGGTAAAGCACAAAGGAGAGGGTGCTCGTGAGAGCACTGTGCGTTTCTCTGCGGGGATGAAAAGGGATGATAAACTGGTGAAGCCTAGAGCACTGAGGGTGAGTACCCAACAGGCTGGAGTGATAGCCCAGCAGGTAACAAGCTTTCTGAGCATGCAACTGGCCCGGGCTCGATCCCCGGCATCCCCCGTGGTCTCGAGAGCACCACCAGGAGTGGCCCCTGAGCACAGAGGCAGGAGTCAGCCCTGAGCAGAGCTGGCCGGCCCAGAGGGAGGGCAGCTGAGAGGAGCAGCGCCAGCCCAGACCCCTCGCCCTGAGCAAATGCACGGGGATGGCAGGCAGGCTTCCCCTGGGAGGGGACTGTGTTTCTCTGGGTGCTGGCTGCTTCCCAACCCCCAGGGCACTCACAGTCCCTGCAGAAAGATGGTAGGACAGACCCTGCGGGAACCCCAGGGAGGAGGGCACTGCCCGTGGAAAGGCTCCCTGGGTCCTGGTTGGGGGTGAGCCACACCCAGTGATGTTCAGGCTTACTCCTGCCTCTGCACTCAGGGGTCACTCCTAGCAGGGCTCAGGGCACCATGCAGGATGCTGGGATTGGACCTCGATCAGCCGTGTGCAAGGCAAGCGCTCTACCCACTGTGCTGTCTCTCTGGCCCCCAGAGGCCCCTGTTCTAACTTTTGTTCCTTTCTGGGAACCCACCTCACCGCTTCTCCAACAAATCACTTTTTTCCAAATCAATTTCTAGAGCTTGCCGCCAAGGAAGACCAATTCAGAAACTGGGACCAGAGAGTGAGGCTCAAGACCGTCCCCGGGGGAGACAGGGGTCTCCTGAAATTGCTTCTCACAGTTTCAGGGGCCCAAACGTGCAGCCTTGGGCTCACGGTGCAGGATGGCAAAGTGCAGCTAATCACAGCCCCGGCCCGGGGCCTGGGACCCAGCGCCAGCCCAAAGCACGAGACTCCGGCCGCGGCCACGGGCCAATTTATGAAGGATGCGGGGTGCTGGGACCACAGGCCGGCCGGCTGTTGCAAACACTGGATAATTTAAAGGCAGGAAATGACAGACTCGAATCAAAATGTTCGCCTGTGGGCACAGAATAAAATCCAAGGCCATTACACGACCAGGCGGAGAGTCTTTTACTGCACAGAGCCGTGGCTGGGTCGCTGGAGTCTGAAGTGAGAGATTGATTCTGAAGTCGCTGAATTACAGCGTCAGTGAAGCCGCCTCGGCACGAGTCCCGGGGGTGAGAGAGCGGGACGTTCCACCAGCCTTGCCGCTCCGGGGGGCTGCCAGCCCTGGGAGGACCCCCCGCGCCCAGGGCCTGGCCCGCCCCGAGCTGCCCCACCTGGCTCTGTCCCCAGAACACTCGGGACCCAAACTCAGGGGCGACCTGGCGAGAGCAGGGGCAGGAGCCCCCTGGCCTGACCCTGGAAGGAACAGGACGGGGGCCGGAGAGACGGCGCATTGGGGAGGGCGCTTGCTTTGCAGGCGACAGACCTGGGTTCGATCCCTGGCATCTTCGATGGTCCTCCAAGCACCGCCAGGAGTGATTCCCGAGCGCAGAGCCAGGAGGGACCCCCGAGCACCCCCGGGTGTGGCCCCAAAACGAGAGAATAAAGCAGCTGAGGGGCGGCCGTTTCCAAGGGAGCCGGGGTTCTGCTGACGAGGCTCTCGGCGGCCCGGGCTTGTGCTTCCCAGTACGGGCGTAGCTGAGAGAAGCTCCTGTTCAGTTGCTCTCCCAAGCAGTTGGCAGAAGTTCTGACATTTTGCAGAAGCAATTAATGGAAGCCTGGACCAAATGCTGATCCCACACTAACAGGGGAAAAAAAAAAAAACAAAAACGAACCATAAAATCCCTGGCAGAAAGAGGAAAACCTGAGCGACGCCTGCCGAGACCCCCGCGGCCCCCCCAGCCCCCCCTGCTCCCGTGGGGGTGCTCCCAGGAAGACCAGGGCTGCACTTTTCCAATCATAAAAAAAAAATTACTGCATTTCAGATCCACAAAAGCTGGCAAGTACTGAAGCCAGGGCTGGCCGGCCAGTGCAGGGCAGGGGGCGAGGCCCCCCACGCAGCCACCCAGGCTGGTCCCCAGGAGCCCAGATGGGTCCCTGAGCATGGCCAGGAGTGAGCACAGAGCTGGGAGGAGGCCCTGAGCACCCGGGGAACGAGCCACAGACCGAAAGCTGCAGCAGGCGGGGCTGGAGAGAGTGCAGGAGGCAAGGCGCTCGCCGGGCACACAGTCAGCCTGCGTGTGACCCCCAACACCCCACTGGTCCCCTAGCCCTGCCAGGGGTGATCCCTGCGTGCAGAGCCAGGAATACAGCCTGAGCACCGCTGGGGGGAGAAGAAGGAGGAGTGAAAAGAGAAGGCAGGTGGGCGGGGAGAGGGGAGGAGGAGGAGGAGGAGGGGTGGAGGGAGGGGGAGGATGGGGGAGTCTGTCACCCAGAGACCTCACGTTCAGCTGGGGTCTGCAGGCGGCAGAGACCCCTCATCAGAGGACTAGGACGCGGCAGGGCAGGAAGAGCCAGGAGGGGGCCACCTCCACTCCCACCCCCCCCGCAGAAGCCGCGCGCCCAGCTCTGGCCAGGCAGAGTGCCGCCTGCAGCCCGTCCCGCCCCCGCTCAGGGAGAGCAGATCCCAGCACTCAGCAGTGACCCCCACACAGCCGCGCTCCAGACGGGGACTCCCTGGCGGGGCCAAAATCCGAGCCCCATTTTTTTTGCTTTTTGGGTCACACCCGGTGATGCACAGGGGTTACTCCTGGCTCTGCACTCAGGAATTACTCTTGGCAGTGCTCAGGGGACCATATGGGATGCTGGGATTCGAACCCGGGTTGGCCGAGTGCAAGGCAAATGTCCTACCCGCCTGATTTGGGGATTCGGGTGCTGATGGGAAACCGGGGACCTCTGCCCGAGACAACACACAAGGAGAGGCTCTCACCGGGCACAGCTGTAGCCGGGCTCCTCCGCCCCCCCGCCCACCCCGCCAACGGAGAGCACGCCACGGTCGGGGCTGGCGGGAAGGCGGGCACGAAGCCCGGGGTTGGCGCCCGCAGGCCCGTGCCCTGGGGCCAGCAGCTCTCCTCTCCTTACCCGACCCAGAGTAAACGCGTCTCTCCTGGTCCTCCCGTGCCGACCCGCTGTGGCAGGGGCCGTGCTTCAGGCACAGTGAGGGGCGAGCTGCAACGACACGACAACACGGAGCCACGAGCACCCTGAGGAGAGTCCAGTGCAGACGGTCTGAGTCGCTGGCGGTGGCACTCGCACAGCAAGTGGAACCGCGGGTGTGGGGCAGCCCCCGACTGCTGCAGCGCTGACCCCACCGCTACAAGGAGACACAGGGGCCGGGGCAGAGCGGTGGCGCAGGGGGGAGGGCGCTTGCCTCGCACGCGGCCGACCTGGGTTCGATCCCCAGCATCCCACATGGTCCGCTGCGCCTGCTAGGAATGATTCCTGAGTGCAGAGCCGGGACGGACCCAGGAGCACTGCAGGGCATGGCCCAAAGACAAAAAATTAGTAAAATTATAAAAATCAAGGAGACACAGCCCCAGGTCGACAGCCGCTGAGAGCAGCCGGCTCGGAGAGCGGAGCCGAGCCCGGGCTCTGCACTCAGGCCGCAGCGTCTGGTGGGCAGGGACGCTGGCCGCAGGCCCCGCCGGCCCCGTCACCGTCAGCACCTGCCCCATGCCCGTGGACGGGACCTTCCCTGGGGTGTTTCTGGTGCTCGCACAGGCAGTGCTCGCACAGGCAGCAGCGGAGACGGCTCCCTCCCACCTGCGTGCAGCTCTGGGCCCGGGCACAGACTGTCCCGTGCGACCTCGCGCCTGCCGCCCCACGGCTCACGGCTGGGCTCTGACTCGGGCACTGTGCTGGGAGCACTATTCCCGCAGCCCCTCGGGCCCACCGGCCACTGCCCATCTGCTGAGCTGTCGCCTCGCCCCGAGCCCCCAGGACCCGCCCTACCTCAGGCCTGCACAGGCCTCTGCACCTGCACCCCTCCTGCAGCTCACTCCCCAGGCCCTCCTCACCTGCCCCTCACCCCTCCTCGGCTGCCCCCACACACCCCACCCTCCCCCACACACCCCACCCTCCCCCACACGCCCCACCTGCCCCCTCACACCCCCACCTGCCCCCTCACACCCCCACATGCCCCCTCACACCCCCACATGCCCCCTCACACACCCCACCTACCCCTCACCCCTCCCCGGCTGCCCCCACACACCCCACCCTCCCCCCCACGCCCCACCCTCCCCCACACGCCCCACCTGCCCCCTCACACCCCCACATGCCCCCTCACACACCCCACCTACCCTTCACCCCCCACCTGCCCCCTCACACACCCCACTAGCCCCTCACCGCCTCAGCCCTGCCCAGCCCTTCCTGAGGGTGCCCGGACCCTCCTCACAGGCCGTTCTCCTCCAGGCCCAGGTGCTGAGTTCTGGGTCACGGCTTATTGCTTCATCAACCCGTTTTCCTTGCTCAGTTGCTATGTTTTTCTCTCTGTGAGAAATTAGGTGTCTTGGCAGGGGCGAGAATGCACCGTCGTTTTTTCATTAAAATTAATTAAACTATTTTTTCATGTTCTGGCTCCTCTTGAGGTGGGGCTCTCCGAAACCCACTGCGGGCACAGGGGACTCCAGGTGTGTGCGCCCGGCGCGCCCACCCCAGGGGCTGGGACGCAACGCTCTGACCCTCCCGTTACCTCCAACAACCACCAGCCCTGAGTGGAGGGTTAGCGGAGACCCCGGTCCCACCGACTCGTCTCGCTGCCTGTTGGGGGGCACTCTCTCCCTGACCGCCCCAGGCTCCTCCTCCCCTCCCAGAGGCCCGACAGCCCTCTGTGGCTGTCCGAGCATCCCACCAGACCACACCACATCTGTTTTGTTGCTGGCGGGGGGGGGGGGAGCTGGACTTCTCCGGCAGTGCTCAGGGCTCATACTGGCTCCGCGCTCAGAGACCACTCCCGGCAGGGCCTCAGGGGGCCGCGTGGGGTGCCGGGGTCGGACCTGGGTCTGTGCCCTCCCCGATGTGCCATCTCTCTCTCTCTCTCTGAGTCCCTGGCGGGGGCCATGAGTGGACAGGCAGGGACAGGCCTGCCCAGGGGAAAGTCGCTCCATATCTGTTTATTCCTTTCTTGGGTGGTTTTCGGGAGCAAGTAACATAATTTGCACAAATACTTTCCATATGGTGGTCATGTGACATGTTCCGGCCAATAAACTCCCAGGAAATTGCTTAAAGATTGCTGGCAGAGGGGCCGAAGAGATGGTATAATGGGTAGGGCACTTGCTGGCACACGCCAACCCAGGTTCAATCCCCAGCACCCGATATGGTCCCTGAACCTTGGGGGGGGGGTGATCCCTGAGAGTAGAGGCGGGAGTAAGCCCTGAGCACCATGGTGTGACCCCCAAACAAACGCAAAATAAGCAGAACAAAAGCGATGGCTGGCAGGAGTCCTTCGTTCTCATTTGTCCCATCTGCTGATGGGGCGGGGATGAGGTGGGGGTGCAGGGGCAGCCGTCCTGAGCACTGAGGCGGGCCCAGAACCCGAGCAAAGCAGGGCAGCAGCAGCACGGCCGGTGCCTGGAGCCTCTGGCCGGGAGCTGCTGCGACCCCAGGGCCGCCTGCCCAGTCCCATACATGACCGAGAAACAGACTCTGCCTTTGGCTCGCTGGTGTTTCGCCTGTCCCTCCCGTCCAGGCCTAAGCACGCAGTTCTTCTGACCCGATCCCCGACAGGTCTAGGGTCCCGGGCGGCGGGGGCTCTCTTGGGCCGGCAGGGGGCCTGAGGACACCCCCGAGGGACTGGCCTCCCCAACCTCCCCACCCCGTGCTGCTCCCCCTCCCTCCCCTGCCCCAGGACCCCATTACCGCACCCCCTGAAAACCTGGCCCCACTCGCCCCTGGGCAGACACACACACACACACACACACACACACACACACACACACACACACACATACACACACACACGGGGGACGGACCGTGGGGGCATGGCTCCCGCACGCCTTGCCAGTGGGGGGGAGGGGGATGCCAAGGCTGAGCAGCAGAGGGGCCCAGGACGGGCTGTGTGCAGCGTCAGCCTTGGCGGGCTGGGGAGGGTCCCCACGCGGCCCCCGGGGGCCCGGGCGCCAGTCCCAGCCAACGGGGTGTTGAGAGAGCCCGGAGGCTGGGGTCTGGGGTCCGAGCTGTCACTCACCCGCTGGCCTGTGGTGGGGCGAGGGGCAGGGCCAGGGCCGAGGCCCGAGAGGGGAGAGCCTGCACCTCTCTAAGTCTCCCTGTCCCAGGTTTGAGTCCCGATAAATGCGCTTGATTTCTCGGGGGAGGAAAGAACATTCTGAGACCCCCAGCACAGCCGGGGCCCTGGGGCTCCCCGCCCCACAGACCAGGGACAAATTGCACCCCGGGGACCCAGCCCAGAACACCCCGGCCCACTGGCCCGTTGTCACCCGGAGTGGGCTCGGGCCCCGAGGCACTGCCCAGAACTTTCTAGGCTGAGGGCCAGCCTGAGCATTCGGGAGCCGGCAGAGCTGGGCGGGGTGGCAGGGAGAGGAGGGACGGAGCCTCGGGGCTGCTGGGCCCGAGTTGGACACCCCCTGGCGGCAACACCGAGTCCCCACGCGATCATGCAAAGGCAAAGGGACTTTATTGCCAGCCCGAGCCAGGGTCCGAGTCTCACCCAGCGCAGCGGGGTGTTGACAGGGACCCCGACTCCGGACCACAGGCAGCTCACACACGGCTCAGCTGAGAAGCGGCTTGTCTGCCCGTCTGCTTCTAGCATCGCCCAGAGGGCAGTCGGGGTCTCCCCGGGAGGGCGCGGCGACCTCTCGGGATAGGCCGACTCCGCCTGCCCGGTCCTTACCTAGGCACATCGCTCCCCTGGGAGCTCACCAGGAGCTGCACGTCCTGCGGGGAGGCAGACTCGGGCCTGACAGACCTCCCGCTGGCTGCTGCAGTTTCCCCCCGCAGCGCCGGCTCCCCAGGGCGGGGCAAGAGAGACGCGTGGTCCGGGGGGACAGAGGCCGAGGCAGGTGGAGTCAAGGGCCCGCTGGCTTACCTCTAGAGAGTTCCCTGCACAGGGGCCAGGCTGCCCCCAGCTCCCCACCTCCCCGCGTGCTCCTGGGGGTCTGCCCGAGACTGGGAGCCACAAACGCCCCCACCCGGCTGGCCTCAGGATTTCACCTGAGGAGCTGGGGGGAGCCGGGAGGGTCTGTCTGGCCCCCCGGCCTGTTTGGCCCACATAGCCCGTCACCGGGGGAGCCGGGACAGCCCAGGGCGGCCGTGCGCAGGGCAGACTCCCCCCGCAGGGAGGCGGGTCTGGGGTGGGTTCCTGCAGAAGGACACTCTATGTGCACACACGCGCATGCACACACACACACACATGCACACGCACGCACACGCACACTCCTACATGCTGCGGCCTGGGCACGAACACAGCCTCCACTATCTGCCCCCTCGGCTTCCGGACTCCAGAGGCCCCGTGGGCTGCGGGAGCTGTCCCCGCGCCCTGCCACCACCCCGGCCTGGTGTGGTGACAGCGTGTGTGCAGGAAGGGGCGGGGCCCGGGGTGGGCGCCCTCACCCTGGCAGGGACTCTAGGCCTAGACCCTGGTAACATGGGCCACTGGCCGTGTGTGGACAGGGTGCCGGGGCCCCACGCTGCCCCCCGCGGGCCCCAGCCCCAGGCTGAATCTCCCAGCTCCTGCTGGGTGCACGGCAGCAGAGACGCCCACGGGACAGGCGTGTGGGCTCCCGGGACAGAGCCGAGCTTGGGGCTGAGAGGGGCGGGCACGCATGTGCCGTGTCTGCCGTGCTGCGGGGGTGAGTCCGACCCCAGGGCGTCCCCAAGGCCCCCCCAGCCCCAGAGGAGAAGCAGCCCGGGCCCACCACAGCCTTGCACTGGCCTCAGGCCGCTGTCCGGTGGCGACTGCCCGGTCTGTGCACACACACGGGGGTGACAGTGTGTGAGTGTGTCGGTGTGTGAGAGCGTGTAAGGGCACATGTGTATGAGCGTGTTAGTGCGTGCATGTGTATGTGTGTATGAGAGTTTGTGCATGTGCAAGTGTGTGAGTGTGGGGGTATGTGTGTATGTGCATGAGCATGGGAGTCTGTGTGAGTTATGTGTGTGTGAGTGTGTGTATGAGTTGTGTGTGTGTGAGTGTGTGTGTGAGTGTGTGAGTTATGTGTGTGTGAGTGTGTGTGTGAGTGTGAGTGTGAGAATGTGTGAGTGTGTGTGTGTGTGTGAGAGAGACAATGTGCTGCTCTCTTCCGCGGGGGCAGGGGCAGGAGACAGTCATACCCCCAGGAACTGCACCGCCTGCAGATGTGGAGCCTCAGAAACTCACTGGGACCCTGGGAGGCGGGAGAAGGCTCCCCAGCTCTGCCCGCGGGAGCCCGGGGTCCGTCCCCGGGTGGCCCCAGGCCTGCATCACACCCACTGGAGCACCCCGGGCCTGCATGCCGGGCTGTGGATTGAGGGGCCCGGCTCCACAGAGAGAGCTAGTGAGGGGCTGCGTGACTGGGGGGGGGAGGGAGTCGAGTCTGCAGACACCCGTGTGTGCGCATGTGTGTAGACGACACCTGTGTGTGTAGACACCTGTGTGCGTGTGTGTAGACACCTGTGTGCATGTGTATAGACACCTGTGTGTAGACAGCTGTGTGTAGATACCTGTGTGTAGACACCTGTGTATAGACACCTGTGTACGTGTGTGTGTAGGCACCCGTATACGCATGTGTGTAGACACTTGTGTGTATAGACACCTGTGTGTGCGTGTATAAACATCTCTGTGTAGACACCTGTGTGTAAAAACCTGTGTGCATAGACACCTGTGTGTACGTGTGTGTAAACACCTATGTGTAGATACCTGTGTGTGTAGACACCAGTGTGCGTGTGTGTAGAAACCTGTGTGTGCATGTGTGTAAATACCTGTGTATAGACACCTGTGTGCATGTGTATGTAGACAACTGTGTGTGCATGTGTGACACACCTGTGTGTGCATGTATGTAGACACCTGTGTGTATGCATGTGTAGACACCTTGTGTAGACACCTGTGTGTAGACAGCTGTGTGTGCCTGTGTGTGTAGACACCTGTGAGTGCATGTATGTAAACACCTGTTTGCCCATCTGTGTCCCCCGATTGTGTGTGTGCGTGCCCACCTGTGTCCTCACTTATGTGTGTGTCAGTGTGTGTCTGTGTGCCCACCTATGAGCTAATTTCGTGTGTGTACGCCTTTGTGCCCCTCTGTGCCCCCCTGTGGCCTGCCCGTGCACGGGTATGCCCCCTATGGGCCTGCCTATGTATGTGTGCATGTCTGAGCGCCTGCCTGTGCCCACCTGTGTGCCCATCTGTGTGAGTCTGTAAGCCCACCTGTGTGTGTCTGTGTGTCCGTCTGTGTGAGTGTGTCCTCTGTGAGTGTGTATCCCTGTGAGTGTGTGTCCTCTGTGTGAGTGTGTCCTCTGTGTGAGTGTGTCCCTCTGTGAGTGTGTCCTCTGTGAGTGTGTGTCCCTCTGTGTGAGTGTGTCCTCTGTGAGTGTGTCCTCTGTGTGAGTGTGTCCCTCTGTGAGTGTGTGTCCTCTGTGAGTGTGTGCCTGCTGTGTGAGTGTGTCCCTCTGTGAGTGTGTCCTCTGTGAGTGTGTGTCCCTCTGTGTGAGTGTGTCCTCTGTGAGTGTGTGTCCTCTGTGAGTGTGTCCCTCTGTGAGTGTGTCCTCTGTGAGTGTGTGTCCTCTGTGAGTGTGTGTCCCTCTGTGTGAGTGTGTCCTCTGTGAATGTGTCCTCTGTGTGAGTGTGTCCCTCTGTGAGTGTGTCCTCTGTGTGAGTGTGTCCCTCTGTGAGTGTGTGTCCTCTGTGAGTGTGTGCCCGCTGTGTGAGTGTGTCCCTCTGTGAGTGTGTGTCCTTTGTGAGTGTGTGCCTGCTGTGTGAGTGTGTCCCTCTGTGAGTGTGTGTCCTCTGTGAGTGTGTCCCTCTGTGAGTGTGTCCTCTGTGAGTGTGTGTCCCTCTGTGTGAGTGTGTCCTCTGTGAGTGTGTCCTCTGTGTGAGTGTGTCCCTCTGTGTGAGTGTGTCCTCTGTGAGTGTGTCCTCTGTGTGAGTGTGTCCCTCTGTGAGTGTGTGTCCTCTGTGAGTGTGTGCCCGCTGTGTGAGTGTGTCCCTCTGTGAGTGTGTGCCCACTGTGTGAGTGTGTGCCCGCTATGTGTGTCCTCTGTGAGTGTGTGCCCGCTGTGTGAGTGTGTCCCTCTGTGAGTGTGTGTCCTCTGTGAGTGTGTGCCCGCTGTGTGTGTCCTCTGTGAGTGTGTCCCTCTGTGAGTGTGTGTCCTCTGTGAGTGTGTGCCCCCTGTGTGCCCGGGCCTGCCTGAGGGGTGCATGGGGGTGGGGTCCTGAGGCGCTCGGGGGGGCCTCATTTGCGTGACAGGTGTTGGCAGCCCCTCTGGCTGGGCGACGGAGAGGCCGGGTGCTAACTCTCTCTCTCCTTATTGAATCCACCAGCCCTTCGCCGCCTCGGGCCTTGGGGGTGATTAAAAGACACTTCAGCACGCTGGTTATTGCCAATTAACAAACTACACAATAAACAATTAATAAAGCCAGGGAGGGGCGGGGGAGGGGCCTCAGGGCCCACCCGGCCCAGCTCCACACAGGAGCCGCTCCCGGGGGCGCAGAGGGTGGAGGGAGGGGCCAGGAGAGGGCGGGGTCAGCCCACAGGGACGGTGCCCAGCCTCCCGCTGCCCTTGGCCTGCCCAACGCCAAGGACACCAGGGTCACCCTGGAAGAGGGGCTTGACCAACCCCCAGGGACACCCCCCCTGCCCCCACTGCTCCCGGCCTCTCAGCCTGCCAACCCCACCCAGGGCCTCGCCTCCACACGCAGGGCGGTCCCTCTCCCAGGACACCCGCCAGGGAGTGGCCCTGCCCCCGGGGCAGCTTTCCAGGGGACACTGCTGGCCCCTGAGGGGCTTCCAGGGCAGGGGAGGGGGGAAACGCTGAGACAGGGTGCGGGGCGCAGGGGCGCGGGTTTAACCTGCCGATCTCTCCGTGGGTCACGGGGTGTGGGGTGCCCCATGCCACCCACCCAGGCTCCAGGACCACACAGGCCCGGGCTGGGGCTGCAGACTTGGCTCTAAAGGGCAAGGGGACAGGGGCCGGGCCCCACCCGCCGTGTCACACTCACCACAGCCCCACGCGCCTGGCCACACTGCAGCAGCACCACGACCAGGGGCGTGAGGGCCCTGGCCACCTGACTCAGCCGAGAGGGCCCACAGCCTGGAAATAAAGCTTCACCCCTGGCCAATGGAGTTCAGTTTTATGCAATGTTCACATCATGCCCAACAGTGCTCAGGGGTTACTCCTGAGTCTGTGCTCGGGGATTGCTCCTGGTGGGGCAGGAGGGACATATGCCAAGGACGGAACCGGGTGGTAGAAGCAACTACAGGAGCCTTAACCATTGTTGTCTCTCTCTGTCTCTGTCTCTCTCTGTCTCTGTCTGTCTCTCTCATCCAATAATAATATTATTTTGTTTCTTGTCACTCATTTAAAAAAACAAAAAGTCCCTTTTGCCCATAAACCATATAAAAACGGGTGGTGGGGCCCAGTTTGGCCCACAGACCAGTTTGCGAGCCCCAGGCAAGGCTTTCGGAACCCTTGGGGACGCTCTGAGATCTCGAGGGGCGGGTGCTGGCACTGCGATCCCCTCGCAGAGTCCGGACTAGCCCTGGGCACCGCCCCAGAGAGGCGGCTCTGCCCCCAGCTGGGCCCAGGGGGTGCCTGTCACCTGGGGCTTCCAGAGGCTCGAAAGGGACAGATTCGGGAGCAGCTGAGTTTGTCTCCACCCGCCTGCCCGCTCCTAGGGACAGTAACGGTTTCTGAGCACTCTCCAAGGGTGTTTCTCGGCACACGCCCGGCCTCCTGGCCTGCTGCTGCCTTTGGACATGACCCGGGGAGGGAAGGGCTGGGCTGGGCGTGCCGAGGTCGCTCGGGCGGCTGAGAAGCGAGTCAACAGGGCCGTGTCCTAGCTCTGGTGCTCTGGGGAATCCCGGTGCAGTCGGGGCCACGCAGCCTCACTGCGGCAAACCGCTGCTGGGGAAGGCAGCGCCTCAGGCAGGAGGGTTGGGGCGGCCGGCAGAAGCCCGCCCAGCTCTGGCCGCCTGCCTCGGCTTCCCCAGGTGCCTCGTCTGTCTGACCAAGCTGGACCATCAGAGGAGCAGAGCTGCCCCCAGCCCCACCCATCGGGCACAAGAGGAAACAAAAAAAGGAAAACTTTCTCTCTCTCTTTTTTTTTTTTTACTTTTTGGGTCACACCCGGCAATGCTCAGGGGTTACTCCTGGCTCTGCACTCAGGAATTACCCCTGTCGGTGCTCAGGGGACCATATGGGATGCTGGGAATCGAACCCAGGTCGGTCGCGTGCAAGGCAAACGCCCTACCTGCTGTGCTATCGCTCCAGCCCCAACTTTCTCATTCTTGCACCTTCACCCCTCACCAAATCCTGTTCTGTTTCTGGGGAGCCCTCCCAAACCCTCCCCAAACCCTCCCTACTGCCCCGCCCCCGCTGCCACCACTTAGCCGGCCTGGGGGTGCAGCCAGCCCCAGTGCTCTGCACCCAGAGGTTTGGGGAACCCACTCAGACCCCCGTGGTCCCACCAGCCCTAGGGTGGGCCCAGACCGGGTCACCTCGCTCGATCCTTCCCCGACCCTCTCCTCCTCACAGGTCAAGCCCACTCTCCTTTAGCTGTTAGGCGTTACAGACCCCCACCCCATCCCTGGGAGACCCCAGAGTCCCGACTGTGTTTGTGTAGGGAGGGGGTGTATCTTCGCTGCCCCTGGGCTCAGCTGACAGGGAGCGCCGCCCTTCCTTCCACGGGGCGTCAGCCACACGCCAGCCGCTCTCCCAGAACCCGAGACTGTCACCCACTGAAGTTCAGATCATTTCAAATCCCATTATAATTGCGGCAGGAATCTTGAAATGCCATTTATGCTCAACCCGACTTCCAAATGATGGTGGTTTCATTAGTACCACTGCTCAATCTTATTATTTAGCGCATTAATAAAGAAGCACATATATTACTCCATGGCAATTTTTTCTTAATATTTTGATAACTGCATTTGAATATAATTGGTTTCCTTTGAATCTTATAAATTTTATTGTGTGCACTTACAAATGTTATTCTGAGAAGGGGTCCACAGTTTCCCCGGAACCAGGGGAGCGTCGGCACGGCAGGTGGGGAGCCTGTTTCCAGAACAGTCGTGGCCACGCCCCAGCTGAGACTGGGGTCGGGGGGCAGGGGTGGGGAGGTTAACATCCCGCGTTCTTGAATGTTCATGTGAGTGTCGGGCTGGAGAGCACAGTGGGCAAGGCCCTTGCCCTGCACACAGCCCCCTGGCACCACACAGGGTCGCCCAAATCTGCCAAGAGCAAGTCTGAGCAGAGCCAGGTGCGACCCCAAAAACAAAAAAAAAGTGAGTGGAAGGAAGGAGTGGGGAGGAGGGTGCAGAGAGGAAGGGAGGCGGAGAGAGTGTGTGAGTCTGCCCACGGCAGAGCAAGCCACAGGACACACCCAATACGGCATTTCGGGGACATCGTGGACCCCCACCAGGTCCCAGGTCCCCAACTGTGAGACGGGGAAAATCACTCCGCCTACCATGGGCTGTACATTGCAAGGGTGACACACAGCTGACCTTGGGACTAGGGTGCTGTAAAGTGGCCAGGCACGAGCCTTGCGTGTGAGCCCCTGGGCCCGGTCCTGCCCCCCCCCCCAACACACACACACAGAACATTCCCGGCACAGCACCCACAACCATTTTTTAATATACAAGTGCAGACCCGGGGCTAGAGCGAGGGCACAGCAAGCAGGGCCTTCGCCTTACATGTGGCCGACCCACGTTTGATCTTCAGCTTCCCGTCTGGCCCCTCCAAGAACCGCCAGGAGGGACCTCTGAGAGCAGAGCCAGGAGTAGCCCCCGAGCTCTGCCGGGCACGGCTCCCCCAAAATAAAAGGAAAGGAAACTTAGAATGCAGAGCAGAGCGAGGGCTCTGTGGCTTGAGCACGAGCTCGGCACCCCGCAGGCCGGGTGCAGGTCCAGCTCTGCGTGGCCGCCACGTAAGAACCACACGGGCCCCTGGGCACGCGCCCAGCGTACACACGCACCACACAGCCCGGCTTGGAGCAACTCGGCCTCCGCTCCCCCGTTGGTCTCTGCGAGGGGCTGCGCCCAGGACTGAGCACCCCCAGACCCGGGCATCCACGCGGGTCCGCACACCGACTCCCAGCAGGCGCCCGTGATGGCTAGAGGCAGAGGTGGAGGCAGAATGGGACCTTCGGCCGCACTGCGGTACATGGGGTGGGGGCACACGCGACTGGCACGCGCTGCTGCCTGGGACCTGCCCACACGCTTGTGGTGAGTCGGGTCAGGAGGCAAAGGCCAGACCCAGAGCTCGCCCCTGCGGACATCCGGGGCGCCCTAGGGACAGCCCCTTCCCTCGGGCTGGGGGGTCTGGTTGACCGCCTGGGCTCCGTCTACACGGCCAGGGTACGAGAGAGCAGGCCCCGGAGATGCCCGCCGAGCCCCTCCGCTGCTGCTGGCTGCTGTCGGGGCGGGAGGGCCACACCCAGCTGGGCTCAGGGTCAGTCCTGCGAGTGCCCGGGGTCAGTCCTGCGGGTGCCCGGGGTCACTCCTGCGGGTGCTCAGGGGCCTGTGCAGCGCCAGGTCAACCCGGCTGGCTGTGGGCAAGGCCAACGCCCAGCCCGCTGTGACCTCGTGAGCCCCCTCTGCGCGTGTGTCTGGGCCATTAGCAAGGGGCCCGCCTGGCCAGGCCCGTCCCGGTTCCAGGCTGAAACCCCGGCAGGGCTGCACCCTGCCCTTCCTGCCGCACCCCCCCCCACCCTCGGCACGCGTGGTGCTGCGCTCTGAGGCGGCGGAAAGGGTCCCCGGGGGAGCAGAGGGCATGGACAGATGCGCTGGCAGTGCCACGGGGGGGGGGGGCGGGGGACTGCCCAGGCTTCACCGCAGGCTCCGGGGGCTCGAGGCAAAGCCGGGGCTCCTAGGGCCAGTGGCCGCTGCTGGGCCCAGAGTCCCGTCACTCCCCTGCCCCGTCCTGCCAGCCTGACCAGGCCAGCGGTCTCCTCGGGACCCTCCCAGCCACGTCCAAGCTCTCAGCTGGGCCACGCTCTACTGTGACCTGACCTAGGTCGGAGGCAGCGGGTGGGGGGCAGTAGGTGGGGGCAGTGGGTGGGGGGCAGCGGGTGGGGGGCAGCAGGTGGGGGGCAGTAGGTGGGGGCAGCAGGTGGGGGGCAGTAGGTGGGGGCAGCGGGTGGGGGAGTTGGTGGGGTAGCGGGTGGGGCGGCGGGTGGGGGCAGGGGTGGGGGCAGGGGTGGGGCAGTGGGTGGGGGCAGGAGTGGGGGCAGAGTGTGGGGGCAGGGGTGGGGGCTGCCTCCAGGCTCCCCTTCTCCCTCTCCCCTCCCCTCCGTTCTGTCGTCACTGCGGTGCGGCCCTGTGAGCCTGGTGCTGGCACAGAGACTGCTCTGGCCTCGAGTTGGTCGAAGAGCTTGAACACGCTGGTTCTGGGGCCCCGGAGAGCTCATGGTACTGGGCCGGGGGCCCCAAAGAGCAGAGTCGTGGGGAATCACACCCAGCACGTGGAGCGGTGCTGGGTCAAACCCGCAGCCTCCGGCCCGCAAGGTGTCCCCTGCGCCACCCCAGGCCCAGGTCAGTCCCCGAGGGCAGGTTACCAGGGGGTGGGGGCGTCTCCTCACTCTCGGCTGCTGAGAATCCACGTGTGGCCCTGCAGGCACGTGCACACGTGGTGTTGACATGCATGTCCTCATGCACAGGCAGGCACGCACCTGTCATGAGGGGGTGCCCATGAAAGGGTGAGGCACATGCCACGGACACACGCACATGTATGTGCAGACATGCACACACGCCTGCTGGCTGCAGGGCTCAGGTCACGGGCAGAGCTGTTTCCCCCGCCCGGGAGGCTGCTGTGCAGGAGAGGCTTCTCCCAAAGGTGCTCCCACCAGTCGGGGAGGGAGGGGGGCGGAAGCAGCACCTTATTTAAATGCAAATGACTGAAATACAACTTTCTTTATTAAAATGCAAATTGCCCTTCAGTCTCTGGCACCTCCGGAGTGCCAGAGCCGGGAGCACAATGGGGAACAGAGCGGCAGGCCGGGCACCGGGATGGCTCCCCGAAGCCTGTGTGGACATCGGGACAGAGGTGGCCTGGAGGGGCCGGCCGGGCTGCTGGCCGACAGGCGAGCGGACACTGTTGCCTGAGTGAGGGCAGAGGTCTGCAGCGCAGCCCCGAGGCCTGGCCCGGCACGCAGGGCATTCCCCCCTGGCCCGCTGCCCGGCCCGGCACGCTCCGTGCTCTCCTGACGAGCCTCGCTCCTGCCATTTGTCGCTTTGCCAGCGGGTGGGGCAGACGGCCTCTGGGGCGGGCGGGGGGGGGGGGCCCGGCGGGGAGCAGGGCCAGCTCTGAGCTCATCCTGGTGAGCCCCCCTCCCGCTGCCGCCCCTCGCCAGGCTGGAGGGCCCGGAACCAGGCCACGTCCTCCGGGAAGAGGCCGGCACACGTCCTGTCACACCGACACCGACACCACCGCTGGCAGGACGTCACCTGCAGGGGGCGCCTCGTCGGAACTGGCACTGTAGGGGCTGGAGGCACCAGGACCCCAGACTCCCCTCCCTCTCCCACCCTCCCGGGACCCCAGACTCCCCTCCCTCTCCCACCCTCCCGGGACCCCAGACTCCCCTCCCTCTCCGCACCCTCCCCTCGACCTCACCTCTCAGCCCCTCAGCCCCATTTCTCCACTTAGTCCCCCCCTCCCCCCGCCCCTGCACCCTGGCCTCAGGCATCCATTCTCCCCCCCTTTCTCCTGGGGCTCACACTGTCCCCGACTCCTTCCTCCCTGGGTCCGAGGAGGGCCCCCGCAGTCACCTGCACCCAGAAAGGTGGGCTGGGCCCCCGCCAGCTCGGGGCCGGGCTGGCACGTGCTGAGCCGGGCCGGGGGAGGGTCCCGGCTCCCTCCATCTGCCGAGCTCCGGATATAGGCTGCACAGCCCGGGCGCGAGCGGGGAAGCAGAAGGCACCGGGAGCGGGAGGGCGCCAGGGCTGCTTCCTCCGTATAAATAGGCCCGTCTGTCGCCCCGGGGGCGGGCGGCTTCCTGGGGGCACTTCTGATGTCATCAGCTCCCAGCCGAGCCTCGTGGCGGGAGGCGGGACCCTCCGGGATGGCTCAGTCGGGGGCCACCAGCGCTGACGGTCCTGGCCTCTACCGCAGCCCCCCAACCTCCGGGTGCGGCTGCACGCCGGACCCCCTTCCCACGCCCCCCCACCCAAAGGCCTGCAGGGCAGAGCCCAAGCCCCTCGGCCCCACGTCCGGCTCTCTGGAGGGGCGCATCCAGCAGGACCCTGGGCCCCCGCGCCTGGCCCCGACCCCGTGCCCGCACCCTGCCCCAGACGGCCGCGCCCGACCCGGGCCCGCGCTGCCCACGTGAGGGAGCCCCAGAGACCTGTGCTCCAGCGCCCGCCCCTGCCCGCCCCTGGGGTGTGCCCGGCTCAGCTCCCGGCAGCGGGGGCTCAGGCGGGGGAGGGCGCCGCCTCGGGCCGTGCCAGGGTCCACTCAACCACACGCACGACCACACGCACAGGGGCTGAACGTCGGGGGTCCCCTCAGGCCTGGGGCCCCAGGGCCAGCGCCAGGCCAGGCCCTCTGCCGCTTGGCCCCCGGGCCTGCTGAGGACAGAGCCGGAGCCCCCAGCTCCCAGGAAGTGCGTCCCACCGGGCGCCACTCCCTGCCTGGTGCTCAGCATGGCGAGGCCTCTCCTCTCCCCCACGGCCCGCGCCCGGCTGCCCTGCACAAGGGCCCCCGGCCGTGCCCCCCTCCCAGACGCAGGACGGCACAGATCCGCCTCCTGCGGGGTGGGGGCACGTCGGATGTGTCAAGGGCCCCTTGCTTCCCAGAAACTGACTCTCCCCATCTGTGCAATGGAGCCATCGGCTGTGCCCCGCCGACCCCCACCCTGGCCTGGATCAGGAGAGAGGCTTGACAGAGAATCGCGGGAGGGGTCTCCCCCACCCGCCCCCATCCCAACCCTGGTCTCAAGCCAGGCTCGAGGCCGCCCATGCCTGATGCAGGGCTGCCGCCGCCCCAGCTTGTCGGCTGCTCCCTCTCTGGGCTCCAGAGACTCTGCCTGCAGCCAGCGCCCTGCGTCCTCCCGGGGTCACGGAGCCAGACCCTGAGCCGGCACCCCCTCGGGGGCCGGAGCTCCCGGGGGGAGAGTCAGCGCAGGCCGGCCAAGGCCACGGCCTCTGCCGAGGCAGCTCCGACAGCACAAATATGTCCTTAATATTCAATTAGTATTTACCCACCGCACACGGCAATTACACCATTGACTCCCGATGAAGTGCCTGGCTAATTAATGAACGCGCTCGAGCGGCCGCCAGCACTTCTCCGCCGTGCGAGCGTTAGGATAATAGCGCAGGGACGCCAGGACGAGCCTGGGGCTGCCGGGGGGCGGGTGCGGGTGCTGGGCTCTCTGGGCTCCAGATGCGAGCCTGGCGCGGAGCAGGTGCCCGTAGGCGGGCTCTGGGTGGGCAAACACACCAGCCGGCTGCCAGGGAGAGGCCTGCGGGGTCTCTGCACCAGTGGCCCCCGCTGGCCACGCGCCCCCTCCCCAGGCCCTGTGCGTCCCCTGGGGCTCCCCGGTTTTCACCTCTCCCTGCCCCCCAGCCTGGGCGGCCCCCGCTGCCAGTCCCGGTGCCCACCGAGCCTACAGCGGGCACCAACACGAGAGTCCAGCAGCCGGGGCTCACGTGGACCCTCCAGGTACAGGCTGTGTGGCCCCGGCAAACTCCCCTGCCAGTGCAGCCTCAGTTTCCCCAATCTAGGGGGGACGACCAGGCAGGGACCCGGAGCTCCACTCGCCCAAACCGCCCCACTGTGGCGGCTGGAGCCCCAAGGCCGCTCGGGGCTCACTTGCTTCCCCCCACCCCAGCCACAGGGTGACTGTTGGCCGGGCCCTGCACCCCCGCCAGGCTCTGGCCCTCCCTTGGGACCCCAGCCTGGGTCATGGCTGGCACTGGAGGAAGCAGTCTTGCCAAAAGCTCGAAAGGACGTGGCCCCAGGACCCTGTTACAGAAATGGGACCAAGAAACAGGCGCAAAGGCTTGAGACCAGAGGAGAGCCAGCCCGAATCGGGCTCGCGGACTCGAGAGGCCAGAGGAGAGCCAGCCCTAATCGGGCTCGCGGACCAGGCCCGGTGAAGCCAAAATGGGCTGAGCCCTGAACGCAGATCTTACATAGGTTAGACACGGGGGACACGGAGTCTCTGGAGCGATTTTCTCGTGGGACATGCAAACTGTTGCTGACACACCCAATGACTGGCCCGACCAGTGATCTGAGCGGCGTCTTCGATCCCCTGTTGGACTCTCCGTTAGGTTCCACCGAGGCACTGAGCTCCGACCCACTTCCTGCCCCGGCAACCAGACGGCCCCATCCCTCCTGCTCCCTTCTGGCCATAACCCGTGACTTAGGGCCTGTTCGTTTCTCCCGGCTCCTGGGATGGTCGCTCGGAAGCCCTGCCCCTGGCGTCCTGCAACCGCACCTGACTTCCCGCTACCCAGCCCCCCGCGGGAGGGGCTCCCTCACACGCCTGCAGGAGGGTGGGAGCTGGGGGAGGCAGTGCCCAGGGCAGGAGCCACGGCTGCCACAGATGGGCAAGGCCACAGGCTTGAGCTCAGTGTCCCCCAGGGGCGGGTGGTACCCAGCCCGTGCCAGCCAGCACTCCCTCCTTAGCCCATCCTGGATTCTGGGGCACCAGCCCAAAGAAGACCCTCCCGTCCAGTGGGAGGGCGCCACAGCAGGCGGGAGAGGCGCCGCGCCCGCCCTACCAGCCTTGCCTCAGAAGGTGCTGCTAAGGTGTGTGTGACAGGCAGGAGCAGGCGCGGGGTGGAGCTGAGTTCCGTTGCCTTGGTTAGTTTGGGGTCACACCCGGGCTGGCTCCTCATTGTGTTCAGGGGTCAGGCTTAGCTGTGCCCAGGGCATCTTACGGGGTGCTGGAGATCAGCCTCCAAGGGACTGCAAGCCAGGCAGGCACTACCCACTAAGCTATCTCTGTGGCCCTCGGGGGTGGAATCTTCCAGAACATTGGCAGTCGGCCTGTGGGGCAACTGGGGGGTGGGCTGTCCCCAGGACAGTGGAGTCTCAGGACATTTGGCTGTGCAGAAAGGGAGGCGGGTCCCAGTGGAGTGAGGGCGGACCCCACTGGCTCCACAGGGCCTGGCCAGCTGGACCTGCATCAAGTGCCGGGAACAAGAAAGAGATGCCACAGGTGCTGTGGTCGGGAAAGCAGGGTGGGGTGGGGTCATCTTCCTCCCATGCTGTCTGCTTCCTCCTGGGAAAGCCTGGAGGGAGCCAGGAGGAGGTGGTGGCCGCTACAGGGGATCCAGGCAACCTCGCCCCAGCCTCCAGACCCCCGTCTCAGGATGAACTTTTAAAATGTGCTACTTTATCTGTGGCACTGTGAAGTGCAATACTGCTTGTGACAGGGTTTCACGCATAGTCTGCCAGCTCCACACTCTCCACCAGTGTCTCAGGGACCCCACCCCCAACACACAGAATGCAATCCTCAACTAATGGCTCTTATGGGGGGCATGAGGTTGTCCCACTTGGAGGCAGGAAGTGGCAGCAGCTCTCCTGGTGGGCAGGTTCTGCAGTGTGGGGTCCCTTGGAACCGTTCCCAGGGTCCCAGCAGTTCTCTGGCAGCTAGGAAGAGGCAGGGAGGCCGGAGTGGCCTCAACAAGAGGGCCCCATGGCCGGGCCCCGAGTAGTGGCTGCGGCTCTGATTTGAGAGGACCCTGGGGAATCCGCTCAACTCGTGCGTGGCCTGGGGGAGCGGGAGGGGAGTAAGAGGCACTGAAGCAGGCCCTGGCTGAGAGGGAAGGAAGGGCAAAGTGTGGGGGCAAGGCAAGCACGGATTCTAGGCTGGCTCCTTTGCTTGGGGCCTTCGGGGCTGTCCAGGTGGAGGATCCGAGCAGCTGGGAGCCCGGAGGGCATGCTCAGCCGACTAGTACAACCCCCACCCCGATTCCTTTCTCATCCCCAGGGTGGCAAAGAGGCGAGGCACCACCGTGGGCTCTGAGGGCCTCACCAAAGCACCAAAGATCCATTTTCCCAATAGACACACCCTCCTTTCCTTCTGCCTGTGGAGCCAGCCCTTATCCCTTGGTAAAACTCTCACCTCCTCCAGGAAGCTGGCCTGGCTTGATTAGCGACCCCACACTGAATTTCATCTCCTTCGCTTTACCCCAGCCCTGAAGCATTTGAATCTTAATCTCGTGTGTGTGTGAGAGAGAGAGACAGAGACAGAGACAGAGAGACAGAGAGAGACAGAGACAGAGAGACACAGAGAGACAGAGACAGAGAACGAATAGACAGACCCAGCTGAGGACAGGGTCAGGGCTCCCTGCATTAGACGGGGCTCCCCGGGACGCTGAGGACCCAGGGCCTGGGCCTTTCCCGGCACAGCTCCTGTGCTTCAGAGACCCTCTCTGCGGCCCTCCCACCATATCGTGTAGGTGAGGCCCCGGCAAGGACCCGGGCTCTGTCCACATAGCAAAGGTTCTCTGAGTCATTTCCTGCCGTATGTGTGAGGAGGGACCCTCCCTCCTGCCCTGCTGACAAACCCGGGCGGGGGATAATCTCCAGCCCCAGTTATTCCCCGCAGCACCCCTGCCCTGGCCCGGGCGTGCCCCTCCTCCCCCACGCCTCCTCACCAGGCTCCCCCCTCCCCCCCCATCTGTGGCTGGGAGGGCCCTTACAGAAGGGCCTTGTGGGAGTTGGAATAAAGCCAGCGTGTCGGGTCACTCAGTGACCCATGACTGCTGTTTCTCCGTGCCAGCTGCCTGAAAGCCGAGGGGGCGAGGAGGCTGGGGTGGGGGATGAGGTGGCACAGCCCTCAGAGCAGGGGTTCTGAGTGTCCACTACACTGTCGTGGCATCCGTTAGGGAGGAGCACTGGCCCTGGGCCCAGAGTCACTCCCCTCTCTGGACCTCAGCCCCTGTCCCGTCACTCAGGGGCTGTGCCAGGCAGCTGCCCACGCCAGGGCCGGACACAAGCCGGGCTCTCGGGACGTGCCCTGAGCTCAGGACGGACCGTGGATGGAAGAGAAGCCGAGACGGGCCGCGGGCGCCCAGCGCTGTCCCTTCTCGGTCACGGGGCCTCTCTGAGGCGAGGGTGAGGTGGAGGCGGCCAGACGCAGCTTTCGAAGAGGACAAAGGGAGGGTCCGGCAGGCCGGGACCTGGGGACGCCTGCGTGTCTGCCGCCGGGAGCTGAGCGGCCAGGGGAAGCGGGGAGGGCGGGAGAAAGGCCGCAGCCGGCCTCGGAGGCTGCCATGTCCGCTCTGCCCGGAGAGCAGCCCTGGATGTGCCGTCTGCCCAGGGAGTCCCCCGCCAGGCACGCCCTGGGGAACCTGCCCCCCACCACTGGTCAGAGGGAGGCCAGAGCTCAGTGCCAACCGTCCACGGGCTCTGCGGGGTGTGACCTAAAACAAAGCAAACGACAGTGGTGGCCTTGGAGAAGGGCCAGCACCGGGTGTTGTCTCCATCAGATGCCAGACGCCGGCCCGAGAGGGGGAGCAAGCTGGGTCCTGGAGGTGCAGGGGGGAAGCCAAGGGGCAGGGCTGGGCCGGAGCGCCACAGGAGAGCGGAGGGCCCCTGCTCGCCCGGGCAGACCTGGGTTCCATCCTGGGGTCTCCCGAGTCCCCCTGAGCAGTAATTCCTGAGTGCAGAGCTAGGTGTGACCCCTGAGCATTTCCAGGTGTGCCCCCAAACAAAAACAAACAACGAAAAGGTGTTTGGCTTTCCCCTCTGACAGGAAACATAACACAGGGGACAAAAAGCAGTCGGATCACAGGAGGGAAGTTCTAATCCATATTTATCAATAATCGCACTCACTGTAAGTGATCTAAACATACCAATTTAAGGTCAGAGGTCGCCAGTGCGGGTTAAAGCAATAACCAGGACTGCCCTGTATGTTAATAAACACGCTGTATGATTGCAAAAAAGATGCATTGTAAAGGATGGGCAAGATAACAGGAAGAGAGCTAAAGCCACCATATATATATATATATATATATACATATATATACATATATGTATATATATATATCTGACAAGTTTGATCTGAGAGCAAGAAAAATTACCAGGGAGAGGAATGACATTTTATAATGATAAAAGGGTCAATTCACCGAGAAGACACAACACTTGGAAATGTGGATGCACTTAACAACAGAGCTTGACGCACAGAAAGAAAAAACAGACCAAAATGAACAAAGAAATAGACAAAAATCTGCCATCAGAGTTGGAGATTTCAGCGCTCTCGGCAGTTCTTAGGAAAAAGAGACAGATCAGTCGAGACGTGAACCTGAGTGACGCCACCAACAAACTGGTTCTGGGGACAGACCCCTCCCCCGGCAAAGGCACAGCACAGGGGGGCTCGGAATCCGGAGGCCAAGGCAGGACACGTCCTGGGTCATAAAACAAGTTTTTAAAAGTTGAAGCCATCCAGTCTGTGTTCTCTGGTCATAATAAAATTCAAAGTTGGTAACAAAAGGAGGCTGGAAATGTCTGAACATTGCAATAACACGACACAGCAAGGCGCCAGAATGGCAGTACAGCGGGGAGGGCATTTGCCTTGCATGCAGCCTACCCGGTTCAACCCAGATTCTGTATGCCCCACCCCCAGGGTACTGCCTGAAGTGATTCCTGAGTGCAGAGCCAGGAGTAACCCCTGAGCATCACTGGGTGTGGCCCCAAAACAAAACCCACAATGATCTACGGTCAAAACACACACCCCAAGGGGAGTCAGGAGACAGGGAGACTGAGCAAACGCCCAATTACAGCAGACCACAGTGGTGAGCTGAAGCTAGCCCTGGGCTTAGAGGGCATCTGTAGCATTAAAATAGTGACTTTGGAGAAAAGCGTCGACTCAAGGGCCCGGGGCCTGGGCACTGGCTCTGTTGCAGAGCGCCTGTCACTCAGGCTCGATCCCCCGACACTGCACACAGCGCCAATGCAGCCGTGGCACCGCCCTTGGCACCGCCATTGGCACCTTGGATGCCACAAGTGTCTGACCACCCCCCAGACATCACTTTAATGAGGACAGCAACAATGAAAGGAAAAGGACAAAATAGCCAGTGAAGTTGGAAAAGCTCCATCTGTGTTGGGGAGATACAGCGCAGGAGGGAAGACACTTGCTTTGCGGGTGCGGCCACCCCAGGCCGGATCCTACAGCACCACGCAGGGGTCCCCCAGCCAGGAGTGATCCCTGAGACCAGTCGGGTGTTGCCCAAGAACAGGGACCGAAAAAACCCAGTCAACCCAGGGTTCACCTGGAGAGGCTAGAAATCAGGGTGGGGAGGCCAGAGCAAAATAAGCCTGAGGCAAACCAAGAAGGGAGTGAAGGCGGCTGCGAGGCCGTCGGAAACAGGAGGGGGAAGGAAGGGGGGGTGGGAAGCCCGGGAAACAGATTTTTAGAAAGGATCAATATAATTGATAAATCAAAATGGCAAAGGGGGGAAAAAAAGGACACAAACGGCCAATATTAGAAATGAAATAGGTGCATCACTCCAGACCCCGTCATTAGAAGGATCATGAGAGAATACTATTACAACTGTTTTTCGCACATTAAATTAACACCACCAATGGAATTACCAATTTCTCGGAAACCACAAAGCACTGATACTCACTCAAGAAGAAAGAGATAATGTGAAGAGTTCTATATCTAGTAAAGAAGTTGAATTTGTAATTTAAAACCTTCCCAAACTAGATAGCTTCACTGGCAATTTTTACCAAGCCCTTAAAGAAGAAAGAACACCGATTTCTTCTATAAATAAACTCTAGAATATAGACGAGGGAACATTTCCCAACCTATTTTAGGAGACCAGCATTATCCCGGTGCCCAAACAACATAGATAACAAAAGGAGAGGGCCCTGGATTAACTCTATGGTAGAGAGCCCCACCTTGCAGACCTGAGGTCAGCACCCCCAGTGTGTGTGTGTGCGCACGTGCACACACACACACACACACACACACACACACACACACCACGTTCAATTAGACAGCATTGTCACTTGGTAATCCCCCATACCACAGCAAAGTATGTAATCTCTTGGTGCACTGTAGCCAGATACATGCACACCCCACATCTAGAGCTTGGAACCCCAAGGCCGGAGAGATAGAACAGTGGGGAGGGTGCTTGCGTTGCACGCAGTCGACCCAGGTTTAATCCCCAGCATCCCGTCTGGTCCCTGGAGCAGAGCCAGGAATGATTCCTGTGTTCAGCGAAAGGAGGAGCCCCTGAGCATCATCGGGGTGGTCTTAAGACCAAAAAATATATCACTGTATCACTGTTATCCAATTGTTCATCGATTTACTCAAGCAGGTGCCAGTAACGTCTCCATTCGCCCCAGCCCTGAGATTTTAGCAGCCTCTCCTCACTCATCTTTCCCAACGATTGGGGGATTCTTTCAGGGTCAGGGGAATGAGACCTGTCATTGTTACTGTTTTTGGCATATCGAGTACGCCACGGGCAGCTTGCCAGGCTCTGCCGTGTGGGCAGGATACTCTCAGTAGCTTGCCGGGCTCTGTGAGAGGCGTATATATTTATTTCCCTCTATAATGATGTGTCCAGAAATATGTTCACTCATGTGTGAGGCTCGGCCCAAGCGTGTGGAAAGTGGCCTGGAGCATGGTGGTGGTTGGGTAGTGGAGGTCGGCTGCCGGGGCTGGGTCCCTTGGGGCGGGGAGGGCTCTCACCCACCCCACTCTGGGTCGCCCCGAGTGAAAACAGCCTGGCACAGAGTCCAGTGGCATGGTTATGGGGCCTCATTTTATGCTCCCTCCCGGGAGAAGCAGCCGTGAGTTCTGGACGGTGGTGGATGAGGAGATTATCTGGCCCGGCAGGAGGTGGCTTATGGGTGACCCCTGGGTCACCGGAGACTGGGGGAAGCAGGCAGAGAATCTCTGCTCCTGGTCCCGTTGGTCCCAGAGTCCAAGATCACAAAAAATATATAAAAATTTAAAAATAAAGTGTGCAACCCCTGGTCAAAGCAATGACAAAGGGAAGAGAAGACAAATGGAGGGTAAAATAAAATAATTTTTTAAAGAAAGGCTTTTTCCGCTCTAAAGAAGCCTGCTCTCTCTCCTCCATCCCTCCCTCCCTCCCTCTCTCTCTCTCTTTCTCCCTCCTTCCCCCCTCACATTTATTTAAGTACATTTCCTTAAATAGAATTACTTTGCTTCACAAAAGAAAAGGAAATACAGACCAATATTCTTCCTCATCATAGACACAAAAATACTCAGCAAAATATTAGCAAATATAATTCTACTGTATAAAAATGAATACTATATTATGAGCAAGCGGGGCTTATCCCAGAATGTAAGTCCATTATTTAAAAACCCATCATTGTAACCATATTAGTACGAAAAAGGGGAAAACTGCAAGATCATTTGAGAGAGGAAAAAGCATTTGACTCTCTTTGATGTTTATTCATAATAAAAAGCTCCTGGCACATCAGGAATAGAAAGGAACTTCCCAATCTGGTTTTGAGAGAGAGAGAGAGATATTTACAATCTGGCTGGTTAGCTCAGGTGGTTAGAGCATCGTGCTAATAAAAAAAATTTTTTTTTGTTTGCCTGGATTTTTCAGATTCCACATGTGAGTGAACTATCTAATAAGTTACTCTTCATTTTCTTATTTCACTTAGCAAAATCACTTCACACCCCATCCTTGTTAACCTCACCTTTACATATACATATATATATATACATATATATATATATATATTTTTAATTGAATCACCGTGAGCTACAACAAAACTTTCATGTTTGAGTTTCAGTCATACAATGATTGAACACCCATCCCTCCACTGGTGCACATTCCCCACCACCAATGTCCCCAGTACCCCCCCTTTCCCACCCTCCCCTGCCTCCATGGCAGACAATATTCCCCATACTCTCTCTACTTATGGGTATTACAGTTTGCAATACAGATACTGAGAGGCTGTCATGTTTGGCCTTTTGTCTGCTTTTAGCAGACGTCTCCCAACTGGAGTGATCCCTCCAGTTCTCTGTATTTAAAGTTGTCTAGGAAGTTCTCACCAATTCAGTGAGGGACAACAATTGAAAAGGCAGAAATAAAACATCCCCCTTTGCCAACAGGATTTTCTATGCGGAAAATATGGAATCTATCCCAAAAGCTCTCAGAATAAATAAATGAATATAGCATTTGCCAAATACAAGGGAGACACCCAGAAAGCGCCGTATTTCCATCTAAAATGAATGAACTCTAGAAACCCCCAAATTGAACAATACTATTTATAGTAGTTACCAAAATGAATTTATTAATAAGGTATTAATGTCACAGATATGCAGAATCTTGGTACTGAAAACTAAATGTTAATGAACAAAATCAGAGACCTACCTGAATGGAGAGACGTACTATGTTCATGGACTAGAAGAGTCAGTGTAGTTTAATGTCAATTCCTTCCCATCAGAACTCTAGTGGCCGGGCGGGTGTCTCGCACACGGCTGAAGCGAGTCCAGCCCCCAGAGCCCCACAGAGTCCCCCCCCAGCCCTGCCAGGAGTGACCTTGATGCAGAGGCAGGAGTGAGCCTTGAGTCCACGTGAGAGGCTCAAACACAAACAAACAATTCTCCTGCGGACTTTTGAGGTATTAGAGAACTTATTCTAAAAGGTAGATGGAAAGACAACAAAACAATAAAAACCAAAATGATTTTGAAGAAGAAAAAATTGGATGACTCACACAACTTGACTTTTAAAACCACAACAATAAGGGCCCTGCGGCTCTCGCGGGACCTGCCGTGGTCAGAGGCGCGGGACGGGAAGCCCAGATACAGAGGCCACAGACGGTCAGCTCGCTCTGTCGCCACGGCAAGTCAGTGGGCAAAGGACAGTCTTTCCAGACAGTGTTGGACCCAAAATGGGATCCATATGCAAAAAAGGAGAAAGAACCTCACCCTGAATCTCATAAGTTATATAACATTCACTCAAAGGGAATCGTAAATCTAATTTCAATTATAAAACTCTAAAACTTTTAGAAGAAAATATAGGAGAAAATCAGCAGAACCTGGAGTTCGACTGAATTCTCAGTGTCCCGAAAGCACAAACCATAAAAGAAAAACATTAAAAAAGTGACTTTCATCAAAACAAAAAACTGAAAGGCACTATTCAACAAAAGGACGGGCTCCAGACTGGGAAAAGCGTTTGCTAATTATATCTGACAAAGGACTTGTATAGAATATATGAAGAATTCTCAAAAGTCATCAGTGAAAAAAATTGTTTTAAATATTTAAATAGGAAAAATACTTTCATAAGTTATTCACCAGAGAGGCTATCTGAATGGCAGGTGTATCCTGTCAGCTAAAGATGTCCAACATCACTGGCCTCTGGAGGAAAGTAAATTGAGGTCACAGTAAAATAGAACCACATACCTATGGAACGGTGAGAATAAAAAATACCCAGTGCAGGTAAGGATATGGAGTGACTTAAATTCTCAAGCACTGCTGGTGAGATGTGTTTAGCCATTCCAGAAAAAGTTTTCTGATAAAGTTAAAAATATGCAAATATCAATATGGCCCAGACATCGCACTCCTGAATATCTGAGAAACGAAATTTCATCTTCACATGGACGGCTGTAGGGAAGTGTTTCCAGCGGCTGGATTCCTGATCAGGGACCCTGGAAACCGATCATACAGAGGTTAAGGCACCTTAGCCTGCACACGACTGATGGCACTTCAATCCCTGGCCCCATAATCAGTCCCCTGAGCACTGTCAGGAGTAAGCCCTGAGCACAGAGCCAGAAGTAGCCTTGCGTTTTCAGCCAGGCATGGCCTGAAAACCGGAACTAATAATAATAATAGCACTGTCGTCATGTTGTTCATCGATTTGCTTGAGCGGGCACCAGTAATGTCTCCATTGTGAGACTTGTTGTTACTGTTTTTGGCATATTGAATACGCCACGGGGAGCTTGCCAGGCTCTGCCATACGAGCGGGACACTCTCGGTAGCTTGCCGGGCTCTCCGAGAGGGACAGGGAAAGTGAACCCGGGTCAGTCGCATGCAAGGTAAACGCCCTACCCGCTGCACTATCGCTCCAGTCCAATAATAATAATAATAAAATAAAATTGGAAGCAACATGATTCGCCTGCGAGTGAATGGATCATAGGACGGAATTCTACCCAGTGAGGGGCGAGCCTCAGAGGCGAGTGCTGAGTGCTGAGCCGGTCTCAAAGGATCCGCAGTCAATGGAATACACGTATGTTTGTGTATAACGCAAAGGATTATGTGCTGAATCTCAACACTCCTTTATTAGGGATCTCAATAGATAATGCAAAAGACTTGCATACAATGCAAAGGATAATGTGCTGAATCTCAATACTCCATTACTAGGAAATACTCCGTTCATTCAGCGTTCCAGGAAAAGGTCACGTTAGCAGCGGAAAGAGAGTGGGAAGGGTGCTTGCCTTGCACGTAGGTGACCCAGTTCCATCTCCCAAGCCACAAAGGGGGCCCCTGAGCACTGCCAGGAGTGACCCCCGAGCACAGAGCCAGGAGTAATCTCGGCGCACAGCCAGCTGGGAGTGGTTCCCCCAAACAAAAATAAAGTAATAGTAATAAAAAGAAATAAATTAACCCTATCCTGCTGAAACTCCTTACCGGCTGCCAGGGTCTTGGAGGAAAAAGCCAAGTTCCTCTCTCGTGTGGTCCCCAAAGAGCCAACTTGTCACACCCCACCCCATCCCAGACTTCTTGGGCCAGGCTCTGCCCTGCCTCAGGGCCTTTGCCTCTGCCTTAGGCCCTTCCCAGTGCCTCTCCGCAGCCAGCATGTGTGACGTGAGAGGCAGAGGAGCCTGTGGGGTCCCTCTCACTTGCCCCACGCCCCATTGGGTGGGCAGCTGCCCTCCTCCGTATGACCATCCCCCACACTTCCCAACGATGGCTCTGAGCCCGGTGACCACTGGGCCCCTCAGTATTGGTGAGAGAAATGGGGGGACCCTCTCCCCCAAGTCCATCGACGTGTCGCATGTGGGAAGCTGGGGCAGGGCCAGGGCCTGGGTCCTCACCCCCTCAGTGACAGCCCCCACCCACGTCTCCTCTGCCGTCCCTCCACAGGGGCCACCTGGCACAGGGTCACCAGCCCTGACCCGACACAGCCTCCACTACCTGTGGCTCGTACCAGGCCCGTCTTCTTTTTTTTTTTTTTCTTGTCTATTTTTAAAATTTTTTTTAAATTTTTTAATTGTTTATTAGAGAATCACTGTGATGTACAGTTACAAACTTATGAGCTTTTGTGTTTGCATTTCACTCATACAGTGATCGTTTACCCAACCTCCACCAGTGCCCATTCACCTCCACCCATGATCCCAGCATCCCTCCCACCACCCCCACCCCATCCCTACCCACCCCACCCTGCCTCTGCGGCAGGGCATTCCCTTTTGTTCTCTCTCCTGTTGGGTGTTGTAGTTTGCAATAGAGGTATTGAGTGGCCTTTATGTTTGGTCTATAGTCTACTTTCAGCTCGCATCTTCCACCAGGCCCATCTTACAGCAGGCAAGACTGAGGCCCTTGAGTCTAAGCCACTTCCCAGAACAGAACCCCCTGCCCAGGACTCCACGGCCTCTTGTCCAGTTGCCACGTGCCCCAGTTCCAGGCTGCCCACACACCCACCTCGGAGGGGCCCACTGTCTCGCCTGGTCCCACTGCTGTCATGGTCCCCACCCCTCCCGACCAGAGGAACCCTCGACTATTCGCAGGGCCTGGGAAGGAACTTCGGTCTGCTGAGGGACGCAGGTGTTGGTGCTCATCCGGCCCGGCCAGCTGCTTGTTTGGGGCCACGCCTGGCCGTGTTCAGGTTTTACTCCCGACTCTGTGCTCAGGACTCACTCCTGTCCTGAGTGAGTGCTGCTCAAGGGACCCTTCATGGTGCCGGGGATCGAACCCAGGTCAGCCAGATGCAAGGGAAGCACCTTCCCCGCCGTCCTGTCTCTGGGGCCTGCGCCAAACTTCTGATAATCCGCTCTGCCCGCCTCCCCGCGGCCCGGCACCGGGAGAAGCTCTGACGAGACCTGCCCCCCCTCTGCCCCCCCCCCAGCTAGTAAGTGGCAGGGTGGGGCAGGAGGCTCGGGGGCTGGTCCGCCGGCCTGAGCCCTCCCTGTCCTGCTCCCGCAAGCCTGGGGCCCCTTGGCCGGGGAAACGTCCCTGCAGTGGGCAGTGGCCGGTGTCCCGCCCAGTGGTGACGGGGCGGCGGGGGTGGCCAGCATCTTTATTAATTTTCTGCCTCGGTGGGTCCGCAGCCCTCGCCGGCGCCCACAGAGTTACCACGCAGTCTATTAAATAATTCTATCTGGGAAGAACCTGGCATGGAGCGGCCGTGCTGATGGGCCTTTAAAATTTAATTGCCGTGCTAAATGAGATTAGAAGCGGGCGGGCGGCGGGGCGCGTCCAGATGAAAGGATGGCCGTGTTCGGGCAACGCGGGCCGTGGGCAAGGCGCTTCGGTCAGCCCCCTCAGCCCCGGCACCCCGTGCCTCCCAGGCGCCCTCCGAGGACCCCCAGGCCCAAACCCCCACCACGCCTCCAGTCTCCTGGCCCGTGTCAGCTCCCTTGAGTCCTGCTGTCCCCCCCGCCCCCGCCGACCCCCGCGGGCCCTGGTGTCCAGCCAAACTCGCTCAGCCTTTCCTGAGTGTGGGCTGCACGGCCACCTCCTCGCTCTGCTCCGGCCGCCTCGTGCCCCACCTCGTGCCCCCCCCCCATGCTGTTTTCCCTTCCCCAGGGGGCATCTCCCCGCCCTTCATCTCCCCATCTCCCCATCCCGTGCCTGGCCCTGGACCTGCCGGCCCCTGCCTCTCGGGATGGGGTCCTCACGGGGAAGGATGAATTTCTCCCGTGGGTTTTGGAATGCAAAGCCGCACACCAGCCGGGCCACTGCATAATAACCTAATTGGATTCTGTTGTGCGATCTAAGAGGCTCTTTTTCAAATATTCCCTCCCCCTGCCTTTCTCGGCCCCTCCTCCCAGCTGAGCGAGCAGCAGCCCCAGCCCTCCTGGCCCCGGGAAGGGGGGTTTGCCGAGGGCCGGGCCGGGCCCTGCTTCTAGAACCCTGTCCTGGGCCCCTTGCCCTGGGGTCTTTCGTCTGCCTTCCCGAGACCCCCAAACCTTCCACCTTCCAGCGGGCCTTTCCCCAGCGCAGTGGACACCCCAGGGCGCCCACACGCCCTCGTCCCAGGGCCCTGACCCCTGCTCAGCCCGCCGTCCTGCACCCCAGCCTCGTCCTTCAAGGCCCCAGTCAGAGCTGAGGCCACGGGGCTAGCGCCAGCCCCGTGGGTAAGACACTTGCTTCTCATGTGGCCGACCCTGGTCCAATCCTTGGCACCACGGATGGTCCCCCGAATAATGCCAAAAAGCCAACTGTGGACACGAAGCCCCCGTTTCTCAAACAGACCCCAAATGATGCACAAGCCCAGAGCTCTGAGCTCCCAAATTGCACAAACGTCGGCCACAGGTCTCTGGGAGCCAGGCCCGTGCGAGGGACCAGGCCTCAGAGGGTCAGAGGGTCGAGATTCCCGCCCTGGAGCTGGCTTGGGGTGGGGGGGGGGACATGGTGCAGAAACAAAATGTGCAGGTTCACAGATAAACAAGATTGCAGGAGAGAAGGAGCAGTGTACTGGGGCCAGAGAGACGGCTCAGTGGAGAGTGTATGCCCAGCCGAGATCAACAGCCTGCCCCCAGCACAGCCGGGCAGAGCCTCAACACACACACACACACACACACACACACACTCTCAACACACGAGAGAGAGACAGAGAGACAGAGAGACAGAGAGACAGAGAGACAGAGAGACAGAGACAGACAGAGAGAGACAGAGAGACAGAGACAGGGAGAGTACAGCAGGTTTGGTCCCCAATCCCTGCCAGGAGCAATCCCTTACACGGAGCCAGGAGTAAGCCCCGAGCACTGCTTGGTGTAGTCCCCCCAACCAAAAAAAAAAATGTCTATGTGTGCTATGTAGGAAGAGAAGTTAAACCATGAGGATGATGTTGGGGGGGCTCTGTGGGGTGAGGTGACGGGGACTGCGTGGGGTGTGAGCAGGAGCCCAGGGTTTAGGTGGAGGACAGCATCCATGCAAAGGCCCTGGGGTCAGCCCCTGCTGGGCGTGGAGTGGCTGATGCAAACATCACAGAGGAAGAGAAAGAGGGGGTTGGCACTCATCCCAGAACCATGAACCCCCCCCACTCTCCACCCCCACCCCTCCCGCCAAGCTCTGTCTCTCAGAGCCCCCCTCTAAGGTCTGACATGGGCTGGGTCAGCACCAGGTTAGAGATCTCACACGTGACAGGAGTGAGACCAAAAGGCACCGCCGTGGCCCCACCTACCGCCCTGAAGCTGGGCAGACCCTGGCGGGGATTTCTGAATGGAGAAAGTTTGGGCCCTGGAGGACAGTTCAGGGCCCTGGAGGACACCCGCCGGGCCTGTGTCCGAGTCCGAGTCCGGGGCAGGCCCCGACTTTGCCCCCATCACCCAGTCCCAGCTCCCGCCCTCCGGCCCTCGAACCGCCTGGGCCCCGCCCTTTGCACTCCCTTGCAGCCCCGGTCAGAGCCGAGCCCACCCACTCTCAGCCTCCCTCCCGGAAGGGAGCGGCCGGGGCCAGAACAGCCCTGCTGACCCCACCCAAGGCCGAGGGCCCCGCCTGGTGTCACTGTGGGGGGAGGCTGCAGCTGTAAATCTGAGTCCTGCCCCTTGCCCTCAGCCCCTGTCGCTTAACAAGGGTCAAAGGTCACCCCGAGGGTCAGCGGGGTGGCAGCGGGCACCCCAGCCTCCCCACTCACGGGGCATCTTCCCGAGTGACGGCTGAGTCAAATCCCAAATGTGCGAGAGATAAAAGTCAGGTTCTGCTAGTACAAATGCACTGGAGACGTCCTTGTGCCACTTTCTTATTCTAATAAGAGCGAGCAATTATAATAAGATTAGATGAGAACAAGGCTGTTTTGTTGAAGACACGACAAAAATAAGGGATTATCTGTGACAGTTTCTGTCCTCAGCCTCCAACTTGTTTGCACATTTTGTTTGTGTTGTACTCTATTACTTATTCATACAGAGCGGTAATTGCAAGTTAAGAGAGTTTTTGTTTCTTGGATTATCCCGCCTTGCAGCCTCTTCAATTAAGTACAGACGCGGAGGCTCTTCCGTCCCCGGTGCCCTCAGAGCAGCCTGGGCTGGCACTGGCCGGGGTCAGCGTCCTGCGGCCTCGGCCAGCGGGTCTCAGGAGCTCTCGCGAGACAAACGCCCGTGGCACCCGAGTGCTGACGCTGCTCTGAGACGCCTCGCGTGCGCTCGCTGGGGATGCCTCAGACCTCGGGTCTCCCGGGGAGCTCCTGAGGCTCGCGTGATGCTTCTGTCAGTTCCGCCTCCACTACCGAAGGGAACATAATTGCCCATCGATGTTTGTTTTGAAATGCTGCTTCCTCATGAATTAAAACGCTGTGACAGTGAACACGAGTCAAACATTGGGGGGCTCTGAAACCTCCAGAGCACCCCAGGCCCGGGTCAGGAGCCACCGGCTTCTCTATCTCCCGTCACAGCCCCTCTCCTGGGGTTTGTGGGACACCCCACAATGCACGCGCGCGCGCACACACACACACACACACAGCATGCCTAGTTTAGGGTTGCAGTGGACTGTGTGGTGCAGCTTAAAGCCCACGTGGATCGGAATCCCTCCACCCCCACAGCAGCCCGCCCGCCAGTCTCTGCCTGGATACTGCCCATGGGGGGGTCAGGGGTCTCGCCTCCGGGAGAGGTAGCCAGGCCCCTCCCCTGAGCCTGTGCCCCTTGGTGCCGCATCTACCAAGCCAACCCTCTGAAGACAGAAGACGGCCCTGAGCTGGCACGTGGCTTCTGCTGTCTTTCCCAGCCCCCCCCTTTTTGTCTGGTCATTTTTGGTCTTTGGCTGGGGAGTCGTACCCAGCAATGCTCAGAGACTGCTCCCCACCCCGTGCTCCTTTATTGCCCCTGGCCGTGCTCAGGGACTGAGCAGGCCTGAAGCCAGGCCTTCTGCAAACAATGCCACTCCCCGAGCCAGCTCCCTGTCGTTCATTTTTAAACAGTACTTTCTCTTTGTTTGTTTGTTTGTTTGTTTGCGTTAGGGGTTACTCCTGGCAACGCTCAGGGGACCATCTGGGATGTGGGGATTGAACCCGAGTCTGCTGCGTGCAAGGCAAGTGCCCTCCCTGCTGTGTTATGGCTCAGCCCCTCAAACAACACTCCTGAGTGCTCAGTTTCCCTCGTCCCTTCCCTCCCCTCGGCCCGAGTACAGACCCTCCCGTGGACGCAGTGACTCCCATCTGACCTCCGTGTGGCTGGGGGTCACGGGGGCCCCAGACAGCAGCGCGGCCGGGACGGCCTGTATGCGGCAGGCGGCACCGAGAGTCTGACTTAAGGCCTCATACATGTAACATGTTTGCTTTGCACGCGGCCAACCCGGGTTCGATTCCTCCGTCCCTCTCAGAGAGCCCGGCAAGCTACCGAGAGTATCCCGCCTCACGGCAGAGCCTGGCAAGCTCCCGGTGGCGTATTCGATATGCCAAAAACAGTAGCGACAAGTCTCACAGTGGAGACGTGACTGGTGCCCGCTCGAGCAAATCGGTGAGCAACGGGAAGCCAGCTACGACAGTGCTCTGGTGCTGCATGTAAGTCAGCCCCCCTGGCGGCAGGGGCAGCTTGTTGCTCCGCCAGCACCCTCGCTTCAAGGGACAGGCGGGCACCCCCAGTCACAGGCCGGTAAGGAGACAGCACTCCAGGCCCCGAGAGATGGCACCGCGGGGAGGGCGCCTACGCTGCACGTGGCCGACCCGGGCTCAATCCCTGGCACCCCATACGGTCCCCTGAGCCTCCAGGAGAGACCCCTGACCATCACCTGGTGTGGCCCCAAAACAAAAGGAAAAAACAGACAAACAATCCCTGTGAGGGGGCCGGAGAGACAGAACAGCGGGACGCGGTGCCTGCAACCCCGGATCAAACCCAGCTCCACGTACGGGCACCTGGCACTATCAGGGGCAACTCGTGAGCACAGAACCAGGAACAGCCCCTGAGCACCACGGGAGACCCCCGAAACAAAACCCCCACAAACAGAAGAAGACAGAGAGAAAAGGGTGCTTGCAGGACCGGGCCAAGTGGGGAGTGGGCGGGAGTGTTCGGGGAAGAGCCCCCTCGGGAGAGACGCCCGCCCGCCCCATGCCCCACCCCTGCTGGCCTCCAGCCTCATCCGTCTTCTGCCCTGTCACTGGAGCCTTATCGGGGAGGCCGGGGATTAAATCCCAGGGCCGGCCGCTCCCCCGCCAGGAGCGGGCACTTCATTACCGGCCTGCCCAGCTGTCCACGGCCATCGATCGGCCCTGGCCCCAGTGACCTCCGATCGATGGGCAGCGTGTTATTTACTGAATTCCGTCCTGAGCGGGCGGGGAGAGGGGAAGGGGGCGGCTGGAGCAGGCAGGGGGAGCACGGGGCGGGGGCCAGCCCTGCCCGTCGTCGGGGCTCCTGGGCCCAGTCGTCCTGCTCCCGCCGTGTCTCCGCCTCCTCTGGGCCCGAGTGGCCTCTGCCAAGGGGTCAGCCAGGCCAGACTCGCAAACACACCAGCCCTCGCGGAGCCGGCGGCAGGGACCGGAGCGTGGGTGGGGCCGAGGCCGCGTCCGGAAGGGGCCTGTGCCCACGCTGCTCCCCAGCGGACACTCGCCCCCTGCCCCCCTTCCTCTTTCCCTCCGGGCTCTGGGCCACACGGCAGTGCTCAGGGCTTCCTCCTGGCTCTGCACTCCGGGGTCACTGCCGGTGGCTCCCGGGGGGCCAGAGGGGTGCCAGGAGGACGCCCAGGTCGGCCGCGTGCAAGGCTGGGCTGCCTCTCTAGCCCCCCCTCCACCCCCTGCTCTGCCACCCCCCGGCTCTCCTGTCCCCCCCCCCCCCCCCGGCTGAGCCTCTGTCCCGGGGCAGCCTGAGGGAACCGAGCCGGGCTCCCAGCGGGGCTGCATGGAGGTGGGGGCTGGGGAGGTGGCGCAGGACGGCTGGGGACACGCCAACCTCGTCCCACGCCCGCAGGTTCAGCCACAGGTTTGGTCTCCGCAGAGCTGCTCAGGGCTCGGCGGTGCTGGGAGACCACACGGTGCCGGGGTTCGAACCCGGGGCTCCCGCAGGCGCCACCTCTGCTCCAGCCCTCTGGGAAGTTCAGCCTGGTGAGCCCGCACAAACTTTTTGTTGTTGTTTTGTTTTGCTTTTTGGGTCACACCTGGCGATGCTCAGGGGTTACTCCTGGCTCTGCACTCAGGAATTACCCCTGGCGGTGCTCAGGGGACCATATGGGATGCTGGGATTTGAACCCGGGTCGGCCGCGTGCAAGGCAAACGCCCTACCCGCTGTGCTGTCGCTCCAGCCCAAACCCACACAGTATTACAGCCTCCGCTGAGCGGGCCAGCACCAGCCCCTGACTGAGGGCCCCCAGCCCCCGCCTCGTCCGGGGGCTAGGCCTGGTCAAGACCCCTGGACACACAGTTCTCAGTGGAGGAGGCCATGATGGGGGAGGGGGCTCCAAGCCACTGGATGGTGCCTTGGCTGACGGTGGGTCAGGGGGCACCGGAGACAGGACCACGCCCGGCCCAGGGCAGGCCATGCTCCTGGGAGACCAGCCCCTGACTCCAGCACACGCGAGACCTTCAGCAGGGCAGCTCCCGGGGGCGCGTGTGCCTGTCCCTTGCGGCCCAAACAGCTGTCCCACACCTTGAGCAGCGGGACTCTGACAGGGGGCACGGGGTGGGAGGTGAGGGACAGGGAGGCACATGGGTGGGGCGGGACAGGGCGGGGGGGATCAGAATCCAGGACGGGAGCCGAGGCCCAGGCAGGAGGACAGCCAGGGCGTCGTCAGAGACGGGGGACAGAGAGAAGGGAGTGAGGACTCGGCGTCAGGAAACAGGGGTGGGGCGCGGGGGGCTGACGCCACCGTCTTCCCCGATCAGGATCCCAGGAAGACGCGGATGGTTCAAGCCCGTTTCAGGAGTGTTTGCGTGGAGGGTCCCAAGGAGAAGACAAGTTCCCTGAGGTAAGGTGGGCGAGGGTCCGGGGACATGGCCCCCCGTGCCACGAGCAGGCCTGAGCACTGAGGAGGGCCTGGGTTCAACCCCGGCACCACACGGCCCCCCGAGCACAGAGGCAGGAGCACCTGAGGAGCGGCTCTCAGGATGTTTGGGTGTGCCCCCAGAAACCCAAGAGAAGCTGGTTGTGGCCCTCGGGACCAGGGAACGCGGCCTTGTCCACTCTGCCCAGCTCCTGTCTACACCAGCTCTCGGGGTGAACTGCAGGTGACCAGGGATGATGGGCGGGAAGGCCCGTGGGTCAAGAAACTTCCGCGACTGTCTGTGCAGCAGGGGCGCCTGAGTCTGCAGGGAACGGGTCCAGTTCAGAGGACCACCCTCCCCCCGGCGGCCAGGGAGGGCCCAGGGGTCACCTGCACTGCTGACCCACTGCCCACAGACCAGCGGTTCCCGCCACCCCTCACCCAGCTGGATTAGTTTGCTCATGGGACCCCAAGGAAGCTTCTCCTGGCTGGGCAGCCCAGTTTATTATTTTTAAAAAATGTAAATCAGGGACCAGCGACATGGGACAGGGCGTGGGGCGTGTGCCTTGCGTGTGGCTGACCTGCCTTGGTCCCCAGGCCTAGGTCCTTGAGCCCTGCCAGGTGTGGCCCCAAACAAACAAAACCAATGTCGGGGGCAGTTGGGTGGAAGGGGGCGCTGGGCAGGGGTGGGCGCAGGGACCCTCTGCCCAGAGCTCACGCGGTCACTGGCCCGCACACTCGGAACCATCCTGTGGACTCCTCGGCCACGGCGGGCGGATGGAACCATCAGCTCCCGGCCCCTGCTTCCAGTTCCGGCCCCTCTTCCCACCCTCCCCACCGGGGGTCAGGGTGGAAATCCAACCCACTAAGCACCTGCCTGGTCAGCCCCCTCCCTAGGTGGTTCCCAAAGTCGCTCATTCGCATAACGAAGGACCCTCTGCCCTCTGGGGAGGGTGGGTCAGGGGCTGGGTGGCAGGTCAGTCTCCCCAGCCAGGCAGAAGCGCCCGGCCGCCACCCCGCGATGTGCCCAGGCCCAGGGGCCAGCCGGGTGCCTGTCCTGTTGACCAGACACCGCAGCGGCTTCGGCGGCCCCTGGGGATGGTGCTCCGGAGCTCCTTGTTGGGTGGGGCGTTACGGAAATCCTGGCAGACGGGAGAGGCCCGGGAGCACCCCTTGGAGAGGGAAGGGGGTGCCAGAGGCCAGGCTGAGTCCTCCAAGGGCCGGCCCCAGGGCCAGAGGGCAGAGGCAGGGGGCAAAGGGCAGGGGAAGAGGGCAGGAGTCAGAGTCCTGCCTCCCAGAGCCACGAAGGGGGACAGAGACGGGAGAGAGTCACTACTGGCATCTCAGGGTCATTGAGTTTCTTCCCGTTGCCAGCCCCATCCCTACCCCGACACACACACACACACACAGACACAGACACACACACACACACTCTCTCACACACACTCTCACACACACACACACACACACTCTCTCAAATACACACCACACTCTCACACACACACTAGCTCTTGCTTTCTCTCTGTCTCTCTGTCTCTCTGTCTCTCTCTGTCTCTGTCTCACTCTCACTCTCTGTCCTTCTCTTTCTCTTTGTCTCTCTCTTTGTCTTTCTCTTTGTCTCTCTGTCTCTGTCTCACTCGCTCTGTCTCTCTGTGTCTCTGTCTCTGTCTCTGTCTCCCCCACCTCTCTCTCTGTCTCTTTGTGTCTCTGTCTCCTCCACCTCTCTCCCTGTCTCTTTGTGTCTCTGTCTCCCCCACCTCTCTCCCTGTCTCTCTGTGTCTCTGTCTCTGTCTCCCCCACCTCTCTCTCTGTCTCTCTCTTTCTGCTGGGCAGACAGGCCCCCTCTTGCCTTCTTGCTGATATGGCCCGTGTACAGCGCGGGCTTCAACCCCGTCCTTGCAGACCTGAATTTTTTTCTCTCCCGGAGTTTTGCATTCACCAGTTCCCACCAGCCACAACTCGGGATGAGGACCCCTCGCGCTGGGAAGGGCCCGAGATCGGGGCACTAGACGCCACTGTGAGATCAGAGCCACTAACCCCAATTTGTTCAACGGTCAAGTATGACTTGGCCAGACCCCCTGTCAGAGGCACAGACCCCTGCCGTTGTGCCAAGGTGGGTTTGTCAGAATTTTATCACGTCAGAAATTAACCCTAAGAGGCTGGCGGGCTGGGAGGGGGCTCAGTGGCAGAGCACATACGAGGCTGTGGAAGGCCCCGGGTTCGAGCCTAGCACTGCATCCCCCAACCTACCAGATGTGGCATGTACAATATAGCAACCACACACACGCACACACTCACACACCCCTGAGATATGTTCTAAGGACTCATTTATAATAAAAATAAATGAAGTGCATTTGTACCCATATTAATATAGACAATACATTTTTGTGAAAAAATAACCTTTTGACAAAAAGGAGAAGAGCACTGTTCTCCATTTTTGCAAATCGTTTTAAATGTCTGACTCAATAAAAGACAACTGGACTCACGGGGAGCCTTCGCTCCCAGTCCCGGTGCCGCGGAGTCCTGAAGTCAATAAAGGGAATCTGGCTTCACCCAGATCGGGGGATCAAAATCATCTTTTCCCTTTGTGAGGGGAGCACAGCTGACAATGCTCAGACAATGCTCACTACTCCCGGCAGTGCTCCGGCAGTGCTCAAGCAACTATAGGGGATGCCGGGGATGGAACCTGGGTCACTTGGGTAGAAGACAAACGCCCTACCTGTTGTGCTATTGCTCTGGCCCCTTTAGCCCAGATCCAGAGCTGGAAAAGAGAATTACTGGCCTAAACAATTAATAATAATAATAATAATAATAGGTGATCCTTATAGTGGACATTGTCTGATTCTGTACCAACCCTCGTCACACTCTCAAGGCTCAGCAGAAACCTGGGATCTGAAATCTTACGAATAGGCCTTCATATTCTGCGGGGAGGCATGCCCAAATGTGCTCTGGGCTTCTTCCTGACTCAGGGACCACTCCTGGTGGGCACAGGGGACCGTAAGGGGTGCCGAGGATCAAACCCGGGTGGGCCACATGCAAAGCAAGCACCCTAACCACTGAACTATCTCTCTGGCCCCCGGATACTCTGCGACTCCCTACCCACTGGGCTCACTTCCACCTTGAGTGGCTCGTTCACCCATGTATATTCTGCAACATTGGGAAGCTCTCAGGTTCTGAGAACCAAAGAAGAGCTGTCCAAAATTCACCTTTTTTTTTTTTTGGTGCGGGGGGGGGGTGGTTTTAGCTGGGGACCACAGCAAGCGGTCCTCGGGCTGACCCTGGCTCTGTGCTCAGGAGCGATCCCCGAGGCTGCTCAGGGGACAATAATGTGGAGCCAGGACTGAAATGGTCTCAGCAGGCTGCGAGGCAAACAAACGCCTTAACCCCAATACTGTCTCTCCAATCCCCAGATTAAAATTTTGTTCTGGAAAGCTGCAATCTTATCATCAGCAGCAAACACTGCCAGTTGTTTCCCTGGAAGCAGCGTGCTGGTTCATTCTCAAGAAGATGCACGTAAGTACCCATATCGGATGACTAGAGTTTTTCTACAGTCAGGGTTGTCGGTTTTTTTTTTTCCTCAAGTGAGAGAGCAGAACATGAACAAGCAGCAGTTGCAGTTTACAGCTCAAACAATGCCATAGCTGCTATTCTTCGAGACAGTTCTTGGGGACGCATCCCATTTCATTACAGTCTATGAAAAAGAAGTGTCTTTCCAGAAAGAGATTTAATACAGGTAATGGTTTTTATGAGCTTCTCAAGGACGTTCATGGCAAAACTGGCTTTTTCTTCCCTGCAAGTGTTTGGTGGTGAAGGGCACCAAGACCTCAGGGGCGGTGGGGGCGTCACCCAAAGTCCTGTTCAGGCACCAGGCCCGGGTCAACCCAATCCCTTTGGAACGGACGACTAACATCAGCCGATAATGTCTTCAGATGCATGTACGAAAAGGGCTTTGTGTTGGAGAGGTATACAGGAGTGAGACATTTCCCGTACACGCACCTGGATCCAGGGTCAAATCCCCGGCACCCGAGAGGGTCCTCCAAGCCCTGCCAGGAAGTGACCCCTGAGCTAAGAACCAGGAGTCAGCCCTGAGCACCCCTGGGAACAACCCCAGAACCCCTCTTCAGAAAAAAAAAAAAAAGATCATCAGGGCCGAGCGATCACACAGCAGGGGGGGTTTTGCTCACAGCTGACCTGGTTCACTCCCCAGCATCCCATCGGTTCCCCCAGCACCGCCCACCGCCAGGGGTAATTCCCGAGTGCAGAGCAGGGGGTAAGCCCTGAGCATTGCCAGTGTGGCCCTAAAACAGAACAGAAAGACCCTGAGGGTCCCCCTTTGAGAAGTGAGCCCCGAAGCCGGCACTCCTGATCTTGTTCATGCCGCTCCGGCCGAGACCCGCCTGCAGACAGGGGTGGGGGGTGTGGGGGGGGCTGCTCGGAGCCAGACACAGCCCCGCGTCTCCACGGCCAGGCTGGCTTCCCGAGGGAACAAGCCGACCCTGCCAGACAGGGGCGGCGAGAAACGGTCTGACCACCGGCTGCACACTAGATTCCCCCTCTGCACGCTGGGGCCCAGCTTCCTGGGGAGCGCCTGGACTCAGGCTGGCCCCCCACCCCCCGTCACGCAGGCGCCCCTCGGCCCTGCCGCGGAGGGCGCAGCCTTGGTCTCGCCTCGGCCGTGTACCCCAGATGCGGCTCCTCCCGCCAAACAAACCTCTTCCCAGCAGCCCCCCAACCCGGCTCTGTCTCGCCGGGGGCACCCTGTGGGCTCCCATGAAGCCACACGCCACTGCAACATCCCCCCCACACCCCTGAGGGCGAGGGGGCCCCAGTCCCCACCGCCAGGGCACAGGGCAGAGGACGGGGGCCCAGGGGGACTCACCTGACACCAGCGTTTCTAACAAATCCTCAGAGTCCCCACTGTGCTGAGAGCTGCCACCAGACAAACACAGCCCCCCCCCCCCCCGGGCCCAGCCTGGCCCTGGCCACTGCCCAGGAGCAGAAACTGCCCCTACAGGCTCCCTGGCCCTGCTCCTCCGCAGGGCTGGCCTCAGAGCGGGGCCCAAGTGACCCCTGTCTCTGGACCACAGTCGGGGGGCTGGGGGTCGCCTCGTGGCTTGGCACGTTTCCCTCACTCTCCCGTGTGCCCCCCCAGTCCCCCTGGCCCCGGGGCCCCAACCCACTGCCCCTGCCAATCGCCCCGGAGGCGCTGAGCGGCTGACAGAACCGGTTACGGCACAGCCGCCTCCTCTCTGCTTGCGGAGGCCCCTGGAGGCCCCGGCTCAAGTTTTCTCCCCTCCCAGAATCGCAGAAAAGTAAATAAGCGCCGGAGACGCTCCCGCGGGGAACAGCTCCGCTCCTGGGGCCTCCCGCCCCACCCTGGGCCCAGTGGCCCGTGGCGGTGGTCCCCGCGCCCGGGGAAGGGGGTCTGCGGGTGCAGCCTGGAGCCAGGCAGGCCTGCAGCCACACGGAGCAGCCCCAGCGTCGGGGGCCACAACCCCGCTGTCTCGCAGCCTGCGTTCCCCAAAGTGCCACCCGTCCCCTCGCCCGCCTCTGCCCGCCTCTGGCCTGCCCACACCTCCCTGTCCTGGGGCCCGCTCCAGCGCCAGCCCCCTAGAAGGCCCTGGCCTGGGGAGCCTCGCAGAGAGCCCCCCTCACCCCAACCCCGCTCCTGCTTCAATCCGAGGCTGAGGAAACCGAGGCTGGCAAGGCTGGGGCGCCAGGAGGGGGCCGACCCAGCACGGGGTGCGGTAAGAGGGGCCGAACTCTAGGCCTCGTGCTGGGCCCCACAGGGAGCGGCGGGGCGCGTCACCATTCCTGACAACTGCTGGTTGCTGCGAACCTCGGTTTCTTCATCTGGAAAAGGGGGACGGACGTTCCCTGGCGCAGACACTCAGGTAGAGCCCCACCCCAGAGCAGGTCCCGGGATCTGAGACCGTGGCGGTGGTGGGGACGGTGACGGAGTGTCACCCCTTCTGCACAGCTGAGGGGACCCCTGCTGCGGGTTCCAGACTCAGGAAGGGCTGGAGCCTGGCCCCCGACTCCTGCCCTGGTTTCCCAGGGTGCCTCAGGGGCGGGGGCTGGGGTGGGGGCAGGAGGGCTCACCTGGCAGTGCTCGGGGCTCGTTTGGGGCTTACACTCAGGAATCACTCCTGGCAGGGCTCAGGGGACGCAGGGTGTGCGGGGGGTTGACCCCGGGCTGGCCGTCCCGCCTGACCATGGTCCGGCCCCAGTGGCCACTCTCTAGGGAAACGTCTGCCAGATGCCAACTTGGCGGTCCCACAGGAAGGTCGCGGGGTCCCAGCTGTGGCACTCAGGCCCGGGTCGCCCCAGCCCCAGAGGACCCAGCCCAGAGCCCGCCGCGCCCAGCCAGGCGGGCTGAGGAGATTGAGCACTGTCGGTGTGTGAGCATGGCCGGCCACGGGCGCGGACCCAGGAGGCTGACGGCAAATCCCTCCAACCCCCAGGCCCCGGGAGGGTTTTCTGGGCACCAAGGTGACAACCCGGAGTCGGTAGGAAGAGCATCAGGGCCGCCGGTGCAGAGGAGAGGCCCCGCCGGTCCCGGGGGCAGCAGGGGGCCTTCAGCCCCAGGGGTCCCCTCCAGCCTCGTGGCGGGTAGGCCCAACGCCCAGCTCTGTGCTCAGAAACGGGGGCTACAGCACAGACGTGGGGTGCAGGACCCTCGCCGGCTGCTCACTCCCATCTGGCTTCAGCCACAGTCCTTGGCCCCCCGGCTGCCCGCTCTAAATCAGAGCGAACAGGCCCAGCCCCCCTGCAGGGAGGGCAGGGCTGGGGGGTGAGGGGCGAGGAGCAAGGTGCAGGGGGGAGGGGTGGCCATTTTCAGTCTCCTCACCTTCTTAGGGGGTTCCCCCCTTGTTTGGTTTTGGGGCCGCGCCCGGCAGTGCTCAGGGGGTACTCCTGGCTCTGTGCTCCAGGATCACTCCTGAGTGAAAGCCCTGAGCACAACCTAGGGGGTGCCAGGGATCAGACCCAGGCTGGCTGCGTGCAGGCAAGCGCCCTCCCCGCCGGTCTGTCGCCTCACCCCTTGCCTGCTCCACTCCGCAGTTGCTCTCATGGTCTGCGTTTCCGCAGAGGGAACATGCAGGTGCCCCGAGGTCTGCCGTCGGGCTGCGTCTGACTGCCCGGCGGGCTCTGACCACCGCTGGAACAAGGCGGTGACCGTTTCTCTCCCCTGAAGCCCCACAGGAAGCATCGGGAGAATGTTTCCTCCTCGAACCCAGTCCTGCCAGCTCACAGGTCCCCCACCACCAGGCGTGTCCCCTTCCTGGTGACCCAGGCTAGTGGCCGTGGCCGCAGTGTCCCGGGCCAGGAGAAGGAGGCAGTGTGGCTGAGGGAAGGGCCAGGGCGTGGCTAAGGCACGTCTAAGCAAGGCAGCCCGGGCTGCAGTCACGATTCAGCCGTCAGTGCGCTTGCTTTGCACGTGGCCGACCCGGGTTCAATCCCCGACACCCCCGATGGTCCCCTGAGCCCTGCCCGGAGGGATCCCTGAGTGCAGAGCCAGGAGGAAGCCCTGAGCACAACCGAGTGAGCCGTCGCCCCTCACCCCTGAAAAGGGAAGGTGACCAGCGTGATGCTTCCACTCAGGCGCACGAGCCCAGCACTAGCCACGCAAGCCTCGGAGTGGGGCCCGCCCCGGGCAGCTCGGGGACAGAGGGTCAGTGTCATGGGAGATGGACAGGAGACGGGCAGTGAGCTCCGGGTGCAGCTTCTCGGGGAAGGAGCCCGGGGATGGGGACGGGGCGGGGGGCGAGGGTGTGAGTCTCCGTAGGATGAACAGGCGTCCACGTTTCCCACAGGACTCATAAGCTCATCCCCGTCAGAGTTGCGCCTTTCGCTCGATGTAAATATCACCTGTAAACAAGCAGCCGGAGACTGTCAGCAGAGCCTGGACTCGAGCTAATGATGCGCAAACTGAAGTTGTTTCGGGGCAAAGCAAACCCGTGTCTGTGACTTACTCTGAAACAGATCAGAAATAAGATGGATGGGTGGAGGGGAGGCGTGGGACGGAATAAGTCTTGCAAAATGCTCGTGGGAGAGCGTAGGTGGTGGATAGATGGGTGTTCTCTGTCCAATTCTCTCCACCTTTCCTTGTACTTACAATTTTCCAGAACAAAATGCTTGTTTAAAAAAAAAAACAAAAAAAAAAGGCTCTGTGTGCTGGGGAGATTGCTCAGAGGCCTGGAGCACGCGCCTTGCATACAAAAGACCCCGCTCCCACCCCCACCCCGCCACAGCCGGGCCTGGGCTCCTGAGCACTGCTGGGAACTCCTCCCCGAGAAACAGTCCCCTTGCTCCCTCCCCTCCTGCTGGCTTCTAGCATATTCCTCCGACGGCAGGCCAGGTGAGAGCAAACAGACTGTTCACACAACAGCCGCTGCCTTGTCCAAACACCAGCGGGTCTGTTTGCCTGCTGAGCATGAGAGCCCCCGAGAGTCATTTCCCTCAGACAACCAACGGAGGCCCCTCCCTCTGGCACCCGCCCACGTCCCCCAGCACCCCTGCAGACCCCTGCCTGGCCCTCCCCCCTGCCCTGTGAGCTCCTCTGGGTGAATCCCCTCCCTCCCTCCCCCACCTCTTTCTCTAGGAACCCCCATGGGAACTTCCTGCCACGTCAGGGCCCAGCAGACCCGTCCAGCTCCTTCCCGGAAACACAGCACCCCTCTCGCGCGCCCCGCCGCTGCCAGGGGGCTGGTGGGTCCAGGGCTTTCCTAAGGCTCTTGGCAGTAGGCGGCCTGGCCACGCTTTCAGCCTTCCTAGACCCCGGGGGCCTCCTGGCGGCCAGACGCAGAGAGGCCTGGTGAGGCCCATGAGGGGCCCCGGGAGTCGCCTGGAAAGGCTGGGGGCGTGGAGAACAGGATCAGCACCAAGGAGAGTGGACAGCGCTGGCCAGAAGCCAGTGGGTGTCATGCCAGTCAAAACAATGTAATTCAGCTGGCATGGCCGGTGTGGCCGACATGGATACAGTGGCTGACGTGGCCGGTGTGACTGGAGAGGCTGACGTGGCCGGTGTGGCCGATGTGGCTGGAGTGACTGATGTGGCCAATGTGGCTGACGTGGCTGGAGTGGCTGACCTGTGGCTGGAGTAGCCAGTATGGCCGGCATAGCTGGCGTGGCTAGTGTGACTGACATGGCTGGCATGGCCGGTGTGGCTGGCATGGTCAGGGTGACTCATGTGGCTGGCATAGCTGGCGTGGCGAGTGTGGCCAGTATGGCCGACGTGGCTGGCGTGGCCGGCGTGGCCCGAGGGGAGTGAGGAAGAGGCAGCGGGAGATGAAGCCCCGGGGGGTGGGGGGGAGAGGGGCAGCCAGGGCCTGTGCCGTACAAAGGCCCGGCGCTGGCTCAGGCTGGGAGCCCACAGGAGGGGGGTGGGGAGACCGGCCAGAAAGCAGAGCTGCCTCAGAACCAGGCCCCACCCCTGAGGTGACCACGGGGCTGGTGGGGGGTGGAGAAAGGCAGTTTGAATTGGGAAGAGCACTGCCAACTCCCACCCCGTGTGGGCGGGGCGGCCGCAGGCTCCCTGCAGCGAGCCCGGGGGGCGGGGGCGGGGGGCTGCTCTGAGGAGGCGTTTCTGAGCAGGGCCCAGTCCAGCTTGGAGACCCTCCAGGTATTGATTCTCCCCTGCAGGGATGGAGAGAGTTGGCTCCATCCTTGAGGCTGCGCCAGAGCCCAGCCTCCCGCTCCCCTCCCACCGCTGCCCGAGCAGCAGGCCACAGCCCGCATCAGAGCCTGGCACCGCCTCCTCCAGGAAGCCCTGCCTCAGTGCTTCCCCCGGGCAGGAAGGGCCTCTACTCTGTTCTCCTCTGTGGTGAGCCTTGCTGGTCCCCACTCCCACCCTGGGGGTGGCAGGTCTTGGTTTCACCGGGGCCCCCGGGCAGGGGCAGTTGTGCCTGTCACTTCCTGCAGCTGGCCGTCGCGTCTGCACTGGGCCCAGGTCCCCTGGGAACTCGCCACCAGCACCCTGGGGTCCCTGCTGATGACACTGTCTCGGTGACCCTTGCACCGAGGGGCCACTCTCAGGACTCCCGTCGTCAGGGTCAGCCTCTGACCGTCAGGCTGGACTTGGGGGTGGTCAGGTCAAGTACTGCAGGTGGGAGCAGTCCCGGGGCCAGAGCGACAGCACAGCGGGAGGGGCTGGCCTTGCACGCGGCCAGCCCAAGGCCAACCCCAGCACCGCCTGTGGTTCCCAAGCAGGCCAGGCGTCATTCCTGAGCACAGAGCTAGGAGTAACCCCTGAGCACTGCCAGGTGAGATCCCAAAGCAACTTCCCATGTGTGAGCAGTCCAGAAAGACCAAACAAGGGCCAAGTACGGCGGGGAGGGCGGTTGTCTTGCATGTGCCCCACCCTGGTTCCATCCTGGCACCCCGTATCCTCTCCCTGGTCTCACAGGAAGTGGTCTCTGTGCTCAGAGCCAGGAGGAAGCCCAAACAAACAGAAGGACAACAAATAAGAAAGACCAGCAGTGAGTAGGTGCCCCCTGACCCTCTCTGAGTTTCCTTCTCTGGGGAGAGGCGTCATTGTATCACTGTGTCACTCTCATCCTGTTGTTTGTCGATTTGCTCGAGCGGGCGCCAGTAACGTCTCCATTCCTCCCAGCCCTGAGATTTTAGCAGCCTCTCCTTACTCGTCTTTCCCAACAATTGGAGGCTCTTTCAGGGTCAGGGGAATGAGGCCTATCGTTACTGTCTTTGGCGTATCGAATATGCCACGGGGAGCTTGCCAGGCTCTGCCGTGGGGGGTCTCCTACCCCTCCAGGGAGAGGTAAAACAGGGAAATGCTCAGCACTGAGGTTTGGAGTTTGCCTTGTCGACAGCATAACTCAGGGGCTGGAGCCACAGCACAGCGGGAAGGGCGTTTGCCCTGCACGAGGCCAACCCGAGTTTGATCCCCGGCATCCCACAGGGTCCCCCGAGCCCCTCCAGAAGTGACTCCTGAGTGCAGAGTCAGGAGTAAGTCCTGAGCATCACCACCCGTGGTCCAAAAACGAACAAACAACCCTCAGCATCACTCAGGGTCCCTGGCGGCTGTGCACTCCGGGGCGGGTAAGAACCTCTTTCTTCGACTCAGATGAGGAGGCCCAGGTCACGGCGAAGCATGTCCCACCTCCTAGTACCTGTCACATTTATTTTTTTACAATTACTCTAATTGCTTTTTGGTTAGACACATGTATTCTAATATGTCAATGGTGAGAAATATTAGAGTTATACAAAACACCCATACACAAACCTTCTTAATGTTTGAAAGGATGCCATTTTCTTCTGTCTCACTTCCTCCTTGTAGCGCTTATTAATCAATCACACAGCATGTGTTTATTGAGCACGTACTATGCCAGACACGTTCCCCAGCCAAGAATACAATAATGAACAGCCTGGAAAGTCCCCGATCTCGGGGAGCCGGAGTGGGAGAGGGACAGGGATTAGGAAGCAACAGGCCCAGGGCCAGGAAGGCACCTGGAAGGGCCGGAGTGAATGCTTTGCTTGTGGCTGGCTGGTTTGTTCCCAGCCCCCACGGTCTCACGAGCACCGGGAGTGACCTGCTGAGCACCACGTTGGGGGCAGTCCCCAAGAGTCACCGGGTGTGCCCATACGTAACATCTACAGTGTTCTCGCCACCAGACGCTATGATACCTGTCATGTTCCTGCAGCTTTGGGGAAGGAAGAGCAAGGCCAGGTGGCAGAGGCCTGGGGCGTGTGTGTTGTTTGCTTTGGGGAAGGGCTTGTGGGTGCTCCCAGGGCCCCTCCTGAGGGCTCGCAGTAACCACACCCGCTGTTCCGAAAGGGTCCCAGGACCCCGCGCCGCTGCTTGGGCCCCGCATGCCCGGGAGTACCCAGGCACCCCAGTGAGCTGAGTCCCAGGGCCGTGCCTGGTGGTGTTCGGGTCCTTCGGGACTGCACCCCGCAGTGTTCGGGGGGCCGTCGGTGCCAGGGGTTGGCCCAGGGTGGGCTGCTTGGAAGGCACGCACCCTAACCCCGGCACTATCTCTCCAGCCCGTCTTATTTTAGATAGGATGGACAGAGGGACCCAAGGAGGTGACGTTTGAGCAGAGACTAGCAAGAGATAAAAGGGTGAGCCCTGTGTGTATCTGGGGGAAGGCAGAATGGTGGCAAGAGCAAAGGTCCTGAGGCTGGCAGACTGGAAGTGGTCTGAGTGTGTGCGCTCTCTGTCTCTGTCTCTGTCTCTGACTCTGTCTCTGTCTCTCCCCCCACCCGCCCGTGTGTATGTGTGTGTGGGGGGGGCAATCTGTCTGTCTGTGTCTATCTCTCCCTCTGTCTCCTCTCCTCTCTCTCCTCTGTGTGTGTGCGTGTGTGTGCACATGTGTGTTACTATACATGTATGCGCAGCGGATGGCTCTGGCGGCCGTGTCAGCTGTTTCAGGCCAGGAACCCCAGCCCCGCCTACCTGTCCACCAGCTTCCCTGATGCTTCACTCAGAGCCAAACGCTGTACCTGGCCGCCCGCTAGGGGCTCCCCAGGCAGGCCCTGAGGCCCGGGAGCTAGGCCGGGGCCCAGCCGGTCAGCAAGTGCGGCCTCAGTGAACGGCTCTGACAGGGCAGGAAGCTGTGCCCACAGCCGCAGCCTCGGGCTCCCGGGAGGAACGTTCCAGAGGCTGCCCCGCACCTCCTCCTCGGGAACCAGCGGCCCTAGAGGGAGGGAGTTTCCCAAGCGGGCTGCTGCGTCCAGGACCCCTGCCCGGCATGGTGCTGGGGCTGGCTGGACCAGAACCTGCGACCTGCAGGGGACCCGCCTGTCAGCGGCGCTGGAGACAGCGCGAGGCCCCCTGGGAGCGTGTCTGACGTCAGCGTCTCAGCCCACGGCCCGCTGGCCCGCCAAGTGTTTTCTGGCGGGTTTTGTTTTTTTTTTCTGTTTGTTCGGTTTTGTTTTTTTTTTTTTTAGGTCAACAGGAAAGTGCTTAGGAAAGTGTATTTGAAAACCACTGTCGTCTCTGTAATTGTGTTTAAAATGTTTACGAGGAAAAGGCAATGCCCCTTTCCCAGACTCCGGAGGGAACTGCCTCGTCAGCACAAAGTGGGTGATCAGGAACAAAGCAGAGTCGCCAGTGATTTCATTAGCTCCTCCCGCGGGCTCTGCACCCCGGCCCGCCAGGTGACAGGGCTGCCAGCGGGGCCAGACCAGCCCGCCCTGGGGGGCACCCCCACCCCACCCCAGCCCAGGCTGGGTCCAGAACTCTTTTTGCTTTTTCTTTTTGGGTCACACCCAGCGATGCTCAGGGGTTACTCCTGGCTCTACACTCAGGAATTACCCCTGGGGGTGCTCGGGGGACCATATGGGATGCTGGGATTCAAACCCAGGTTGGCCGCGTGCAAGGCAAACGCCCTACCCGCTGTGCTATCGCTCCAGCCCCTGGGTCCAGAACTCTGAGCTGAGTTAGCAGGGCTCAGGCTGACTCCTGGAAGCCCAAGGCCGGGGGACCGTGGACGCACGCTCAGAGCTGGAGGGGACACGAAGGGCGAGCGTGTTAGAGAATGAAACACCCAGGGACAGCCATGGAGCACGGGCCAGACCCGCGGAGGCTCTCTTGATGCTCTAGGGGCTCACAGCTGGCCTTTCCCGTTGCTCGGGTGAACAGGGAGGATTTCCATTTGCCCAAGGAAGGGAGCAAGGGTGTGTGGAGGGCCACAGCTGTAAGGCAGGCCCACGCTGGGGGCATCCTGAGGGGGCAGCCCAGCTCCCTGAGCGCTAGAAGCCAGCACTGTGAACACGGATGGAGCCCCCGAATACTCGGAGGGGTGGGTGGGGGAGGGGTGGCCCGGCCTTCCCATACCTGCCTTTCTTTCAGCACCACATGCCCATTTCACAGGCAGAAAAACTGAGGCTGTCTGTTCTGGGAAATTGCTGCAAGCACTGAGTAAACCTAGATTTTTGCCCCCGGATGGGAACTCAGTTGTCAGAATCTTGGATGGGGACTCTGTTGCCCCACCCCTTTCGCTTCTTTGAGCTCCCCACCTGCCACGTGCGTGTGTGTGTGTGTGTGTGTGTGTGTGTGTGTGTGTGTGTGTGTACACCCATGAGTATGTCCTGCTGCAGGACTTCAGTCAGACCCCAAACTCCCTTCCAGAAACCGGTCATTTCCCGGTGATGCGCAGGATTACCCCCGGCTCTGTGCTCAGGAGTTGCTCCTGGCTGTGCTCTGGGGACCAGGTGGGATGCTGGGTTTGCTGGACGTGGGCAGGGCAAGTAAAAGCCCTACCCGCTGCACTATTGCTCCAACCCCACACCACCGCCGTCTGGACATGGAACTCTTCCCACCCAGAGCTAGACCAGAGGGCTAAGGGGGGTGGGGAAGGGAGCGATGTGGGAGGGGAGCTGGGCCCTGTTCCCCGACTGAAACTCACGCTGTGAGTGTCACTCTGCCCGCCACCATCCAGAGACCTAGCACAATCCCCGTCAAAGTCCCAGACGTGTGTGCGTGCGTGTGTGCGTGTGTGTGTGTGTGTGCGTGTGTGTGTGTGCGTGTGCGTGTGTGCGTGTGTGTGTGTGCGTGTGCGTGTGTGCGTGTGTGTGCGTGTGTGTGTGTGTGTGTGTGTGTGTGGAAATTGACAGGCCTATTCTGAACCGTATATGAAAATGCAAAAGACCTAAAATAGCCAAGACAATCATGAAGAAGAACAAAGATAAGTAAATTAACCTACCTGATTTTTAAAACTTTCTGCAGCAATTAAGACACTATGATATTGGTTTAAGTATAGACAAATAGACCAATATCAGAGAACAGAGAAAAGACAAAAATAGATCCCCACATATATGGTAAATTGACTTGTGACAAAGGCACCATCTCGAAGGAGAAAAGATTATCTCTTCTATAAATGGTGCTAGACCAGTGAGATCCCTCATGGGGGTGAGAAAGTGAAACTTTCTTCAAGTTCTACTTCATACGATAAGCAAAAATCTGCTACGTGGCATGCAGAACTCAGTGTGAGCTAGAAGCCTAGTTAAACTCTCGAGAATATTTTCATGGCCTTTGGAGAGGCAAAAAATAAGTGTCTTGAAGATGACTCCGGAAAAATGAACTGCAAACAATGGATGTTGTTAGAATTCAAAGGATCTGTTCAGAGTGGGAAAGTAAGAAACAGCATGACCAAGCTATTTACACAAAATTCAGCCAAAAAAGGAACTCATTTCTAGATATGCACAGAGTTCCTATGAATCCAAAAGCAAAAAGACCCCGGGCTAAGAGGCTCTGCGAGCCTGACACTCAGATGCACACATTCATGCAGTGCGCGGAGGAGCAGATAGCAGGCACCGCGGGGAAGGTGCAAAGCCAAGGGAGATGCATCCAAGTGGGCTAATGACCAAAAGACCCTAATGGTGCTAGGCCCCCAGAGATGAGCCCCTGGGCCTCTCTCATTGCCGGTGGGTCAGGAAGTTGGAGAAACCACTTTGGAAAAACCATTCAGCTCCATCTACCAAACTTGAGCTTGTGCTGAACCTATGACCTCACAATCCCACACCAAGGCATTAACTTGAGGAAAAGCAAAACAAGACACCGAGAAAATCTTCAAAGCAGCATTTTTCAGACAGACCACCCCAAAGTGGGAAGGATTTAAAGGTGAGTCAGAGGGAGGAAGAATCTGCTTTCAGGGCTAGAGTGACAGCTCGGTTGGCTGGGGCACCGGCCTTGCCAGTGTGAGGCCCTGGGTTTGCTTCCTCATGCCATGTGATTCCCTAAGGGCTGAGCTGAAATAGCCCCTAGGCATTGCCAGGCATGGCCCAAACCAACAAGCAAGTATGATTCAACATTCAGCGGGTATTGAATATTACTCAGCGAGGAAAAAGGAGAGAGCTATGTTTACCAACAAACACTGTGAAGAAGACACTCAGATATTGAACTCAGTCAAGTAATCCAGACTCAAAAGAGCACAAACCGTCATTCTCTGTATGCAAAATTCAAACACAGGTAGAGAAACCAATGACCTCGGGAGTCAGATGCTGGAGAAGAGATATTGTTTAGGAGGTACAGGGCCGAGTGGGGGCACTGAGCCCAGAAGTTCTAGAAATGTTCTACACCTTGCAGCAAACAAGGGTTCAAGATGCATGGAAATGTGGAAACCCCCCTTGCTGCAGTCTGAACACCTGCACGACTCACTGTACGCGTGTCGTGTTGCCATTTTTTAAGTTACAGATCAAGAGGAAAGCAGGGCTGGAGAGAGTGCCCACGCTGCCGGGCTCCTGTTTGGCATACAGGAGGCCCGGGCCGCCTCCCAGCACCCCAGGGTGTCCCGTGCGCCTTGGGAGTGACCCTCTCCCTCCCAGCTGGAGCCAGGAACACCCCCCAAACACCACTGTGAGTGGCCCAAAAACAAAAACAAAATTTGGAAGTGAAGAATCTACAGGGGCCAGAGTGAGAGTACCGTGGGGAAGATGTCTGCCTTGGGTCCAATGCCACCGACCTGGGTTCGATCCCAAGCATCCTATATGGTCCCCCAGCCAGCCAGGGTTCAGAGACGGGAAGGGGGTGGGAGGTGAAGGAGAGAAGGAGCAGGAGGGGAGGGAGGGGGAGAGAGGGAGAGGGACAGGGAGGAGGTAAGAAAAAGGAGAAGGACAAGGAGAAGAGAAGAGGGCAGGCCTCAGGGAATGATACTGCGGTAGGCAGGTAGACAGGGAAGGGCCCATGGCAATGGAATTCCTGTCACTGTATCACTGTCATCCCATTGTTCATCAATTTACTCGTGCGGGCGCCAGTAACGTCTCCATTCATCCCAGCCCGGAGATTTTAGCGCCTCTCCTTACTCAGTTTTCCCAATGATTGGAGGCTCTTTTCAAAGTCAGGGGGATGAGACCTGTTATTGTTACTGTTTTTGACATATTGAATATGCCACGGGGAGCTTGCCAGGCTCTACCGTGTGGGCGGGGTACTCCCAGTAGCTTTCTGGGCTCTCCGATATATATATGTGTGTGTGTGTGTGTGTATATATATATATATATATATATATATATATATATATATATATATATATATATATATATATTCCCTCTGTGATGATGTGTCACATGGCAGCTTTGTGGCCGCGTGTTCCAGGAATATGTTCACTCATGCATGAGGCTCGGCCCGAGCATGTGGAAAGTGGCTTGGAGCGTGGTGGCAGTGGGGAAGTGGAGGTCAGCTGCCGGGCTGGGTCCCTTGGGACAGGAGGGCTCTCACCCACCCCCCTCTGGGGCACCCCTGGTGCGGAGTCCGGTGGCATGGCTATGGGGGTCTCATTTCATGCTCCCTTCCCGTGAGCTCTGGAGGGTGGCAGATGAGGAGATTATCTGGAATTCCTAGGGAACAGTAACACCACCTGGCCCTAGGCCATCAGGGTCCACCTTGTGAGCACAGGAACTGAGGCCTGATAAGACCCTCCCCCCAGCCCTGCACCTACAGACCCTGAGAAAGCCGACCCCCCCTCTGAGAGCCGCTGCTGCAGGAACAAAGGCCAGGAAAGGAATTTTAAAGAAGACCATCAACCACTCCCAACTCTACCCCCTTGGCAACCTCCCTAGCAACAGACTCTTAGCTAGGTAGAAGCCCCAAGTGTGTGGGGGGATGGCGGGCGGGGGGATTGGAGAAACCCTATAAAAGCCACCTTGAACAAAGAAAGGGTGCACATATGCTGCCTGATCCCAGGTGCTGCTGGTGCCCACGTGGCCGAGCTCATGTGGTGCCCGAGCACGTGTGTCGCCTGAATCTCCCCTCCTGAGAGGCGCCGGGGCTCTCTCCGTCTCCGAGAAGCCCGCCTTCCCCCTTGAGCCCCTCTCTCCCTCGGCTCGCCCTCCGTCCCCATCCTAAAAGTCTCCAAATAAAACCTGCTTTTACTTCAAAGCTCGGCTCCCTTTGCAGCTCCTTCCTGCGAGACAGGGCGAGGGCCCAGGAGGCCGGGGAGGGCCCGGGCCTGACTGACTTTCCTGCAAAGAGCAACTCTCTGCTCCAGTCTGAATCCGTGGCTCCCCAAACATCGGGTGGTGGGGATCAACTCCCGTGCAGAGAGGGCGAGGAGGGGGCATCAGGAGTGGCGTGGCGGCCTTGGTGGGGCTGCTCTGGCCCGGCCATGCAGGGTCTCACCACAGACTGGCCCCGTCCCCATCCCCGCCCTCAGCCAGCCCCGCGGTGGCAGAGGGGAAACTGAGTCTCTCTCCTCTCCGCCTCACACTGGCCACCGTGGGGGCGACTGGCTTCCCTATGGGGTGGCGGGGGTCACACCTAGGGGGCTCTGGACACGCCAAGTGCCCACCCGCTGTACTTTCTCTCTGGCCCTAGAAGCTCAGACTTTCCCCGCACGCAGGCGCGAGCGAGGGGCTTAGGCCCAGGAGCCCAGAGGGGGTGGGGTGCGCCTTTGAGGATCCCCTTAACCCCGGGCCAAAGACTTTGGAGTGGAAAGAAGGTTGTGGGTCCGCCGGCCTCTGCCCGCCCTCTCGCCTCACACGCCGAGAGGCTTTTCCACGGAGATGCTAATGAGCCTGTCTGTGGACGCGCAAATGGCTATTGACCTGCGGCTATTGACCGGTTTTCCTCTGTTTGTAAATTCATTTCCCGGCTGCAGGCTGCGAGCTCTTCAGTTCTCCTTGGTTCCCACAGAAACGGAGATAGAGGAGACCTGGGCTTAGCTTCGCGGTCTGTAACTGTGAGTGTTGGACACCCCGCTGCCCCGGAGCCCCTCGCCCGCCCTCTGCTCTGGCCAAACGCCGCGGCTTCCCTTCCTTCCCCAAGGAACTCAGACCCGGCTCTCCCGGCTCTGCCAACCCACGCACTTTGGCTGGGCCTCGAGCTGGGGTCAGCAGACCCAGGGCCCGGGGCCTGGCTCCCCCCTCAGGAGCCAGGAGGGGACATCTAACAGGTCGGGAGGCTTTCCAGACCCTGCCAGGCTCACAGCAGCCTTCGTTATCCGCCCCCCACCTCCCTCCTTCCCTTCACTGTCACTGTGAGAATGGGGTAGGGGTGGAGGGCTCACGGGCCCCACACAGGCACATTTACTTGTGGGGGTCGGTAGGAAGGGGCTGGGGGTGCTTCTACTAAGCTGGTTTGCTCTGGGGTCCCACGAGGGCCCAGATCCCGGTAGGCCCAGACTCAAAGTTGGGGCCCCAAATCCATCCCAGCCACGGGAGCATCCAAGTTAGTTTGGGGGGACCCTGAGAGAGCAGAGAGCCCTCGGCCCACCTGGGCACCCGCAGACCTTCGCTCGTGACCAGCTGGCCCCAGGAGGGGAAGCAGAGCGGGGCGGGGCCTTGGCGGGCTGCTGGGGTCCCGGAGGACCCTGGGCGCCCTCGTGCGTCCCTGCACAGCCGGCCACGACCTTCTCCTGGAGCTGGGTCAGCACCGAGGGGCGCGCCGGGCAGCGTGGGGAGACCCCGCGACCTGGCCGCCTCCCCCGGCTGCCCAGGCAAGTGTCCCCCGGGAGAGAGTGGCAGCCGCGGCCACCTCTGCCCCACTCGGGTCAGGGGGCCCACTAACGAGGAGCACGGCCACCAGGGGTGCTGACCGGGCACCGCAGACCCTCCGGCGCTGGGAGCTGCGACTTCAAACTCCCAAACCAGATCCGGCAGGCAGGCCCCCCCCCCCGCCCCCGCCCCCTCCCCGGCCGCCTTCCTCCAAAGCCTCACAGGAGACCAGAGCAAGGGCCAGTGGCAGCCAGAGAGCTCGATTCCGAGGAGAGAGGTGCAGTCAGAGGCTAAGGGTGGGGGGACAGGAGGGGACCCCCGTCCTCCCAAGAGCAGTGCACAGATGGAAACGCAGAGGGAGAGGCTGATAGAGCTCTGACTGGGCCACTCAGCCGGCCTTTCCTCCCTCCTTCCCTCCCTCCCTCCTTCCATCTCTCCTTTCCTCCCTCCTTCCTTCCCTCCCTCCCTCCTTCCTTCCCTCCCTCCCTCCTTCCTTCCCTCCCTCCCTCTTTTCTCCCTCCTCCCTCCTTTCTCCCTCCTCCCTCCCTCCCTTCTTTCCTCCCTCCCTCCCTCCCTTCCTTCCTTCCTCCCTCCCTCCCTTCCTTCCTCCCTCCCTTCCTTCCTTCCTCCCTTCCTTTCTTCCTTCCTTCCTTTCCTTTCTCTCTCTTTTTTAAAAAACTTTAAAGAAAAAGTTTTTCTTTACTTAGTTTTTGGTTTGGGGTCACACCCAGCGATGCTCAGGGGTTACTCCTGGCTCTGCACTCAGGATCACTCCTTGGCGGTGCTCAGGCGACCGTATGGGATGCCACGGATAGAGTCAGGCTTGGCTGTGTGCAGGGCAAATGTCCTACCCGCTCTACTATCGCTCCAGCCTCAAATCGTTTTTGTTTTTTATTTTTTTGAATCACCACGGATTACAGAAATATTTATGATGGAGTTTCAGGTGTACAGTGTTCCGAGAGCACCGATCCCTCCCTCAGTTCCCACTACCCTCCCCCACTGTCCCCAGCTTCCCTCCCACCCCCGGCCTGCATCTGTGGCAGGGAACGTTTTCCCTTCAACATTGTCCTAGTGGGCCCTTCCCTGGTCCATCCCCTACCTGCCCTCCCCACCGGAGTGGCAAACTTCCTACTAAAGATCAGTTCTCAATGCTCCTCATTTCGATTGCCTTTATTTTTTTCTTTTTGGGTCACACCTGGCGATGCACAGGGGTTACTCCTGGCTCTGCACTCAGGAATCACTCCTGGCGGTGCTCAGGGGACCATATGGGATGCTGGGAATTGAACCTGGGTTGACCTCGTGCAAGGCAAATGCCCTACCCGCTGTGCTATCACTCCGGTCCCTCTATTGCCTTTCAGCATTTGTTGCTTCCTGCTGTTTCTTGCTATCCCTCGTGCGAGAAAGATCGCTCTGCGTCTGTCCCCTCCTTCTCAGCCCCACACTCCCCAGGTCACCTCGTTACCAGCGAATTGCCTGGCGTCCATCATCTCTTCTTACGGCCACGTAGTATTCCATTACGGAGATGCACCAGTTTCCCTATCCAGCCATCTGTTCTTGGGTTGTTTCCGACGTGGGCCGTTGCTAGCAGTGCCGCAGTGAGCCTAGAAATGCAGATGGTTTTTCTGCATCGTGTTTCGGGGCCCTTGGGCTGTATTCCAAGGAGTGGAATTGCTGAGTCAAAAGGAAACGCAATTCCCAGTTTTTTGAGGAATGTCCAGATTGTTTTCCCGAAGGCTGGACCAATGGACATTCTCAGCAGCAGTGAATGAGGTGAGGTCCTTCTTCCCCCACGAATCTGTGCCAACGCTAATTGTCATTGTCCTTTTTGATGTGTGCCAGCCTCAGTGGTATGAGATGATATCTTACTGCTATTTTTCATTTGCATATCACTGTCACTGCAGCACTGTCGTCCCATTGCTCATCGATTTGCTCGAGTGGGCACCAGTAATGTCTCCATTGTGAGACTTGTTGTTACTGGTTTTGGCATATAGAATATGCCACGGTTAGCTTGCCAGGCTCTGCCGTGTGGGCGGGATACTCTCGGTAACTTACGAGGCTCTCCGAGAGGGGCGGAGGAATCGAACCCAGGTCACTGCGTGCAAGGCAAGCATCCTACCACTATGCTATCACTCCTGCCCAATTAATGATATAGAACATTTTTTTCATATGCCTTTTGGCCATTTGTATTTTTTCATTTAGAAAGTTTCTGTTCATTTCTTCTCTCCAGTTTTTGATGGGGTTGGATATTGTCTTGTTTTGCTTTTTTCTTGTAAACTTCTACCAGTGCTTTAGATATACTTGGATATTAACCCTATATCAGATGAGTGGTGGCAAGCAATTTCTCCCAGTCTTTAGGATCTTTGTATTCTGGTCCTCACTTTGAGGTGCAGAAGCTTCTTGATTTAATGTCATCCCATTTGTTTATCTTGGCTTCCGTTTGCTTAGCGATGGCGCTGCATCCTTGACGATGCCTCTAGCTTCAATGTCACGGAGAGTTCTGCTACATTTTCCTCTACATACCTAGTCAGGTCTGATACTAAGGTCTTTAATCCATCTTGATTTTTGACTTTGTGGGGTGCATGACATTAGGAAGTTCATTTTCCCTCTTTACTTTCACTTTTCTATCTTTATCTTTCTTCTTCCTCCTTCTCTCCTTCATATCTTTCTTTCCCTTTTTTCCTCTTTATTTCTTTTCTCCCTTTCTTTTCTGCCTTTGCAGCCCCACAGCAGCACCACGAGGCCAGTCCATGTGTGCCCCCATTTCACAGATGAGACCACTGAGGCACAGAGATGTTCACTAACATTCTCCTGGCTACCAGGTAGCAGGCTGTGGAGACAGAATTCAGACCTGAGGGGCCAAGGAAGCCTAGACTCCGATTCCCATCTTGCTAGGGTCTGGGGGCCGTTCTCATCACCCAGTATTCAGTACTGAGGGGGTGGCCCCGCCGCAGGCTGGCGTCCCCAGGACACAGAACACAGGAGACGGGCTCCGGCTCTTGCAGGGGTCATACCTGGGGAGTGTTCCCCAAAGCCGAGGGTGCTGCTGTCACACTCGAGCAAACTTGTGCCCACGTCGCCCCAGAGCAGAACATCTCCCTGCTCTGAGCAGGCTCCCCTCGCCTCCCGCCAGGCGCAGAGATGGGGTGCACACACTCCTGGGAGGGAGGGGTGCACACGCTCCTGGGAGGGAGGGGTGCACACGCTCCTGGGAGGGAGGGGTGCACACGCTCCTGGAGGGGAGGGGTGCACACGCTCCTGGGAGGGGAGGGGTGCACACGCTCCTGGGAGGGAGGGGTGCACACGCTCCTGGGAGGGAGGGGTGCACACGCTCCTGGAGGGGAGGGGTGCACATGCTCCTGGGAGGGGAGGGGTGCACACGCTCCTGGGAGGGAGGGGTGCACACGCTCCTGGGAGGGAGGGGTGCACACGCTCCTGGGAGGGGAGGGGTGCACACGCTCCTGGGAGGGGAGGGGTGCACATGCTCCTGGGAGGGGAGGGGTGCACACGCTCCTGGAGGGGAGGGGGACCAAGACGGGAGCCTGGAGGCTGGCGCGGGGTTCGACCCCCCAGAAACCATGTCCGGGGCCAGCGAGCACCACCGCTGGCTGTGCGGGCGGAACTGGAGGGAAACAGAGTCTGGGGTGCAGGTCAGCTCAGGCAAGGCCCCCCGCAGCCCTCTGCGTTCGGCTGCAGAGGGGCGCCCTAAAGAGGCCGCGTGCTGCGAGCAGGCGCGCTCAGCCGAGCGTGAGGCGGGGGTGGCGGCTGGCGGAGCAATGTTGGGGAGCCGAGGCAGAGGCGAGGGGGGCAGGGCCCGCTGTCAGCCGGGCTGGGGCGGCGGCTCTGCGGTCTCCATGGCGACGGGAGGCAAGGGGGCGAGCACGGGGAGAGAGCCGAGGCCTCTGCATTGATCTCCCTCCTGTCAGATTCAATCCCGAGTGAAAATGGATTTTTTAATGCGTCTATTAGCTGCTTTGAAAACGCAAATTGAGTTCAGGAGAGAGGGAGACCGTCATCAGAAACCAATCTGGCAGCGCGGCCCGCGCCCACCCTCAGCCCCCCACCCCCGGGAGTGAGGGCCCCCAGCACCCTGCACAGGGACCTCCCTCCAGCCAGAGCACAGCCTTACGGAGGGAAACACCCCAGGCACAGGCACGTGGCCGGAGAGGTGGCCCAGCCCTCGACAGACATGAGGAGACTGCCCGCCAGGAAAGTCTCTCCCCACCTTGCGCACAATCCAGGGGGGCTTCCTGGAGGAGGCAGAATTACAAGGGAAATCTGAAGAGACACATGCAGCAAATGTCAGGCTCAGGGATTTTAGAAGCGGGGACAGAGAGATGGTGCAGAGGTTGAGATATCTTGTGTGCAGCAGACTCCTGGAACCGCCTCTGGCCCCGCGGGCACCGCCAGGAGTGACCTGACACAGAACCTGGAGTAGCCCCTGAATACCACAGGGAGCCGCCAAAGAAACAAAAATGAAGTGGTTTTTTTTTTCAACGTTGCATATTGCATTTGGCCCAGAGGCTTGCCATTCATAAAAGCCTCCATGACTCATTTTTTTTTCATTTGGGGGAGATGGCGGGGTGAGAGCAGGGAGCCCATTCTACAGTTGAACTGACACAGGCCAAGGCTGGAGTCGTCACCCCTGGGTCTGTGAGATGCCCCTCAGAGGAGGAGATAGGAACTGCAGGACCCAGCAGAGGCAGTGGGCTTGAGGGGGGGGCGCGCAGGAGCACCACAGAGGGGCTGAGGGGTGGGGGGCAGGGGGCAGGCAGCCTCTCAATTCACATTAAGAACGGTTGAGGAGATGAAAAGGAAAGATGGAAGGGGGCAGATACGCAATTAGTTCTCGCCATTGTCATTCGCTTTGTCTGTAACCTTCTTTGCATATGCAAATGAGTTCATCCTCCCGCAATTACACAGTAATCAGGAGCAAATTACCTTCTTGCTGTTTACTTTCAGCGTCCTTAATTAATCCGGTTATTAGACGATTAATGAAGCTTGTTTGGTGAGAAATTCATAGCAAGAATGGAGAAGCACGTGTGCATGCTTGTGTGTGTGTGTGTCTGTCTGTCTGTCTGTCTGTCTGTCTGTCTGTGTGGGAGTGGCAGTGGAGGCAGTCCCTGAACTCCCCCCCCACCCCCTCAGCCCTGCCTCTCTGTCCCCCTCCCAGCTTCCCCTCTTCTTGCAGCCCCTCACTCTTCCACAAACCACAAAACCTTTCTGGATTGGGATGGTCGCCTCTAAGTTCCTCTGACGTCCCTCTGGGATCAGCAGCCGCCAGCAAGACTGGGCAGGCCTTCCCCGGCACCCCAGGGTCCCCTCTGGAGACCCTCGCTCTCATTCAGCCTGGTGATCACTACCCTGCCCACAACCGAATCTCGGCAACAAATGGCCCAAAGGTGGGGTCTCCCTCTTAAGACACCAGGCCCCTGCCCTGACACACCCCAACACACACACACACACACACACACACACACACACTGAGCTGTGAAACCACCAGACCCAGAAGATGAGGGCATGTGGAGACCATATTATCATATTTCTCTGCATAGTTGAGCCTGCCCACTCCTGCTGGCCGCCCTCATGCTCTCCCCGAGCCCCCCCCCCCAGTTAAAAAGGCGCCACCTATCCAGCTGCTTTCAAGGTCTCTCTCCGTTTCTGAAGTTTCACTCAGATGTTTCTAAGACTGGATTTCTCCTTGTTACTCTGCTTGAATCCTTTATGCTTCCTTTCCAAGAAAAAAAAAAGGATTTGTCTTTTGTATCATTTCTGAAAAATTCCTAATCACAAGGTCGTAAAATAATACCTCCCTCAATTCTCTTAGTGACCTACCTCCCCTGGAATTCCTAGATAATATCTGTTAAATTCCTCATCCTCTACCTCCTGTCCTTTTCTCTCCTGTCCATATTTTTCTCTGTGTGCTGCATTATAGCAAATGATTTCTTCAAATCTATTTTCCAGTTCACTAAGTGTCTTTTCAACTGTATCTAATCTGCTGTTTAACCCGACCATTGGGTTTTAGATTTCAACATTATCGTTTTCATTTCTGAGTCTATTTGTTCATTTTCTATTTGTCTGACTTTCCTGGTAGCATCATTTTTATTCCTGTAAGCATTTTAGGTACACATTTTAGGTATACATTTTAGGTACAATCTGGATCTGATCATTCAACACCTGTGGGCTTTGAAGCCTAATTCTGCTATTTGCTGTTTTTATTCATTCATGCTGAATCGTGATCAATTGTTTTCTCTGATACTTTGTCATTTGTACCGTAAACTCTGCTGAGCAAGGCTGTGTCCGAGGCTCTGTCCTTTGGATACACAAAGGAGTTCAAGTTAAGTCCCTCCCAAGAGAATTTGCTCTTGCTTTTCCCAAGTGCTCCAGGTCCCCCTGACACACTTCGATCATTTCACGACCTGCAGGATTCTGGGACACACAGGTAAGGCGAGCATTTACCGGAAACGGCATGTGGTAAAGGTGGCTTTTAAAGGCTTCCTCCTACCTAGAGCACAGGCTGAAGCAGACAAACACGCGACGCTTTCTCTTTCCCACTGGATAGATTCTTTCCTCTATTCTTTACGGAACGTGCGGCCTGGACAAATGCTGGGGCTTGGGGCTGGTTTTCATTTCTTGGCGAGGTCTTCCGCGGTGCCCCTCTTCCCTGCAGGGCCCTTAACACCCATGTCTTTAGGTTCCTTTTCAGGAGCTGGACATCTTTGTCCTCCAGGAGACGTTCTGTTTGTCACTCCCGGAGAGACGCCACCGGCTTCTCGTGGGTCCTGGTTAGAGATGCTGCCAAGCCACAGCAAGGCCCAGGGCCCCTCAGCAAACCATCCTGCCCGGAGTGGCACCAATAGGGCCAGAGCCGGTGTAGCCCAAACACCAACACACAAGGAAAACGAAACAAAAATCAGAGTGGGCAGCAGGGCTGCTCTTGGGAAACTTGAGTCTGTGCAAATGACCTGAGACTGGCCCCACGGCTCAGTCACCGGCCACCCAGCCTCCAGGAGCCTCACATGAGCTTCCTGGGGGCTCTCCTTGCGTCCACTCCCCTCCCAAGCATAGTGCTCCCCTTAAAGGAACAGCTCTCCACGGGGGAGACCCCTGGGTGGGGAGATCTGTCTGGGAGTTCACGTGTCATTCCTGCCTGCAGCCCCCTCCGTCGTTTGCTGCTCCGCTCGCCTGTGTGCATCCAGAGGGCGTCACTGAAGGTTTGGAGGCCACGGGAAGTCTGGAGAGGGCAGTAATGCCCCGCCACTTCACCCCACTCTTTTTTTTTTTTTTGATTTTTGGGTTATACCCAGCGATGCACAGGGCTCTCTGACTCCTGACTCTGCATGCACTCAGGAATTACCCCTGGCGGTGCTCAGGGGACCATATGGGATGCTGGGAATTGAACCCGGGTGAGCCTCGTGCAAGGCAAACGCCCTACCCGCTGTGCTAGCGCTACAGCCCCTCACCCGACTCTTGTGGCCCCGGCCTGATCCGTGAGGGCAGAGCTGACCCCAGAGCTCCTTACTCTGCAGGTGACTGGGGCGCCACGCCTCTCAGAGAGCGTCCTACCAGAGCAGGTGGGCTGAGGCGCCCGGCAATGAGTTCTTGAGACATAACAAAAGCAAGATGGGATCTGAAGACGCTACTGTCACTTAGTCCTAAAGTAGCTAAGAGCATTACTGCCACACCCACTTTGCAGACACAACAATTAAGACCTGATAAGGCTCTAACTGTCTAGCTGGTTCTAAGACAGGCCTAGAAAAGGCTAGAGACACCCCCCCCACCCCCCACACTGCCTCCTGAGAGAAGCTCAGGAGGAACTGATAAGGTCATGATAAGGACATGAAAGTTTCAAAACTTTTTCAAAAAAGAAGCAAAAGTTTCAAGCTCTTCTCCTGTGACGTCGGCGTAATAAGGGGTTCTTAGCCAGGTCAGAAGCCCCACGTGGGGGGGGGGGGCAGCCTGGGAGAGAATGACAGGACCAACCCACCAACTCTGCAAAGGCAAGCACGGTCTCCCTGTTCTGAGGGGTGGCCCACATCTGTGTCTGAACTGTGGGTGCCCCTCCCTCTCCCGCCGCTCTCCCCTCCCTTCCTTATAGTCTCTAAATAAAACCATTTTACTTCACTACCCATCTCCTCCTGAAATCCCTTTTGTGAGGGAACGGTGACAACCCCAAGAAGTCGTATTTAGGACCGACTCTCCTGCAAAGCGCAATTCCTCCCTGCAGCCCGAGTCCACGGCCCCCTGAGAAACCAGTGGCAGGACACATCTCCCAGGCCGCGCGGAGCAAGTGGACTCCAGGTACAGCCTGGTGGCCCCCCCGTGGGGCTGCTGTCTGTCCCATGCAGGGGCTCATTGCAGACCCTCACTGGTCCTCGATTTCCCCAGGCACTTCCCGGGTGACCGAGGCAGGTAGAGAGGGAAGCAGCAGACTCCCTTCTTGAGCTCCCTGCTCCCCGCTTCACCTAGGTCACCTGCAAGCCACCTACCTTACCGTCACCACCCCGAGGGCCAAGACCCCAGCAATTCCCACAGCAAGAACCTTCATCCCATCCATAGACTCCCCATAGGTCTGGGGCCAAACAATAATTCAGTAGGGCATCTGCCTTGCACACAACTGACCCAGGTTCAATCCCTGGCATCCCCTAGGGTCCCCCGGGCACTGCCAGGAGTGACCCCTGAGACACAGCCAGGAGTAAACCCTAAGCACAGCGGAGTGTAAGAATCTCCATTGGTCTTGCCCACTCTGGTGTAAGTGATTAGTCCTCTGGACATAGGTGCTCAGTACTTAGTTCTTGAATGAATGAATGAATGAAGGTTGGCTCCTGGACTCCAGCAAAAAAGCCCTAAGCTGATGCTCTTTCACTGTTGATGGGAATGCCGACGGGTCCAGCCTTTCTGGAAAACAATATGGACAGTCCTTTAAAAACTAGAAATTGAGCTTCCATATGACCCTGCAATACCACATCTGGGAATGTATCCCGAGGATGCAAAAGAGCACAGTAGAAATGACATCTGTACCTATATGTTCATTGCAGCACTGTTCACAGTAGCCAAAATCTGGAAACAACCCGAGTGCCCTAGAACAGATGACTGGTTAAAGAAACTTTGGTACATCTACACAATGTAATACTATGCAGCTGTTAGGAGAGATGAAGTCATGAAATTTGCTTATAAATGGATAGACATGGAGAGTATCATGCTAAGTGAAATGAGTCAGAAAGAGAGGGACAGACACAGAAGAACTGCACTCATTTGTGGAGTATAAAATAACATCACATGAGGCTGACACTCAAGGATAGTAGATACAAGGGCCAGGGGGATTGCCCCATAGCTGAAAGACTGCTTCATGAGCAGAGGGGAGAAGGCAGATGGAATAGAGAAGGGATCACTTAGAAAATGATGGCTGGAGGAACTAGTTGGGATGGGAGATGCATGCCGAAAGTAGATAATGGACCAAACATGATGACCTCTCAGTGTCTGTGTTGCAAGCCATAATGCCCAAAAGTAGAGAGAGAGTATGGGGAATAGTGTCTGCCTTAGAGGCAGGGGGAGGGTGGGAAAGGGGGGGTAAACCGGGCACATTGGTGGTGGGGAATGTGCACTGGTGGAGGGATGGCTGTTTGTTCATTGTGAGATTGTAACCCAAACATGAAAGCTTGTAACTACCTCACGGTGATTCAATAAAATTAAAATGTAAATAAAATAAAATAAAATAAAATTTTGTTAGAAAAAATTAAAATTAAAAAAAAAAAGAAAGCTCTAAGCTGACACTACCTTTCCTGGATCTGGGTCATTGGGCGTCCCAGCAATGCCTGTAGGGACACTCTCAACGTAGGATACAGGCACACTTAGGAAAATGTTCCTCTAATACCTCAAGGGCCCAGCAGGGCCTGAGACGCGCCCAGTTTTCACGCTGTGGCAGCTGCTCAGCTGCTCTCTGGATTCCTGGGCTACGCGTTCCTTCAAAGGTGAGCAGAACTAGACGCCGGACCATGCCCGCTATCAGGCGGGCCCTCCTGGGGCAGAGACTAGAGGGCTCGGAGGAGCCTCTTCTGGGCAGTTCTCCACCTCCAGAGCCCCAACCTGCCCGCAACCCCCCGACCTCTCCTGGATGAAAGCGAACCAGGACTCTGTGGGCCCAGCAGCCCTGGACCCCCATCCCTCAAGGTTTCTTGGAGGCACGGGGAGTCGGAGGTCACGCCCGCCGAGCCCAGCATTGGACCAGAAGTCGGTCCTCCTCTCCACCAGGGCTCAGGCTCTTGTCTTCACATCACCGAGGAGAATCCCAGGGAAGAAAAGGCAGCTGGGATGGAGAAGGGACCACTCGGTGAATGATGGCTGGAGGGCTCTGTCGGGATGGAGACACGTGCTGAAGGCAGACTACGGCCCAAACATGATGGCCGCTTAGCACCTAGACAGCAAACTACAACACCCAAAAGGAGAGAGAAGTAAGAGGGAATGTGTCTGCCACAGAGGCAAGGGGTGGGAAGAGGTGGGGGTGGCAGGAGGGATAACGGGAACATTGGTGATGGAGAATGGGCACTGGTGGAGGGATGGGTGCTTGAGCAGTTTGACTAAAACATAATCGCGAAACTTTGTAAGCCTATAACTGTATCTCACGGTGATTCATTAAAATAAAAAAAGAATTTAAAAAGAATCTCCAGAGAAGAGGGTGAAGTAAAAGTGATTTATTCAGGAAACATGAGAGGAGATAAATGTAAAGTAAAAGAAAGGAATTAGGAACCCCAAAGTGGGCTTCAGGTGACCCAGAACAAAGCACACTTCTTTGGGAAGTCAATGGGGAGAGGGGCACAGCGTTTGGGCCACACACCAGGGCTTACTCCTGGCTCTGTAGTCAGGGGTCACTCCCGGGGGTTCTGAAAGACCCTGTGTGGTACCGGGGACCAAACCAGGGTTGGCCACATATGGGGCAAGTCGCCCACTAACCGCTGTACTGTGGCACAGTTCCCGGGAGATGATCTTATAGGGACTTTTCCTCCTTCGAGCTGCCTGGGCCTGGGGTGGGATTATTGCTGGAATACCAAGGAGGCTGTCTCAGCCTTGGGATTTCTTCACGTCTTCTCTGGGCAGCTTTCCTGGCCATCCCTGGACACCAAAGCTGGGCTGCAGGCGGCCCCTTGTCCGGAATATGTCTCATCTCCCCAAACATTTCTTTGGGGTTTCGTTTGTTTGTTCATTTTTGTTGTGGTTTCAGCCACACTGGCAGTGTGCAGGGGTTACTCCTGGCAGGGTCAGAGGACCACGTGGGAGGCTGGGGATCGAACTGACTGGCCACATACAAGGCAAACGCCCTTCTCACTATGTTATCACTCTGGCCCTCCAAGCATTTCTCAATTTTCTTATGGCTCTCTGAAGTTTACTGCCCAGGGCCCCCAGAACCTTCTCTCTGGCAGCCTGCTTCAGAATCATTTTTACTATTTATGAACATCTTTGTGTGCCAAACACTGTCTGCAGCATTATTTGAAGTTTAGTAGAAAGCAGTCAAAAGGCTGGATAGACAGGACAGAGGGAAAGACACTTGTAGCCAACCTGGGTTCTATCCCTGGCACCCCATTTGGTCCCCTGAGCACTGTCAGGAGTGATCCTTGAGCACAGAGCTAAGAGTCCGCCCTGAGCACTGCTGAGTGTGAGTCCAGCTTCCCAATCCCTAAAGCAAGCAACCCTATCCCTGCCTACGGTGCTCCCCTGGGGGAGAGTGACAGAGTAACTGCCCTGCCAGGCAGGTGATCAGAGCTACGGGGGACAGTCAGCGCAGTCAGCGGTGCTATTTCTGGGAAGAACCCAGAAAACACCTATGACGGCAACTCCGCTCAGTGACAGATCCTCACCGTCCTCTCTAGGTCCCTGGAAACGACTAAGTAAAACACCGTGTACGGAAACCAGTTTTCCCACAGGCTGACTGGCATATGTTCCCACGGCATCTTTCTGGTCACAGACACCACCAAACTTCTCAATAAAGACCCCAGCACTGCTGGTGTTGAATATTCATTTTCTAACCTGCTGATCACCGTGCGGGGCCACGACTGGCTGGAAGCTGCCTTGGCGGATCAGGACTCCCGGCCAGCGCCAGCCCTGAGCTGGGCGCCTCCCACCACAGCCGCCTCACGCAGCCGGGGGCCGTGGAGGTGCGCCAGTGAGTCAGCAGGCATGGCTTTGGGGTGTGGAGGGGGGACAGCACAGCACCCAGAGAATTCCCGCAGACTTGAGGCGAACACGCAAACAGAACACGGGCAGCAGCCCTGGGTACTGATGCTGTTTTCCCATCAATGTCACGGTGAAACGGCATCACGCAGGACCTGCCGGACCCAAGGAGCTGGGGTGATCCACAGTGAAAGGAAAACACCAGGAGGGGTGGTACAGCAGGCAGGGCACATGCCTGGCAAGTGTCTGGCCAGGGTTAGATCCTCGGAAACCTCTAGGATCAAGGCCCCCGAGCGCAGTCTGGGATAGGCCCTGAGCATCACCCGGTGCCCAAACAAAAGCAAACAAAGAGCTATGAAGGTGTTCGGGAGAATGGGGAGCACTAGGAAGCTGGAGTGAGGAGGGGGAAGAAAAGTAGGAAAGGGGCTGGAGTGATAGCACAGCGGGTAGGGCGTTTGCCTTGCACGCAGCCAACCCGGGTTCGATTCCCAGCATCCCATATGGTCCCCTGAGCACCGCCAGGGAAAATTCCTGCATGCGTGAGCAAGGAGTGACCCCTGTGCATCGCCGGGTGTGACCCAAAAAGAAAAAAAAAAAAGTAAGGAAGGAGGGAGGGAGGACGGAAGCTGGAGAAACACCCCCTCCCCCACCCTCCCACCCCCCTTCCCTTCCGGGCTCACAGCCTTGCTGACCTGAGGTCTGGTTTATTTTTAAGTGTGATGAAACCGTGGAGGGATTTTAGCAGGCGTGTGAATAAATCTGATTTATATTTTCACAGGATCCCTCTGGCTCCTATACGGAGGGGACGGGCAAGGCACTCTGGAGGGCATCTAAATAATCCAGGCTGGGGCTTGTATTTAATGTGGCAGCGCGGGTTTCTCCCGGCTGGGAAGGAGCTGTGGGTTCCTGAGGCCTCTGAGGAGCCAATGGGAGCCGCTCTCTGCGGGGGCTCCAGGGTGACCTCGTCAGAGAGGCCTCGGCTCCCTGCGCTAATGTACACACGCACATGCATGAATATACACAGACACACATTGATTGTGCGGTGCACACATATGCATTCACACACACACACCATTATTCTCTACCTTGAGACCCTGGCCTTTTCTTTCAACTCACTCACGGTGAACTGTGATTATGTCTGGTCGGTGCACGGATTTGAGGAATGTCTATCCCCCACCCCCCACCCCCGCCTGCCCTGATCAGGACCCTGAGTTCCAGGAGACAGAGAACAAGGCTGCCCTCTGCCCTGCCTCCGGGGAGGCCAATGCTGCGCAGGGGACGGGACAGAAGCAAACCCCATGGTCAGGTTCTTTGTCCTCAATGCTGCGCCAAAAATACATTCCTGGCAGACATCACTGCCGACCTACATCTCTCGTGCTCTCTTTCCAGGCAGAGGGGGTTACAAAGACGACCCATACGTGAGTGGGGTTGGAAGGTATGTCACGGGCAAGGTGACAGGAACAACAGGAATGCAGCGAAGTACCGGGTGAGGTCTCTGCTCTGGGCCCTGAGGGGCCAGCCTGGCAGGGCAGGCCGTGCCAGGAGCCTCCAACAACTGTGGTGCCCGAGTAACCTCGGTGAGTCAGGCCCTGACCCCCGTGGGATGGTGTGAGAAAGACGAAAACAGAGTGGCTGAGGCCAGAGCAACAGTGCAGCGGGTAGGGCGCTTGCCTTGCACACGGCTGACCTGTGTTGGATCCCGGGCATCTCCTAAGGTACGCGGTCCAATCCCTCCCCCAGCACACACACACACACACACACACACACACACACACACACACACACACACACACACACACACACACACAGTGTGGCTGTAAGTCACTGAGAACTCGTAGCTGCTGCCCAGAGCCTAATGGAGACCACCTGTGAATTCTCCCAACAGCCCCCTTACGAGTTCTGCATCCAGAACCGTCCATTGTACCTCCACTGAGTCCCCGGCAGAAGGAATGGAGAGGTACACCATCAGGTCCTTCCACACACAGACGCCTCGCCACTCCGACAGGACTAAACTGCAGGCTTAGAGAGGCTGAGTTCGTCTACACAGAACCATCCAGAGCTAGGGTGATCCCAGGCTAGGTAACGTGACTCCGCCCGCCTCAAGCCTGGCTTGGGTCTCTGAGAGTAAGGTGGCTACTCAGGCTCCTGCCGTCACAGCAGCATCCGAGCCAAGCGGCAGGGAAATCACTCCTGTCGGCCTTTTAAAGACACAGCACAAGGCACAAACCTTCACTCTCCCCTTTCAGCAGCTACGCCACCCAGGTATCCAAGCTGGCATCATACCTCTTTTCCCCCCACGCCCCTAACCCTCTACATCCAACAAAGTCCTGTCACCCTCTCTGGGCCCACGACAGCAGCTCTCCCAGCTCTCCCAGCCTTCAGGCCAGGTCCTGGCCACCGAGCAGCCACCGAGGGGCCATCCCAACTGGCACCAGATCATTCTCTCCACAGGAGGAAATCCCTCCCGTCCCCCTTCTCTGGTTTCATCTCTCTCCCCTGAAGTGTTTATCTCCAAATCCCCAGTGCCCTTACTTAGTTCTCTCTCTCTCTCTTCTCTCTCTCTCTCTCTCTCTCTCTCTCTCTCTCTCTCTCTCTCTCTCTCTCTCTCTCTCACACACACACACACACACACACACACACACACACACACATACCAGGTTACACATCATCAGCTGCTTTGCTCTTCCCTGCCAACACCTTTTCTGATTTCACCTTTTTGCACCTCATCTTTTGGGGGTCAGAGGTGAGCTCAGGTGTTTCTCCTCCAGGCAAAAGACTCCAAGACCTTTTTCTCCTGGTGCACAGAGCGACTCTGTGTGTCAGTTATTTCACCATTCCTTCTGCAAACTGCCTGTGCCACAGCTCTGGTAACCAGCAGTAGACCCCAGCAGAGTAGAGACTGAAAAACAACTGGATGAAGAAATGAATGGCGGAGATGAAGCAATGATGGGGCTGTGAGTGTGTGGCAAGCACTGGCAGTGAATGCCTGGGCTCGGATCCCAGCTCCACCACTTCATGGCTGTGCACCCGAGTCAGTTACTTAACCTCTCTGAGCTTCAGTGATGCCACTTGTAAAACCAAATGTTTAAAACAGCACTTCCCAGACATGGCTGCAATGCCCAGGACTGGATCAGTCCTTCCTATTTCTAAGCCAAGGTCACCGAGGAAATCTGACCTCTGAAAATGAGTGGGGATGAGCCCTAATAAAGTTGTATCTTAGAACAACACCTCACTTCTTACCAAAACAAAGGGGCAGGAATAGGCTTTATACTCCTGTCTAAAAAAAAATAAGAAATGAGTAAATACACCAATGAATAAAATCTCCAAATGTGTTTCCAGGCACTTCATACCGAGCAGCAGGTGACATGTCCTGAAACACGGCAAATGAGAGAGGTGAAGCCTGAGCATGCCCAGAGGCGGCCAGAGAGAGCTTCCAGGCAGGGAGCAGGGGCCCACGGGGCGCCCAGAGGCTCCCATGTGTGAGGAGAGAGACCTGCGGCTCGGGACAGCCAAGCCGGGAGGGAGTTCACAGATCAGAGCCAGAGAGCAGAGTTTCACAGGGCACCCTGCAGGCCCACGGAGTGTTCAGGCCACCCATGGTCAGGTTACAGTAAGGAAGCAAGCAGAGGCTGGAGAGAAGGAGCAAGCACCTGGATCGTTCATGAGCCACCAGCCAGAGAAAAGAACAAGGGCAGGAAGACCTATAAATACTTGCCTCACTGATAGGGCAAATAAGCCCTGCCTGAATATTGTCCCTCTAACACAGCTTGAACAAAGACCTAGAAGCATCAGTTTTCAAGTAACTTAATCCCACTGGGACAAAGCTCAGGAGCGTTTATACGTCTGCAACAACAACCAGCCACCTGTGAGGTCAGAGCCACAGATTCTGGCAGCCCACACATTGTCAGGCATACAAAGGAGGAGACAATAACTGCCTAGCAGGATCAAAACCAGTCTACTGAAACCAACGTGGAAGACAGAGTTAGGAGATAAGGACAGTCAGACCATTATTGCCACTATAGTTTATCTGTTCAAACAGCTAGAAGGGAAACTAAACATTTAACTCGAGTCATGGAAGGGGTTATGAGATGAAAGCAAGCTTCTGGAGAGGAAAGCTACAACGCTGGGGTTACAGACAAATGGGACGCAACTAACAACAAACTGGAAGTCACAGAAGAAAAGGTTAGTGAACTTGAAGACAGAGCAGCTGGAACTATACAAAATGAAACAAAGAAGGAAGGAAGGAAGGAAGGAAGGAAGGAAGGAAGGAAGGAAGGAAGGAAGGAAGGAAGGAAGGAAGGAAGGAAGGAAGGAGGGAGGGAGGGAGGGAGGGAGGGAGGGAGGAAGGGAGGAGGGAAGGAGGGAGAGAGGGAGGGAGGGAGGGACAGTGAGATTGAAACATCAGTCATTGGCCAACTTCAAGGCCATAATAGAAGTGCCCAGAGGAGAAAATGCAGAGGTAGACACTATTTTGGAAGAAATAATACCCAAGATTTGCCCAAAAATAACAAAAACCACTTTCTAAGATAATAAAAGCCACTTTCTAAATGCAACAAAGATTCTAGATCCTCCGCAAAACGCAGGTACAGGAAAACCCTCAGAGGCGGTCAGAATTGCTCAAAAGCAGCCGTCGGTTGAGAAGGGGGTCGGGAGACGGCCGGGAGGAGAGCTGCTGCGCAGAGGGAGGCAGGTGCGGGCGGGTGTGTCCGGGCACGAGGCCGCCGTGAGGGGTGAGGGCCGCGCTGGCGGACGGTGGGGCGGACGGTGGGCTCGGGTCCCGCAGGCGCACGGAGAGGAGCCGGGGCACGCGCGCCCCCGGGCGGATTCCGCAGCCGGCAGGGGACGGCGAGGCGGAGTGGAGGCCGCCGGAAACGGTCAGTCGGTCGGTCTCGGGGCCGCGGCTCCCCCAGCAGCCCCGTCTTTGCGCACAGCCCCGCGGGCCGGCAGGCGCCTTCCGCAGTCCGGGCCGGGCCGCACCTCGCCCGCGCCTTGGGCTCGCGACGGGCAGACGGGCAGACGGGCAGACGGGCACCGCTCAGGCCCGGGCCCGGGGTCGCCCGCTCTGCACCTGCGCGAGGAAGCCGGGCGTGTCACGCGGCTGCCACCCAGGCACAAGGGGCGGGGTCACGGAGTGGGCCCCCGCGCAAAGGCGTCTGGGACGTGGACGGGGTCACCGAGTGGGCCCCCGCGCAAAGGCGTCTGGGACGTGGACGCGGTCACCGAGTGGTCCCAGCGCAGAGGCGTCTGGGACGTGGACGGGGTCACCGAGTGGGCCCCGCGCAAAGGCGTCTGGGACGTGGACGGGGTCACCGAGTGGGCCCCGGCGCAAAGGCGTCTGGGACGTGGACAGGGTCACCGAGTGGTCCCAGCGCAGAGGCGTCTGGGACGTGGACGGGGTCACCGAGTGGGCCCCGCGCAAAGGCGTCTGGGACGTGGACGGGGTCACCGAGTGGGCCCCCGCGCAAAGGCGTCTGGGACGTGGACGGGGTCACCGAGTGGGCCCGGCGCAGAGGCGTTTGGGACGTGGGCGGGGTCACGGCGCTGACCCCTGGCAGCCCCGGGCGTGACGAGGCCGGGACGTGGAGGGGCATGTGGCAAAGCAGTGCCGTCACACTTGGCAGCTGAGCAGCCCTGGGAGGGAAGCGGCGAGCCAGGCGGGCCTGGAGCCCTGGAGCGGAGCCTCACAGCTGAGGGCACGGAGGAGGCGAGGGGGCTCGGGCGCTGGCAGCCCCAGGTCCCCCCAAGCCGTGTGCAAACCGTCCACACTGCCGGAGCCTGGAAGTGTGGACTGGCTCCAGCAGTGTGGAAACCGTCCCGGAAGCTGTATTATCTCTGTCACAGAGGCACGGACGCCCTGGGCGTTGAGTGCCGCAGAGACCCAGCAGAGTACTGAGACAGGGTTCGAAGCCCGCCCCAATGCCGAGCAACCGAGGGCAAAGTGCCTCGGTGCAGTGAAGACGCCCACGTGGTCCTTCGAGTGGAGATTGGACGCCCACGTGGTCCTTCCCTCTTCTGCGTGGTGATTGGACGCCCACGTTGTCCATCCCACCTCCGTGTGGTGATTGGATACCCAGTGGTCCTTCCCTCCTCCATGTCGTGATTGGACGCCCACATGGTCCTTCCCTCCTCTTTGCAGTGATTGGACGCTCACGTTGTCCGTCCCACCTCCGTGTGGTGATTGAATACCCAATGGTCCTTCCCTCCTCCATGCCGTGATTGAACGCCCACAATGTCCTTCCCTCTAGGCTCCGCCCCTACGGCCCAGCGCAAACACAGAAGAACCTTGTGTGCATTTTTGCCCCAGAGGTGGGCAACAACCCCAAAACTTAGGTCAACTTTTTAGGTTGATAGGGTGGCGTGGGGAGGGGCCGCGGGTGACTTCCTGGGGTCTATCAAGCCTTTCCAAACCTTTTGATTTTCTGCATTTCAGTTTTCTCCTGTGCTGCTGGCGGCCTGGTGGACACGGGCTATGGCCGGGCCTTGGGCTCACCCCCAGCTTGGACACCCCGTCTCGGGTTTGCTGGCTGCATGCTCTGCTGGTGGGCTCCCCCAGGAGTGACCCCCTGCTCTCCAACTCCTTCCACTGCCTCCAACACTGACAGTCTCTTCCGATCACAGACAGACGACCAAGGAGGCTGGGAACCAAGGAAGAGGCTGTTTGCATTCTCAGCCCCTCCCCGACATTGAGAGTGTGCAGTTGCCCTAGCAACTGGCCCCCAAAGACTTTTTTTGCAGTCATCTCCCCTCCTATACTGCTCAGAGTGTTGGCTGCTTACCCAACCTCTCAGGGCTCAGAGTTCAGTCCCCTAGTTTGTGGATGAGGAAATGAAGACTCAGAGAAAGCAAGAGACTTATCCAAGGACACACAGCAAGTTCACCTTACTTAGACTCCAGGTCTCCCTATTCCAACTCCAAAGTGCTGGGGGCATGTGGAGGGTGTTGGAGGTAGGGGAGAGGAGGTCCAGTTTTCTACCCAAAGAGCATTCCACATCCGTGCTCTCCTGGGGCCTTTGTGGAGGACCCTAGAGGTACAATGAAGAAATGACCTATTGGACTTGTGGGTGTGAGAAGGGTAGGCAAGAGCTAAAAGCGCTGGGTACAGGGAGCTGGAGCAATAGCACAGCGGGTAGGGCGTTTGCCATGCATGCAGCCAACCTGGGTTCGATTCTGAGCATCCCATACGGTCCCCTGAGCACCACCAGGAGTAATTCCTGGGTGCATGAGCCAGGAGTAACCCCTGTAAATTGCTAGGTGTGACCCCCCCCCACAAAAAAAGTAAAAGCGCTGGGTACAGTGCTCTGGCAGTTATTCTGTTGGACAAACATTTATTATATGCCTGCTGTGTGCCAGCTACTGGCCTAGGCCCCGGGGATTCCACCGTGATGAACGAGAGAAAGGCCTGCCCTGGTGGGACAAAGAAGCTAAAGAGCAAACCAGGGCTGGAGCAGTAGTACAGTGGGTAAGGCAAATGCCTTGCATGCGGCCGACCAGGGTTCGATCCCCGGCATCCCATATGGTCCCCCAAGCACTGCCAGGAGTAATTCCTGAGTGCAGAGCCAGGAGTAACCACTGAACAACACTGGGTGTGACCCAAAAAAAAAAAAAAAGCAAACCAGCAGGAGCATGCAGAGTGTGCGGCCGTGTGGAGAGAGGGGCAGCCCACTTGCCGCCTGCATTAAGAAAGACCTTCCCAAACTTACCCGTTCCCCCACCCCTGGCCTCAGGGCAGCCGGCATTAGGCTCTCTGAATTCTGCAGAGGTGCCAGGTTGCCAGTGGTGTTTGGGGAAGAACCTGCCTTGGGCCAGCAAGCTGAGGCTTTAGCTACCAAAGTTGAGGTAGCCTAGGTGGCCCCTGGGGAGGTGCTCAGGAGCTGGGGGCCCCCTGAATCCACGTGTGCCATAGCCCTGCCGTTCCCAGCATGCTCCGAGGGCTCCAAGCCTCTGATTTTCAGATGGCCAGGAGGGATCACTCACCACTGGCTAAAACCGTGACTGAACGGCAGTTTCTGGGGTACGAAGCCAGCCCTCCACCTCCCAGTTAGAAAGGCAACCGAACCTTGGAGAACAGACAGCATGCACCACTGGCTAACTTAGACCCCTGGGGATGGAGTTTTATTTAAACTTTTATGATGGTGATTTTCAAACATACGCAGCTGACTGGGAAGAGGAACTCCCAGGTGCTCTTTTGCAAGTTCAAGAATTCGCCTCACCTCCTGTTTGCTTCACTGTCCGCCCCAGAGGCTTCAAGGCTGGGATACAGGTGGGGAAACTGCTCAGGCTCCTCCCGTCCAAGTCTGGGAGAGGCCTTGGAAGTAGGGACCCAGAAGCCAGTGACGGGGGTCTTGGGCAGGAAGTACGAAGGGCATACCCTGAAGTGAGGTGAGCCCTGGCTGGGGAAGCTGCACCAGAACCCTGGTTCGGTTGATGGAGGGTGAGGAGCTAGGCCCCATTTCCTGCCTCGACTCCACCTCTCTTTGTTTTCTTTCCCTCCTCTTCTCCCCCACCCCAACTCTCAATAAAAACATAATTATGGGCTTTATATATATATAAAAAAAGGCAAATTATGGTGACATGCTTTAATTATCTGCCAAGCAATGGCGGGCTGAATTACAGAGGCAGGGCCTCGGGGGTTACCTAAAAATAAAGCAAGAAGCCTCATTAGATGCTAATTGCCACTTTTGCCAACTGAAGTGAGATTTTGGCACCGTGTGCCATTTGGTGCCCGCTTGTCAGCGGGGAGGTCCAGGCTTCTGGAGGCCGAGTGCCAGGACCAAGCCCTGCAGGGCCTCGGGGCCAGGGCCGAGCGCCAGGTACCTGGAGGAGCACCTCATCTCTCCGCCTGGGTGGGAGGAGGCTGGAGGATGGAGCAGGGCCTCCCCTCCACAGGCCTGGCCTCTGGCTGGAAGCGGCTCACAGGGCCCCTGGAAGCCCAGCCTGTGTCTGGGGCTCCTGAGGACCCCTCCCCAGGCCTGGAGGCTGACGCGGTGCCAGAGGCACTGGGGGTGCACTCAGCGGCCATTCTGGTCGCTGGTCACTACATTCATCAGCCACTCCGCATTCGCTGGGCTCTCGGCCCTCACCAGTCTCTGCACTCACCGGTCACTCTGCGTTCACCGGTCACTCTGCCTTCACTGGTCACTCTGCGTCTACCGGTCATTCTGCCTTCACTGGTCACTCTGCCTTCACTGGTCACTCTGCCTTCACCGGTCATCCTGCATTCACTGGTCACTCTGCGTTCACCGGTCATTCTGCGTTCACCGGTCATTCTGCGTTCACTGGTCACTCTGCCTTCACTGGTCACTCTGCCTTCACTGGTCACTCTGCCTTCACCGGCCACTGTCGTGCTCACCAGTCACTCTCATGCTCTAGGCCCGGAAAAGTCACGCTAGGAGGAAAGGGCCCAGGGACATTTAAACCTAGAACCAGCCCTTCTGAGCCAGAGGGACCTCAGCTTGCCTACTGCTGCCGCAAGTGAGGTCCTGGCTAGGGTCCGAGCAGAAGTACAGCAGGTCGGGCACTTGCCTTGCACAGGCTCAACTCGGGTTCGATCCCCAGCATCCTCTACAGTCCCTTGAGTACCACCAGGAGTAGTTTCTGAGTGCAAAGGCAGGAGTAATCCTTGAGCATCACTAGGTGTGACACAAAAAAAACCAAAACAAAACATGAGGCCCAGGAGCCCCCGAGTCCTGCTACGGCGTCTGGGCGCTGGCTGGGCTCCCCACAGGGCCGGCAGCTGCCCAGTACCAGTTCTGGGGTCACACAAGCTCTGGAGTCTGCACTGTGTCTCATTGTGTTTTCTTGTGTCACAGCTGGGCTTACTCCTGGCTCTGTGCTCAGGGGTCACTCCTACTTCGAGGCTCAGGGGACGCTCTGCGGTGCCAGGGACCGGACCCCGGTCAGCTGCAGACAAGACAGCCCCATTGCCTCTGTCTCTCCGGCCCTGCGCTGTGCCCCCGCGGCTGGAGGAAGCGCAGGTTTCTGCGTCCAACCCCCCTCTCTCTGCAGTGGCACCCCCGCCCTTCATGCACACAAACACCTGTTCGGGGCAAGGAGAGCCCATACTCAGTGAAGGGTCTTTGGTTGGTTGTTTCTGTGGTTTTATTTGTTTTTTTTTTTCTTTTTGGGTCCCACCCGGTATTGCACAGGGGTTACCTCCTGGCTTTGCACTCAGGAATTACTCCTGGTGGTGCTCAGGGGACCATATGGGATGCTGGGAATGGAACCTGGGTCGGCCGCGTGCAAGGCAAACACCCTACCCGCTGTGCTATTGCTCCAGCCCCTGGTTTTATTTGGTTTGGGGGTCCACCCAGTGGCACTCAGGCCTTACTCCTGGCTCTGCACGCAGGCATCACTCCTGATGGGCTCTGGGGACCGGCTGTGGTGCCAGGATGGAAGGCTAGCGCCCTCCCTCACCCCGTGCTCTCTCTCGCTCTCTGTGGCCCCTCAGAGACTGGGCTATATCCTGCTTCCTGTACCCTGCGGGCCGGACTCCGTCCTGCTCCGTCCCGGGCCCTCCTGTCTCATCAGCTCCTTTCTGTCAGGGCGTCTTGGACTTGCACCCTGGTGACTGGAAGAACCTGCAAAGGGGCCCACAGGCCCCAGCCTGACCAGAGGGGGCCGTGGAATTGAGGGGGACCCATCATCTGCTTTTGTCACAAGTTTCCAGCCCCATTTCAGGGATGGTCCTAGGCCAGGGAGACGGCTCAAAGGGGCAGAGTGTGCACCTCACATGCTCGGGGCCCCGTGTTCTATCCCCAGCACCACTGACCCCTGTGAGCACCTCTGGGTGTGACCTGATGGCCCCCAGCACCTTTCTGAGAACCAGTGTAAGGACCAAACACCTCCAGGCCACGTATGGCTGGACATGGCCCTCAGGACACCCGACACCAGGTGTGAGAGAGGTCGAGGGGAGCTTGCTCTGCTCCTTCGGCCCCGACCGAGATGTCCGAGGTCACCTGGGCACTACTGGGGAGAAGCCCCTGCTAAAAGAGGAGGAGGAGGAGGAGAGGGAAGAAGAAGGAGGAGGAAGAGGGGAGAAGGAGGAAGTGGGGAGGAGGAGGAGGAAGAAGAGGGGGAGGGGAGAAGGAAGAAACAGGAGGAGCGAGGTGGGGAGAAAGAAGGAGGAGGGAAGGAGGAAGAGGAGGAGGAGGAAGAAGAATAATGTGGAGTCCAGGTGTAGCGCTGGGCTGTACCTCAGGAGGTCTGGGGTCTACACAGCACATACACACAGGAACGGCTTCTCACCACTGGGTGTAACCCCAAAATCATAAAAACAAAAATCATAGAAACAAGAATCAGGGGTCTCTGCCCCTGGCCCGCCGCACAGAGCCCCCCACCCAGCACACAGCACCTGAAGCAGTCCCAGGAGGAAGGACGGGCACCTGAGAGGTCTGGAAGTTTCCATGGAGGGTTGGGGGTCAGCTCCTCCAGCCCAGAAACTGGGCCTGTGCGTCTCGTGGGGGCCCTGGGAGACCCCATCCTCCCTGAGAGAGTCCAGGGGAGCTTGCTCTGTTCCTTCGGCCCTGACTGAGATGTCCGAGGTCACCTGGCCCCTGGCCCCGCGGAGCAGGGGGCTAACAACTCAGGATGGACGGGATGGGGGCAGTGGCTGGCTCAGGAATGGAGGGAGGGGGACCCCCACCCCACAGCAGGTTCTCCTCCCAGACCCCCAGCTGATTCCCGCTCCACCTGGGGGCCTGCACCGCTCCACTCTGTGCAATGCAGCCCACCCCCTCAGCTTCCCACACATTGGTGCCGGGGGACCCTGTGGTGAGGGGCATTGACTCAGCCCCTGACGTGCAAACCCTTTTAACTCCGGCCAGGCTGTTTCACTGCAAAGTCAGGGGCCTGTCCCCGCCCTCAGAGGGGCAGCCTCCTGGCCTCTCCTCCTGGCCTCAGCCCCTTCTTGGAGCCCCGGGGAGGTGGGCTGGGACACCCACGGCCTTCTCCTGAATCAAGGGGGCAGAGAGGACACCCCCACTCCGTGAAAGACAGTGATTGCCCCCCTAGGACCTAGCACCACCCCCCGCCCTGTCCCCCTGAGAGGCGCAGGGCTGGTTTCTGGAGCTCCAGAGATGTGGGGGCACCTGGAAAAGCACTGGGCTGAGCACCAGGGGACGCAGTGTCCCAGAGGGGACTGCTGCACTGAGCTTCCCTGGCCCCCGACACTTGCACGGACCACCCAGGAGGCTTCTGGAAAAACCTAGTTCCGCCCCACTCTGCTCGACTGAACCTGCCGTCTTAGGGATCGTCCTGGGATGAGAAGGCCCTCAGCAGGGGGCTGCCCACTGCCTCCTCTGCCCAGAAAAGCACCGACTGAGCACTCAGCAGAGAGTCACCCGGACACCATCAGAGCTCCCTACCCTCCCACCAGGCCCCCACGCCCACTCAGGGAGCAGAGCAGGGCCGGGGACAGGGGGTCGTTGTATGGTCATTGCACGGTCATTGTGTCGTTGGCGCTATAATTTGCAGAGCCTGGCCCCCACCTGGCACCAAGAAAGCCAGCCGCAGCGAACCCACAGTCAAGGGAGGACCCTGGGCCCAGGAGACACGGGGCCCCCCACGGACACACCTGCACAGACAGACACTCAGGACAAAGGAGCACGCGAGGGGTGTCCTGGGTCACCTCCACGACAGGCACCGCCTCAGCCCCTACGGGGCAGGCAGGGGCGAGGGGAGCTGACAGCCCAGGAGCCAGGCTCTCAAGAGGAGTTTCCCGGCTATGCGGAAGAGAAGGTCAGGTTACGGACCCGGGGAGTCGGGGGCACCTCAGAGCAGACAAGAGGGGCAGCAGAAACGGCACCTCCTTAGGGGGTGGTTCTGGAACCCTCCACACTGTGCCAGCCCCTCCCTGCCCGCATGGGCGCGGGGGAGGGTGGTTTCCGTCACCCGAAAGTCCTCCTCTCCAGCCCCTGCTTCCCGCTTCCCGCTGGCCCCAGGCCCTCCCGGTGGGTCCAGTCCGGGGTCCCTGCAGGGCCCGCACGGATGTGGAGCCAGGGTGCAAAACCATTTTTATTAGAAATGTTCTCGGTATAAAAACAATCATGCGCTACACATTGTCATCAAGAACCGTCACCAAACACCCAGGCACTGAACTCCGAGTCGTCGGCAGGAGGGAGGGGCAGGCTGGCAGGCGGGCAGGCAGGCAGGGCTGCGGGCCGCGGGGACACACACAGACCACCAGGAGGACGCGGCACTTCGCAACACACTTAAGATTTGTTCGTTTGAGCTTTTTTGTGGGGGGGGGTGATTTTTTTTTCTTTTTTTCTTTTTTCTTTTTTTCTCCTCTTTTGCAACATGTGAGGTTCAGTGAGTGAGCAGAGACTGGCAGAGAGGGGAGAGCCCAGGCCGGGTGCCCGGGAGGGCGAGGACCGGGCAGAAGACAGGAAAGGAAAATGCACCAGAGGCGGGACCCAGAGGGGCCCCAGGAGGAAATGCCGGAGGAACAGACAGAGACGGAGAAATGATGGTCCAAAGAACAAAGACAAAAGCAAGACAAGGATGGAAACAGACTGACGGGGCAACCAGGGGACAGGCAGGGACAAAGGGACAGTGAGAGGAAGCCAGCCCGGGCCCCAGAGTCAGCCCGTGTGGTTTGGGGCCGGAAGGGGCAGGGGTCCAAGACGCAGGCTTTGGGGGATCTGAAGCAGCCTGGCCCTTCCTTCTCCTGCCGGACCAGCAGGATCGCCTGGGGCCCTGCTGTCCGCAGCACCAGGCCAGTGGCAGGCACCGGGCAGCAGGCCGCCCGCCGGCCCCCCTCCATGCACCGTCCAGGCTCCGCCTCTCCCGGCTAGATTGCATGGTTGGTGTAGGTGACGTAGGTCTGCTTGGTGGCCAGCGCTGAAAGAGAGAGCAGGGGGACCCGGGTCAGGGGCTGCTGCCGCCCGGGCACCGACACCCCTGGGCCCAAGTCCCGTCACGAAACCAAGCCCACAGCCCCAGAACAGGCACCGGCCACCCCCTCCACCCAGCTGCCCCCTGCCCGTCCTTCCGGGGGCTCCGTGCCAGGCAGACCCCCTCCTTGGTGCTCTGGAGGGCAGACCCCATCGCCGGGAGCTCCCCGTCCCCTCCAGACCCCACACGCTTCGTGCTTTTTATTGGGAAGCCCTGGGATTCCCTGAATGTGCCCCGAGGGAGTTTTTCTGTGTTCTAGAACACACGTGTGCGCAGTGGGGCAAGCACTCACGGGGTGGGCCTGGGGCAGCCGGGGCAGAGGGGGTCAGTGGAAGCCGATTCCAGACTTGCAGACCCAAAGAGGGGCCTGGAAGCAGAGGCAGGAGCTCCCGGCCCTCGCCACGGGGCCCAGGATGCTCCATGCAGGCCCACCTCACTCTGGGCGTCCCCACCCCACCCGCACCTCCCGCATCTGTACCCACCACCTGGCCATCACTCACCCCCAATGGGTCCCTCCCGCCCCCCACCCCCTGCTGGGTGACAAGATCCGCTCTCACTGCTCCCCTGCCTCTGCCTGCTGGGGTCAGATCTCACAGTCCCCCAACGAGGAGGCTGGACAGTGCCACCCCCGACCCCCACCATGAAGAGTGAGGGGCCAGCCAGGGTGGGAGGCTGCAGGGTTTGGCCAGCCTGGGCTCTGCCAGGCACTGTGCGGGTGACTGCCAGTGGCCCCAGGCCCGCTCGGTGGAGAGCAGAAGTCAGGACCAAGGCTGCTGGGGAGGGCAGCAAGCAGGGGCCCCGAGGTCTGCGGGTGGCGGGAGGGTGTTAGGTGGCAGGAATCGTGGTGCCCGCTGGCATCAAACTGCTCCGAGCCTTGTTGGGGGACGGCAGGCCCCCCAAGGGTGCCACAAGCACCAGGCTCAGGGGTGCCTTAGGTGGCAGGAATCGTGGTGCCCACTGGCATCAAACTGCTCCGAGCCTTGTCGGGGGACGGCAGGCCCCCCAAGGGCGCCGCAAGCACCAGGATCAGGGGTGCCTCACTGGAAAAGAGACCACCCAGGGCACTTCAGGATTTGCTCCCTAACCCTGGTTCCCTGGCGCAAGGCTGCAGGGTAAGGCCTACATTTCCCAGGGTCCCTTGCTGCTAAGGGTGGCCCCGAGGGACAATATTCCCTAAGGATGGGTGCATCTGATAACGCAGATTGTGTCATCTGATAAAAACAGATGGTCGCCCTCTTCTTCCCTCTCTGCCCCTCTACTGGAAGGACGGGCACCGAGGGCGACCAGCTGCGAGGAGTTGGTGCCGCAACAAGTCGGGAGGAACCAGGCCGGCTCCCGGGGCTGACGGGCACACATCTGCAAGCCTCGGGCGGCCGTGTCCAGCACTGGGGTCCACAGGGTGGGAGGCAGTGCCCTGGAGGGATGCAGTGAGCACAGAAAGGTGGACAGGGGAGGCGGGAGCTCGGTGGCCCCTCGGAGCCACAGGATACACTCCCTCTTAGCCAGGAGCTGAGCTCTCTGCTGGCAGAAACACCCACAGGGAACAATAACCCCAGGGCCGGGCAGCGGTGGGAAAGTGCCCTGACATCTAAGAAGGCAGTAACACAGCTGGGCACCGTGTCCTGGGTGGAGAATCCTCACCTTCCTTTCCTTTCTGAGGGGACGGGGTCATTTGGGGTACACTGGGTGGTGCTAAGGGTTAACTCCAGCCTGATGCTTCCTTCGGGCAAAGCCTGGGGATCGTGCGGTGATGGGGGCTGAGCCTGGGTCGTCCCCAGCTGCTGTGTCTCCAGGACCCCAAACCCCCACCCCCACTCAGCCGTGTCTCTCCCAGGAGCTGGGCGACCAGAGGAAAGAGCAGGGAAGGGGCTCAGGCTAAGCCCACCCGGGAAAGCCAATGAGTCGAGGGGAGCACCCAGAAACACAGGTGCTGAGGCCAGACCCATGTGCGGAGGGCGCTCGCCTTATACGTGGCTGACTCACGTTCAATCCCAGGCACCCCCGTCCCCGGGTCCCGGAGTCCCACCAGGATTGGTCCCTGAGCAGCACTGGGTGTGGCCCCCAAAACAAAACACCAACACCCGGGTGCTGTCAGAGGCCCAACAGAGCCTCAGCTCCACGCCCCACCCAAGCCTCGGGGTCCCCCTCTGGAACACGAGCAGGTGGCCGCCTGCCCCCTTCAGCCCCCCGCCCCACGGTCAGAAAGTGAACCCCATGTTGCAGCTCCGTCACCCAGGGGGAAACTGATCTGATCGAGTCTCCAAGCCTGGAGACGGTCATGGACCCGGCTCAGAGGCCAACTGCCTCCGCGGCCGCGAGACTCCCCACTGACCTCGGGAAATGGGAACCTGGGGGGGCTGGTTCACCCCGGGGGGCCGGGGGGGCATGCGGAGTCCCCGACAGAGCCCAGAGCTGTCCTTTCAGCAAGTCCAGCCCACAGGGTGCAGGACCTGGAAGCACCCCGCCGCCACTCGGAGCCCCAGAGCTGTCCCAGAAAGGGGGAGCAGTGAGTCTGCGGGTGGGGGGGCGGGAGCGGCAGGAGCGGAGTGGGGGGGCAACTGCCTGCGGACAGCAAGAACCAGCATCGCCCAGAGGCCCCTCCACCAAAGTCCACCTCAACTCCCTCATCTGCAGCAGGTGGCCTAAGCCCCGGCTGAGCCCCCCAGGGGTGGGAGAGAACGCTTGTGAAAGGGGCAGCCAGGCGCACAGCCGCTGCCAGAGTGCTGGGGGGCGCCACCGCGGGGCGGGGGGAGTGGGGTGAGGAGACGGTGTGGGCAGACGGACTCCCCACACTGACACCCGGCCCTGAGTGCTCAGTCTCTGCCGCCTCTGATCACAATTAGCCCAGCCGTGGCCGGCAGATGACAGTCCCCATTTGTCGCGCCCGCGTCTCAGCGCCCAATCCGCCTGCAATCAGGACCCTGGATTATTCCTCCTGTTGTTTGTTTAAAGATACGTGGCCTGCCGGTGACAGAGTGAAAAATGCCCCTGCTCCGAGGACTGACGCCTCCCCGCTCCGTCCACAACACCCCCCCGCGTCTGGCTGGCCCCAGAATTAATCACCTGACTCCCACCCGCAACCCGCGTGGCCTCTGCTGTCACCAAGCTGAGAGACAGCGGGGACCCGGAGGGACACGGCAGCGGGGGGAGCAGCTCCCATCTCTCCCTGCTCGGAAGGGAGGCACTGGGAAGGCTGATCTCAGGCTTCAGCACCCCTCCTCACCGGGCAGGGGAGGGGCCGGGAGGGGACATGGGGACTGTCAGAGCAAACACAGAAGAAACAAAGCAATTAGATGCCTGTGGAGCCCCCCTGGACCAGCTCTGGCCAGTCCCGGCCACCGTGCGAGAGGCCTTCAGTGCCAGGTCCGAGGGGGCACCCTGTGTGATTAAAGGGGGTTCTGGGGATGGGGGTGCAACTCTGGGGTGCAGGCGGTGAGCAGGGACCCTTGCTCGAGACAGTGGGGCCAGGTTTGGTGCTGCGACTGGGGCTTCTGCCTTTTGGGTGAGCACCAAAGGCCTGAGGGAGGGGTGTCCTACAAGATCGGAGGGTGGGGGCCACCCAGATGCCAGGGGTGGCAACCAAAGGAGGGGCCCTGTCAGAGCCAGGCCGACTGCTCGCCCCCAGAAGAGGGAGGGAGGCCACAGCTAGTGAAGATGTCAGTGACAGTGTTGCTGTGTGACCTCAGGACAGTTACTCACCCTCTCTAGGCCTCAGTGGGGAATAAGCCTCCAGCCCTACTCGGCCCTCACCAGACTGCTGTGAGGGTCCCGCAACAGGAGAGTGGGCTCGGGGAAGGGTAGCTTCTGGAAGGGACTGTGCTGGCCCCAGGCGACCTTCCCTAACTCGCCTCCTTGCACCCGGTGGAGGCTGCTCCCTGGCACTATGGGAGCCCCTTTCTAAAGTTTTCTCCCACCTGGAGGAAGAGAGCCTGGGATCGTGATCATATGGTCCCCCCCCCCCCCGCAGATGAGGGTATTGAGGTGGACTTGGTTGGAGGGGCCACTGGGCGATGCTGATTCTCGCTGACCCCAGGCTGAGGTTCCCCTCCCCGGCCTCAGCTCCTGCCGCCCCCTCCCCCGGCAGACTGACTGCTCCCCCTTTCCGGGGCAGTGTTGGGGCCCGAATGGCAGCGCGGGCGCTTCCAGGTCTGCACCGTGGGCTGGACTTGCTGAAAGGATCAGCTCTGGGCTCTGCCGGGGACTCCGCCTGGCCCTTCCCGAAAACGCTGCGGCCTCCTGGCCCCCTGGCCGATGGCAAGAACCCCCCTGGGTGCCCTGCTGGCACCTTCACAGGGTCCCCGCATCCCTCCTGCAGCCATTGGGACTGCCCCCACTACCAGAGGGCAGGAGGGTGCACTGCCTGCCGGGGCAGATCCCCCAAGATTTCCAGGGAGGGGACAGGAAGAGAAAGCCCGGTACGGGCCCGCTATGGAGTAGGGCTGGCACAGCGGACCCTCCAGTCCGCCCTCCTGGTGCAGCCGCGAGCCAAGGCCGTGGGCAGCTGGGCAGAGGGCAGGTCCCGCCCGCCGCCTCCGCTGTGGGCCCGGGGGACACCCTGCCTGGCCGTGTGAACCCACACACACTGCATTACTCATGCTGCCGTGAGCACGAAGACTCAGCCAGGGCTCAGCAAACGTCTCCACGGCCCGGCTCCCTCTCCTTGCGGGAGGGGGGGGGGGGCGACTGGGCAGAGTGACGACTGCACCCCACCCCTCAGCCTAGAGGCCCAGGTCCCAGCGTGGGGTGTGACCCAGCCTTCCAGGGGGAGGTGTGAAAGGGCGGGGCCAAGGGGGCGGGGCCATGGCCGGAAGGGGCGGGTCTCATCCTAGGGGCGGGGCCCGGGCAGGGAGATGGGCGGGACCTGGGCAGGGCCTGGTGGGCCGTATCTGGATAGGTACTGGGCGGGGCCTGAGCTCCTGCAGCTGGGTGGGGGGGGAGACAGGGCAGGGGATGGGGGATGGGCGGGGCCTGGTGGGCGGGATCTGGATAGGAACTGGGCAGGGCCTGAGCTCCTGCAGCTGGCAGAGGGGGACAGGGCAGGGCCTGGGCAGGGGATGGGTGGCTGGGCAGGGGGATGGGCGAGGCCTGGGCAGATACTGGGCGGGGCCTGAGCCCCTGCGGCTGGCGGGCCGGGACAGGGCGGGGCCTGGGCAGGGCCAGGGCAGGGCCCGGCCTGGGCTCTGGGCTGCTGGCGGGCGGAGGGGGCACACACTTACCCGGGGCCTCCAGATTCTCGCAGAGCTCCGACTTGGCCTCCCCGTTGGGCCGGAAGCTGCCCTTCTGCGTGAACTTGTTGGACATGGTGGCGGCGGTGACGACGGCCTTGAGGCTGCGTTTGCGCTTGGGCACGTTCTGCTCCGGATGGAAGAGGATGATGTAGACCTTGGGCATGTAGAGCATCCCCAGGGACACCGAGGCGCTCAGACTCACCGAGACCGTCAGCGTCGTTGTCTGGATGTACAGCTGGGGGCGGGCCGGGGGCGGCGTCAGGGTGGGCTCCCCAGGCCTTGCAGATCCCCGACCCCCGCTACCCGCCACACGGGGACAGACCTGGGGACCCCACCCTGTGTCCTAGGGCTTTGGGACTCGCGGCCTGGGACCTCAGCGCAGAAGGCCCGGGTTCGCAGCCCAGCTGCGGCAGAGGGGGCAGAGTCGGGACCCGAGCCCCCTGCACGTCTGGCAGGAAGTGGGCGGGAGAAGCAGGGCCCTTGTGGGGGCCGCAGGCTGCGTGGTCCCGCGTGGAGAACAGCGTCCGGTGGCGTTTTCCGCCCTCGTGTGCCAGCTGGGGGCGCGCCCCTGCGGCGCCCACGGGACCCAGCACCTGCACAGCGCCGGGCTGGTGGCAGAGGAGCACCCGCGCAGAGCAGGGTGGCACGGGAGCCACGGCGCAATCTGCGGTGGCAGCGCAGTCAGAGCTCATTTCACGCTCACGCGCCAGCACTAACGGTGACAGATGTTTAGCAAAATGAAGGGCCATTAATCTGGGTGCTGGATGAGCCATTCTTCAATGGTGAGGCCTTCACGGCAGCGTCTGACAAGTCCCACGCCCGCCTGGGCTGCCACTTGCCTCTCCCTCCCCCCGCGGCCCCTCTGGCTGCCCTCGGCCAGCACACAGTCTGCCCTCGGAGAAAGGCAGGGCCTCTGTTCCCTGGATTCACATTTTCCTCTGGGTCCTAGTTAGAGTGCCACCTCCTCCAGAAAGCCTTCCTGGATCCCCTCCCAGGACTCTCCCCACTCCCTACACCTAGTCCAGTGGAGCCATTCCTGGACAAGCTCTGGACAAGCTTCGTCATCGGGTGGTCCCAAGGTTGGGGGTCTTCCTTTGCCCGCCTCCTTCTCCCCAGAAGGCTCTAGGACCGAACCCTGAAGACCCCACAGCAGCCCACCTTGGGCTTGCCTGCCTTTGCGGGAGAATGTGAGAGCAGAGAGGCTCATGGTGCCGGAGAAGTTGTGGCACTCTCTGGGCCTCAGTTTCCTCATCAGTGCAATGGGATGAGAGGAGAAAGCCTGGGCCTTGGCAACATGCTCTCAGGGAGGCCACCACCACTCAGGAATATGTTACAGGGCCACCCCTGGGTGGCCCCCAGCCAGCATGAGGCCGCAGAGGGTCCTGAGGGGCCGGGCAGGTGCCAGGACTGTGCCGGGTCTCCCAGTCACTGGCATTCCTGGGACCCTGTGCCCTCCTCACACTGGGGCTCCCTGCGCCCGGGGGCCTTGCTTCACATGGGGTCAGCGACACTTTGAGGGTCCTCTGCCCTGCCTTAGTGCAGTGGGCACAGGGCCCAGGGGGGCCCATGTAGCATCGGTGCGGCCGGGATGGAGGCCCCTCTCTGGACAGAGTGGACCCTGCTGAGGACACAGCCTGTGCTGGGGGACAGGCCTGGGGTCCAGACACCATCCTGCCCTGACCCGCCTGGGAAACACCCCCACACCAGCCCGGTGCACTGGGGTGACCTTCAGTCCTGCTTCCCGCCAGAGAATGAGGGGCTCCCTGAGCGCTTGGCAGGGCTCCCTGGAGAGTGGGGCGCCAGCCCTGTGCATGGTCAAAGGCCCTGGGGCCACTCCGTCGGGGTCTCTCTTCCTTTCTGCAAAGCGCAAGGTCCAATCAGCAAAGTGGCCCTGGGTAGCTCCTCCTGCCACCTGCAGACCAGGGCTGGCCTGCCCTGTGCCCGGCAGAAATGGGACTGCCCACCCAACCCCCTGCGCCCCTAGGTGGGCACAGGCCCTCCTGGAGGTTGGAGCAGGCTGAGATGCTCAGAGAAGCCTCGTTCCTCTAGAACCCCCAGCACCCGGACACAAGAGGGGGACCCAGGCACCCTCGCGGCTCCAGGCAGCAGCCTGGGGGGCCTTGGGGCTGGGATCTCACCCCTCCTGGCCCAGAGGAGCCTGGCCCCCGTCACCCACACCCCCTGCCACCCTCTGTGCACTGTGCCCTGCTGCTCCAGAGCAAAGGAGGTTCTCCTGGGAGAGGCCAGAGGTCACCCCAGGGGGCAAAGGGCACTGCAAGGGAACGGATGAGAAGCTTCCTGGGGTGCACTGGGGCTGTGTCCAGGAGTGCGGGAGACAGAAACGGGCCAGGCCGCCCCTCTGCTTGCGCCTGGCGGGACCAGGCCACCCCGAGCCCCTGCAGCCTGCCCAAGCTCACAAGTGAGCTCCCCGCCTGGGGGCCTCTGTGGCCGCGTGCCCCCTGAGCCCGCTGAGCCGCCACCCCACACGGTGTGAGGTCAGCCCCCGCGGCTCAGGGTAATGCCACCCACGGCAGTGGTAAGCCCTGGAAATCCGGGCTAATGCCAGGAAATCCATCCCCCTGCTCGCCCAAGCAGCACAGACAGCTCCAGCCCAGGGGACGGGCACAGCTGAACACGAGCGAGCGAGGGGCACACAGCTGCGCTCAGCACACCCTCAATTCCACAGCACAGACCTGAACGCCCCACTGCGCCTGGCACACACCCAGCCACTCACACACCAGCGCGCACACACACACACACACACACACACAGCTCTCACACACAACACACCCACTCGTACCAGCACACACACCAACCCACCGGCCAGCAGCCTCAGCCGGCCCCCGCGCACACCACACACCCACTCCCTCAGTCTGCACACAGCCACACACATGCATACAGGTGTTTGCATACTGTCCATCGGCCGCTAAACATGTGTGTGCACATAAACACAAGCGCACACACTTATATACTCACGTATGCTCACACACTGGCTCACACAGAAGTGCACACAGACAGTGGCACAGGTGCTCATATACACACATACTCGCATACACAGACAAGCGTACACACGTTCACACACCCACAGTGAAACACTCTTACAACTGCATGCATACTCTGAGACACAGTAGCACATACTAGACTCACACACACACTCACAGAGGGACACACGCTCACACCTGCATGCACACACTCAGACACACACACCGTGAGACACATTCACACCTGATTGTACACATGCACACAGTGGCACACACTCAGAGCTGCATACACATCACAGTGGCACATACACTCACATCCATTCACTCATGCACACACAGTGGCACACGCTTATACCTACCCCCACATCCATACACACAAAGGCACACACTCATACCCGCTCACACCTGCATATGCACAGTGACACACTCTCATACGTACTCCCACACTCCCAGTGACACTCTCATATCCACTCATACATATACAGTGACAACCACATTCACACAGTGACACTCGCACACACACACAGTAACACACCCACTTGCGCATGCGCGTGCGCACACACATACACACACACACACACACGCACACACACAAAGTGACACTCTCTCACAGAGCCTTTGGCCCCAGGCAGTCTGAAGCGAGGGCTCTCCAGGGATGCACCCTGAAGCCCCCTCACTCAGCAGCCAGAGAGGGGTGTGGCTGCAGGGGCGAGGTGCTGCTGCCACATGCCCCCCAGCAGCTCCTCAGGAGTCTCCCGAGCCCTGGGCACTGACAGGTGTGTCCCCCAGAACAACACACAGAAGTCAGAAAAGGACACGGCCTGTCCCAATTGCAGAGCCGGTCCCGGGGTGGCACAGAGCCGTGAGGCCATCCGTGGCATGCACCTCGGGGTCCCGGCAGCGTTAGTGTGAGGGGAGTGCCACAAAGGGGAGGGATCAGAGGCACGTGAGATGGAAGGAGGCAGGAGGGCATCTGCAGGGGACGTGAGGGGGCCAGAGAGGATCTCATCTAGGAAGGGCCCAGGGGTCACTCTCAGGCCACCAGCTTTCCAGAGGGAGGGCTGCTGGCCCCAGGGAAGGTGGGCCCCCCACAAGTACCTGCCCTCAGGGGCCTCCAGCAGGCCTGGGGACACTGGGGGCCTGGCTCACAGGACAAGCTGGCCTGGTGGCTGCTTGGGCCCCGTGCACAGATTATCTAGTGGCATGGGCCCCCTGTGCAGGTGGTCTGATGGCGTGGGCCCCACGTGGAGGTAATCTGATGGCGTGGGCCCCTGGTGTGGGCCCCTGTACAGGTGGTCTGGTGGCATGAACCATCTCTGGGAGCTGCAGTTCAGCCTCACAAGCATTCCTGGAACCCACAGCTGGGCTCACAGATCTCTCTCTCAGGATGTTCTCAGGACGGTGCTCAGGGGTCTCTCCCTGAGTCCCCGGGGCCAAATGGGGGCCGGCCACAGCAAGACAAGTGCCTCAACCCCAGCACCAGCCCTTGGCCCACACTTCAGTGCTGGCCAGCAGCTGGGCCCCACGCCCGCTGGTCCTTTACCCCTGGCCTAAGCGTAGGCTTGCACGCCCTGCGGGCTCTGCCCCCGCAGCTCTTCCCAGCCCAGAGTCCCTGCCGCGTGTGTCAACCCCGCACACCCTCCACCTGAATCAGCCACCAGGAGTCTCCTCTCCAGCTCCTGACTGGCACACCCTAGGGTGCCTTAAACCTCCAGTGGGGGATGCCCTCACCAGTGGCCAGCCTCCCTGCAGTCTCTGCGTCCTCCATCCTCAGCCACCTGTGACCTCTGACCTCCGCTCTACCAACTCCCGGTGGGAAGCAGCCTTGCCACTGGCCCCAAGGTCAGTGACCATCACACACCTACAGGGCAAGGGTCGTGACCCCCAGGCTCCGATGCAGAAACTGAGGCCACAAGCCAGCTAGTGGGGCCCAGACCTGACTCTGAACGGGGTCTTCCATCCCCCAGGGTCCTCCTGGTGGCTGGAGATCCGCAGTTTCCAATCCCTCAAGAATACCCTAAACCCAGACACATCTGGTGGGGAGGGGGCCAATCCATCTCCCACCTCCGGGCCCCCTGGGCACCTGTGGGGGTACAGCTGGGCAAAGGAAGGCAGAGCAGCCAGCAGGGAGGGAGCATCTTGGCCAGACTGGCTGTCCGAAGAAGAAGAGTGGAAGGAAGGGATCAAGGAAAGGGGAGCAGGAAGGAAGGAGAGGAGGGAGAAATGCAAGGAGCAAGAACAGGAGGAAGAGGAGAGGAGAGGAGAGGAGAGGAGAGGAGAGGAGAGGAGAGGAGAGGAGAGGAGAGGAGAGGAGAGGAGAGGAGAGGAGAGGAGAGGAGAGGAGAGGAGAGGAGAGGGAAGAGAAGAGAAGAGAAGAGAAGAGAAGAGAAGAGAAGAGAAGAGAAGAGAAGAGAAGAGAAGAGAAGAGAAGAGAAGAGAAGAGAAGAGAAGAGAAGAGAAGAGAAGAGAAGAGAAGAGAAGAGAAGAGAAGAGAAGAGAAGAGAAGAGAAAGCCAGAACCTGGAGAAAACGCTCCTGGAAGAGAGAGAGACCCCGGGCAGGGGCTTAGAAGGAGAAGCTTCTGGAACCAGTGCTGGAGCCGCCACCCCCCCGCCCCGCCCACCCCAGGCCCCCAGCTGGCCGCCCCCCACCACTCACTTTGTCGGCCGACTGCGAGGTGCCGAAGAAGATGGGGATGAAGGCGAGCCAGACGATGCAGGTGGTGTACATGGTGAAGCCGATGGGCTTGGCCTCGTTGAAGGTCTCGGGCACGCCGCGCGTCTTGATGGCGTACACGGTGCACGTGACCATGAGCAACATGCTGTAGCCCAGCAGGCAGATGAGCGACAGGTCCGAGATGTCGCACTTGAGCACCCCCCGGGCGAAGCGCGGGTCGAGCGTCCGCTGGTCCTGGAAGTCCACCACCGAGTGGGACGGGTCCACCACGAACCACACGCAGATGCCGAGCAGCTGCAGCGAGATGAGGCTGAAGGTGATGGCCAGCTGCGAGGCGGGACTGATGAAGCGCGGGGCGCTCACCGACCGCTTGCCCTGCTCAAAGATGCGGTAGATGCGGTTGGTCTTGGTGAGCAGGGCCGCGTAGCTGATGCTCATGCCCAGCCCCAGGAAGATGCGGCGCAGCGAGCAGGTGCCCAGGTCAGGCTCTGCGATCATGAGGAAGGTGGTGGCGTAGCACAGGAAGATGCCGGCCAGCAGCACGTAGCTCAGCTCGCGGCCCGAGGCCTTGACAATGGGCGTGTCGTTGTAGCGCACGAAGGTGACCACCACGAAGAGGGTGGCGGCAATGCCCACCACGGCCAGGAAGAGGGGCAGCACGGCCCAGGGCGAGCCCCACTCGAGCTTGATGATGGGGATGGGCCGGCAGCCCGTGCGGTTCTCGGTGGGCCGCATGTCGTAGGGGCACGTCTTGCAGGTGTAGCGGTCGGCCTGGTACTGGTACCCGGTGCAGGGCTCGCAGTGCCAGCAGCAGGACATGCCCTTCACGGTCTTCTTCCGCTCGCCCGGCTGGCAGGGCGAGCTGCAGATGGAGCGGGGTGGCTGCTGCCCGCTCCCCGGCCAGCGCATCCGCTCCATCTGGTAAGGACAGCACGCAGGGGCAGGCCTCAGGACACGCCCGCAGCCCCCCACGGGCCCACCCAGGCAGCTGTCCGGACGCCCAACACCCCAGGCTCCCCACCACCCCGAACCAGGCCCAGCGACCTGCGGGATCCGCCACACCCGCTCCCCGCACAGCTCAGCCAGCACGGGCCTCGGGGGTCCCCATCCTACCTCCCGGGTCCTGCGGGGAGATGGGCCCCCCCACAGCAGACGCAGCTGGAGGTGCAGGGCAGGACGCGGAGCCCGGCGGCCAGGCCTCGCGGCTCAGGGGCTCCCCAGAGCTACGGCAGAAGTGGCCCCCAGGAAAATGGAAGATGTGGCAACCCCCTCAACTCAGAACTAAGCAGAGCCCCCAGCCCAGGAAGGGGGCTGCGTGTGGTCCTCCACTGTCTAGCGGGAGGACCCTGGGGCAGCCTGGGGCGGTTTCCCTTCCTCTTGCTCTGAACTTGCAGGAGTCGCAGCTTGCACGGAGACACGGCTGCTCTGGGCCCAGAGGTGTCACTCACGCTGCTGATGTGTCGGGTTCTGGGAACTAAGATTCCCCCCTCCCCGCCTGAAGCTCCAGCTTCCAGGCACAGAGCTGGATCCTGTGGTGAACTCCTGTTCCACGCAAGTGGCTCACGGGGACCTTTTTTTGTTTTGTTTTGTTTTGTGGGTGGTTGGGCAGAGGCCCAGGGCAACTCGCTGCTCTGTGCTCGGGGGCCCCTCCTGGTGGTGCTCAGAGAACTCGGTGGTGCTGGGGCTTAGACTGGGAGAGGACACATGCAAGGCAAGCGCCTTGACCCCCCCTAGGGCTCTGACCCCGCATAGGGAAACTATTCGGGCCAGACGACAGGCCGGGCCGGCCTCGGTGCCTCGTGCTCCCTCCTGGAACACAACGATTCAGGGGAGGGTCCCAGAACTGAGGAAAAGTACTGCGGGGTGGAGTGGGGAGGGATCCTGACACAGCCATGGGTGCAGGGCAGGAGGAGGACCAGGGAAGGTGAGGCGTGCCCCTGTGTCTCCGGGCGTCGCAGGCCTGCGGTCTCGTAGGCACCGACGGCCCACGCCCACGGGACGTCCCTCGGGAATGACACTGCCGTGAGTGGGGAAGAGACAGGGATGGGGCCGAATCTCGGGTCAGAGCTGCTGCGAGCCGGCTGTGTGTCGAGCAGACCGGAAGATGCATGGCCCTTGGGGACTCGGGCCCTGGATGCAGGGGCTTGGTTGCTTCCCCGCACAGGGGCAGCCCAAGTGATCTGGGGGGTTCGGGAGAAGCAGCGGGGGCCTCACATGCAGGTCTTGGAGAAAGGCGGACAGGCAGGACGAGGCCTCTGGGTGGTTGTTGTGGTTGTGGTGGTGGTTTTTTGTTCTGTTTTGTTTTGCTGCACCGGCTGTGCTCAGGGCTCGGGGGGACCCTCTGGGATGCTGGGGGTTGGAGGCTGGTAACCATGTGCGAGGCAAGTGCCCCACCTGCTGCACTACTGCTTCGGCTTAGTCCGGGGTCTTTTCCTTGACGCCCCCACATGTCTTGCCTGCACGGTGCTCCCCACAGCTCAGCCCAAACCAAGCCACTCAAGGACAAAACCAGGGTCCCAGAGGAGTGGGGGTCCCGTCCCTCGCCTCCTTCTGCCCCCCAACTCCGTTCTGAGAGAGTGGGCTGAATGACGCCAGGGAGGGAATCTTCAGAGTTCACCCCACCCCTGCACCCCCCTACCCCACTTTCTGCTGCCAGCGCTGGAGAGTGGAGTGACAGGAGTGGCTGCCCCCGGCTGGTCGCCCGCGGGACCCGGGCAGGGCCAGTCAGCTGCTGCTGCTACAGAGGCCCGTGTCATTGCCTGCCCCCCCGGTGCCACCCCAGCCACTAGGGGGCCACCATGCCCAGGGCTCCCCTGCCCCTAGGGTCCGTCCAGTGAGCTCTGATGGTCAGCCTCAGACTGGGTCTCCCAGGGGCTGGGTGGGACTGGGGCCTGCGCTCTGCAGAGCACGGAGACTCGTCACAGGAAGAGGGATGGTGGTGACACGGGGCCACTCTCCGGGGCCTGGAGTGGACTGGGAGAGGATTGGATGGACTGGGTGCCTCTGGTCCACCTAGGTGCCCCCTGGGCTGACCCCTTCAGCCCAGTGCAGGGACCACGTCCCCCAGGATGAAGCACAGATCCACGATCTCCTCGTGCACATCACTGCTGGGGACATCACTGCCTCAGGCCCATGGGTGCTTCTCCAAGTCAGCCCAGGATCTGGGGAGGACCCAGGAAAAGGACCCCCCCCACGGGGATACCCAGAAAAACGACGGCTACTCAGTGGGGTCGGACAGCCTGGGCAGAACCCCGAAGAGCCCGAGCACTGGGCCATCAGGCCCACACACTGGGCCAAGTATCACTGGGAGTGGCCCTGAGCCCCAAGCACTGCTGGGGAGTCCAGCCCAGCCCAGAAAGGATACTTGGGTGCAGCCCTACAGCTCCCTACTTCCTCGGGTGCCCCCAAACCTATCCAGCCTGCCCGGGACACATAGTCAGAGGCCTCTGGGCAGACGGTGCTGGGCAGGAAGGCCAGGAAGAGGACAGGGCCAGGGCAGAGGGGACAGCACAGCCTGGGAGGGGTCCCCCGGGGCGGGGCGTCGGCAGCCCCCCCAGCCGGGGCCCTCCTGGCCTGCTCACCCGGAGGTGCAGCTGGTCTGTCCAGGAGCCGATGACCTTGTACTCGGCAGAGCCGTTGCGCAGCTGGTACTGGTAAATGTCGTAGCGCCCAGGTGCGTCTCCGTTCTCATTGAAAGTCACGGGGTTCCCCGCGATGCCTGGGGGCGGGGGCGGGGGGATCACTCACATACTCACCGGAGACGCGGCTGAGCCTGTACAGGAGCCCCCGCGCCCAGCCCGGAGGCCCGGCCCACGCCCACCTGAGAAGTTGACGCTGCGGATGTACTTGAGCAGCTGCGTGCCGTCCACGGGGTCCATGCGCGGGCACAGCCCCACGCGGCCCGGACACAGGTCGCGGTGCATGGCGTGCAGCGCGTGGCCCATGGCGTACACGGCGTCGATCACGAACTGCACCTTCCCCTCCTGCTCGTAGGCCGAGTCCTGCCCGATGCGCTCGCGGTCTGCAAGGAAGAGGGGGCGGGGGTGGTCGGGCCAGGGGCTGCACAGTCAGAGGGCGGAAGTCCCCAGGCCCATCCGCACAGGCCCAGTCTCCCGGCCGGGCTGGACCCGACTCCCCAGGAGAGGGCCTTGAGGAGGCACCTGGGGGCAGCCCCGGGGCAGAGGGTAAGACCCACCGTCCTCACTCGACGGGTCCCCGTGTCCTGAGATCCCAGAACGGCACAGAGGCCTCTGGTCACCATCCACCATCACCGTGGAAGACAGTGGCTGGAATCTCCCTGGGGCCTGGACCTGCCTGCCCTGACCGGGGGTGGGGGGTCCTGCTTCCAGCAGCCAGGGGTGCCGCCCCCAGCACAGGGCCCCGCCGGGGAAACAGTGGCACACAGGGATGAGGTTCCGGATTCCTCCCGTGGTATCCAGAAGCCCCCGGCCCCTGAAGTCCCTGTCACTCACAGCCAGGGAGAGCGGCTTTCCCTTCTGCTTGCACTTCCAAAACCACAGGTGCTGGGGCTGGAGCAATAGCACAGCAGGGAGGGCGTTTGCCCTGCACGCGGCCAACCCGGGTTCGAATCCCAGCATCCCATAGGGTCCCCCAAGCACCACCAGGAGTAATTCCTGAGTGCAAGAGCCAGGAGTAACCCCTGTGCATCGCCAGGTGTGACCCAAAAACAAAAAACAAAACAAACAAAAAAAAACACAGGTGCTGTGAGGACTTGGCCCAAAGGAGCCCAACCCACATGGCAACTGGGCAGTGGGTAGAATAGGGGGGTTCTGAGGAGATGCCAGGGCTCCCTGGGCTGGAGCAAGCCAGGAAGGCTTTCTGGAGGAGGTGGTGCACCTGGCTGGGAACCAAGGGAATGGCATCCAAAAGCTGCCGCTAACTCCTATGAGCAACCCTGGGAGCCAGGCTCTGACCAAAGCCCCTTAACGGGCCAATTCACTGAACCATCAGAGTAGTGCTAGGAAGTGGGTGACAAGCCCCATGGAGATGAGGAAACTGAGGCATAGGGAAGCTCAGGGAGGCTCTAGGCTGCTCTGGGTGCAGCTCCAGGCACTGGCTCTCCCAGCCTAGAGAGGTGCTTTGCTGAAGTGGAGGACGGGAGCAGGAAAGCGGGAAGAAGCCGGGTCTGGGGATCAGCAGGGTGGAGCTAGCAGGGTCTGAGGGGGTGGGCTGAGAGGGTCTGAGGGGGACCTGGTGGGGGTTGGGGGGCTGGGGGGTCTGAGGGGGGCTGGCAGGGACTGAGGGGGGAGCTAGTGGGGTCTGAGGGGAGCAGGTGGGGCCCGAGGGGGGCTGGCGGGTCTGAGGGAGGCAGGCTGGCAGGGCCCAGGAAGGGGGGGCAAGGAGATAACACACGGGGAGGGCGCTTGCACTGCACGTGACCGGCTGAGGTCTGATCCCCGGAGCACCACCAGGTGTGATTCCTAAGTGCAGAGACAGGAGCAACCCCTGAGCATCACGGGGTGTGACCCGAAAACAAAAAGCAAAACAAAAGGCAGCAAGAGGAGCTGTAGCGCCCCCTCAGGCCAGGACAAGCACAACAGCCTCATAACCCCCCTCCACCCTGTCTGCTGGGGTGGGGGCTCCGGGCACGCTGGGTCAGCACAGCCCAGATCACCAGATCACCACCCATTCCCCAGCCCCCTCGAAGGCGGGCATGTCTGTACCCAGGCCGTGCTGTCCTGCCCACTGTTCCACACGCTAGTCCCCTCACCCCCGGGATGTGGGGTGACCCCGCTGTGGCCTCTGTCATCCCTCAATTGTCCAGGCCATTCAGGTGACCCAAGCAGCCCTCACCCTGGTTTCTGTGTTTTTCAGTCAATGGATAGGCACTGCCCCCTGTGTCCTTGTGCTGGGGGCACATCCTATACCTGCCTCAGCCTCCAAGACCCTGAGGCAAGGTTAGAATCCAGTACCAGTTTCCTTTACCTCGGGTCATAGGTCAAAGGTCACCAGCCAAAGATCAAAGGGGTAGAGGCTAGTCGGGTCACACCAAGGCCAAGGTTTCTTGGGTGTGACTCCTGGGTGGAGATAGGTGAGTTTCCAGGTGCCAAGGTCGGCAGAGCCCGGGCTGCCTGCTGCCACGTGCTGATTCGGGGCTGGCACCCAGCTCCCCTGCTCCCCGAGCTGCGACCTTGGGCCTCGTTTCCGCTCGATTGGAGGAAGTAATGACGGTACTTACCGCCTGGCGTCCAGAGAGCTCCCTGTGGGGATAAATGGCTCATGGGCCCAGCAGGGCTCAGAGGCCAGGCCAGCGCTAAGTGCCTTGTGAGTGAGATGCCCGTGGGAGCAGCCCTGCCTGCCTGCGGTGCCAACGGGCAGCATCACCGCTGGCCAAGGCGCCCGCCGGGACAGGAAAGGGACGGGGTTCCCTGGCCTCAGCCCCCTGGCCCAGCCCCGCCCCACGTGCTGCCCTCTGCCGTCCAGGAATGCAGAAGGGAGTCACTGTCCGCGCTGCTCCTGTCACGGCGGGGTGGGGCATGGGAGGAGTCGGTTATTAGCAGGCAGGGGACACCTGTCCCAAGGACAAGGACGCGCCCAAGCTCCTGGTCCTGGTGAGGCCCTGCTGCGCTGGCCCTCCCCTCCCCGTCCCCAGGGAGCAGGACACAGGAGCACCCTCACCACACAGCACCCCTCTGCCCCGGCTCTGGGGTCCTGCGGGCACTTGGCCAGCCCTGAGAGCCTCCTCCCCAATCTCCTCCCCAAGCCGCCAGCCAGGACATCTGGAGGATGCTCAGCAAACAACCGTGTCCTTGATTTGTCTATCTAGGCCTGACAAAGAAACAGCGGCGGTGAGGGGACCTGAGAGAGGGCCTCACACACACACACACCACACGCACATGCACACCACACATGCCATACCACACAAACCACACACACACACTGCACACACAGCGTACTCACACACACTGTACCACACACACTGCACACACTGTACCACACACACACTGCACACACACACTGTACCACACCAGACTGCACACATACCATACCACACACACATTGCACACATTATACCACACATACACTGCACACAGACCATACCACGCACACACTGCATACACACTGTACCACACACACTGCACACATACCATACCACACACACTGCATACACACCATACCACACACACACTGCACACATACCATACCACACACACCATACCACAAACACACACTGCACATACACCATACCACACACACACACTGCACGCACACCATACCACACACATTGCACATATATCATACCACACACATACTGCACACATACCATACCTCACACATATTGCAGATATACATACTGCGTGCATACCATATCACACACACTGCATACTATCCATACACAACCACACACACATTGCACACATACCTACCTCACATACTGCCCACATACGATACAACACATACCAGGCTACACCACACGCACAACATAGCACATACCACACATATATCGTATCATATACATACATGATGCTGCAAATAAATACATATCACACACGACATAGCACACACATACCACTCCACACATACCACTCCACATGCATGACACAGCACACATACCACACAATGTACACAGCAACAACACACATATCACACCATACATATGATATAGCACATACACAACAACACATAGCACACACATGACAACACAAATATACATATTACACAGCACAAATACAGCACACACAACAGACATACCAAATACAGCACACAGCATATGCAAATACCATACACACCAGACACCCATACCATACATACCACCTACACTACACCATACACACCACATTACACACACATCACGTCATGCATGGCACACACATATTTACCACACACTGCTTTGATACTGCGAATCTGCTCAGAGCCTGAGGGGCCGCCCTGGGTTCTGGGCTGAGACAGCCAGAGCAGCAGACCCCGAGATGTGGGGTTCTGCAGAGAACTTGGCACTGCTGCCTGAGATGCAGAAAGTCTCGGGCAGACAGGAAGTGATTGCATGCAAAGGCTCCAGGAAAGAAAAGTCACTCAGCTTTTTTTTTTTTGGGGGGGGGGGGAAAGAGAGGTACTTTGGGGCATGTGCAATGGGGCCTGGAGGCCACGCCGGCTCTGTGCGCAGGGTCACACCTGGTGGTGCTCAGGACCAGGAAGTGTCAGGGATTAAGCCTGGGCCTCCAGACACCCCCTGCCCCCTGCGGGTAGGCTGTTTGCTTTGCACACGGCTGACCCGGGTTCAATTCCTCTGTCCCTCTCGGAGAGCCCGGCAAGCTACCGAGAGTATCCCGCCCGCACGGCAGAGCCTGGTAGGCTCCCTGTGCATATTTGCTATGCCAAAAACAGTAACAACAAGTCTCACAATAGAGACGTTACTGGTGCCCGCTCGAGCAAATCGATGAGCAATGGGCTGACAGTGCTACTTTCATACACAGCACATACAAATACCACACACACGCCCATACACATATATCACATACATTTATATAATACACCACACACATCACACATATATATCATACACACCATGCATATATACCACACACACCACACAGCACACACCATACACATACACCACAAAACATTATGCATACGGACAGACCATGCACATCACATACAAATATACTGCACACACAACACACACCCCCTCCCCTGAGGAGTGCTCATAACAACGGGGCTCAGATGCACTTAGAACGGGGCGGGGGGGCAGCAGGACCCCAGGCCCCTCCACAGGACAGGAGCCCGCTAGGTGGGGAGGGTGCCCTCGAATAGCCCCGTCCAGCAGCACCAGAAGCACCTGGTGCCCCCAGCCCCAGGCTCGGGCAGGGGCACTGCCTGGCCCCCCACGAGGAGTTGGCTGGGTTGCAGCAGTTCCGTGAGACACCCCGACTCCGTCTCACGGGACCCTGGCGCCCAGCCGTGCCAGATTCTTGGGAGTGGCCCTCCTGGTCAGCGACAGAGCTGGGATTCGACCCTCCCCCCTCCCCTCAGGGTCCTTCTCACCCCCAGCTGTGTGGGCAGGGCTGAGGGGTCCCAGTGTGCGGGCCCGAGGACGCCGTGGCCACCGAGCAAAGGGGGTCGGTGGACCCTCTGGGGATGGGGCCCGTGAGCCCAGGCAGGGGCAGGAGACAGATTCCAGGCACACGGCGGCAGTGACAGCAGAGCCGAGGATGTCCTAATTGTGTCCCGCAGCACAGCGCGCCCGCAGAGACACGTGTGGGCTCCACCACGGATGACAGCCAGCCGGGAAGCCGCCGGGGAGAGGACTTGCTCCGCCAAAACCCTGCACCGTGGTTTCTACGGAGACTGCAGCCTTTGTCTGCAGGTTGTAAATTGTAATTGAAATGAGTTTTCAAGGTTGGGATCATCAGAGTTACTCCCCAGCTCCCCCCGCACCCCCACTGTCACCTCTTCCGCCCCAGCCGGCCCCGCAGCGCCACGCACACACACACACACCCCTTCCATAAGGCACACGCTGTCAGCCACACACACTGCCACAGCCACACAGGCAGAGCAGCCACACACCAGGCTGCGCGTGTTACTCACAGCTCCACGCAACATGACACCCGGCACCCTGATGAAGGAACACGCGTGTGCGCACACACGGAGCCAGGCCTGCTTCTGAGCATGTGACCGTGTGGCCACAGCCCGGCTGGGAGCATCACAGGAGCTCCTCAAAGGGACTGTGGGCCCCGCCTGGAGAGATAGCACAGTGGGCAGGGCTCTTGCCTTGCATGCGGTCAACCCAGGTTTGAATCCCAGCACCCCAGGTGGTCCCCTGAGCACCGCCAAGAGTGATCCCTGAGTGCAGAGCCAGGAGTAAGCCCTGTGCACTGCCAGGCATGGCCGAAACATCCAGACAACAACAGGAAAAGAGAAAGCCAGGACTGTGGGCGGGTGTTTCCTTCGTGGGCGTGACGCCTGGCCACAGGTGAGAGAAGAGACGGAAAGTTCCAGGCGTGGGGCCCAGTGTCCTGGGAGTGCCAGGAGATGACCGGCGCACACTTGTTCTGGCCCACTGGAGGGGAGGAAGCCCAGCTCTGCTGGGAACGTGCACAGGGTTCCGGCAGACCGAGAAGAAGGGCAGGACGGGCGACTTATGGGACCTGCAATCCAGAACGCCAGTGCCAAGGCGGGGCGCTGCCCTGCAGGCGCCCTGGAACTGCTTTCTCTCTGCTCCTTCTCCCAGCGCGTCCCCTTGAGATGAGCCCATTACAAAGATGCTTGTCTCTCTATGGACTGGAGCCATGGCACAGCGGGTAGGGCGTTGGCCTTGCACGCAGCCAACCCGGGTTCAATTCCTCCGTCCCTCTCAGAGAGCCCGGCAAGCTACCAAGAGTATCTCGCCCGCACGGCAGAGCCTGGCAAGCTCCCCGTGGCGTATTCAATATGCCAAAAACAGTAACAACAAGTCTCACAATGGAGATGTGACTGGTGCCCACTCGGTGAACAACGGGATGACAGTGCTACAGTGTCCCTGTTATACAGAGGCCCTCAGTTGTGTAAATATTTAGCTCAGACAAGTGAAGGTAGTCATTTCACATTGAGAGTCATTTGACCAAAGAAAATTGTTCTTCTGATGTTTTGAGCAATAAACAGTGTATGTAGAGGGCAGCTGGGGCTCTCGGCTGTGAGACTGAGAACCCCCTGACCCACACCTTTTCTCTTTTCTCTTTCTCTGTCTTTCTCTGTCTCTGTCTGTCTCTCTTTCTCTCTCTCAGCCCCTGACCCCACACTTTTTCTTCTTTCCTTCTTTCTCTTCTCTTTCTTCTCCTCTCCCTCCCTCCCTCCCTCCCTCCCTCTCTCTTCTCTCTCTCTCTCTCTCTCTCTCTCTCTCGCTCTCTCTCTCTCGCTCTCTCTCTCGCTCTCTCTCTCACTCTCTCTCTCTCTGTTTCATCACACCTGCACCCCTGGCAGTGCTCAGGGTTAACTCCTGTCGATCCTCGAGGGATCCTATGGGATGCTGGGGATAGAACCAGGGTCGGCTGTGTGCAAGGCAAACACCCTCCCCGCTAGACTGTCACTCCGGCCCCACTGTGTCTTCTCTTAATCCCTCACAGCCTGCTGCTCCAGGTCTGTTCACCCAAGGCTGGTCCCCGGCCCCGCTCCTGCCTGCCTCACTGCTCCTGGGACACTGCAGGGTGTGGGTCTCAGGTGCGGGGGAGGGGGGGAACCCCCTGCAGCTATGTGCACACCTGACTCACACTCCTGCTCACACAGACAGTGGCATGCAAACATGTAAACACACACACACAGCAGAAGGAGCAAAACACACCAGCCGGCAACCCCAACTCAGCCCTAGGCTGGCTAGAAGACGGCTCGGAGCCTCAGTTTCCTCTGATGAAACTCAGGATGGAGGGGCCCCAGGAGGGTGCAGGGGGTGCAGCTGCCAGTCGTGGGGCACCGTACCCTGACCGGAATCCTCCCTGGGCCTGGGAGAGGCAGAGGGGATGTGCTTCAGTTGGTGCTGGCTGATTGGGGTTTGTTTGATTTGGGCAGGGGAAACTCCTAGTTCAGTGCTCCCAGGGGTGCTCAGAGGACCATGCGGTGCTGGGGATGGATCCCAGGCCCCCTGTGTGCAGAACAGGTGTCACAGCCCCGTGAGCATCTCTCTGACCCAGGCCTCAGGTGTCCTCTCGTCCAGCGCTACCCAAGGCCTGCCCTGCGCGCAGAGTGCAGCCTGACACGGGAGAGGAGCACGGGGTGCTCGTCCCACAGACCAGGCCCCGCGCCGCTCCTCACACAGAGGTAGGAGGGAACAGCCCCCCGCTGCCCGAGTCCTTCCCCTCTCTCCTGATGCCGCCCCCCTGCCCAGCTCCAGTCACTTTCCCTGTCCCTGAGACATTTCGGCCTTTCGGAGGTGGCACGGGTGCCCCAGCACGGGGTCACATCCTCGGGTCCCGGTGCTGAACCGTTGGACAGACTGGCCAAGAACTGCCTGTGAGGTTCCTGGACCTCCCGAGCACCCTCAGGGGGTCTCTCACCCACCCTCGCCCCAGAAGAGATGGGGCCTGAACAACAGCAGGGTGGGGAGGGCGCTCGCCTTGCAGGCGCCCGTCCTGGAATCAATTCTGGCACCCCATGTGCCCCCACCAAGCCCTGCCAGGAGTGCTCCCTGAGTACCGAGCCAGGAGTCAGCCCTGAGCACTGCTGCTGAGGCCTCAGAACAACGGAACGGTCCTGGTCCCTGCGAGCCCGCCCTCAGACTGAGCCCCGAACGCCCCCCAACTTGAGAAAGGGAGCCAGACAGGAGCGGCGGGAAGGTCCCCTCCAGCTTCCACTCCTCAGCACGGGACCCCCCCGCGGGCCCCGCCTGGCTCAGAGCCCTGGCCCCACCCGCTTCTCACCCCCGGCCCAATGCCCAGCTCGGAGCAGAGTCCTGGGGCGCTTCCTGGGTCTCTCCCCAAACTCTGCTGCAAGTCTGATGAGCCTCGCCAGCACACAGCCCCCACTGCCGCCCTGGCCTGTGGCCCCGCCCCACAACCACACGGCCCCACTCCTGACCCGGGGCAGCAGGGCGAGCCTGTGGGGACAGAAGGGGGGCCGCACTTTCTCTTCCACGCCCTGAATGCACGCAAGATAGAATCGGGGGGCCAGAGCAGTAGTACCGCGGGGAGAGCATTTGCCTTGCAGGCAGACCACCAGGGCTCGACCCCCGGCATCCCATACGGTCCCCCAAGCACTGCCAGGAGTAACTCCCTTTGGGTGTGACCCAGAAGGAAAAAAGAAAATAATCTAAGCAAGCTGCCCCATGCCCCACACCTGCCTCGGCCTCATGGTCCTGACGCTCTCTCGGCTTCGGCCCCCACAGGGCCCCCTCCCGGACTGCAGGGCACCTCTGCCCCAGCAGTCTCCGGGCGGCCCCTGTGCCACCTCCACCACCAGGGGTTCCGGGAGGTAAGGCCCGAGCACGGGGCCCAGCAAACAAGCGGAAGCTCACTCAGGGTTCCTCACGCCTGTGGCACAGCTCGGTCATTCCTAAGGTTCCTCTTCCTGCATGCCCCCCAGAAGGGGCCTTCCTCGGACCCTCGAGACAGGTGGAGGCCCGGAAGCTCCTTCAAGGCCAGGCAGGAGGGCCCTGGGGCCAAGAGGACAGCTGCCAGAGGTGGAAGGGGCACAGCTAGAGTCTGTGATCGCTTTACTGGATTAGCGCCGTGGCCCTGGGCAAGACTGTGCTTCTCTTTCCTCATCTGTAAAATGGGCTGCTGAGACCATTAAACGCAAGCCAGTGGGCCAGAGCTCAATGAGAAATAAATGTCGGTCTTAGTTGGCTTCATTATTGCTGTCCCTACTGCTCTGGGCACGGGGTGGGCGCCACCCTCCCCCTCCGCTCCGGCACGTCCCCAGCAGCCCTCCAAAATCTCCCACCCCAGGGAGCAGCGGCAGTAAATTCCCCGTCTCCTCATAAACCCACCTTCCTCCACTCAGCCATCACCTGACTGTGAGCGTGTCAGGAAGACGGATTCCACATCTGCCTTGTTTACGGCTCTCATCCCAGACCTGCTCCGTGCTCCCGGGAGCAGCTGCAGAGACACCCGCTCGGCGACCCACGCTTCTGGCTGTCCCCCCCCAGGAGCTGGGGGCTGGGAGAAGGCGCTCCTGGGGGCGGGGGTCTGGGGAGGGTGGCCGTGAGCAATCTGATTCCTGTTGTACAGATGGGGAAACCGAGGCCTGAAGCAGCGGCTGGGGGTGGCAGCGCGAGCACCTACCGGTCTGGCCACCCCTCTCAGAGGAACCTGAAAGCCCAGAGGGTCCCGGCTGCCCCCTCGCCAGCCCCCAAGTCCCTGTTCCCTGCTCCCAGGAGCCGACAGCCACAGCCTTGGGCTGGAGGTGCTGAGGAGGCCATGAGACCTGCCCGCACCCAGGGGACCTCGAGTGGGGCAAGCAGAGGGGCAGAGCAGACGGGGGCGTTTCAGAGCATCCAGGGCTGGGAGAAGGTCCAGCAGGACAGGGCAGAGCAGGACGAGCAGCTGCTCTCAACACCGCACAGACGCCCTGAGATGCTCTCCAGCTGCCTCAGTGCCCTCACCTGTGAAATGGGGGCAGTGTGTTCCCACCCACGTCCTCCTCCCTGGCCCCAGAGGCTGGACACGTGGGTGGCTAAGTTACCCAGCGGCCGAGTAAGGCCCATCCCCCACCCCCTCTGTAGATCAACGCTCGGTTTCTCAGCCCCCCTCACCCGTACCAGCCTCTCCGCACGCTTGCTCTCCCAGCTTGACAGCAGCTTGCTGAGGTGGGGGCAGGGGGGCCCTTTCCTGGTCTACAGCAAGGCCTGGAAAGCTGGCGAGGTGACATGTTCCTCCACCCCGGGAATCAGTACAAGACACCCCCAGCCCCAGTGTGGTCCCCAGCACCACAACGCCAAGAGACCCCTGAGCACAGAGAAAAGAGTAACCCCGAGAACCACAGACTGTGACCCAAACCGTCCTCCCCCGTACAAAATAGGGACTTTGAAGTTCCTGGTCACACAGGCGAGAGGGCGAGTCCAGGAGCTGAGGCACCAGCATGCGCTGACCCCAGCGCCGTATCTGGCCTCCCGACACCCTCACGAGTGACCCCTGAGCACAAGGCCAGGAGAAAGTCCTGAGCACCACCAGGCCTGTCCCCACATAAAACTAGAAATGGATAGTTGTGATTGTGAAAACACAATCAGTCCAGGAGCAAACAGCAGGGAGGAGGGAGAACCCACTCAAACCCAGGGTACTGCCCTGGCCCTCCCAGGTGCTCAAAACTTGGGGGTCACCCAGGACCTTCTGCCTCCCAGAGGTTCTGGCTTCCCACGGCAGGAGCTCTGGGGTGACCAGGTCCCCAGAGCTCCTTCCCTCCCCCAACAAGGACTCGAGGTCACGGGAAGATGCTTTCTGGGGCGTGGGGGAGCCAGGGCAACAGTACCGCCCTGGGGGACTTCCCTTGCACACAGGCGACCTGGTGATCAATCCCCAGCACCCCATATGGTCCCCTGACCCCCGCCAGGAGTGATCCCTGAGCACAGAGCCAGGAGGAAGCCCTGAGCACTGCTGGCTGCGGCCCCAAAAACAAATAACAACAAAAAGGTGCTTACCGGACCGGGGAGAGAGTCCAAGGGCAGAAGAGTCTCTTGGCAGCCAAGAGACTTGGGCTCGGCCGCCTCGGCACCAAAGAGTGGGCCCTCACTTCACCCCCATCCCCTGCACATCTGGGTGGGCCAAAAATACACAGCCAAACACACACACACACACACACACACACACACACACACACACAGACACTCATCTTTGAAGTCTCTGTTGAGGCCCTGCAACCAGTGACAAGAAATGATCGGCTGTACCCACCATCCTTCCGCTCACCCCCCCACGGCCCCTGCTCACCCAGCCCCCTGCAACTTCCCTGGTACCTCCCCGCCTGCCCAGGGTGCCCGCCTCCTCCCTCCCACGACCGCTCTCCCCCCTGGACCAGTGGCTCCCACACTTGGCCACGCTGCAGAACCACCTGGGGCATCTGTAAAGACAAACCCCCGGCACCCAGCCTGCACCCAGCGTCGGGTCCAACCCCAGCGTCTGGGGGTGGGCGTCAGGCCTCGCAGCTTTCAAAGGTCCCCAGCCATTCCTCAGGAACACGGCCCAGGAAGCGCTGCTCCCCACCAAGATTCCCAACCCCGAATATACATAAAACCATCAGGGGAGCTGAAAAGAAAAAAAAAATTAAACTAGAAGCAAGCCCCGCCCAAGGCCCTGAGTGGGTGGTTAGTGGGTTGGACGGGCCGAAACCTTCACCAGCGCCCAGGGGAGCTAAAGGCGCAGCCAGGCTCGGGGCCCTGTGGAGGCAGGTGGCAGGGGCCATGCAGGGATGCTTTCTGTCTCGCAGCTGGACTGGCTCATTGTCATTCCCGCTTCTCAGAGGAGACTGCAAAGGCTCAGGGACACGGCAGAGTGTCTCAGCAAAGGGGGGGCCCTTCTGAGCCACGCTCTGCTCTGGCGTCCTTTCCCAGCCAGCTCCCCCTAGCTGCTGAGGGTGTCCTGACCCCAGCCGGGCCCCCCGGCCGCTGTGGGAGCCGTCCGCAGGTCCTGGCCAAGCTCTCTCCTGGGCACCCCCCGGACCATCAGGGAACTCCACAGAGGCCCTGGCCTCTGGGGTGCTCCCACACTGGGACTCGGTGGCGGCAGTGCTCCCTAGCCTCATCCGTCTCTGTCCCACCCAGGCTCTGGTGTCCTGCTGCCAGGGAGACCATACAGCTTTTCATCCCCGTTGGGGACCTTAAAGAATCAGAGGGGTGCTCTCAGTAATCACGTCAGGAAAGGGGGCATGAGCGGGGCCCATGGCCACCCTACACATTCAGGTTCAGCTTCCCAAACCCAGGCAAACTCGCACCCTCTGCTTGTGATAGCTGCCAAAGGAAGGTGTGTGCTGTGTGGCCTTGGGAAAGTGACTTGGTCTCTCTGATTTTCCATATCATCCTCTATGATACAGGATCGTTCCTAGAATTATTGTGAGAATGAGATGAATCAGTGTTCATCAAAGTGTCTTGGATTAGGAGTGGAGAGATAGTACAGTGGGTAGGGCATTTAGGCCTTGCATGCAGCAAGCCCAGGTTCGATCCTCAGCACCCCATATGTTCCTGCAAGCCCCCCAGGACTGTCCCTGAGTGCAGAGCCAGGAATAAGCCTTGAGCGCCACAGGAGTGGCCAATAAAATAAAATAAATAAAGCGTCTTGAACAATAAACAGTGAAATGTATTAGTGCATCCAGAAACAGCCCCACGCCCTTCTCCCTTAGACATACAGATGCACCCCCACGCAGCCACACACGCCACAGAAGTGGGTGTACCCACATTACCACCTACAGCCACAGATGAACACACCCCAATTCTAAGTGACTGTGATTCCCAGGGGTAGCAGGCGGCCACCAGCCCATTGCTCTCCATGAACCCCATTCCCGACCTCAATGGCTCCCCAATCACACAAAATCCACTTGGCACGTCCCTCCCTGGGGCCAGTGAAGAAACGCCCTGGGCATCCTGCCCTCTGCCCGGCTTCTCGGGTCAGTCTGAGAGGATACGGACCTCCCTGCAAGGCACCATGCACGGTGCAGGGCACTCAAAGCTCTCCCAGTGTCGCTGAGGTCAGTTCCTGCTGCAGAGAGGCCCCCCAAGAGCACACGACACCTCCCCCCATCTGATGTACCCAGTGCAGAGGCACTGAGAGTGGCTGCCCTCGGGGGCTGAAGGCCTAGATCCGAGACCTGGATTCAAACTCTATTCGAGCATCTTCCAAGTGGGCGCTCAGGTCCTGGCCTTGCCTTCCCTGAGGCTCCTGTCTGTCCATCTGTGAGGGAAGGCCAGCCCTGTGTCCCCCAGCCCAGGCATTCCTGGTCCAGAAGGGGCCTTCGCAGGAGGCCATCCTGATCTCTCAGTGGTTGGCTCCGCACATCCTCCCTCTGGCATAGCCAGGATTCCTGACTTTTCTCTCCTGCACCATCTGTCTCCCCATGAGGACAAAACTCCAAGGGATTTCTGGCTCTTTATCACTTTATCTCCACCGTCATCCCTGCTTTATCCAAGGGTTTAGAACAGGGGAAACAGATCCCAGGAATCAAACTGGGGTTTGTGAAGTTTCCAAGGCCTCCCCAGGAATTATAGATAATTCCATAAAGTGCTCATACCCTGAGCATTGGAAGTTGACGGGGAGCAGCTACAGTCAGTTCAGTTCTGTGGGGGTCACCCTGGATGTCAGGTGAATCTCAGGGCAAACAAGGGCCCCACCGAAACCCAGGAACCCCACTTTCTCTCTGCCATCACCCAAGGCCTGTTTGTTGTCTGTGTGAACACAGCGGATGAGGAGGTGGGTCCTGGGACCTTATTCCCTGACACCCCGTCATGGCCAGCCCCTCCCAGGCCCCGCCCAGTCCACCCCCTCACCTGCTCAGGCCCCGCCCCACTCCAAGCTCTGCCTGGCCCCCGGCCCCGCCCACTAAGGCCCCGCCCCACTCCAGCCCCACCCCACTCCAGGCCCCGCCCCACCCAGGCTCCACCCTACCCAGGTCCCGCCCCCACTGGGCTCCGCCCACTCGTGCCCCGCCCCATCGGGCCCCGCCCCCGCGCAGACTCACTGGTGCACTTCTTCAGGTGGCTGCCCTTCTTGAGCGCGTGGCGGCTCAGCTTGCAGTGGAAGTTGTCCTCCCAGAACTCGGCGAACCAGATGTTGCGCCGGTTGTTGTCCAGCGTGCGGCTGGAGAAGTAGCGGTCGAAGCCTGGCAGGGAAGCACGATGTCCGGGCCTCAGGCGCCGGCTTTCCACTGTCCTCCTTCAGCCCTACCCACTCTCCCCTCCTCCCCCAGGCTTAGAGGCGGCCCAGGCAGGGGCGGGCAGACAGGAAGAGCACATCCTCTGATCCAGGACCCAGCCAGAGAGATCCAAACGCGGCGCATTTCATTTCACTCTGAATGAAAAGGGCTGCGTGAAGTCCCGGTTGGCGGGGCACGTGTAATCTCCCACAGCTGCCTTTGTAGAAGACAGGAATGCAATGAGGATGTTTCCGCCGCCTTTGAACGCCCCGGAGTGCTAATACAGGGCCTCTTGGAGGAGGAGCCATCTGGGGTCCTGAGCTGAATGCAGAAAGCGGGGCCGGGGGAGGCTGCCCGCACCGGGAGGCCCTGAGCTTGCCGCTTCCGAAGCTCTGATCAACAGTCTGTCAGGGCTGATCTGGTCACCGCACCAGAGAGGGCAGGAGATGACACGGTCACAGCAAGAGCTGGACCGGTTCTTCAAGTCCGGAACCCGCCAGCCCTGACAGGCTCAGCCTGGCCCTCAGGCCTCAAAGGAGTCCCCAGTTCTGCCCGAAGCCTAGAGAGCATGGCCCCGAGCCAGCACATGGGTGGGGACTTGCTCTCCTCCTCGCAGCCCCCTTCCTCCCCACAGTTATCTCATGCACTACTGGCAGGCCTGAGGCCTGGCGGCCGGGTAGGGTCCAGCCAGGTGCTTCCTGTGCCTCTCCCCTGCAGGGCTGCTCCCAGGCACTGTGGACCACAGGCCCGATGGTCATGCTGGGGACGTGGCCTGTACGCGTGAACTATGAGCAGCACTCCTGGGCCACCCCCCACAAGGTGCCGCAGCATCTCCCCACCCCCAGGGGCCCCACGGACCCCAACATGGTCAAGTATCAGCAGGGGGCGTCAACATCGGCCCCCAAGGAGAACCTCTGTGCTACAGGCTTCTCTGGAGCCCCCGAGGGAAACAGACCCTGTCGGTGAAGCCTGGGTTCACCGCTCAGCTCAGGCCCTGTGTGTCATTTCCTGCCACTCTGTCACCTCTCGCTGAGCCCCATCCATCTACTAAATGTGGATCAAAGTCCCGGGGGGATGTTAGGGGAACTGAGACACTGCAAGGCTGAAGGGGAGGTGGCATTTGCAGCTGGTGATGCCACCACGGCTGTTATTCTGCATGTACTGGGGGGAGAACCGGTGGGGGAGTTTGTAGGAAGAGGCCTCAGGGGGCACAGAGGACATGGTGGGTGACCTCGAGCCAGTCCCTCTGGCAGTCGGGGGCAGCGCAAGCAGATGTCTGCAGCCTTTCCAGTTGCATTCTGTATGCTCTGGCTTCTGCGTCATATGAGAGTTGCTGGGAGCCTGTGCCCCCCACAGAGGGACAGTGATGCCCTGCCAAAGTGGCCTCTTAGCAGAACTTCACGCCTCCTGGCCCAAGCTGTCCACCTGCCCGGTCCCTGCCCGTCCCTGGTCTCTGCCCCACACATGCATTCTTTTTTATTTTATTTTGGTTTTGGACCACACCTCGCAGTGCTCAGGGCTTACCCCCGACTCTGTGCTCAGGGATCACTCCTGGTGGGTCTCGGGAGACCACACCAGACGCCAGGAACGATCCCAGGTCAGCGTGTACAAGACAAGTGCCCTACCCCCTGTGCTATCTCTCCAGCCCCACGCCTCTCTCCTTGCAGCCAGTTGGCAGCTCCCGGCAGAGGACCTGGTCTGAGGAGGAACGGAAGTACCGGGGGCTGAAGGTGCGTTGCTCTGCCCCACGAGCCCCAAGTATCTGCGAAGGGAGGATGGAGGAAGGAAGGTGCGAGTCCTGCCGGGCTGAGGGAGGCCAAGGGTGTGTGGGCCGAGAAGAGGAACACAGGACGTGCGGAGCTGCGGGCCAGGGAGGGAGGAAGGCACGGGGGAGCGGGGGCGGGAAGAAGGGGGCGGGGTGGGCACCTACCTCGCACTGACATCCTCTTGGGGAGGATGGTGACGGCACCCTCGGCCACCTCTTCCAGGTGCAGCACCGGGGCGCTCTTGGAGCCCCAGCTGTCCGAGCCCATCCAGAAGAAGTGCCCCGTCTGGTTGGCCTTGCGCGCCGCCTCCAGCACGCGCCTGCGGGGACATGCACCACCCGGCCGTGTCCTCACGTGGCCACACCCACTCCGGGCCCCTCCCTCCCCCACAGCTAAGTCTGTCCCCCAGGTGCAGCCCGGACACACCCCCCCCGCTCCCCAACTCCCTCTCCTGGCCCGAGAGCCACATCTGTCTCTGCAAAGCTCCCCTCTTCTTGCTGGCCCTGGACTAGCCCTGCCCAGGCCCTGTCCTCCCAGGCCCGTGCCACCCTGGCCCCGAGGCCACGCGCACATGCCCCGGACCCTTCTCCCATTCTTCCCGTCCCATGTGCACACACGCACGTGCACAGGGACACACACACCTCCACACCTTCCCCTCTGCGCCCCGTTCCCCTGCAGCTGTGCCCTCTCCTCCCTCACCGCCCCCGCCCCCGCTCCAGAGCCCAAGTCCCGCCCCTTCAAAGAGCTGCTCCTGCTCCCACTTCTGCGTGGATGAAGGGTGGGGGTCGGCGGCTGCTTCCTGCACCCCCTTCCCACGGGTCCTAACCAAATCAGGACCGAGCTGCCGGAAGGTCTCAGCCAGCACCTGCCTGTGTTCAAAGGCATCGCAAGGAGAAGAGAAATGGGGCTGAGCAGCTCTCCCAGCTGAGCTCCTTCCAGTGAGAGACTGCAGCACAGAGAAGGTGAGCAGTCTGCTGGAGGTCACACAGCAGGAAAGGGTGGGAACACCCCTGGCCAGGTCCTAACTGTTGCCAGGACCTGGGAGCAGATGACAGGACCTGGGAGTTGCCACTGGGTGGCCATCCTGGACAGAAGGGCCTGGGGCTGCCCAGAATCAACCCCAGGCTCCTGGGCCCCCACTTTCCTCCTCCATCATCTCTTGCGCCCAGACATTCCCTGGCTGCCCAAGCCCGCCCCAGGGCACAAGATTGGCTTGGGGGGTGAGTGTTTCTCAGAACCCACAGCCACAGTCCTATTATTACCACGCGTACCCAGCCAGCAGAGATGCTGACAGCTGCCCACAAAGTCACCTGGGCTCATTTTGCTTGTTTGCTCCTGGAAATGCTCCTGACTTCCAGCAATGCCCGGCCTCCCACACTTCCTGCGGTCCCCCTCCCCCAGGGGCCTCTCCACACACGCTCCCACCCCCATCCTGCCCCACCGCAGGGCAAGGCCTGAGAGGCTCCGGGTCCCAGGGGCCGCAGTGCCGCCAGTTTCCGGCCTGGACGCCTTGTGCTCCAGGAGCCGCCCCGCTGCCCAGCCGCAGCATGGACAGGGCTGGACACTGCACCTGCCCTTCACCCCGCAGGGCCCGCGGCGACTCGGAAACCTGCTTTGCTTCAGCTCAGGGTCCAGGACTGGCGAGGGTGGGGGGCTTACTGTAGGGCGTGGGAAGGGGGCCCAGGATGGAGGCTGCTTAGCAACAGGGAGGGCAGCACGTTGGAGGGGCAGGTGGGCAGACGTGTGCTCGGAGGGCGGGAGTTGGGGAGACCCCCAGGCCGATGAGCCCCCGAGGGTAGGATTGCAGCCCCCCTAAGTCCCCCTTCACGGCCAGGCCAGCCCCTGCCACATCATGCACACTCACTGTGCCCGAGCCTGAGGGTCCCCAACCACACCCCCACCCCCGCCCGGAGCCCTCGGTGGCCCCCACCCGCCCCTCACCTGATATCATCCTCGTTGGCGAAGATGACCACGGCCCTGGCGTTCGAGGTCTCCAGGAGGCGCCGGATGAGCTTGTCGAACTCCCCAGGCTTGGGCTCCCGCGGGATCTTCACGGACTGGGCAATGCACACGCCGCCTGCAGAGGGCGCCCGTGAGCCTGGGTCCCAAGACCCTCTCACTCTTGAGGTGGGCTCGTGCGCGCGCGCACACACACACACACACACACACACACACAAGGCACACACACATATGCACACACGAGCGTACACACATATACACACATGCCCAAACACGCACACACAGATGCACACACATGCACGCATGTGCAAACATGCACACGCACACACACATTTCACAAACACACACATTCACACACACACATACATGTACGCACACACCCACATGCATGTGCATACATGCACATAGACACACGCATGCGCACATGTGCACACATGCACACATTTCATAAACACATTCACGCGCACACACATGTGAACACATGCACGCACACTCTCTCACAGACTTATTTTCTTCTTCTCTCAGCCAGTTCCAGACCTGTCATCCCCTCCCCCATGACACCCCAAGCTGGCCAAGGACAAGTGTGGACAGGACTGTGGGACAGTCCTGCATCACCCATCTTTGACAGGTGGAGAAACGGAGGCTCAGGAGAAGTGGCAGGCCCAAGGCCACGGTCCTCTGCCTCCCATGGGGTCTGGAGCAGGGGGCCAGCCGGGAGGAAGGGGCGGGGCTTACTGCAGGGCTCCTGGTGGCTGAGTCAGGTCTCCGCTGACAGAAAGGATGCCGGAACTTTCTCTGGGACCCTCACTATCCCCTCCTCAGGGCCCACTCGGGAGCCCAGCCCGGCCACCCAGCAGTCACTAGGGCCCAGACCAGCCTTGGGGGCTGAGGACTGGCACTGCCTGGGGCCCCCCTGGGCCCCCCAGTAGTCTCTGTGGTCGGCACCTCCGGGGGACCCTGGGCTTCAGGGGCTGCCAGTGACTCAGGACAAACCCACACAGCAGGGAAAGGGCAGGCGGGGGCCAGGGAGCTGCCCAAGGCCTAGAAGCCAAGGGTCCGAGGGAGGAGGTCTGCGTGGCCAGGCAGGGGGCTTCCGGGAGGAACAAGCCCCACCCATTGGGAGGCGCTCAGTGCCGCTCCACACCCGCCTGGCAGCCCTCTCCGCAGCCACCAGCCTTGGCTGGCTCTTGGCAGCACACAAGGCAGTGTGGCTTGCCGCCGCCCTGCACCCTGCATCTCACACACACAGCCCCACCGTGGACTTCCTGCTGCTTCCAAGCAGGCCAGCTCCTCAGGACTCTCCTAGGGCACCACAGAAAGCCCAAGTTCCAGGGGGGTGGGCAGAGGGAGGGAGGGAGGAGGGTTCCTGGGCAGGACAGTGGCCCCCTCCAGCTCTGAGTGTGAGCAAGAGATCCGGGGCCGCACGGGGCAGCCAAGACGCTCGCTCCCTTGGGCTCAGCCTCCAGATGGTCCCTTCCCAGCTAGAAAGTGGGCCACCGCCACGGCTCTGCCCCCATCTGGGGAGACAGATGGACAGGAGGCGGCGGCTGGAGGGCCCGAGGAGAAGCCACCTGGCTCCAGGGAGGGGCCCCGGGGCAGAGGGGCACAGCGGGGAGCAGGGTTAACTGCTCTGCCTCAGGGCGGGCCTCGGGGTTAAGCACTCTTTGGGGGGTGCGGTTCCCTCCGAGGCTCCCGGGATGACGCCCGCCCGCAGGAGAATGTGGTGACCGCAGCTGGAATGAGAGTGAGTCACGGCTGGCTCGGGCAATTGAGAGCAGGGCGTGAAGATCCTGCCACTGACGGCAGGGGTGGGGGTGGGCGGGCAGAACCGGGGCACATGCTGCAGAGCTGCACAACTGCAGTGAACTCGGCTGGGGCGGCTCATGACAGACGCCTGGACTGCGCACGCGTGTGTTCATCCGGCTTACAGGTGAGGCTCCGAAGGGGTGAGCGGTCCCCCCCCCCCCCGAGGTCACACAGGGAGGCAGGACAGAGCTGCCTCTGTGCCGAGTGATGGTGGGGGCGTGAGCAGGGCCCTGAGCTCGGAGCTGCCGGGAGAGAACCCAGTCCCTGGGGGGTCCCTTAGTTTCCCACTCAGCTGCCAGTGGGGCCACCCAGGGGTCCCTGGGACTTGCCAAAGGCTCTCTAGGGTGACACAGCTCTGCCCCTGCAGCCTATCCCCCTCCCCCTGCTACAGCCAGAGGTCAAGAGGGAGCAGCGTCACTGTGCAAGCCTGGCCCTGGGTGAGCCCCCACACCCGGGTGGGAGGCACTGCCCAGAGCTGCATGGGGCGGGGGCGTGAGAGGACTGAAGCTGGAGGAGCTGAGGCGGACAGAGCCTCACAGCGGCCAGTGGGATGGGTAGAGCTCAGGGCCCGGGCCTCCCCGGCTGCAGAGTCTCTGCTGGCCCCCAACTCCTGCAGCCCCTCCCCACCCTGAAAAACCCAAGTCGCACGCTGACCCAGCCAGCCCTGCTGTGTCCAGACCCCTGGGTCTCGCTCTGTCACCCCAGCATGGCCTCCCAGACACCCAGCGGGGAGGCGTGACCCACCCTCAGTCAGGGGGTGAAATACGAATCCAGGGGTCCGGTCTGCATCGAGAGCAAAGGTCACCACACATCCCTCCTCCCCCCTCTCAGAATGGCACAGAAGCTGAAGAAGGAAAGTAGCCCAGGGGAATTTGGGGGTCCCCAGAATGCCCTCGACTCTGAGGGAAACCCCTTTTTCCACCCGCCCCCTGCCAGCTCTGCACCTGCCAAGCCAGCACCTCTGCTGCCCGGACCAAGGGCAGCCGCCACCACCACTGCCAAAACCCCGGGCACAGGGGCTGAGGGCCAAGCAAGAGGACTAGACGGCCGTGCCAGAGGGGCGGAGCCGAGTGGGCACCATACTGGAGGCCCTGGAGGGGCGCTCAGGTCCAGGCTAGCAGCCCAAACAGACCCACAGTGATAGGGGGCAACCCCACAGCTCCCCAAGTGTCACATTCCAGTCCTCTCTCCCTGACCCTTCACCCCACCCTGCGGCAAGTGTCCAGCCCCACCTGCAGAGGGACCCCTCGCTCGCCCTCACACCACACTGTCCCCTCATCCTCAAAACTGACTGCGCTTCCCCAAAGGAGAGAGAGAGAGTAAAAGGGAATGAGCCTGCCACAGAGGTGAGGGGTGGGGGGTCGCGGGAAGGATCCTGTGATCATTGGTGGTGGAGAATGGGCACTGGTGGAGGGAGGGGTACCTGATCATTATATGACTGGAACGTAATCATGAAAGTTTGTAAACCTGTAACTGGACCGCACGGTGATTCATTAAAATTTTTTTTTAATTTTAATTTTTTTTTTAAATGACTGTGCTTGAATAGTGGGACCCATCTGTGTGGGCGGGGATGTGGCGAAAGGGTCTCACGTCCACTGCTGGTGGGAATGTTGTCTGGTTTGACCCCTCTGGAAAACAGTGTGGAGAGTCTCCAGTGAACTCAAGAACTGAGCTGCCGTATGACCCAGCAGTCTCACTGTTGGGCATCTACCCCCAGGACAGAAAAAACATTCATTCAAAAGGACATACGCACACCATTATTCACCGCGGCACTCAGGACCATAGCTGAGATACGGAATCAAGCCAGGTGTTGATTTCCAAATGAATGGATTATGAAGATGCAGTCTATATCCACAATGGAATACTATGCAGCTGCAAGGAACGATGAAATCGTGCATTTTGCTGCAACCTGGCTGGAACTGGAAGGCATCATGTTGGGTGAAGTAAACCAGAAGAAAATGACACACAGACAGGATGCTCTCACTTATCACTGGTAGTCCAAGTACTGGATGAGGAAATGTAGTCAAGGGGGGATCCAAAACAAAAAGGGGGGATCCTGAGTCACCCTTGATCTCAGACTATAAGAAGGACAGAGAAAGTCATCAAGGGGGAGGGGAGATGAGAAAAGGAAGTGATGGGGGGACAAGGGTTAGGGGTATCGGGTAGAATCTAGTTACATATCCGAAGCACAGACTCGATAACACTGAACACATGAGCTTGAAACTACAACCACGAAACTCTGAAATGTGCCTGTCAGGTAGGGGTGGGGGAGAGAGTTTGGGGACACTGGTGGTGGATTGGTGTTGAAATATTGTATGCCTAAAACTCAGCTATCAATAACTTTGTAAATCACAGTTCTTTAATAATAATTTTTAAAAAAAAACAAAAAACAGACGAGACCTCGAGCAGCTCCTCCACTCCTAAAAGACCATGACCCCGGAGGCCCACTAACTACTTTTGCACCCAGCGGCTTCTTGCAAGAAATGCCTCTAGACTGTGAACTGAGCTGCGGCCCCATGCCGCCCCGGGAGGGGAAAGGTTTTTCTCTCTTGGCCCTTCCTTTCCCGGCGGCATGGCGACCGCCATCTTATAGAGCCCACTAACCGGAGTTACGAGCTTGCAGTGACGCGACTTCTGGCAGAAATTTCTCTGGGCATAATTACTAAAATACCAGAAATCCAAATTCGCGCGGCTGCGACCTCACATGCTCTTCATTCTCAGCAAATGAAAACAAATTATCAAACGATGCCTTTTCAGCAGGTCTGATTGTTGGGGGAAAATTCCAAATAATAATAGTGAGTTTTCTGTTGAAATATTGAATGTAATCAAAGTAAAGAGACAGTAAAGTGAAAATGATTAGCCACACAGGCGGGAAGGGAGGGTGGGATGGTGTATATATATATAAACTGTGCTTGGTCCCATCCCTCATAGCCTCGCCTCTGCTCCCAGCCAGAAGGACACTGGGGTCTGCAGCCCTCTGAGGTGAGGGGAGGCACAGCTAAGCAGCTTGGTACCATTCTTGTCTTGGCATCCCATGACTGGCAGGCCCAGGGCATGCAGAGAAGCTCCCGACTGCAGCGCCCGAAGTAGTAAACCCTGGCAGCACCTAAATCTCCCCTAAGAAGTGACGCCAAGCTGTGGGTGTTCAAACAATGGGACAGTGGAGAGTTCAGACCCACCCAACAGGGGCTGCAGTGACAATACAGAGCGGGGGGGGGGGGGGGCGCTTGCCTTGCACATGGCCGATCTGGGTTCAATCCCCAGAACCTATATAGTACCTTGAGCACTGACAGGAGTGATTCCTGAGTGCAGAGCCAGGAGTAAGCCCTGGGCATCACTGGGTATGGCCAAAACAAAAACAAAACAAAAAGCAACCAAAAATGATTCACTTAACAGGGCCGGGGACACAGGCAGCAGGAAGGGCGCTTACCTTGCAGGTAGCCAACCTCAGGTTTTCTCCCCAGCCCAGCATCAAATAACTCATAATTTCCCCCACACACTGCCAGGAGTGACCCCTGAGTACAGAGCCAGAGGTAGTCCCTAAGCACTGCCATGATTAGGGCATGGTTTCCAAACCCCCTCTACCCCGCTCAAAACAAACAAAAAAAATCATTAAATAGTGAAACTGAAAAAGCAAATGGCATGACCTAGCCCTTTCAGGCAGCACTTAAAAACCAGCTACGATCGAGTCTATCCCTTAGGGCCGCCCAGGGATGTGTTGGAGTCAAAGGGGATGCCAGTGGTGGCTTTCTCTGTTCTGCCCACAGGGACCTCCCCGAGGCCCAGGCCCACATCTGTCACATAGCAGGTGCTCAAGAAACGCACGTTGAGTAGCCAACCCTGGACAAGAGCGGACCCCCAGCACCTCCAAGTCCCTGTCATCTCACGAGGGGAAGAGAAACTAAGAGCGAGAGCTAGGCTGTGTAGCTCAGTGGGAGCACATCTTCAAAGGCCTGAAAGCCTGGCACCAAACCAAATCGAACCCAAGCAGCCCAACCAGAGGTAAATATGACCAACTGCAAACCTAGGGGAAACCGGAACCCCACGGTCAGGCACACCAGCCTCTGAACAGCGGGGGCTGCAGAGCACTGCGAGCATCCCCAGGGATTGGGGGAGACTTGTGGTGAATCCTCCTGGGGCTGCCCCTCTCCCACACCCTTTGGACACCTGAAATCCAACCTCAAGCCGAGCCAGACGTGCCGCACTGTCCCCGGCCAGCCGGCGGGAGCTGGAACCCTCTGCCCTGGGCTCCTGCCCCGACCTGGCTGGGACTTGGTGCCGAGCTGCCACCGTAGAAACGTGATCCCTGCTTCCCATTTTATGTGGTGGCCTCTGTGCCCTCTCTGTGTGCGGTCTGGCGACCTTTCCTGGAGTTCCCCGGGACGCGCCGAGGTATCCAGACACGGTGTCCGCGTCCAGCTGCAAACCCGGGCCAGCCCCAGCCTGTGTGCTGGCCTTCCACCCGCTCAGCAGGAGGCACCTGCCCCACAGGCCCTGGCCCGCTCAGTCCCCAGAAACAATGCCAGGAAGGCTCAGAGTCTAGCTGTAGAAGCAAGACGAGCAGAGGCGCAGGGCCGGGGGGGACGGTGCTGGGGGAAGGCGCCCACCGTGCATCCCACCATCCCAGGTTTGAATCCTCAGCATCATGGGTGAGATCCCTGAGCAATGCCAGGATTCAGCCCTGAACACCATCCGGCATGGTCCAAAAGAAAAAAAAAAAAAAAGAAAGAAAGAAAAAAGCAGCAGCCCCAGGAGAAGGGCAAGCGGGCAGTGGCCCGGGCAGTGGGCACGGCCTGGGGAGGCAGCATAGGACCCAGAGCCTATTTCCCCAGACACTAGTCCCACATACACTTGGCACTCCTGCCCTCATGCCACCCCTGCCCTTCCTAAGCCCCGTGCACGTGCCTGGGTCCGCTGCCTTGGGTCAGTGTCCTCCTACATGAAGCAGGTGAGGGTGACCATCAGTATGGTAAAGCATGGTAAGTGGCACACATCATGTGACACGGTGGGGACAGGAGGTTCGGGCAGGCAGGGAGGCTCAGTGGTCTGTGCACTAAGCGGCAGCCCCGGCTGACAGCAGGAAGTGGCTCAAGTCCCACGCGCAGCCCCGCCCCATGGGAGGAGCCACGGACCAGGGGCCTGTATCCCTGTCCCCGCTGCCAGCCACCATCTGTAGGCAGGGTCCAGGGGCTGTGCGGGGGCTGGACACTATGGGGGAACCCGAGGGTCCGGTGTCCTGGCTGGGAGCCTCCCCCAGTGCACACAGTGGGGCGACGCCTGTCACCCCACTAGAGTAGTCCTGTCACACCCTAGAGTAGTCCACTCTACTCAGCCTCCCCGGATACTGCCACCGGACGGCCCCTCCGCACAGCCTCAGCAGTGTGACCAGACCAGGACGGGGCGTCCCTGCCATGATCCTCCGCTCGCCTCTCCCCATGCCCACCCCCCACCCTGGGCCCACCCCTCTCTGCGCTCTCATACCCAGGGCCCTGGAATCACATCCGCAGCCCCCCAGGCCGCCTGCAGCCCCCAGCAGAGAAGTCCTGCAGCACCTGGCCAGCCCCCCAGGCTGGCCGTGGGTCCCCGCCTCTCCCAGCCCCCAGAGATCTGCTCCTCTCTCCCTTTTCGGCTCCTCCTACCCCCTCTCCTTCTCTTTTCCTTCCTCTCTGTCCTTTTAAATGTAAAAAAACAAACAAACAGAAAACAATGGAAAGCCAAACCCTAGGAAATCAAGTGGAAAAATCTATATTACGGCAGAATGCGAAGGTGGCACACCGCAACACAGAGGGAAGGAGGGAGGGAGTTACACCGCGGGGGCTCCCCCAGGCTCCCCAGGCCCCAGGCGGAGAGACGGAGGTGGGGGAGCGCTGGGGGTTACCCTGGCCTTGTGGCCTCAAACACACTCGCGCGCGCACACACACACACAGAGCTGCCAGTGACACACACCCCACAGACAGTCTCTCGCACACCAGACTGCCTCACACATACCCCACACAGTCTCTCACACACACCCCACAGTCACAAACACATCTCCCACAGACTCTCACACCCTACACACCATCTCACACACACTACAGTCTTTCATACACACCCCACACAGTCTCACAAAACACACCCCAGTCTCACACACACGACAGTCTCACACACATCCCAGTCACACACACACCAGCCTGCCTCACACATACCCCACAGTCTCTCACACACAAGCCAGTTTCACACACCCCCCACAGTCACAAACACATCTCCCACAGACTCTCACACCCTACACACCATCTCACACACACTACAGCCTTTCATACACACCCCACAGTCTCACACAACACACCCCAGTCTCACACACACCCCACACACACCCCAGTCACACACACACCCCCCACACACCCCACAGTCACATACACAGACACCTCCCACAGACTCTCATAGCCTACGCACCATCTCACACACACTACAGTCTTTCACACACACACACACCCCACACAGTCTCACACAACACACCCCAGTCTCACACACACGACAGTCTCACACACATCCCACAGTCACACACACACCTCCCAGACTCTGACACTCTACACAGTCTCACACCATACACACACCAGCCTTGCATAAATACCCCATACAGTCTCATACCCTACACACAGTATCACATATCCCACATAGTCTCTCACACACAACCCACAGTCTCACAGCCCACAGTCTCTCACACACAACCCACAGCCTCACACATACCACAGTCTCACAGACCAGTCTCTCACACACACCACAAGCAGTCTCACACACACCACAATCAGTCTCTCACACACCCCACAGTCTCACACCCAGTCTCACCCCCACACACACAGTGTCCAACACCCCACAAGGCTCTCACCCACACACAGTCAGTAGCCACCTGACGTGCTAACCCCACAGTAACCGGCTAGCTAAGGGGCGCCCTCGGGCCCGCCACCGCTGGCCCAGAAGGCTCTCCTGGAAGAGTCTCCCCAGTAAAGCCTCCACCTTCCGGAAGCCCTCCACCCTGGACCCGGCACGCACCGCTCGGTGGGAGCCCCCCATCTCGCTACTGCGCTCTTCTGCCGGTGCAGAGCCCGGTGGGAGGGCTGGGGCAGCACTTCCTCACCCAACTGCCACTCCTATGGCCACGGGGGCTGCTCCTGGCACTCCCCATGCTGGGGGCCCAAATGTGGTGCTGGGGATCCAACCAGGGCCCGCGGCATGCAAGGCAAGGGTCTTACTCTCTGTGCTATCTCTATGGCCCTCAACTCAACTAATATTTATGGAGCAGTCTTGCCCTGACCAAACTCCTCTCCTCAGACGGCTCTTCCCTCCACCATCAGCCCCGCCCCAGGCCCCGCCCCTGCCCTCCTCAGGCCCCGCCCCCAGCACAGGCCTGGGAGGCTCCACCCCGCCCCTCCTGGAAGCCCCGCCCCAGGCCCCGCCCTGCCCTCCTGAGGCCCCGCCCCCAGCGCCCGCCTAGGAGGCTCCACCCTGTCCCCTGGAAGCCCCGCCCCCGAGGCCCCACCCTTGCCCCTCCTGGAAGCCCCGCCCCGGAGCCCCGCCCCAGACACCCCCTTCTCTAGGAACCCAGGTGTGGAAAGCAGAGCAGGCCTGCTGTGACAGGAGGCTGAGTCTGGGTGAAGCGGGCTCTGTGTCCCACCTCAGCCGCTACTGACTTCATGAGACCTCCTTGTCCATCTCTCCACGCCTCCACTTCTGCACACCTGTAAAATGGGATGGTGCGATCCCAGGCCCGGACACACCAGGGTCCAGGGCCATTGAGAAGACTAAAGGGAATTTAGGGGACAGCCCTGTCCCTGAAAAATGCAGGCTGACACGGAAGAGGGTCAGCTGGGGGACTCCCGGCCTCCGAGCTGAGCACCGCTGACCCCTCCTGGGGAGGTCACGGAGCCAAGGCTGGCTGCGGGTTGCGTGGTCCCGAGCTGCATTATTCATGGAGCTGGGCTCTGCGCTCTGAACAGAGGGAAATTTGCTGAGTGATCGACCTAATATCTTAACACAAACCCAATTAGGCAAAACACCTTTGAAGCAAGAAAGGCTGGGGGTGGGGGCGGCTGGAGTGGAGAACAAAGAGGACTGGCAGAAAAGGAAGTGAAGGTGTTTGAAGACAGACAGTGAGGGGGGGGGCAGAGGGGCACCCAGCACCGCCCCAGAGGCCACGCCCAGATGAGGTGCAGGAACCCGTGGGGCCTGCCCGGGAGAGCCAGTGCAGAGCAAGACCCCCTTCCCGTGCGTCCAGTTCCAGTGGGAAAAGAAGACACGGAAGCCTCGCAGCCCCTCTGCCTCAGGAGCCCAGGTCCCCCAGCGGGACCACCTTCACCCAGCCCACTGGGCTTCCAATCTGCCCCTCTGCCTTGGCCAGTGCTGGCCCCTGGGTCAGAAAATCTCTTCCTGAGGCTGGAGCGATAGCACAGTGGGTAGGGCGTTTGCCTTGCACACAGCCAACCCAGGTTCGATTCCCAGCATCCCATATGGTCCCCTGAGCACTGCCAGGGGTGAGTAACCCCTGAGCATCGCCGGGTGTGACCCAAAAAGAAAAAAAAAAAATGAGAGAGAGAAAAGAAAATCTCTTCCTGCATGTCCTGCCTAAGGCCACGCATACTGAGGGCCCCGTGCCTCCCCGTCTCCCCCCACAGCACTCAGAGCGCCCACTCGGGGCCCTTCACTTCCCCTCTGCTGTCAGAGGCCGCCCCTTCCCTGGCCCCCCGCGCACAGCCCAGCTGCAGCCTTCCTGGCTGAGTTTGCACCTCATCATAACTGAGGTTGTACCATGAGTCCCCCGCGGAAAGGTGCTCAGAGCCATTCCTGCACTTCAGGTCCAACAGGCGTTCGCCCCTGCCAACATCATCCTGAACATCACCTGCCCTCCACACCGCCCCCCGAAACCCTGCAGCAGGAGACTGTCTCCTCTCCAACTCCCCACTTCTGCAGAGGTCCAGGCCTGCCGAGGGAACGCAGGAGCTGGGGTTGTCGGGGGAGCCGGGCCCAACAGCCCGAAAGGCAGGCTGCCTGTCCCTGTCCCCAGAAACCCCGGTGGCTGTCAGCCCCCAGCTCGCTGCAGACACTGTCTGGGGCAGGAGGGCCGGGAAGGGGGTCTTGGTCCAGATCCAACCTCCCCTCCAGCCCCCCTCGGCGGCTCCAAGGGGCGGGGGCCAGCAACCAGACTTGCATCTCGGCCGGAGAGAAATAGGCAGCTACAAGCGGGGATAAAATATTTAGGAGCCCACATCTCCAGGAAGGAGAAACTGACAAGCAAAATGAAATGTTGAGATGTAATTACCCACACAGCCCAGGCATGCCTCCCCGCCAGCGGCCAGCCCGGCACCCCCCCCCCGCCCCCTGCCACAAGCAGGCGCTGGGTAATGAAGTCCTCCCAGGACCCTCCAGTGCCCACCCTCGCGCCCTCCTTCCCCGTACTGATCAACCACAGGACAGCAGGAGGCTCGGCAAGGGGGTCGGGGCGGGGGTGGCAGCAGGCATCGGCTATCCAGGGCAACCGTCTCTCCCCTTGGGTGAGAGGGCTGACACAGCAGATGTGACTGTGTCCCCGAGACTGGCCCTGGAGTGAGCGGGGCGGGGGGGGGAGGGCTGGACAATTGTCCGCAGGCGAGGGACGGAGCAGACAGAGGCCTCCCCAGCTGGGCCAGGAGGGACCTTCTGGGAGCCCAGGGCAGGCTTGGAAGGAAAGAGCTGCTGGGCAAAGGTGAGGGCCTGGTGTCCCGGCTTGAACCCTGAGCTGAAGAAGTGTCCACCCCGCCCCCAGAACACCGTCCCCGGCTCTGCCCGTGTGTCCGGGGGAAGGTGTGGGGGCCTGCCGGGCCTCATCTGGAGTGCAGAGAGAGGACAGAGGGGGTCAGTAGCCAACCCCAGGCCTGCCTGGATCCCAGGGGCAGCCAGTGAGTGGGCTGGGGGTCGGAGCCCAGTGACCCCTTCTTGCTCCCCAGAGCTGGGGAAGCTCCGCCCCCACCGGGGGTGGGTAGGGCACCCACGAGTCCGGGGATGGGGGGGTCTGTACTCATTCCTCAGCACCCAAGCCCCTCACTCCACACCTCTGGAGTGGTCCTGGCAGTCACCAATACCACCTCACCAGGCCAAGCACTGCTGGGAGTGACCCCTTCGGAGGAAAAAAAAAAAAGAGGCGGCCATCTGCTAGCTCCCTGCAGCAGGCATTCGCAGGGACAGATTCTCATCCGCAGTCCGACGCCTCCTGCTACGGCTCCCCACAGCCTCAGGGCCAACAAAACTGCCAAGTCTGCCCGTGTCTTAAGGGCAGTGGTACTTCCTTGCGCCCAGGAGCTGGGCGGAGCTGCCCAGAGTCGGGGGCTCCTTCCTGACTTGGCCCAGGGCCCAGGGAGGCACCGTGATCGGCCCGAAGCCAGCTGGGCCCTCGGCCCTGACCCCTAGGACCCCTCAGTCAGCACGTCTGGGGACACGGACCAGAGCCCCAGGACTGTGTGCACGCCTCAGCGAGCCGGGCCGGCCGGCCCAGCTTCCCAGGACAGCCCTCCGCCCCTTCTCCCCCACCCCAGGCCTGTGGAGGGGAGTGCTTCTCACCTCCCCGCACAGCCTCATCTCCTGGGCAGCACCCGCGCGGCCAACACGCCAGCTGTGCCCCTCCACCCAGTCTGCACCCTTGGCCTCTGCCCCTCGACTCCTCTCTGACTCCTCTTTCAAGTCAGCAACTGTCTCCTGGAGGACTCGGCCTTGGGGAGCAGGAAGGTCCCCTCCTCCAGGAAGCCTCCGTGGATGTCCCCGAGCTCCCTGGCTGCCCACAACCATCCCACTTCTCAACTTAGCACAGCAGATGGAAATGATTGGACGTGATGCCTCTGTGCCCACCCGCCTCTGAGCTCCAGGGAATGGCCTGGCCAGGCCCACTGCCAGAGACAGAGTATTTATTGATTCAGCAACAATTTCCCCAGCGTCCTCCCCCTCTCCCACCCCACCCTGCCGCCAGATACTGTCTTTGATGCTATGAGAACAGCTGTGAATAGGACAGACACGAGCCCCACCCTCCGTCTGTAAGGAAGATGCTAGATGCTGATGAATGAATGATTGGGTGAATAAAAAGATTCATTCATTACAAGCTTCCCTGCTGTCCGGAAGGCCTCTGGGCCCCCATCTGCTGCCCTTGTCCCCCTGCCTCCACTTCCTGTTCCCCCAACTCACTTGCTCCCTCACCTTCCCTTTCTCTCTCTCTCACACACATACATGCATACACACATACACACATGCATATATACATACATGCACATATGCTTTCATAAGACACAAGCATACACTCACACAAACACACATACACAAACACACACACATACACACACATCATGTGTGTGTATGGGGGCATTAGTTTACATGGGGGCATTAGTTTACATCCCTCTGTTCAATGACCTCATTTTGGGTGAAGGCCACACCCGGCGGTGCTCGGGACTTATCTTGCTCTGTGCTCAGGGATCACTCCGGAGGGCTCAGGAGACTTGCCGGGGGCGGGGATCGAACCTGTGTTGGCTACTCTGTTGGCTATTGGCCAGTGCCAGCCCCACTGTAATCTCCCCAGCCTCTCATGGACTCATTCTTTGTTTTTCCTTTTTTTTTTTTTCTTTTTGGGTCACACACAGGGGTTACTCCTGGCTCTGCACTCAGGAATTACTCCTGGCAGTGCTCAGGGGACCATATGGGGATGCTGGGAATTGAACCCAGGTCAGCCGTGTGCAAGACAAATGCCCTCCCCGCTGTGCTATCGCTCTAGCCCCCCATGGACTCACTCCTGCCCACGTTCTGTCATTGGCTCCTCCCAAGAGCTGCTGCCTTAGGTTTATGACTATTGTACAGAGAAGGAAACTGAGTCCCACAAACCAGAGACCGGTGCCAGCTGCGTACCCCGCCCGATGCCAAGACTGTCTTCCTACTGTAAGATGGGAAGCAGGGAGGCCTGGAGACGGGGAAGGGGGCATGGTCCTGGGGGTGGGGTGGGGGTGGGGCATGCCCTGCCCCCGCAGCCCCTCATGCTCACGCTCCTCCTTGCCGCCTCTTTCTTCTGTCACTCGGTCCTGCTTCTTCCCCTCCAAGGCCTCCCTGGGGCCCAAGACGTCTGCAAGATGGTTGTTAGCTTTCCTTCTGGCTCATTAAAAATGAGAATTTGCATAGAATATCCATATGATCATTCTGTCTCGTGCAAAATGAAGCACGGTTCTAACACACCGAGCGAGTGGGGGAGGGGAGAGAGAGAGAAGAGGGCAGTCACGGCGGGTGGGGGTGGGAGGAGTTGGCAGGAAGAAGCCAAGTGCTCGCCCTTGAGGTCTGACATTTCCAAAGTGCCCCGGGACCCCTCTGACCCTTCCTGTAGGAAATCTGTGCTCTCATTCTTCAAATAACCAGAAAGGTTAGGGAGGGCTATATCACACCCATTTTACAGCTGGAGAAACTGAGGGTTAGTGGGGAATAGCAGCTCGTCCACAGATACCAACAAGCCCACGGCAGGTCGAGAGGGCAGCAGTCGGCCAGGGCTGACCCACCCCCCTCGTTGCACCTGCTTCTCTCTCAGGAGTGCCCGTCTTCCTCCCAGAACCCCAGAGGACCCCAGTCAGGAGACAGGCTCCTCCAATCCTCTAGGCCCTGCCTTCCTCACCCCTCCCTCCCCCGCCCCAGGCCTCTCCCTCCTGACAACACTGGGCCAGATGCAGAGATTCCCAGAGACAGCCGCGCCCCAGCTCGCGTCCTGCTGTGGAACTGTGCCCACCTCGTCCCAAAAAGGATGCGCGGCGGTCCCGGAAATGTGCGAATTTAGCTGAAACAGAAACTGAGAACTCAGCCGCGGGGCGCAGCCCTGCACGTGGTCGACACCCGCCCTCCGTGCGCAGAGCCCGGGTGGCGGGTCGCCGCTGTCCGTGGTGCTGAATCTCTCGTGCTGGGCCGGGCCCCTGCCCCCGGCCGGCCGGCGTCCCCAGCTCTGTCCTTCCCTGCAGCCCCGCCTGGCCCAGCACCCCTGATGTCCCTGCACGCCCGCCACCGGGACCCTACCCAGGCGGAGCGCTGACCCCAGCCTTCCAGGGGCCTCTTCCTCAAGCCGCCCCTCCCAGTGGCCCACAGGCCCCACGTGACGGCTTCCCTTCTGCCCCCACTCCCCTGCTCCTGCCTCTAGACCCCTCCCCCTCTGTCCGGGGTTCTCTCCCCAGAGTGCTCGCCGCCCTCCCTCCACTGCAGCACGGGCTTCCCCCACCTCAGGCCACTTCCACGGGGGCTGTCTGGGCCCGCACACAGCACACCAGAGGACGTCTGTCCCCAAGCACCAGCTCTCGGGCCCCGGGCCCTGGCTCTGTCCAGTGTCTGCTCCCTCGCCCGTGTCCCAGTCCAGCCGGCCACACTGTGGGCGCCCAAAGCACGTGACCTCCGCCGATACGGCCCTGGGCTCCCGTCCCTCTGTCGTGGGCTAGGGCTTGGTGCCACGTCACTCAGAGCCCCGGTCACCTCCTGAAACAGGGACGGGCCAGGGTGCACGGCGCAGCGGGGAAGGCGGTGCCTGGCCCTTGTGAGACCTGAGTGCAGCCTCACAGCCCCTGCCACCTGCTCTCGGGGGCGTCCCTCAACCATGGGCCCGGGAGAGCACGGCCTTTCCGGGGAAGGGTTGTAGGGGCTGACCTGTGAGGAGGGCAGAGGTGAGGGGCGGAAGCCTCAGCGCGGAGCAAACGGCTGCTGGGAGTAGCTGCACGCTGCGTGTCCCAATCAGGACCAGAAACGGGAGACAGTGAAGTCTGGGGGCCCTGGAGCCCCACATGGAGAGGACAAACAGCAAAGCCCCGTGTTCTGGGGGATCAGCATCCCCTGACTCACCCTCAGGCTGGGGATGAAGTGGAGATCAGAGAGGGATTGTCACTGGCGCTGGGTCACACAGCCACCCAGAGGCCAGAGGCCAAGACTGAGTTCAACCCTTTTCACAGCTTTACGCTTCAGCAGTGAGTGGCGGCTGCTCAGGGCCCGAGAGAGAGCCAGTGTCCAGCCCTGACCACTCCTCACACTGAGTCATGCAGGAGGTAGGGATCGGAGGGCAAAGGGCACCAGGGGCTGCCACCACAAAGGGAGCATGTATTAACCCCCAAAAGAAATCTTCAGGGCCGGAGCGATAGTGCAGTGGGGAGGGTAATTTGCCTTGCACGCGGCCAACCTGGGATGGTCCCCTGGTATGCCATGCCATGTGGTCTCCGAGCACTGCCAGGGGTGATTCCTGAGTGCAGAGCCAGGAGTAAGCCCTGAGCATCGCTGGGTGTGACCCCAAAAACAGAAAGAAAGAAAGAAAGAAAGAAAGAAAGAAAGAAAGAAAGAAAGAAAGAAAGAAAGAAAGAAAGAAAGAAAGAAAGAAAGAAAGAAAGAAAGAAAGAAAGAAAGAAAGAAAGAAAGAAAGAAAAAGGAAGGAAGGAAGGAAGGAAGGAAGGAAGGAAGAAAGAAAGAAAGAAAAGAAAGAAAGAAAGAAAGAAAGAAAGAAAGAAAGAAAGAAAGAAAGAAAGAAAGAAAGAAAGAAAGAAAGAAAGAAAGAAAGAAAGAAAGAAAGAAAGAAAGAAAGGGCTGGAGCGATAGCGCAGCGGATAGGGTGTTCGCCTTGCACGTGGCCAACCCGGGTTCGATTCCCAGCATCCCATATGGTCCCCTGAGCACTGCAGGGGTAATTCCTGAGTGCAGAGCCAGGAGTGACCCCTGTGCATCGCCAGGTGTGACCCAAAAAGCAAAAAAAAAAAGAAAGAGAAAGGAGGGAGGGAAAAAGGAGGGGAGGGAGGAAGGAATATATCTTCAAACACTGCTACAAGGAGGCCGGCCCAGGAGAACATGGCTGGGGCGGGAATGACAGCACAGCAGGGAGGGCACATGCCTTGAGCACTCTCGACCCAGGTTCGAGCCCCGACACCCCATTCGGTCCCCCAAGCCCTGCCAGGAATGATCCCTGAACGCAGAGCCCTCAGTGAGCCCTGAGCACAGCCGGTGTGGCCCCAGGCCCTCAGTAAAGAGATAAGAACCTTAAGGAAGCCGAGAGACCATGGCTTCCTGCCCAGGGGACACACGTCGTCACTGGGTCAGGAGGTGCCAGGCGGGGGTGCGTGAGGGACACTGCCGCCCCCACCTGCGCTGGCAGAGAACTAGGCTGACGACACCCAGCCAGGGACACACACCGTCGTGAGGTGTCAACGCCTGCCCGGAGCAGCGTGGCTGGGAAATCGGAGTGGACAGGCCGAGTCCCCAGGGCTGGCCAGCCGTGCAGACGGTCACGGCGGCAACAGCCCGGCCTCTCTCCCAGGGCCACTCCGGGCACCTCACGGGCGCCGGGTGGGCCTCTCGGCTCTGGGGGGGCCCTCACGTCAGGTCCACTTAGCTCCCGTGCCCAGGAGGGTGGCCAGGGACGCGGGAGATGTAACAGTCACTCATCAGGCCAGCCTGGGCCGGCCACCCCCCCACCAGCCCCAGGGAGGACACCGACGGGGCAGGCCTGCACTGGGACTCGAGTGAGGCGGCCCTGGGGTCCCCCCACCCCCAAAGGAAGCTCAAGCCACTCCTCTCTCCTGAGGCAGAGCAGAAGCAGAGCAGAACCCACCCAGCCCCCAGCTGCCCGCCCCCCCGCTACTGGAGCCCACGTGTCGCCAGGTTGAGGGGATAACGGGGACCCTCCAGGCTGTGTCCCCACAAGCTGGCCCCCAGAGACTGAGTCCTGAAATCCCACCTTCAGGCATCCACCCTTCGAGCCCAGAGGGGGCTCCTTCCCCAGTGCTCCACTAAGACACTCCCTAAACAGAGCGTTTGGGGCTGAGTGTCTGAGGGCACATGCAGAGTGGCCAGATGGCAGAGGACCAGCCTGAGGACCTTGGCTGACAGGAAGGGGACCCAGTGCCAGGGCCCGTGGCCTCAAGCAGGTCAGAGTGACGGGGGCCGTGAGCAAACCCCGGGGAAGACCAACTCCCCCGGTGACTCCCCTGCTTGCTTGGGGGAGAGCAGGAAGAGGGGTGAGTCCTGGCCGCCCCCGATGGGCAGAGGGGACCCCCACGCCCCACGGCCCCAGGGATAGGAACAGGCTCCCCGGGCCAAAGACGTGCAAATACAGGCCTGGCTGTAGGAGGCCAGCACTGGCCCCTGTCCAGGCCAGGAGACCAGCCGGGGCCCCTCACCAGGCCCCACCTGCCTCGCGCACACCCCCTTTGGCTCAAACTGTCACCCCACCTGGCAGGCCCTGCCCTCCTCCCCTCACGCCCGGGAGCCTCTGCCAAGCCCTGCTGGCCTGGAGCCCTCACAGCCCTCAGAGTTCCTGGGGAGAGACATGGCAGTGTGGCCCAGTGGTAAAGCACATGCCTGGCATGTGTGTGGGAGGTCCTAAGTTTGATCCCCTGGGTCCCCCAAAAAAACGACTCCTGGCTCTGTGCTCAGGGCTGACTCCTGGCTCTGTGCTCAGGGCTGGCTCCTGGCTCTGTGCTCAGGACTGACTCCTGGCTCTGTGCTCAGGGCTGACTCCTGGCGGTGCTGGGGACCCCGTGGGACGTGGGACGAGGAGGCCGCCGGAGTGTGCTGTGTGCGGGCAGTCCCTGGGTGCTCATGCAGAGCCCGACAGTCTGTGCGACGGCTTGGGACGCGTGCCAGCCCCCGCTGCTGCGGTCAGGGGCCAAGTGCCCAGCAGAGGTGAAGGAGCCCAGAAGCACAGGCCGGCTGGGAGGCTCTGGGGGTCTGGGCGGCTGAGGGGTTCCCTTCCCACCCTCCAGGGCAGGAGGCGCGTTAGCTGCTGCAGAGAGAAGGCAGGGGAGGCGGAGCCCCTGTGCACCCCCTGGCCCAGGGTGGCTGTGCTCAGAGAGCCAGGAGGGGCCCCGGGGCAGCCGGACCTGACACCCGATGCCTGGGCCTTCTGGCCTCCGTTTGCCCCAGTAGGTGGGGGAGGGGAGCAAGGCCCCTCCCACTGGGACAGCTGAGGACAGGAGCGCTGGTTGGGGGTTGGAGGCAGCATCACGTTGCGTGACGCCCGATGCCCCGATGGTGCTGGCGGGCAGCCTGCACAGGAACAGCCCGGCAGAGACTCCCGGCCTCGGACACTGCGTCCAACCAAAGCGGATCTGCCAAGTGCGTCCAGAAAACAGGAGCCCAGGAGGCGGGGGAGGGGGAGGCGCATGCTTTTACCCCCAGGCCCTGAATTCAACCCTCCACTGTCCAACACTTCTGTGCGTGGCACCAAGCCTCCCAGCCCAGCTGGACGAGTGTCACCTGGAGTGTCCCCAGCCCCCAGCACTGCCTGGGAGCCCCCAAAGTGGAATTCGGAAAGGCACTGGGCAAGTGGAGGGGCTCTTTCAGGGGCGAAGGTCAGATGGGCCTCTCTGAAGAGGAGACCCCAGAGAAGACATGGTGGGTGGAAACCCAAAGGGGGCTGGTGCAGAGGAGAGGAGGGGAGGGGAGCGGGGAGGGAAAGGGGAAGGGGGAGGGGAGAGGGGGCTGCAGGGGAGGGGAGAGGAGGAGGGGAGAAGGAGAGAGAGAGGTCAGAAAAGGGCTGAGGGTTTCTGGCTCCTGGGGGGCGGGGGCAGGGCCCTGGGCAAACCTCTCCTCTCAGGCCCTCCTGGGCACAGCTCCTCCCACTGGCCCACCTCGCCCAGGGCCTCAGAGACCCCAGGACGTGGGTGCTCCCCACACACACACCTGAGCACCTGAGTTCTCACCTCTCCAGCTGGCAGGTAAGGATGAGCCCAGCCCCAGCCCCAGGCCCCAGCCCCGCCTACAGCGCACAGCCAATATCCCAGACCCCCAGACCCCGCCCCCGCCCCGCCCCACCCCGCCCCCAGCCTCCCCCTGGCTGAGCGTCTGAATGCAGGGCTGCCGCCAGCACTGGGAGCTGAGCTGGAGGTCAGACCAGTAACAGCTTGACTCCCCCACGTCTCCGGAATATCAATGGGGGACGCTGGCACACCACGGGGATGCGAGGCCAGGACGTCCTCCTCCGAGGAGCCAGCCTGAGCCCACACCCAGGTGTGGTCCCGGGTTCTGGGTCACTCCCCAGAGGTCCAGAGCCAGACTTGAGGGCACCCCAGGAAAAGGCCTCTGCTCCCTCCTGCAGGCCGATGCATGTCCTCCCAGCCCCCTGTCTCAGGGGCAAGGAGACCCCCACCTGCTGTATGGCCCCAAGGGAGTCACCTGGCCTCTCCGTTCCCGTGTTCTGGGAATGGTGGCGCTTCCTTCAGCGCCCAACGGGTTAACGTGAGGAGCTCCATGAATGTCCCTTCTAATGTCACCCGTGCTCGCACACTTGGCACTCCCTGTGGGCGGAGGCAGGAAACAGGGCCCCGCGCCAATAACCAAGTCTCAGGTGGGCCCCTGCGGCTGGCAAGGCTGCCGAGAGGGTAAAGCTCTCAGCCCAGCCCCGAGTCTCAGGACCCGGTGACAGGCACTGAGGACAGCGTGTGCCACGTCTGCGCCACCCCCTCGCCTGTCTCGCCCTCCGGTGACTCACCGGCAAGATCCGGGCGCCCAGGCGGGGCCTGCTCTGCATCCTAATGCGCGTCCACGTGCCCGCCTGCCCGCAGCCTCCAGCAGGGAGGAGGGCGTCCTGGAGCAGCTGGGACGCACAGGCCGCACACATGCACACACACAGCATGCGCTCTCATGCATGCATTCACATACGCTCACACACAAACATGTACCCACACATGTGCACACACATGCACACAGTGCACTCACATGCACACACTTGCACAGTCATGCACAGCACAAACATATACACATGTACACACATGCACACACAATGTGCACTCTCATGCACATACACATGCTCAGACATTCACACACATGTGCAAACACTCATGCACACGTGCACATGAATATGTACATATCCACACATGCTCATACACATGCACAGGCACACATAATGTGCATTGCCATGCATGCACTCACACACATACACATGCACACATGCTTGCACAAACATGTACACATACAATGTGGGTACACACATGTACACAGATGCATACACGCTCACACATGCATATACATCCAGCAATATGCATGCACACAATGTGCACTCTCATGCACACACTCATACACACATGGACACATGCACACACTCTCACATATACATGCACACATACACATGCACACACAAAATGTGCACTCACACAATTACACAAAGCACATGCACACATACACTTGCATGTCCACTAATGCATGCACACATATCACACAGGCATGTGCATACACATGTGTGCATATGTGCTTGCACACACAGGCACACACACATGCACCAATGAGCAGATGCTTCGGGCACCTATGCAGACACTTCCAGGACAGCCCAGAGCCTCACCCGTGCCCCCTCCCCGACCCGGACCCCGTCTGTGAGCTCCACTCCACCTCTCTCCCCGAAGCTGGGCACTCTGCTGCCCTGGTTAGGGCCCAGCAGCCCCTTGGGCTCCCCCAGCTAAGACACAGGGAGGGCTCGGGGCCCACTCAGCCAGACCCACCACACCTCACCGGGGTCTCCTGAGCACCCCCTCCTCGCCAGCTGCTGCCCGAACTGACACCACAGCCACCCTCCTTCGCAGATGAGGAAACTGAGGCCAGGAGGCTGCCGGGCTGTTCAGACTCACTCCGCCCTCGGCTGCGCTGCTGGAGCCGGAGGCTGGCCCGGGGCTGGGGGGCCCAGGTACCCCCAGACGGCCTGCCCTCCCTTCTCTCACATGTTAAGCGGGACCAAGACACGAGCCTGTAGAGCTCACGGGTGACCACGCAGGAGGGGCCGTATGGAGGAGCACTGCCCGGGGGCACTCGTGCTGGTGGGGCCAAACTGGGCTCCAGGCCGCACAGCATGTCTGCCTCTCTGTGCCAGCCCCTGGGCGTGGACACACACACACACACACGCACACACACACACGCACGCAATCACTCTAGCTGCCCTTGGGAAAAGGAGCCTCAGTTTCTCCAGCTGCAAAATGGGCCTGGCCACGCCCCCTGCAGGCCTGAGCTGGGCACACAGCCAGCGGCCAAGCTCTCCCTCCACGGCCCTGCCCACTGCCCTCGCCCCCGCCGAGCTTCCGGGGCTCCTCAGAGTAGCTCGCGGTGATTTATACTTCAGAGGACAAATCAATACAATATACGGCCAAAGACATCTTTAATCTTTTGCAGGGATTAGGCTACAAGGCACAGTGGCCGCTTACGGCTGGCGCTCAATTCTGGTTTCAATTTGGCCGCTGGAGCGCGGCTTTCTCTCTGCTTTCTTCACCTGCCCAAAGACGGGCCATCCAAGTCAAATCTCCTGAGTCCGGTGGGCATCGGGGCAGGCCCGGCCGGGGCCCAGAGCAACAGCAGGACAGGCTGGGGGCAGGGGCGGGTGGCGGCCAGGGGCCAGGGCACTGTCAGAGGCACCTCTGCCCGGCCGGGGGACCCCGAGAGGAGGCTCTGGCAAGGCAGTTCCCTTCCTCAAGGCCTCTGAAGCCACCTCGAGCCAGTGCCTGCAGAACATTCCAGCAACAGTCTCAGGCCCTGCGGAAGCAAAGCCCTCCTCACCCCTCCCCATGTCAGAGGCGTCAGCACGTGGCCTCTGCCTGTGCGTGCGGGGGGAGTGTAAGTACTTGAGTGTGTGTGACCATATGTGTGTGAGTGTGAGGATGTGGGGAGGTGTATGTGAGTGTGTTTGCGTATGTGTGCACATGTGAGTGGGCACGCGTGAATGTGATTGTATGTGAGTGTGGGTATGTGTGAGTGGGTGTGTGTGAGAGTGCATGTATGTGTGCCTGTGAGTGAGTGTGTGTGTGTGAGTGTGTGTGTGTGTGTGTGTGTGTGTAAAAGAGAGAGACTTGTATACAGCTGGCCCATGTAGTACCTGGTTCATGGGTGCGGAATGGGCAATGGAATAAACAAAAATGCAAAAGCAGATAGGCCCTCTAGTGTGGGGCCGAGAGATAGAGCAGTGGTTAGGGACCCCCTGGCATGGCCACCCCCTGCCCCTGGAGATAGAGCAGTGATTAGGGACCCCCTGGCATGCCCCCAACCCAGCTTGACCCCCAGCACGGCTTAGTCCCCTGAGCATCACCAGGTGTGGCCCTGGAGGTCCCCGGCCCCCCGCCCGTATGCCCTGGGCAGCTCTGCCTCCTCAGCCCCTGCATGGAATCTGCCCTTGGTCGGCCGAGACTCGGGCAGGACCCCGGAGTCCCTGGGCACTCCATAGGGGTCTCCCCGAGCACTACCCCAAAAGGACCCAGACTGCAAGGCTCTGCTCCTCGCCATCTCTCGCCCACTGGCCGAGCCCTCCTGCCACCTGTTACTTGGCTTCTCGTGCCTCGGTCTCCCCCGTAGGGCAGAGAGAACCCCCCAGACAACAGGCCCGGAGCACAGCCGGCCCAGACACAGGTGGGGGTGCCGGGAGGCCGGGAGACAGCTGCCCTGCCCAGAGGCGCGGGCTGGGGGTGAGCAGAGAAGGGCCGGGCAGAGGAGGGGCGGCCCCGGGGGCTCAGCGCGGCCAGTCCTGCTCCTGCGGGGCGGGAGAGGCGCCCCTGCCCTCCGCAGCCGTCCGTCAGCCTGGCCCACTCCAGCGCCCTCTCCCCCCGCCCGGGCCGCGGGCAGCTCCGCTCTACAATTAAGGGGCTTATCTGAGATTTATAGCAGGATTATGCCCGCAGGGTGTTCCCAACGCCAGCCTCTGGACACTCTGCGGTCCTTTGGAAAACCAATTAAAGCCCCGGGTCCTACAGGCATAAATAGAGACGCCAGGCCCCAAGGTCGCCAGGCCACACGGCCCACTCCTCACAGCCAGGAGAGGGACGGGGCTGGGCGCTCTCTGCGGGGAGACCCACCCCTCACACAGCAGCCCGGGGGGTGGCCCCGCTGCCCCCCCACAACACAGCCCCTCACGCCCCTGGGCTGCCCTTGCCCCCCACCCCGGGGTGCTACCCCAGGCGTGGCCTCAGCGGGCACTGACACCCACAGCCTTCTCAGGGCACCTTCTGAGGATGGCAAGTGAGGGGGTGCCAGGAGCTCGATGGGGGGCGTGTGTGAAGCGGGGAGGCCCCAGAGAGCAAGCCGCTTCCTCAAACCCCCCCAAAGGGCACCACTGAGGCCAGACGGCCCCCAGCACCCCAAACCCCAACACGCCCCCCACTGCAGGGCTCAGTTTCAGGGACTCCCAGCTTCCAGGGCCTCAGACACCCCTTGCTGGCTGACCTTCCCGTCTCCTGGGGACCCCCGGGAACAGGCCACCCCCCCACAGGCCTCCCCCGCCCTGCACAGGACGGACACCCCTTGTCGGGAGGGCCCTGTCATATCTGCAGCCCGGACACATCTGCCCACGTCTGCCACCCAGGTCCCGGGAGCGGCTGGGACGGGCCGAGCCCTCGGCGGGAGCCAGGCCAGGCCCCCCGACCCCCGCTGGCCACCACCAGCCCCTGACTCACCGTCCTCGCGAGACTTCTGGATGAAGGCCTCCACGCCACTCTCGCCGTAGCTGCCCTCCGAGGCCAGCGTGGACACGTAGTTCCACTTGAGGGCGCGGACGATGTCCACCATGGCCTGGGCCTGGTATGTGTCCGAGGGCACCACGCGGGAGAAGAAGTCGTAGCGGCTGTTGTCGCTCAGGTCGGGGGCCGTGGAGGCGTAGCTGATCTGGGGGATCTGGGGGCGAGAGGGGCCATGAGGGGCGGCTGGCGCCCACCCCGCTGTCCCTCCTGTCCCCCAGCCCTCCCCAGCCTGGCGACACCGGGAGGCGTGGGCTGGACAAGTCCTGGTCCACTTGACAGCAGGAACCTGAGGCCCAGAAAGGGTCAGCCCTGGGCTGGAGTGATAGCACAGCGGGAAGGGCGTTTGCCTTGCACGCAGCCGACCCGGGTTCGATTCCCAGCATCCCATATGGTCCCCTGAGCACAGCCAGGGGTAATTCCTGAGTGCAAAGCCAGGAGTAGCCCCTGCGTATTGCCAGGTGTGACCCCCCCCCGCCAAAAAAAGAAAGGGTCAGCCCTGGCCACCACTCCAGCTCGGGGGCCGCCCCCTCCCTGCCAGGACCCCCCGGTTCTCTACCTCACCCTGGAGCCTCCGCCTCCCAGGGCCCCCAGCTGGCCAGGGCCTAGGTGCCCCGACAACACAGTACCAGGCACTCACACACATGTGTACATGTGCACATGTTCACCCAGCAAACAATGTAGGTACACACATAGGCACCCACACACTCATCTGTGTGCACATAGCACACCCATGCACATGTGCACACGTATGCACACACATGTACACATAGGAACCGCTAAGAACATGGCTCTCCATAAGAAGCGCTTCTATGCCAACCTGAGAAAGTCCCCAAGGGGCTGGCACGGTGCGGCCTGGAAGGAACCGGGGTCAGGGAGGTGACCCCCGAAGACCCCACAGCCTCACCCCAACATCCCCAGGCACAGGAAAGGCTCAACTCCAAGCCCTTCAGAGGGGCCAGACTGACGCAGCACCCCCGTCTCCCCCATGCTCACCCCCACCACGGGGGCTGCGGGTTCCCTGGCCCCTCAGTCACCATCACTCGCCCTTCTGTGAGCCCTCTGCTCCGCCCCCGGCAGCCAGTGTGAGGGGTGAGGGGGGCGGGGTGATGCCAGCCCCGACCTGCGCCCAGGAATCACATCACCTTCCCGCGAGGCCAGAACAGCATCCTGGGAAGTGTCCCAGGGTGCCAGGATCGGGAGCACGCCCTGGACACGCTGGTGCCCGTCTGGCCTCCGTCGAAAGCAGAGACACCAAGCTTTCTTGGCCAAGCACCCCCTTTTCAGGAAAAGAAAATAGATCACGTAGCACCTCCGGCACGTCCTTTTCTCTAGAGCAAACAAGCGGAGGCTGGAGAGATGCCGCGGCAGGGAGGGCGCTTGCCTCGCACGCGGTCAGCCCACGTTCAATCCCCGACACCCTGCACAGTCCTCCCGCCTGCCAGGAGTAAGTCCTGGACACTGCCAGATGTGACACCCCCCAAAAAAAAGGAAGTCTAGGGGCTGGAGCAATAACACAGCGGGTAGGGCGTTTGCCTTGCACACGGCCGACCCGGGTTCGATTCCCAGCATCCCATATGGTCCCCTGAGCACCCCCAGGGGTAATTCCTGAGTGCAATAGCCAGGAGTAACCCCTGTGCATCACCTGGTGTGAACCAAAAAAGAAAAAAAATAGGGGGAGTCTAAAGAGACAGTACAGTGGGTAGAACACTTGCCTAGGTTTGATCCCCAGCACCCCATGGGCATCGAGCCCCACCAGGAGTGATCCCGAACACAGAGCAAGGGTAAGACACAGAACCACAGGTGTGGCCCCAAAATCAAAAATAAAAATAAACAAGCCGAATGTGTTCCTAATCTCATTAGAGGCCGGGGCAGTGGGGCGTGTTCACTGCTCCAGGGAGCACCGGGGGTGTGTATCACTGGTCTGGGAGCACCAGGGGGTGTGTATCACTGCTCTGGGAGCACCGGGGGTGTGTATCACTGCTCTGGGGAGCACTAGGGCATATATCACTGCCCTGGGGAGCACTGGTTGAGGGCAAGGAGCCCTGAGAAAGGCCTGGCCCAGCCCAGCCCCTGAGTGAACTCGGCCAGGAAAAGCCGCAGGGAGGGTGGGACGTGACTGATTTTAGGGACCTGACGAGCAGCCCAGGCCGAACTGTCCAGCACCGAGGTCTGTGCGGTCTCTAGACGATACACTGGACTCGACTGAGTGTCCGGGACGTGGACGTGACGGGAACAGCCTCAGCGCCGTCGGCCTGGCGTGCAGTGCCACTGGCCGCCTTGCACAAGGCAGACCCAGCTTTGATCCCCAGCACTGCAGAGGGGTCCCTCAGCACTGCCAGGACTGAGCCCTTGGCACAGAGCCAGGAAGAGGCCCTGAGCACTACTGGCAATGGCCCAAAAACCCATTTTTAAGATGTTAAAGGTCACCTCCTCCAGGAAGCCCTCATCCTGCAGAGAACCTGCTTAGACCTTCCCCATCCCCAACACCACGGTGGGGTGCTCTGGGGACAGCAGGCAGGTGCCCCAGGTGTTGGGATGCTTTGTCGACCAGCCGACTCAGCAGCCCCTCCTCCTAGCCAAGGACAGTGACGGAGAACTGAGGCATGGGTGGGGAAGGGGATCCTCAGAGGGAGCTCTCCTGGCTGAGGGGAGGGGCTATGGGACAGGGCTGGGGGGGCCGCACACCCCTGGAGGTGAGGGTGCAGGCAGTGAGGAGAAGTGGGGTGACGCCAAAAGGGCTGAGCGTCAAGGAAAGGGCTCCAGGAAGAGCGGCGATGGCCACGGCCGGGCTGCAGGGAACATAGGGACTACGGGGGTCCAGCACCCCATCAGCGGCCGGAGTCCAGTAAGACCAGGGGACTGGGCTGGCTTCTGGGGGCTGGGGAACACGAGGGAGGCGCAGAGAGGGGTCTGCCTGCCCCACCCAGGGCTGCTCGCCTGGCTGTCCTGGCAAAGGGACCTGGCTGTCCTGGCAAAGGGACCAGGGGGGTGTGGGGGTCAGGGCAGCTCACACAGCCGCTCCCAGGCCTCTGCGCAGGCCAGTGTCAGCCCAGGCCCGGGACACGGGGGGCCTGGCCTGGCCATCAGTCACCAGGGACAGCAGCAAGGTCAAGCCCTGGACACGGGTCACTAGGAGACCGCCCGGGGCCGCCCGTCATGCCCAGCCCCCCTGGCAGCCCCGACTGCCGTCTGCTCCGGGGTCTTGCCGAGTGGAGGTGCTTGGCCTGTGGCTCTACGCCGGCCCTCCTCGCCCATCCCCTGTCCCTGCCCCCAGCAGCCTTCCTCTTCCACCCCAGCTGACCTCTCACTTCCTGCCCAGGATAAAAGCCCTGGGGTGTCACGTGACAGGTTCTGGCCAACGAGCTGGGGGCAGGGACCCTGCTGCTGGGGGCCGGAGCACTGGCCGCAGCCCTGGGCCCTCTGGGTAGGTGGTCCCTCAGCTCTGGCCTGCAGGTGCCAGACACCAAGGGGACGGGGCGGGACTCTCGGGCACCTGGGAGGAAAGGGGCCTGAGCCGTAGTTAGTGTGTGGGCTTATGCCACGGGGACTGGGGCGTTTCTGTTCCTGCGGCCTCACTCGAGAGGCTGACAGGCTCGGGAGGCGCCTCCAGCTGGGGGGGGCAGGCAGAACAGGCCTTATTTTTTCTGCCTCAGGAGGCAGGTGTGCTGGGTTCACACGCATCAGAGGCCCTGGAGTGGAACCGACCTCAGTGCCCACGTGTATCACTGCGTGAGCACACAGGCACACACACACAGACACACACATGCACTCACACACCTGCATACATACAGTCACACGTGCTCACACACATGTGCACTCACATACACTCACACACATGCATACAAGCACATACATACATGCATATGCATGTATTCATACACGCATTCACATACAGCTGCATGCACACATGCACACAGTTACACTGACATATACATGTTTGCATTCACACATGCACGTACACGCACTCACACACATGCACACACTCACACTCGCACACACATGCATTCACAATGTGGGCATGCACACTGCACGCACATATGCATACACAATACAGACATCCACATGCATGCACTCACACATGCACACATACATACATAAGCATGCACATAAACACACCCACACACAGGCATGCACATACACACGCATTCACACATGAATATGCATGCACACACTCACACATGCACTCTTACACCTATACACTCATGCACGCACACTCACACATGCACACTCATGCACATACACATGCACTGATGCATGAACATTCATGCACTCACACACATACATACTCATGCATACACGTGCACACACACATGCACCACTCACACATGCACACCCAGGCACATACACATACTCGCACATACACATGCACAGGCACACCGGCACTCACACACAGGCTCAGTGATCAGAAGGGCGCCCCTCTCTCCCGCAGGGCAGGTCCCCAGGGCTGTGGCAGGGACAGCCAGCCTGCTCCCTCCAGCCGGGCTGTCACCGGATGGGCTGAAGTGGCCCATCTGTCTCCCATACAGAGGACAGGGCAGGGGTGGAGGCAGGGGCCCCAGAGGGCTGTGTAAATGGCTCTGCTTTGAGCAACAGCTAATTTCTAAACATAATTATTAATTTCATGCTTATCACATGCAAACCTCTGTCTCCCAGATGAGATGAAATTGATTTAATTAGAAATTCCATCACCAAGGCTTTGGATCCAAGCCTTTAATTAGGATCACCACCCCACCCCCTGCTGCCAGAGGGGGCCCCCTCACTTCTCTCCCTGAGGCCCCGGTACAGCCGGGATGTGTGGACACCTCTTGGTCACGGTGCTCCCTGGCCACGGCAGGGACCTTGCCCAGTCTGCATCCCGCGGGCACCAGATGGGCAAATGACTTGGGATGTCTTGGTGCTGCCCTGCAGCCAGAGGGCTGGGACCCTTTGGGGGGCAGGAGAAAGAGCGGCCCCTCCTCCTGCAGAACCCACACCCGCTCCCCCGGGGCTTCAGCTGGCCGCTCACAAAGTGCCCTTTACAGCTCAGCCCGGGGCAGTCCATCAAACTTATCAACACCGCTTGGCATTTTAACAAAACATTTTCTTTATGCTTTTCATTTTTGCTTTTGAATCCCACGTGTCGGACACTGAACCCCGGGTCTCATACGTGAGAAGCAGTCACTCTGTGCTCCAAGCCCTCCGGACATGCCGGACACTGAGCCCCGGGTCTCATATGTGAGAAGCAGTCACTCTGTGCTCCAAGCCCTCCGGCCCCTCAGTCACACGCTGACTCTGTGGCCCCGGCACCCACTGCCCCCTGCGCAAACCCCTCCGGCATGAGCAGCCCAGCCTCACAGACCACCCTAGGGACCGTCCAACGTCCCTCCTCCAGGAGGCGACCCTGCCACCCTTTTTGGTGCCGGTGGCTTTCCCACCTCTGCACCCCGTCCTCACTTCCCAGCTCTGATGCCTCCCCCAATCATGATGACTCGGTCATACAAACATTCTCACGCATACTCACAACACACACATACACACAAACACATACATTCACACACACCATACATTCACACACACCATACATTCACACACACTCAGACACACGCACTCACATACTAACACACTCACACATTCTCACACACCTAAACACACACAGTCACATACTCACACACTGAAACACACACACACACACACACACACACACACACACACACACAAGCAGCTCTTGGATCTAGGGACCTTCTCTTCCTTCCCCGCCATGTCCTCGGGTGCCCGGCAGAGCCCTTGGCACAGGTCAGGCGCCCTCTGAGCGGAAGGCCACCTCCCTCCGCACAGAGCCGGCTGCAGACATGTCCGGGAGCGCTGAGAGGCTGGAGGGCCTCCACCCCGCCAAGGTCATGGCCGGCCACTGGGAGGCCGAGTCCTGCCTCGCAGGTTGATGCTTCCTGGACCAGCCCGGCCTTGCTCTGCTGTGAGTGGGCTCAGCGCCTCCCCCCTCCTCGGGCTCAGCAGAACCCCCACTCGCTCCCTCCCGACCCCGCGGTGTCACCCCAGGTGACCATCTTGGAGGGGCTGCTGTGTCCCCCTCTGCCCCCACCCCCTTCCTGCCTGGGCCCTGCCCGGGCTCTGTCAGGAGGACCAGCAGGGGCTGGGATGAATCTCCCAACCTCTTCTGAATCGTGTTTTCTGGGACAGACCCAGACAGGTGCAGGCAACAGGCCTTTGAACAAATATTTCCCCAGAAAAGCGCTTTATTCAGTCCCTTGTCTCACCCTTTTAAACATTATATGTTTTCTGAGGCTCCCGGGAAAAGAAGGGGGCAGATAAGACGCGGAGGCTGGAAAAGAATAGAGGGCGCGAGTGGAGAGCCGGGCCGGCTGACAAAGGAGGCGCGTGAGGCCGGCCCCGAGGAACTGCGGCAGATAAGAGCGCCCCAGAGAGCAGGCGGGGCGCGGGCGGCTGCGAGGGCGAGAGCAAACAAGATCCTCAAATCAGCACTTGTCCTATTTCAGGAGCCAAATGTAGATCAATAAATTACACTCACTTTTGGAGGTTTTACATGCTGACTCGGTAACCTTGTCAAGAGTGATCCACGTGGGGGAAGGCCCACACCCCTGGGGGCGGGGAGGGGGCACCACGCCGGGGGGACCCTAACTCCCAGAGGGACTCCCAGCCCTGGCTCAGGACCGGAGGAAGCTGCCACACCTTGAGGGGCTGTGCGGACGTGGGCCAGGCCCCGACCTGAGAATGCCCACACTTCACAGGGGACACGGGGCTGAGAAGAGGGGAGCTACGGCCCCGGCATCAGGGAGCCTCTGGGGTGCCTCTCTGCCCTTGCCACTTTGCAGAGAGCCCCAGCCGCAATCAGGGAGGACAGCTCAGAGGCACTGAGGCAGGACGGGGGCCCCAGGCCCCCAGGGAAGGAAAGCTGGACTTCTGCACCTCAGCACAGCCTGTGAGCAGAGCTCTGGCAGCCTGGGACGGGCCGAGACACAGTGGGGGCGAGGGACCAGCCCCGGGCGGCTGCAGGGGGCCAGGGTAAGACTGAGGCTGGGCAAAGCCTGAGGAGGGCCCGGGCCAGGCAGCACAGCGTCAGGGCTGCAGCCATCGGGGGCCGGTCTGGCTGTAGCCTCGCTGCAGGTCGGCTCTGTGTTTAGCGCCTCTGATCCACACACAGATACCTGCAGGTATTTATATCCTGCGACGGGGGGAGGGGGAGGATACTCCTGGCTCTGCACTCAGGGGTCACTCCTGGTGGGCTCAGGGGACCATATGGGACGCTGGGGATCCAACCCAGGGTGGCGCGTGCAAGGCAAACGCCAGACCTCCTGGACTACGGCTCCAGCCCCTATTTCCTGCGATGTCCAGGGTTCTGTGACCACCCCACCCGCGCGCGCGCTCAGCCCTGCCCCTGCCCGGCGCGGACCCCTGCACCTGCTCTCTGCCCTGCATCCAGAAAGAAGCCAGAAGGAGGAGAAAAGTCCTTCTCTGGACCTCAGTTTCCAATGCTGTTCCGAGAAGGCTTCACGGCCCCTGCCTGCCCCTCCAGACAGGTGGGTAAGAGGGAGGGGACCACCGAGAAGTCTCCTCCACCAAACCCACCAGCACCCGGGCCTGGGGAGCTGCGATTGGTCCCCGGGCAGCGACGGGGCGTGGCCAGCGGGAGGAAATTAACCAGGATGCCTGGCAGGGCTCCGCCGAGTTAATGTGCGGCGCGGTGTGTAATATATGGCTCTGGATTAATATAATATGATATAATGGGATGTATTAACATTATTGAACACATGAGCCGATAAAAGTCACATCACCATCACTCCGTGTAATTTATATCCCGGTCCTGGCCAGAGCTGGGGCGGCAGTGGGAGGTCCCCGCGGGGCTGGGGGCGGGCGAGGGGGGGCTCCTGCGGGGGAGGGGGCCCTGGGCAGCTAGGAGGCAGGCGCAGCCGAGCGGGCAGGCGGGCAGAGCCTGGGCCTAGCGCCTTCCCCACCGTCTCCAAGCAGACACTTGCGATTCCCACCGGACACCGACCGGCTCAACCGCTCTGGCCAGAGCACTGTTTGTGGAGCCCTCCCTGGGCCAGATCCTGCTCTTACGCTGCCTGGGAGTGATCGATCAGCTAGTCCTCGAAGAGACTCTGGTCGGACACAGGGCTGGCGTTTAGCCCATCTCACAGGTGTGGAAGATGAGACCTAGAGATGACACGGCTTGCCCTGGCCCTGCCCTGCACACAGATAAGGGTGGGCCAGCTCGGCCTCTGAGCCCAGCGTGGCGGGGGCAGGTGCCTGTGAGAAGCTCTGCAGGCAGCCCGAGGCCCCGGCTTCTTCCCGAGGGTGCCAGGCATGATTTGGGGTGATCTCTGCAGCGTCTAGAAAGATCCAACATTCGATTCGGCTCACAACCCGTCGAGCCCGGCCAGGCCGGCAGTGCCCAGAGGGATGGGCAACAGCGACCCAGAGTAACCTGCTACCCGACCCCCGTATGCCCCTGCTCTCTGGTTCCCCTCCGGTGTCTCCGCCCAGGAAAACCACCTGCCCCCCCCCCCCGCCATCTGCAGGACACTCAGATGGGGGGTGGGAGAGACCAGCTGTTTGCCCCAAACAACGTCCTTCTAGACAGGTGTTAACATCAGTACAGACCAGCACTTGGGGGCCCGACACTGCACCCCAGACCCAGCCTGAAGCCAGGAAACAAGACATAGTCAGGGGCCCGGGTCTCCCGGGGTCCCACACACACCCCTGGGTGTACACCCCCCCTTGACACTCCTTGGCTGGCACATGCACATGTAGCCCTGGTACAGCCAGGACTGGCACAAACTTGCACCCGAGGCATTCACAGGACGGGGAAACACAAAAAGTGTCCCCACCCCCCACCCCCCAAACCTCACCTCCCTGCTCAGCTGCCCATCGAGCCTCTGGAACTCTTAAGTGCCCGCAGCGAGCGGAAAGCACCGCCTGCCAGCCCCGGCCACGGCCCCCAGGGGCAGCTTTTCTGCTCGACTGGAAACAGCAGTGGAGGCTCAGCCTGGCTTTTTTTTTTTTTTTTGAGGTGGTGGGGGAAGCATGCAGGCCAGGATGTGGGCCGAACTGCATGGTGCCGGGGTGGGGGGCTCGGGGGGCAGCAGCATATGCCCCCCACCCTGCTCCCAGTTCAGTTGGCACTGCCCAGGCCATTGGCCGTGCTGGGTGGAGGAGTGCCCACCCGGCCCCTCCTCACACCCTCTATTTCCTGTTGTCCAGATCTCCCAGGGACAGGGACCCCAGGACCGCCAACAAGAAGTGCAGGCCCTGCCCAGGAACCCCAAGATGGGAAAGCCTTCCCCCCCACCCCAATTCCCCTACTGCAGGTAAAAATAACTGAGAGCAAGTGCGGGGGGGTGGGGGGGGCGATGATTCCCTGTGAACCCAGCCCTGCCCCAGTCACGGGAGGAACGCGTCTGTGTAATTCATTTTAATAATCCTGCTGAACTGGGAGAAAATTAACAAACGAGAAACCAGCTCAAAATTAATCAAACGTCTCCCTGTCCATCCCCCCACCTTCCATCTTAATGAAGGTTATTTATCCAATGAGCGATAAAACACAGAATTAAATTAAACAGGCCCTTTCTCTGCATCCTCTCCCGGCCCCGGGGAGGGCGGCTCCGGCTCACGGCTCTATAAGCACGGAGAGGGGTTTCCCCGCGAGGCCCACGAGGCCCGCTCCGGGTTGGCCGCCAGCCCCGCCAGAACCGTGACGGGCAGCTCACCCAGCCACCCCGGGGGCAGAGGGCGTGCCGGTGGGCGGGCCTTAACGGATGGAGGTGGGACTAACGGGGAGGTGGGGAGCAACCTGCCCTGCCCAGAGCCCAGGTGCTCTCAGGGGACCCAGGGACAGGGTCACCGAGGGAGCACGTGAGAACCAGCCTCAGTTTCCCTGCTCAGGTCCCCGTGGCAGATTTTTGGCCTCTGTCCACCGCCCCCTCCCAGAGCTCTTCCCTGCAGCTTTGGAACTGTTCCAGGCAGTGCTCTCTTGGGGGGCAGAGGCGCGCCCCTGAGACGCTGGGCGTCCGCCCCCGCGGGTCCGAGAGCGGCAGCACGCACTGGCGTCTCCAGCAGGCGGCTTCCGTGCCCAGCGGGCTGGCCCATCCGGGGTCGTGCGGCGAGCAGGATGCTCCCACACACAACAGACGTTTTGCACGACGCCCTTCCCAGCACGCATCCGTGCCAGGTGGCGCCTGAGTGACGCCAGCCCCTCCCTTCCCCACCCTCCTCTCGCTGGGACCTCCGTCAGCACCAGCACCGGGAGGCCCACCAGGAAGCGCCTCCGAGGGGGGAAGGCAGGCGGGAGAAGGCCCTGGGCAGGCCTGGCGGGCAGCAGGCAGAGAGGATCAGGGCTTTGCAGTACTGCAGGGAAGGAGCCCCTGGGGAGGAGGGGGCGTTGAGACAGCCCCCGGGAGTAGAGAAGGGCAGGGGGTGGGAGGGAGGAGGAGGAAGGCGCCCTCCCTGTCCCCACACTACAGCTTTCACTCCACACCGTCTACACTGATCAGGAAGATGGCTCAGCCTGCAGCAGGAGGCCCGGGTTACACCCCCCGGCACCCCCGGTCTCTAAGGATCAGGAGTGGCAGTCAGGTCTCCTAGGTACCACCCAAGGACCATTGGTGTGGCCCACTATAAAGCGAAATAAAACGGTCAGCGAGGCACCTCTGTTAAACCCACCAAGGTGCCCCATTGCCCTGCCTGGGAGGGCCCCCTCTGACCATCTGGGCCCCTAGCCCTCCTCCCCAAACAGCCTCCCATGCTCCTCCCCGGCCAGAATGTCCACGCTGTCCTGGCTCCAGGCCTCGCTGACCGAACATCCCCAAACATCCAAACATCCCCGGCCCCCTGCCCTCTCTCTCCTTGCGCGATCCAGGCCCAAAGGCCCCGTCCCTCTTCCTCCTTCACTCGGAACAGAGCGAGCTTGTGCGACTCCCCCCGCACTGAGCCCGTGAGGTGTCCTGTTGGAAGGCAGGGTCCTTGAAGACTAGGACAGTGGGGATGTCCACTCACAGCGGCTTCATGACCTCACCCAATATCCGACTCACCGAGGGGGGGAACTAAACGAATGGATGAGTGAACAAGTGAATGAATGGTTAAATGAATGAGTGAATGAATGAGTGAACGAATGAGTGAACGAATGAATAGATGAATGAATGAACAAATGAATGAATGAACAAATGAATGAATGTCACCAGGTAAGGCAATTGCTCTGGTCATAATCCACTCCAGTCTGAGCCTCTCAGAATCAGTCCCCTGAGCACTCCCAGCCTCAGGCCTTGGCCTGCAGTCACCCTCTATTCCCCACCCAAGGGACTCTTTCTAACCCCCAAATCCAACTGTGGGATCAAGTGCAGTCTGGACTGCCGGCCCCAGCCACCTCTGCACTGACCTCCCACCCACCCTGCCATGCCACCAGACCCACATGGCCCAGTTCCAGCCGCTCCCATCCTCCTGACTTTCAGTGAGGGCCCCGCCCCCAAGCAGTCCTGCTGGAACTGCCGTCTCCCCCGCCGCACCCCTACGGCCCCTCGCCTGCACCTCCACGCAGCCCTCCCACACCCCGCGAGGGGCTGTGACCAATCACACACACGTCACACCGGGACCCAGATTTACGCACTCTGGAAATTTCTCCCCTCCCCACCACCTGCTCGGGGATCTTGCAACAAACTTAGAACTCCATAAATATTTGCTGAATCAAATGGATCCACTTCAAACACAACCCAGGGAGCGGGCCATTAAGAGGGGCCTGTGCTCCTGGTTGCCGGCATCCCGGGCCGGTCGGAGGACAAACGGACCTCTAAGTGCCACTTAATTGCCGCACACAGGAGCAGCTGGTCCCACGCTCTACTAACCTCTCCTCAGGGGGCTCCTGGGAGGAAGCCAGTTCTTCGGGTCTGGGGGCGGGGGGTCCTGTTAAAATGGCCATGCGCGCCCCTGGTTCCACCTCCAGCCCTGAGAGCAGCTCCTGGCCTGCCCGTGAGCTTGCGTGTCTGAGCACACGTGTGGCCGCCCCCGTGGGTGAGGACAGCAGGCACAAACACAGCCAGCGCTGAATTATTTATTCCGTACATTGTTAGCGCAATGGAGAGCAACCGTGTCTCCAGGCTTCAATTAAAACATCAAGGCGCCCGCGCGGTCTGCCCGGCCACATGCCCAGCTCCGACTCACGCTGGCAGGACAGCACCTCCTCGAAACCCTGGGCCCCCGCCCAAAGCCAACACTCCCGCGCCCTCCGGGCCACCCAGTCCCGTTCCAGCACCCCGGACGGCAGACTCCCCGGGAGGGCGCCTCTAGGGGTCCGCCGTGAACTTCCACCCGGAGTCTGGCCCTGAGACTCCAGACAAACCTTTCAGGCCTCTCAAAGACCATTTAGTCAATCGATGGCCTGAAAGAGCCTCTCCAGCTTCCCAAAGGGGCCCGGGGACCAGCCCTGGGGGCGGAGTCGGACTGCGGTCCTCCCCCGCCCCCAGCCCCGCCTAAGATGACCCAGCGCAGGCCTGAAGGAGTCTCGGTGGTCACCCAGCACGCCTCCGGCTCCAGCTCCAGCTCGCTCCCTGGACTCCTTTCTCCTTCACTGCAAAAACGCCAAGAATGAGAGCTGGGCTGTGGCCTGCCGAGCTCGCTCACAATCGTGGGGTAAGGCCTATGGAAAGGGGAGATGGCGAACAGGTGTTGACCCCGGCTGGAGTCCGTTCCCAGGAAACTTCCCACCCCTATCCCAACCCGGAAACCCCTGGTCTGGGGCATGCGATCGGGAGGAAGAATGAGCCGGCTGGGTTACAAGCTAACTAGGTCATCCATGAGGCTTGATTCAGCAGCCCCCGGACTAGGATAGGAGGCCAGGCGGAATCGCCAAGTGGGCGAGCTGGAAAAGAGCAAGGAACTCCAAACACAGGCGGCTGAGAGCTGCGGAATGAGCGCGGGCCCGGGGACAGCGCCGTGATCTCAGCCGCTCTCGGACAGGCCCGCGCGTCCCCGCCACCTGCCTGGGTGGTGAATCTCATCCCACAGTCCATGAATCTCCGGCCGGAAGCCAGGTGCTGAAACGTGGCGGCGGGTCGAACCCAGCACTGTGTCCCAGGCCCAGGAACATGAGTGCAGAGACACAGCCCTGGGGGCTGGAGAGATAGCACAGCGGGTAGGGCGTTTGCCTTGCACGCGGCCGACCCGGGTTCAAATCCCAGCATCCCATATGGTCCCCTGAGCACGGCCAGGGGTGATTCCTGAGTGCAGAGCCAGGAGTAACCCCTGTGCATGGCCAGGTGTGACCCAAAAAACAGAGACACAGCCCTGCCGTAGAGAACAGACCCCGGAGAACCACATCATTCCCTGGGAGGAGCACGGAAGACGTTCGAGATGGGCCTTGATGTTCGGGGGGGAATTTCCAAAGCAAAAAAAAAAAAAAATTGAAACAGTGGCAAGAAGGTACAACTCCTTTGGGGAAATGTTTGGCAACACCTCCCAAGGCAACCAACCGATCATGCCAGCAATAAACTGCTGAGCCTCTATTTGAGTATGAAATGAACACTTCCATCCCCTGAAAGACAGGCGCAAATATTCACAGGGGCTTTACAGCACATAACCAAACACCGGCTTTGGCCCGAATCCTGGGAAAGAGATAATGCATTCCACACACCACCGGCCGTGGAATAGTACAGAGCAAAGAAGAGTCAGATGACCCCTCCCCACATTCCCGCCCACAAGCCCCCCAGCCCCCGGGATGCCACGGGGCGGAGCAGGGCTACCCACCCTGTGGCGGCCCTGCAGGGTGCCCACACGGAAGGAAACTACCCGATGACACATTCCTCACACGCGTCCCTGTGAGGAAGCCCCCCTGAGCATGCCTGGGGAGGGGGCGGTCTCACAGGCAGCAGGAGGGAAATGAACCACTCCAGAAAGACGTCTGTTCAAGCTGCTCAGGTGGGGCTCGAAACCAGGCCAGCACCGTCTGCTGTTAGCAGTCAGGCTACTCATTAGCCGAGGGGAGGGGGGGTATTGACTAAGAGGGGCTCAAGGGAACCTTCTAGAGCCTTGAAATGTTCTGAAGCCGATGCCGAAACAGGCACATGCATTTCAAAAAGCCCATCAAGCAGAGCACCTGAAATGCGCATCCGTGGTTGCAGCTCGGTGCATTTCAAGTGTAAAGGGCAGGAGAGGCAGACAAGGCGTCCTCCAGGGCTGGAGGGAGCAGCCCCGGCGGAGGCCAGCACATCAGACGTCCCTGGGCACGGCCGGGAGCGGAGGTGGACGTGGCAGGACCTGAGGGAGGGTCTGAAGTGGGCGGGGTCGCCAGCTCGTTAATACCCCCCTCCCCCCGCACACCCCCACCCCACCACACACAGGACTAAACCCTGGCATCACTGCCAAGGCCCCGGGGCTTGCGTCCTGAGCAGAAAGCAAGCGGGAGCCGGCACCCCCGTTCATCACCGCACAGCAGCGGAGCACGAGGCTCCCGGGGCCCCACGCCGTGCCCCCCATACACACGCACGCACACACACACACACACACACACACACACACACAGAGGCCACATGACAGAGGACACCTGCTTCCGCCTCCCACGAGCCACCTGCCAGGTCCACCTTCCGCCCACCTTCCCCGAGCTCACCTGAGCACCTGTCTCTCCCGGGAGAGCCGCCAATGACGTGGGGCCAATGACGTGGGGCCCGCCCACCGCCGGCCCTGGAGGCCACGCCCGCCCCAGGGAGAGTGACCACTGGGCGCGCAGGGGGCGTGGCCGGGGACACTGCCGGACCCTCAGAGCCTAGAGCTGCCAGAGCCCCCCAAGGGAGATTCCACAGCCATCCGACACCCTGTTTCAAAGACTATTTGAGGGTCTTGGAAAAGGCGCTCAGCAGGAACGTGGTGGGCAAGAGCGGGATACAGAGCCACAGAGATGTCCCAGCTGACGCCTCTGCAGGCAGACGGGAGGCGCAAAGGCCACGCAACCTCCCTCCCGGTTCGCATTTGCTTCCTCCCGCGCTTCGGTTTCCCTCCAGAGCGACAGAACTGACCGGAAGGGGTCGGCGGACACCAGGTCATATTTCTGCCTCCACCATCCAACCTCCTGCACCCTGGGGGCCTGAGCTATGGTCCCTGGCTCCCGGGCCAGAGGGAAGGCCAGTGTGACCTGCAGACCCCCAGTGCTGAAGGACCACTGGGTGTTCCTGTGGGTGCAGTCACGCCTGCCCCGTCCTCACAGCTCCGGGCCTTCCCCCACCAGGAGCCTCTCTAGGCCCCCGTGTCCCCTCCTGTGAACCAGGACATCAGTCCTGACCACTGTGTCAGCTCCTGGGGGAATGTTCCAGAAGTGATAAGCAGTAGGTGCAGACCCCAGCAGATCCCCAAGCTCCACCGTCTCCTCTGAGCCCGGCCCACCACCCTAGCAAACACTCAGGAGGCCTGGGCCCCTCACACACTGTGCATGAGACATGAGTTTGGGAGCCGGAGCGACAGTACCGCGGGGAGGGCATTTGCCTTGCACACGGCCAACCTGGGTCTGATTCTCAGCATCCCATTTGCACCGCCAGTACTGATTCCTGAGTGCAGAGCCAGGAGTAGCCCCTGAGCATCACCAGGCGTGACCCAAAAATCAAACAAAAAAAAGATATGTTTCCTTTTGTTTATTTATTTACTGTTTTGGTTTGGGGACCACAGCCAGCAGTACTCGGGATGACTCCTGGCTCTGTGCTCCGGGATCACTCCTGGTGGTGTTCAGGGGACCACATACGGTGCTGAGCGTCTCCACGGCCGACCGTGTGCAAACGATACACGTCGTTTGCATGAGCTGGAAGCCAGGCAGCGTGAGAAAGGACATGGTCTCACGGTCCTCATTTACTAGCACAATGTGAGGCGGTGCTGGGTTCTCAGCACCCGTCCCCTACTGAACACAGCCAGGGCCAGACGCACCTGCCCGGTCTCTGGAGAAGCGGGGACTGTCTCGGAAGCCGGCATCTGCGGCCTGCTCACACCCCTGCCCGCTCTGCGCCCCCTCGCCCGGAACAGCAGAGAGCATGTCGCCGCACACAGTGACGCACGGGGCCTGATCTGTCTCCTCTCTCTCCACTGGAGTCGGGGCAAGTGAGAACCGGAAGTGGAGGGAGTGTCGCACAGGAAGTTTGGGGCTGGATGGGGAGAAGGCGCAGGGTTTCGGGGCCAGGAAGACGGCTCGATGGGCTGGGGCGCAGGTAGGAGCCCCGGCAGCGCCTGGGTGTGGCCGACAGAGAGAGAGAGGGTTGTGAGTCTCTTTCTGGGGAGTTTGGCGAACTGCGTGAGGCTGACGCAGCCAGCGCTTAGCGGGCTCAGGTGTTGGGCCTTGTGTCTGGGGGGACTCCTGTCTCCTTAACATCAGGCCCAGAGAGGTGGCACAGTGGAAGGCATTTGCCTGGCACACAGGAAGCCTCAGTTTGATCCTTGGCACCACGTCTGGTGCCCAAAGCGCCACCAAGAGTGATCCCTGAGCACAGTGTTGGAGTAATCCCTGAGCACCACAGGGTCTGGGCCCAAAACTAAAAAAAAAAAAATCACATTTACAGGGAACTTAAGACACACACACACACACACACACACACACACACATGCGAACACGCACACACAGAGACACACACACAAGAACTGAGGCCCTGTGGAAGTGCGGGGAAGGGTCAGGGGAATCAGGCCTGGCTGAAGAGTGAGATGGGCGACCACAGGGATTGTGCCAAGTCCAGACGCTCAACGAGGAGAGGGAGGGGGTTCCCGTCTGCCCCGCCCCCACGGGGACGAGCCTGAGCGAAGGCTCGGAGAGGGATGCGTGGGCGCTGCAGACTCGACCCATGCCTGGGAGTCCTGTCTGTGTGTCCTGGCGGCAGAGCACGGGCACGCGGGCTGCGAGGCTGTCACAGGAGCAGGCTGGGGGACGGACGGCTGCCACAGCCGCCCCGCGCCTGCCAGAGAGACTCCCAGGACCTGCCGCCACCCCATCAGGTCAGGCCCCCACCACAGTGACAGATCCCCCCCTGCCCTTCCACCACCCCCTACTGGGAGAACGTCACCCACGGGACACGGGACACACGCCCCATCAAAGCCCCCGGCGGTGGGGACAGCGCTGGAGCAATAGCACAGCGGGGAGGGCGTTTGCCTTGCACGCGGCCGACCCGGGTTAGATTCCCAGCATCCCATATGGTCCCCTGAGCACCACCAGGAGTAATTCCTGAGTGCGGAACCAGGAGTCACCCCTGAGCATTGCTGAGTGTGACCCAAAAAGATAAAAAAAAAGGCCCCCCCGGGGTCCCTCCGGAGGAGACTGGCAGTGGGTTACTGTGCACGGCCATGCATGGCCCCTGGCAGGTGACAGTGACGGGTGGCCAGCAGGACATGCGTTCCTGGGCACACGGAGCGACACGGCACCTGTCCAGCCTGGGTTCTGCGAAGGGCACGACAGCCTCAGGGAAGTCCGGCTGGGACAGGCCCTGGGACCTGGGTACGGGGCCACCCTCAGGGAGAAGCCTCTGCAGGGAATGCCTCACCCCTGCCCCCTGCCCCCACAGCCCTGCGGTGTCCCCCAGGCCAGGCAGGGGGGCCAGCAGGGGGCACTCTCCTGGGCTGGGGTCTCTAGTGCTTTCCTGCCTGATATCATGTCTGTGTCACCGGAACACTTAGGGCCATCTTAGAAAATCACTTAAGCAATTTCAAATAATCAAAGTACTTACACGGCAATTAGCATCTCTGCTCACTTCAGGTGCCCCAGGCCCCAGCGAGCACCACATGGAGGCAGGCGCCGGGCCAGGCCAGGCCCCCTCCTGCCTCCTGCCCAACCCCCCCCCACACACACACCCCAGGCACACGCACGAGTCCAGGGCAGCTGTCCCCCACAAGAAGCCTTCCCTGACACCCCACCCAAGCTGCCTCAGGAGCCCCTTGTGGCCCTCCCAGGCACCTCATCCACCATCCAGCCCATCAGAGCTGTCACCCCGGCACCCAAAATGACCACCCTGGCGGGCTGGGGAGGGAGAGCACTAGGGAGGGGGCGGGGTGGCACCTGGAGTGTGCTGTGTCCACAGGAGGCCCAAGGCCCATCCCAGCACTGCCAGGAGAGGCCTCTGACAACTGACACATGAGAGGCTCCTGAGCACTGCCAGGTGTGGCCACAAACCAACACCAAAAAAATAATAAATGAAGAAAAAGAGCAAGAGGGGCTGGAGTGATAGCACAGCAAGTAAGGCGTTTGCCTTGCACGCGGCCAACCCAGGTTCGATTCCCAGCATCCCATATGGTCCCCTGAGCACTGCCAGGAGTAATTCCTAAGTGCAGAGCCAGGAGTGACCCAAAAAGCAAAAAAAAAAAAAAAAGGAACCAAAGAGATAGTACAGTGGGAAGGTGCTTGCCCTGTATGTGACCAACTGCGTTCGATCGATGCTTAGTTATAGGGTACTGCTTACCTTGGGCCACTTAGAGGAGGAGGAGGAGAAGGAGAAAGAGGAGGAAGAGAAGGGGGAGAGAGAGGAAGAGGAGAAGGAGGAAGAGGAGGAGAAGGGAGAGGAAGAGGAGAAGGAGTAAAAGGAAGAGGAGTAGAAGGAAGAGGAGAAGGAGGAAGAGGAAGAGGAGGAGGAGGAGGAGGAAGGGGAGGAGGAGGAGGAAGAGATGACTGGCTGGAGGGAGCAGAGGTGGGGCAGGATTGACACTCGCCTTGCAAACAGCGGCCCCAGCTCAACCCCTGGCTCTGCACACGGTCCTCTGAGCACCACCAGAGCCACTCCTGAGCACAGGGCCCGGACAGCCCCTGAGCACCGCTGAGTGCACCGTGAGGCCCTGACGCCTACAGCCCTCACCAGAAGGCGTGAGCCTTGCAGGCCCTGGCCCGGCGCCACCCCCAGCGCCACCCCCAGCAGCGGCCCCATCCGTGGGCCCTCACTTTGGACCATAGGCCCAAGGGGCCGAAAATCATTGCTTGGTAATCCCCCACACCGCCCCAGAGGGAAAGGAAGGAAGGAAGGAAGGAAGGAAGGAAGGAAGGAAGGAAGGAAGGAAGGAAGGAAGGAAGGAAGGAAGGAAGGAAGGAAGGAAGGGAGGGAGGGAGGGAGGGAGGGAGGAAGAAGAGGAGGGAGGGAGGAAGGGAAGGAGGGAGTAGTGGCCAGTGGACTCCTGAGCACAGGGCCGGGCCCACTCTGCTGTAAAGCACATTCACAACATCAGCACAGACCAGGGGCCTGACTGGAGCGACGGAGCGACCCTCTCCACTGTGGCCGTCCAAGCCCCAAATCACACGGCTGGGGTGTGGCAGGGCCGGGACCCCACATCCCAGTGTGGATCTCGGAGCCCGAGAGCAGGTTCCACAGGCCCAGCACCTGCAGGGGGCCCCGTGCCCACAGGGCCCGGGGGCTCGGTTGGAAGCCAGTGTCCCTGCACAGATGGGGCGGCCAGTGTGAAGTCCAGGGGCCTCTCCTCGACGAGTCTGCAGCCCCACGCCTGCGAGTGACCCTCCACAAAGAACCAGGAGACGACCAGCAAAGCCCTAAGTGACCCCGGCAGTGAGGAGGCACCGCCCGGGCCCGGCCAAGGCTGCAGGATGTGGACGGTGGCCGGGCCTTTCTCACCAAGCCGGAGACACACAGAACGAACCGCGCGTTATTTACGGAGACACGGCTCTGTGCGCGCACGGGAATGAAGGGAATTAAAACATCTCATCCAGGACAGGAGGCCTCTGATTGTATCTGCCATGTTTTCTTTCTTAAGCTGAAATTACATCTTGATGCTTTAGGGGGGAAAAAAATCCATGTCTGACTGGGCCAGGTGGCGGTGAGCTTATCACATTAGTCTCTATAATTTTCCATATGTGTGAAGTGGTTAGTTATTAAGTGTAGGATGCCGATGAAAGGGAGAAGCCGCCCCTGCCAGACCCCCCCCCGGAGATGTCACCCATTTAATAAAAGAGAGCGGGGCACGGACCATTCCCTCTGCCTCCTGCTCTCAGCACAGAGGGACCTTGGAAACCCCTTTGTCTGCCCCCCGCCCCAGGCCTGATCCTTCATCACTCCGAGGAGATTCCCACCTGCCGTCCACGCCTGAGAGCTCTCAGCATGGCCCTTTGTCAGCTGACATACAGCCGGGGCCACGCCAGACTCCCTGGAAGCTTCTGGAACCTGAGCTTGGACAGAGGATGAGCCGAGGAAGGTGGGGGGCTGCCCCCTCTACAGCGCAGACAGGGAGGAGTTAGCACTGCTGGGAGAAGGGGGTGCCGGGGGCCTCTGGACACCCAGGTCCTGCCAGGCCCCCCTGCTGTGTCCAGAAGGCAATGCCCCACCTCTGCTCCCACCTCCTGGGGCCTCTGGGGTGCCCCTTGCAGACCCGGGGTGCAGGTGAGGCCCGGGCAGGTCTCAGGCTCCAAGCGGCCTCTCCACGCTGGCCATAGCATCGGCCCCGGCCCACTTTCAGTTCTGGGGCTCCGAGAGGCTCGTGCCCTGACCAAGGCAGCAGAGACAGGGGGCGGGGCCAAGACTTTCCCCCGAGCAGCGTCAACCCTAGGCAGGGCCACCCTCCCACTGCCCAGAGGTGGACGGCACCTGCCGGCGCCCCCAGGCAAGGAGGGTCCAGCCAGAGCAGTCCCCACACTGCCCACGGCCAGGCCTCACTCTTACGGGGGGACGGGTGCCGCAGAGGCCAACGACTGTCCACGCAGAGGGTCCAGCGGGGCTGGTGACCAGCCAGGGCTGCCCCGGGACCGCATGGCACTGGGGAGGGGCCAGAGGGTCACCTGCCGGAACGGCCTCTCTGACCCTCACTTCCTGGGGCCCCACCGGGCCCCGCAGGCCACTGGAGGCGGCGGTCAGTAGTCTCCCAGGACACTCGCTCAGTCAGCATAGGGGAGGAAGTGGGTCGGCCTCCCACCCTCTTGGGGGACGCAGGGAGAAGAGTGGGACACCCTCAACCCTGAGCTTGCACGTGCCCGGCGTCTCAGCCTCCCAGGAGTGCTCTGAGAGACGGGATGAGCGCGAGGCACAGGGTGCCAGTGGGGCTCGGGGGAGAGGCCTGGGGCTCCCCGTGAGCAGGGGTGGGCAGATGAACTGCTGCCCACACAGGGACGCCTCTGTGGCCCCTCACTCAAGGGCCCCTCAGCACACGGGGTCCTGCGGGTGCCGCTGAATCTGCAGGGGCGAGGAGGGAGGGGCAGGGCCTGGCGCTGAGGAAAGCCTTCCAGCCGTGTCCCGCACTGCCCTCTCGCACTGCCCCTGTCCCGCACTGCCCCTGTCCTGCACTGCCCCTCCCGCACTGCCCCTCCCGCACTGCCCCTGTCCCGCACTGCCCCTCCCGCACTGCCCCTGTCCTGCACTGCCCCTGTCCTGCACTGCCCCTCCCGCACTGCCCCTGTCCTGCACTGCCCCTGTCCTGCACTGCCCCCGTCCCGCACTGCCCCCGCCCAGCACTGCCCATGCTCCTGCGCTACCCCTTCTCCCTGGTGGCCGCCCGCCCGGGCTCGCTGCCCACGGTGGCTCCCGGCCATTTCCTGCGGCGCTCCAGCCAGCCGGGGGCCCTGACCAACCGCGCGTCCTGATTTCCCAAACTGGCTTCCAGGCCTCTGCCCGGCTGCGCCCTGCCGTGGGCGTTAATTGTGCTGGGGGGCCGGCCACACCCCTGCTGCTCAGAGCTCGCTCGGGGCTCTGGGTCACTCCTGGCACGGGGACCGGTGTTGACACGGTAGATATGTAAGACTTAGCCGTCAAGAACTTTGTATATCACTTTGTCCCCTCCTCAGGGAACCATCTGGGATGCCGGGGACGGGACCTGGCGCGGGGGGGGGGGGCTCGTGGAGGCCAGGGCCTTACCTGCTGTACGGCCTCTCTATTCCATTCACTATTTTCATCTGGGCGGGGGGCTCCTCAGTAGTGCTCTGAGGCCTGGGGGTCACTCCCCTCAGTGCTTGGCTAGGCAGCCAGGAGCTGAAGACTTGGACCCGGGCTGAGGGTCCACCTGGCTGCCGTGGCGGGTCTCAGGGGACCCTGCAGCACCAGAGACTGAGCGTGGAGCCCCCACGGTGCCCTGTGAGCCCCTCCCTGGTGCCCACATGCCCTGCTGGTGCCAGACGGGCGGAGTCAGACTCCCTGAACTTGAAACCCACACCCCCGGCCCCCAAAGGTGTCCCTGAGTACCCCCCCCTCCGCCTGCCTCAGCCTGGGGGCCTGGAGCCACAGACGCCTCAGGCCATTCCCCGTCCCTCCACGTGTCCATTCACCATTCAGCCAAGATTTTCTGAGAGTGCCCTGGGGGCTGGCACCCACGGGGGTCCTCCCAAGTACAGCAGAGTCCAGAGGGTGTGTCTCCCACCCACATGTGCCGGGGACAACTCCCAGGTGTGGCCACATTCCCCTAAGACTCAGGAACGCTCAGAATCCCTCATGCTTCCTTGTTGTGAATGATTATCATCCGACATTTTTTCCTTTTCTTTCTTTCTTTTCTTTTTCTTTTCGGTTTTGAGGTCATACCTGCCAGTGCTCAGGGAACCACGGGGCGCCAGGACTGAACTCAGGGCTCTGACACGGAGCACCCGTTTGTCCATGGGACCTACACCCGGCCCTCTCCTGGCCTCTCTCAACCCTGCACAACACCAGAGAGAGAGAGTACAGCAGGCAGGGCGCGTGCCTTGCCACAGCCAACCTGGCTTCTATCCCCGGCATCTCACGCAGGCACTGCCAGGAGTGATCCCTGAGCTCAGAGCAGGAGTAACCCCTGAGCATCGCAGGTGTGGACCCCCAGAGAAACAAAAACAAAAACAAATCAATAAAACACCAAGATCTTGGGGCCAGAGCGGGTAGGGCGGGTACGGCGGGTAGGGCGTCTGCCTTGCATGCAACTGACCTGGGTTCAATCCCTGATATTCCATATGGTCCCCTGAGCTTCACCAGGAGTAATTCCTGAGTACAGAGTCAGGAGTAACCCCTAAGCATTGTGGGTATGAACCCCCAGAGAAACAAAAACAAATCAATAAAACACCAAGATCTGGGGCTGGAGCAATAGCACAGAGGGTAAGGTATTTGCCTTACACGCGGCCGACCCAGGTTCGATTCCCAGAATCCCATATGGTCCCCTGAGCACCGCCAGGAGTGATTCCTGAGTGCAGAGCCAGGAGTGACCCCTGAGCATTGCCAGGTGTGACCCAAAAAGCAAAACCTAAACAAAACACCAAGATCTTGGGGCCCAAGCGGATAGGGTGGGTACAGCAGGTAGGGCGTCTGCCTTGGCTGCAGCTGACCTGGGTTCAATCTCCGGTATCCCATATAGTCCCCTTAGCATCCCCAGGAGTAATTCCTGAGCGCAGAGCCAGGAGTAACCCCTGAGCATCTCCAGGTGTGACCAAAAACAAAACAAAACAAACAAGCAACAACAACAACAAAACCACCAAGATCATTCCCAGCCCACAGGGCCGTGGGCAGACGCCAGCTGTGAGCTGGGTCTGGCTCCGGGCACGGAGCTATGCCCTGGTCTAGCCAGGAAGCCACCGGCAAGGGAACAAAGAAACTAACGCAAGATGGCAGCCAGTGCTCTGAGAGCAAAAATGAGGCCAGACAGCCTGGTGGGGACTGCTCGAACCACAGCACCGACACCGCCTCCTGAGTGGACAGGCCTCAAGGACCAAGACCTGGGGGCAGGGACCACATCCCCAGAGACTGAGGAAAAGGGGGGGACGGCCCCTGACAGGGGGGTGTCCGGGCAGCTCCAGGCTGGCCACTAGGACAGACAAGGCATGCACATTTTCTTTTTTTTTTTTTTTTATTAGAGAACTGGGATAGAACTGGAGCGATAGTGCAACAGGTAGGGCATTTGCCTTGCCCATGGCTGACCCGGGTTCGATTCCTTGGTCCCTCTTGGAGAGTCCGGCAAGCTACTGAGAGTATCCCGCCCACACAGCAGAGCCTGGCACGCTACCCATGGTGTATTCGATATGCCAAAAACAGTAACAAGTCTCACAACGGAGATGTTACTGGTGCCCGCTCGAGAGAACTGTGATATACAAAGTCATTGGTGGCTGAGTTTTAGGCATATACAATCTCAACCCCAGTCCCATTCCCAAGGGTCAGCTTCCCTCACCTCCCTTTCCAGATTCCAGCCCCAGCCTATCCCCCATTGTCAGCTGGACAGGCATGTTACAAAGTTTCTGGACAGGCACATTACAAAGTTTCGGTGGTTGCAGCTTCGATCTCATGTTTCCGGTGCTGAGTCTGTGCTTTGGGTACGTGGCTATACCACTCGCCCACACGGCCAATATAACGGAAGCCTGACACACCGCTTCGCCCTTCCTCCCTGTTCTCTCCTCAGGGTTCCTTTCCTTCTTTGTCCTTCTCCTCTCTAAACAGCGGGGTCAAACGTGATCTAGGCCTCCCCCTTTCACAACAATAAACATGTGCATCTTAATCCAGGAACCAACAACCTGCAAGCAGGGGTGGGGTGGGGCAGGGACATGACAGGTTCAGTTGGGCTTTTAGGAAGATGATCTGAGGTGGCTGGAGAGAGAGCACAGCTGGGAGAGCACTTGCCTTGCCCGTGGCTGACCCAGGATCCATCCCTGGCACCCACGTGCCGTCCCCAGAGCCCCCCCCCCCTGGAGTGACCCCTGAGTGCAGAGTCAGGAGTGAGCCCTGAGCACCACCGGGAGTGGCCCGAAATACAACAAAAACCCAGAAAGATGAGTCTGGGGCCAGGAACTCGGCAGCGCAGTTCCAGTGCGGGCCTTGTACACGAGAGCACTGGGGGCGAGTCCAGCACCACCAGGTAAGAGGCGCGGGAGCAGCTTGGCAGCCGGGAGCGAGGGAGGGGAGAGGCCTTGGCCCCGGGGCAGGGAGTGAAGAGGGGCATCGCGGGGTGCTGCCCCAAAGCCTAAAGTGCCCCCACGTGCTTTGACCCGGATGCCGGGAGGACAGAGCAATCTCCGGGGGGGAAGGCAGGGTGGGCCGTCCCTAAGGGCCCCTCGAGAGAGAGCTAGAAAGGCCCTGCAGACTGGGGTCCCCTACACCGTCTTCCCGGCCCCTCGGAGGGAGACCTCAGGCTGGCTGCTCTCCCCATCGCCCTGCGGGGAGGCGCAGGGCTCCGGCAGATGGCGGGACCTCCGCAAAGGTCACCGTCTGTCACTGCCCCCCGCGCCAGCAGCCTCTGCGTGAACGCCTCCCGCATGACGGGAAGTCCGCACAAGCTGTGCCATGGCATTTCCTGCAGGCTGACTGTGTGCCAGACCCCAGCAGGCCCTCTGCCGGACGCGACCTCAGTTCCAGCACCACTCTCCCCCGCCGCACCGGTGAGGAAACTGAGGCATGGCCAGGCTAAACCACGGGCCGAGGTGGCAAGGGCTGTCCAGCCCCAGTGTCTAGGTGTGTCTCCTCTGCTCTCCCCGCACTGCACAGGAAACGCGGGACGCAAGGAAACGGGTTCTGGAAACTTCTGCACTCTGCCAGGTCCAGGACGGAAAGAAGCTTCCCGCCGGGGCCCTGTCAGGCTGCTTCCCGCTGCCGGGAGGCCTCTGGGCCCGCAGAGCTGGTCGGCTCATTCACACCGTGGTGTGAGTGACTGGAGAGGGGTCGGGGGCAGCAGAGACCCACGCTCACAGCTGACCGGGCCGGGACCTGGACCATGGTCTCCCACGGCACTGCACTGGCCACGCCTTCCGGGCCTCGGCCTCCCTAACCTGTCACTGTGTGCGTGGCCAGTCCCCTTCTTCAGGGTCCCACCCTGCAGTGCTCGGGACTTACTCCGTCTGTTGTTGTTGCAGTTGTTGTTGGGGGGCTCCCGGCTCTGTATGCAAGGGTCACCCCTGGCGGTGCTCAGGGGGCCGTATGTACGGGATGCCAGGGATCAAAGCCGGGTGGGCCACGTGTGAGGCAAACGCCCTCCCCACTGGGTTCTCCGTGGCCCCACTCCCTGACCCTCACAGCGGGCCGGATGGGGCTACAGGAAGGCGGGGCTACAAGCCCCCAGCCCATGGCTTCCCAGGGGGGCTGCTGATCGCCACATATACTGGGCCTGGGTCCCACTCGTAACCCTATTTACGGGGGCACAGTCTGGAATGGGAGGGGGCCTGACTTCCAGCATCCCCCCTGCACCTGTCACTTCATCAGGGCCGTTTCCACACCTGCTGGGCCACACCTGTGCCCCGTTAGCATGTTCCAGGAAGGGGCCGCCCCCGGGTCCCCCCCCCAAGCTGTTTTCTCAGCTGTGAGCGGGAACCACCCCGGGAAGGAGGGCAGTGACCACAGCCGCGAAGGGGGGTCCGGCAGGCCCTGCTAATGGCCTCGGGTAAGGGAGCAGAGTGGACAGGCTGCCGCACTGCCCTTGGCGATGGACACTGACAGGGCCGCTCCCTGCCCCGTGCTCGCTGCCTGCTCCAGCTCCCGCTCCTCACCTTCCCTCCCCAAAGTTCAGGCTTCTTGCCTCGGTAAATGGCTTTTCCGCCTCTCACCCAGCCTCTCATTTCTCCAGTTTAATTATTGAGGAGCCCTCTTGTCTCAGCCGGCAACATCAGCGCTGCCAGAGGGACGTGGGGGGGCCCTGGACCTCGGCAGCGGCCTGTTCCCCGCCCTCCTTCCCAGCCTGCCCCACCCCTGCTCCGCCCAGGCTCCATCCCTGCCCCCACACCATGCCCATGCACTGGGGGGTCTCGGCGCCCCACGCCAACCCGCAGGTCTCTGCAGTCCTCAGGAGGCCATGGTCCTGCATGAGCAAGTGGACAGAGCAACAGGATGCCCTGAGAGGCTGCGAGGCTCCCGGACGCCCCCTCGCCCCCCTCCCCTACACGCTACTGAGGCGTCACAGCAGAAGTCGGAGCCCAGGCTGGAGGGGCCCTGGGTCCCGTCCCGGAGCTGCTGCTTCTAAGAGCAGGCTTCCTGTCCGGTTTTTCAGTCTTTGGCTCCGGGGTGACTCCTGGCTCTGCACTCAGGGAACACTCCCGGAGGTGCCCGGGGGATCATATCCTTGGGATGCCGAGGATCGAACTCGGATCTGAAGCATGCAAGGCAAGCGCCTTCCCCCTGTACCATGCCCCAGTCCCCAAGAACAGGTGAAGGCCCTCCAGGGACAATCTGGACTCTTCTGCCCTGAATGACACCTCTGGGCTCCTGTGCCGGGCCCCACCTCCAGATAGGGGGGATAGGGGCTCTCTCTACTCCCAGGAGCCTCAGTGAAGCCCCAGCAGTAGGGGCCCAGGGGCTTCCCCCACAGAAGCTGCCTCACCCCTGCTCTGATCTGATTCTGCAGCACCCACCCACCCCCTTCCCAGGGGCCGGGATCTGTGTCCCACCTAGAGGCTGACAAGGAGTCTAGGCTTGTCCCCTGTCCCCTCTGCAGATGGCCCCGTGACCTCGAGCAGATGGGTGGGAGACCTCCAGCTGACCTGAGCCATCACCCCCTCCTCTCTGCCCTCCACTGCGCACTGCGAGTTGGGCAGGGGAAGGCCGTCCCCTCCTGTCCCCCAAGAGTGTCCCATAGCCCGGACTTATCACCCCCCGGGTGTGGGCAGACCGCTTTCCACTTCCTGCCCGTGTTCCCCTGGGGTCTCTAAACGTCTGTTTCAACAGTGAGTGAGGGCACTTCTGGTGGGGCAAGAACCCCCAAAAATCTGGTACTGGACACTGCCGCAGACCCCAGGAACTTTAGGTAGCCCAACCTCAGGCTAAGCCAGGACATCTCCGGTCCACTTTCCTGTGGGACCCGGGAGCTCGGGTCCACTCCCAGGACCCCTGGCTGGCCCCTGACACAGGCCTGAGGGTCGGAGGTTCAGGGTTCAGGCCTGGTGACCTGGGGGTCCAACTCAGGGTCTCGCGCATGCCAGGCATAGGCTCTCTCCCTCTGCGTCATCTCTCTGACCCTCCCAAGCCAGAGACCTCCCAGTCGGGCACAAGTGGGCCAGCCCCAGTGCCTCCCGCCCCGGCACTGCAGCCTCACAGACAGAGCAAACAACCCCAAAAAGAAACCAGCGTGGCAGTTTCCCACGCTGCCTGGTGTGTCTGAGGCTGGAGGTGAGGAGAGAGGGGCCTCCGCCAGGAGTGGGGGGACCCAGGAGCTTCCTGAGTCTCTTCCTCCCTCTTCCTCCCATAGTCTCACTGCACCCCTACACTCTCTCTCCCTCTGTCTCCCTCACACACACGTACACGCACACACACACACACGCGCGCACACACAAACACACATGAGCGCTCACACAAACACAGAGCAAATAAGGCAGACTCTCTGCGAGAGGAACGGGCACATAATTATTGGTAAAATGCTTGTAATGTTTTTCTCTCCACCCAGTAGCTTTCGGTTGTTTTAGCAGCTTAGCGAAGCACTTGGCTCCAATTGAATTGCAAATCAGCAGCTCTTGCCCCGGGTAGAGAGGAAGGGAGGCGGCTCGGAGGGGGGCAGGGAGGAATTCCAGAAGGGAAGAGAGAAAGGTGTGCAACGAGAGAGACCAGGGAGGAAGGGGTGAGTGAGGGTCCTGTCTGGGGCTCGGGGGGCGAGGCAGGAGAGACGGAGCCGCCAGCTCCCCACGGCCCCTCCCCGGCCCTCTCCTCTGCCTGCTCAGGGCTCTGCTGTCCGACACCCCAGCCGCATAAAACCAGGACACATTCTCTAATCATAATCTTGGGGTGGGGCGGGAGGGCTGCACCGGGCTTTGGAGCTACCCAGGAGAAAAGCAGATCTTTCCAGGGAATTGCAATTATGTGAAAACAACGTCAAAACAGAAGTCTGGCTTTAGCTCCCTGGCCCTGTCCGGTGTTTTCTCTCCTTCAGCCCGCCTTCTAACGATCTATCTCCTTCCCTACCTAGCCTTCTGCCGGTGCCTTCAGATGTCTGACTGCACATCTCCCCCCACCCCCCTTCTATCGCCGGAACACGCTTCCTTTCCTTCCTCGCCACCTCGCCCGCTGAGTGCTGGACAGATCCCATCTCGACCGGCATTTCAGCACCGCGGTCAGCGCCACGGGCCGGTATTTCAGTACCACGGCCAGCGCCACAGGCCCGGCCCAGCCCTGGTTGCTTCCTCCCCCACACCCCTGCAGCGGGGGCTCCTGGCGGGCACTCACCTTGAAGAGGCGGAGGATGTTGGCCACCATGATGGAGACGGAGCTCCCGGAGGCCCCGATGACCCCCACCACGCGCTCGGGCTTGGTGATGATGGGCGGGCCGCCGCTGCCACAGCGCACCTCCGTGCCGTCCTTCTCGATGAGCGCCTGCACGAAGGTCAGCGACTGCTCCAGGGCGTGGGTGTCCCGGGAGCAGGTGTCCAGGATGCGGGCGCCCAGTGTGATGTTGGGCAGCAGGTCGGGGTCGTTGTTGATGCGGTCCAGGGCGAAGAGCATGGCCTCCAGCCGGTGGATGCCCTTCTCCTTCTTAAGCTCCCCGCAGGCCTTGCCCTCAGAGCCCCGGCCGTGCACGGGGAACAGGCCGCCCAGCGTGATGTCCCCGTCGATGCGGATGGAGTTCATGTGCGGGTGGCCCTTGGGCTTGCCCAGGGACGAGGGCACCCAGAGGCCAGACAGGCTGAGGACCAGGCAGAGGGGCAGCGGGGCCCACCACCAGCCTCCGCCTCTCTTCCCGGGCATCGTGGAGACCCCTAGAGGCCCATGAAGTTGGGGGGCCCCTCCTAGCCTCGGCAGGCGCCGGGCCCCCAGGCCCGGGTGCGCATGGGCATGGGCCCCCCGCAGGCCTCTCCAGGGCGGCCTCAGCAGCAGCGGGGCTGAGGAGAGCCCACAGGGCGCCTCATGCTGGGGCAAACGCTGGGACCAGGCCCCCGGGGGGCGGGGAGTGGCGGGGTGCAGGAAGGCGCTGTCCTGGGGCCCCGGACGCCCCGCAGACCTCTTCCTGGTGGGCGGCCGTGGAGGCGGGCGCGGACGGGTGGCTGGGCGTCAAGGAAGAAGCACTTCCGCCCTCTTCTCCTGCCGACCTTCCCTGGGGGGGGAAGAGAGAGCGAGGATCAAACATGGGTTATTCTGATCTCTCACCCGCGAGGAGGCCGTGCCGGAGAGACACCCCAAAGCTCCCGGACTTGGTTTCCATCCTGTCTGCCGCTCCACTTCGCCTCAAGTGGGAGCGATTCGGGCAGAAATTAGGTCAGGCCGCGAGGATAGCTCAGGGCCTGCACCCAGGGCCATGCACAGGGCCGGCCGGGATCCGACAGGCACTGGCGAGGGAGGAGGAGGCCCTGCCCCCCTCTCTCACCAGCAGGAAAGAGCAAGCATCCTGGGGCGCTGGGCCCATCCCAGAGATGAACAAACTGAGGTCAGAGCATGAGCCCATCATGCCCTAGCCATACGGTCCAGGAGCAGGAGCAGGACACCTCGGTCCCCGGGATGCTCTGGGGAGCAGAACCCCACGGCCCTACGATGGGGAGCCCCCGCTGGCCCGGGGGAAGCTGGGCCGCCAGAGTCCGGGTCCCCCAGCTGTGACCGCCCCGGGCAGAGGCTGAGCCCAGGGCTCGTGGATGCGGCTGCCTCCCCGCTTCCTCAGGCTCCTTCTCCCCTTCCCTCCTCCTCAGAGAGCGAGCGGGGCTCAGGTTACTGCACATTATTGTCATCATTGTCATTATTATTGTTGTGGTGATTAAATATTTATCTGCAAGGGTGGAGGAGGAACAGCAGCTCTTCCTCATTCGCACGGCTAATTTGGGCTAATTTCCCCTGGGGTTCCTTCCTCGCCCCGGCCGCTCGGAGCCAGCACCCTCCACCCCTCCACCCGGGAGGCCTGGGAAGGAGGGCTGGAAGCCGACTCAGGGCCAGGCTGGGGGCGCAACTCGCGCCTCTCCCCCGGGACAGAGCCACGAACAGCACTACTTGCCCAGGCGGTGCCTCAGTTTCCCTACTGTTGGAAGAGGGGTCTGTGGTTGAACTGAGGTATCGCTGGAGACTGGTCCCTACATCAAGGCCAAGTGGTGGTCTCAGGGTCATTGAGACACACACACACACACACACGTACACGCACAAGCCCTGGGGAGTAGGGGGAGCAGGCGTGATGCCCCAGCGCCCGCCCAAGAGCCCTCTGGCCTCTCCCTCACTGCACACCCCTCACCAGAGCACCCCTTGTACAGCAGGGAAGACGCTTGCCTTGCACCCAGCGGACTCGGATTCCGTCCCCAGCATCCCCATGGCCGCCTGAGTACCACCACCAGGAGTGGCTCCTGAGCACAGAGCCCAGAGTAAGCCGTGAGCACCTCCAGGTGTGACCTTAAAACAAAATCAAGTAAAAGGCCCCTCTTGTGAGTTCACTAGCAACTTCTTCAGTCCCTGCTGCAGGTCCCTGGCAGCCCAGAGACGTCACCCACTTCTCCCAAAGCCACACAGCAAGGCCAGCTCCAGGGGGTACCGTCAGCACCACTCAGATAGCACCCACAGCACCGGCACCTCCTCCTCCGGCAGTGACAGTGGCTGGTCGGTGGCTGGGGCTTGGGGCGCAGGGGACGGTGGAGCTGCGAGGCCCTCTGCCCCGTGGTTGTGGGGGGTGGAGAGGCTGTGGTGGCCGAGGACAGCAGGTCAGAAGGAGGAGTCCCCAGGAGAAACAGCTCCCGCTGGGGCGAGCGCTGGGCAGGGCGGGGCTGGGCCCAGACGTCACTGTCACAAGGTGGGAGCCTGTTTCCAGGCGGGGAGCGGGAGGGGCGGGCACCTTGCCAGGGAACACTGTCCCCTTGTCATCTTCCTGTGAGAAACGACAGCCCGGACAGCGGCGTCACCTCCCACGTCCAGGTAGAGTGCTCTCCCGCAAGGAGCACCCTCACCCGTCTCCAGTGGGGTGCTGAGACGCTGCACGGCACAGCCACACACGGACACCACCACGGGCACGGACACAGACATGGACACGGACACGGACAGACATAGGCATGGACACAGACACAGACACGGACACGGACATGGACACGGACACAGACACGAACATGGACACAGACACAGACACGAACATGGACACAGACACAGACACGGACACAGACAGACATGGACATGGACATGGACACAGACACAGACACAGACACAGACAGACATGGACATGGACATGGACACAGACACAGACACGAACATGGACACGGACACAGACACAGACACAGACACGGATACAGACACAGACACAGACACGGATACAGACACAGACACAGACAGACACGGACACAGACATGGACACAGCCACATACAGTCACAGACCGTCATAGACATAGACATGGACACGAACACACAAGACACGGACATGAATACGAACACACACAGTCACCGCCACGGACACAGACAGACACAGCCACATACAGTCGCAGACACAGACACGGACACAGACAGACACGGCCACGGACCGACATGGACACAGACCTGGACATGGGCACAGACACAGACACAGCTACACACAGTCATGGCCACAGACATGGCCACAGACACGGCCACAGACACGGACACGGACACAGACATGGTCAGACACAACCACAGACACAGACACGGACAGACACGAACACAGACATGGCCACAGACACAGACACGGACATGGACAGACACGGACAGACACGAACACAGACATGGACATGGACACAGACACGGCCATGGCCACGGATAGACACGGCCACAGACAGTCACCTGTACAGCCACAGCCACAGTCAGGCCCTGAGCCACGCTCACTGGCCAGAGGACCCCTCAGGCCTGGCCAGCTCGGGCCTCTGGGGCCCCACCTGGAGGACGGGGAACTGTGCAGCTGGGCAGGTCAGGGCGGGGCCGGGGCGCAGGAGCCCCCACCCCGCTCTGCTCGGCACCTGAGCGCTGGCTCCTCCGGCCCACCACCGGGCTCAGCTGTGTGCACACACAGGCTCACACACACGCACACACACACACACACCACACGGAGCAATTACCACACCACACACACACACACACCACTGGCAATCACCACACACACCCTACCCTACACGTAGAGACACCACATACACATTCCACACATACTCCACATGCTTACCACACACACATACACATACCACATGTGCCGTATACAACTTAGGCACACATCACACACACCACATACTACACATACAGACGCCACAGACCACACATACACAACACACACCCCGTACACCATGCCACACATACACACAGCACAGCACACACCACACAGCACCACACTCATCCCACACATGCCGCATGCTACACACTCATGCACTCACCACACACACCATACTACAACTACCATACACACGTACACACCGCATGCACACCACGCACACGCCACATATTATATATGAGCACACCACAACACACTTACCACACACGCCGACCCCACCCACACATTACACAAAACACACAAAACGCAAACCGCGTACACTCAGACCCCCTCGCGCCTTACACACCACAGGCTCGAGCGGCGGGCACCTGAGAGGGGGCCACAGAAGAACCCACAAAACCGAGTCCAGGCCTCCCCGGGCCGAGGCCGCCCCCGCGCTGCCCCCCGCCCGGGCCCCCAGCTGCCGGCAGAGCCGGCGAGTCGCTGCCTTTCAGCCTCCCCTGCCTTTGATCCTGCTCCGGGAACAAGGGAAGTAAAAATACCCGGCATGAAAGGAGCCACAGAGCAGGGCTGGCGTGGGGGGCGCTGAGGCGGCTTCCCCGGAGCCGCCTCCTCCCACGGGCAAGGGGGGCTGGGGGCCTGGGCTCCTCAGGCAGCCCCAGTCCCTCCCGTGCTGCGAACCCCGGGGGACGCTCCCCGCCCCTGACCCCGCGCCCCCGGGCGGCAGCTTAGGACAGAGCTTAGCTGCAGCCTGTGCCACACACAGCAGGGTCGCGGCCAACAGGCTTTTCCAGAACATTCTCCTGCGTGAGCTCAGCTATGATTGGGGAGGGAGCCGTGCGGTCTAGCCTGGGGTCTCAGGCCCGCCCCAGTCTCAGGGCCCCACCGCACCCTCTCAGGGAAGGGACAAATCCCGTCCACGGCCGGGGTCGCACAGCCCCTGCTCTGGGTCAGGGAGCCGCCCCGAGCCACTCTGAGGAGGCTCGGGCCAGGCCTCAGGGTGCAGCCAGGCCGGCGAGGGCTCCCGCCGCCCCCAACCCCCGTCCTTCCTTCCAGTGGGCCCCCCTTCTCCCTCCCCAGGCACCTGCCGTGGGCAGCTCAGCCAGGGGCCGTGGACAGGCCAGGACAGTGTTGGCCGGAGTCCAGAACCTCCCGCCCCATCAGAGAACTCACACCTCACATCCCCCAGAAGGGCAGCCCCAAGCCCCACTCAGCTGTGGACTCCAGACACGACCAGCTGCCCGCTGGCCCCCAGCAGGCCAGCCAGGCAGGCTGGACAAGGCCGACTCCGGGGAAAACTCCGGGCTGCTCCCACAACCAGGCCCCAGGAGTCCCCGTGGGGGGGGAGTCTCTGTGCATGACGGAATCCTGGGCTCTGGCCCCTTCTCTCCCAGGTGACCCACCTCCAGTCACACACTCTGCCCCCAGCATCCCCCAGCCTGGGCCCTCCAAGGAGGAGGGGGTGTCTGTTCCACCCCCCCACCTTCTCCCCCTGTCCCTGAGCTGCCCCACTCACCCGCCTGCTCCAAGAACTATAACCCAGAATCCCAGACCTGGGGACTAGAGCAATGCACGGTGGGGAAGGTGCCTGCCTTGCACACAGCCGGCCTGGCGTGATCCCCAGCAGCCCACGTGGTCCCTATACGGTCACCAAATGTGGTCCCCTGAACTATACTGCCAAGAGTAATCCTGAGTGCAGAGCAGCTGAAAACCCTGAGCATGACCAGGTGTGGAGGGAGGGAGGGAGGGGGGAAGGGTGAAGGGAGGGAGGGAAAGAGGGAAGGAGGGAGGGAGGGAGGGAGGGAGAGAAGAGGGAGGAAAGGAGGGAGGGAGAATAGAGGGAGGGAAGGAGGGAGGGAGAGGGGGAGAAAGGGAGGGAGGCAGGAAGGAAGGAAGGAAGGAAGGAGAGAAAGAAAGAAAGAGAGAAAGAGAGAGAAAGAAAGCAAGCAAGAAAGAAAGCAGAAAGAAAGAAAGAAAGAAAGAAAGAAAGAAAGAAAGAAAGAAAGAAAGAAAGAAAGAAAGAAAGAAAGAAAGAAAGAAAGAAAGAAAGAGAGAAAGAGAGAGAGAAAGAGGGGAAAGGGGGCTGGAGCAATAGCTCAGTGGGTAGGGCGTTTGCCTTGTGTGCGGCCGACCCGGATTCAATTCCCAGCATCACATATGGTCCCCTGAGCACCACCAGGGGTAGTTTCTGAGTGCAGAGCCAGGAGTAACCCCTGTGCATTGCCAGGTGTGACGCAAAAAAAGGAAAGAAAGAAAGAAAGAAAGAAAGAAAGAAAGAAAGAAAGAAAGAAAGAAAGAAAGAAAGAAAGAAAGAAAGAAAGAAAGAAAGAAAGAAAGAAAGAAAGAAAGAAAGAGTGATCTCACCTTGCAAGGAACCACTTGCAAACCTCCCACCTTTCCCACGGAAACGAGGGCCTGAGCCCAGAGCGGCATGTGGGGCATGGGGGAGAGAGCCAGGGAGGGCCCCTCAGCTCAGCTTCCACATGCTGATTCTCCCTGGCCTCCTCCCTGTGAGGCTCAAGTAGCCACTGAGATTCCTCCTCCTGCAGGAAGCCCGCCCTGATGACACCTGCTTCACCTCCTTCCTCCACAGCTAGTCCCGGGAGGAAGCGCCCCTCCTCCCTCTGACTTCCGGCACCTGGGATCGGGGTGCAGAGGGGACCCATGCGCTGCTCTGTCCTCACACCTGCCGCAACCTCCAGCTCTGGGCCACATTCCCGGCCTAGAGCTCTCAGCTCTGCCAGGTGCCAGTGCCCCCGGTGCTGAGCGCCTGGGGACCGCTGTGCCCCAACGAGACACGTCCTGGGGCAGGGGGTGGCAGCCCAGCCACACACACTGCCACGGGCATTCCGAGTCACAGAAGAAACCGGAAGAGGGGCTGTTCAAGGAAAGAGCGTCAGGGAAGGCTTCTCTGAGGAAGTGGGTCTGGGCACAGACTTGAGCTGGTCCGGGCGTGAGCCACGTGCATGAAGGAGAGCAATGTGGTCAAGAGCGTGGCAGGTGCCAAGGCCCTGGGGCGGGCGGGCTGTTCCGGGAACAGCTGGGGGCGGGGGGGGGCTGGTGCACTGAGACTGGTGAAAAGGGAAGAGACCAGAGGGTGCCGAGCCCCATTTGAGGACCACGGGTTAGAGGAGGGTCTCTGGGAGTAAATATGGGAAAGAGATGCTGTGGGGGCCGGAGTGATAGGACAGCAGGGTGGGCGCTTGCCTTGCACATGGCCGACCTGGGTTCAATCCCTGGCACCCCATAGGGTCCCCTGAGCATCGCCCGGAATATTTGTTGAGCACAGAGCCAGGAGTCACCCCTTGAGCATCACAGGTGACCCAAAAAGCAAAAAAAAAAAAAAAACACCCTGAGGTCCAGGATAGCAGGACTAAGGCCCCAGCACCTCCCAGCAGAGTCTGGATAAGGCTCACCCTGAGCTCCCCGTCACCCAGAGCCAGGATCTGCAGACAGTCAGCTGACCCCGAGTCCCGGTTCTCTGCAGATCCCCAAGCTCTCCTTCCTGTGCCGCCCAGACACACACACACACACACACACACACACACACACACACACACACTCAGCAGTCAAGTGGGCAAGGGCTCTGCTCGCAGCCGCTGCTGTGATGGGCTTCGCCGCCCCCGGCCTTTCATCCTCTCGTCCTCTCCCCTCCTCCTGCTGCTCCCACTCCCTGCCCTGCCCTGGGAACCCCCCAGGCAGAGTGGAGGTGCGAGGTGGGCCAGACACCCCGAAAGGGAGCAGGGGGTCCCTGAGAGGCCACTGCCCGCCCGGAAGTCACCAATCCAGGTCAAGTCCCCAATCTTTATTCCTATATTCAAATCTGAAAATAACCTGCGGCCGTGCCAGCGCTTCTGCGGGAGGTCGCGGCCCCAATCAAGAAAGCGGGTCCGGGGCTACTTCCTGCCACCCGGAGGAGTGGGGGACCCCTCCTGGCCCAGATGCGGAGGCCTGGCAGGGGCAGTGAGGCCCCGAAACGTCCTCCCCGCTTCTTCCCTGCCGGGGAGCGGCACTCTCTCCAGGAGGCTGAGCCGGACCCCGCTCCCGGGCCAGGTGGGCACGTGTGCCTGCCCCTGGCCCCGTGCCATGAGTGGCAGCCACCCCTCGGGGCCCGGGTCATGCCCCCAGGCAGCGTGATCCCCAATTTATTTAACGGCATGCGTACATGTACGTCTCTGCCTCGCCGCTGCCGCGAGAGGCATCTAAACGGCGAAGTTAATCATAAAACACTTCGACGGAGTCTCCGGCTTTAATTTAGAGGGTGATTTCCACCATCCTCGCGGAGCGCCTTGTTGCAAGGCGCCATAAGCATCTCCAGAAAAGCCTCCTTCAGGCTGCGGGCAGGGCCGTGGGCAAAAAGGAGGGCGGACGGGGTTGTGGGCAAGAAGGGGTGGGGGCCGGAGGGAGCGCGGGCAGCGGGGAGGGCAGCCGGGGCTGAGAGCGGGAGGGTGGGCGGGGCTGCGGGCAGGAGGGGGGAGAGAGGACAGGACCGTGGCGGGCTCTGGGCCAAGGGCGGGCGGCAGGCCACGGTCTCAGGGGGAGCGCGGGCAGGGCCACGGGCAGGCGGGCTCCGAGAGGCGGTGCGGGCGGGCCGTGCGCAGAGGTCACGTCTCTTCCAAGCGGGTTCCCTTCGTCTCTCCCGTTGGGAAGTAGGTTCGGGCAGGACAAGGCGGGGGTCTGCGGGGCACACAGGCGGGGTTGGCAGGGGGCAGAAGGAAGGAGGCAGGCGCGGGGAGGGTGACGGGCAGAGGGCGAGGTCAGACCAAGGCCGGAGGACGGCCACTGCTGGACGAAAAGAAATGCAGCTCCGGGGGCTGCAGCAATAGCACAGCGGGGAGGGCGTTTGCCTTGCATGCGGCCAACCCAGGTTCGATTCCCAGCATCCCACAGGGTCCCCCAAGCACCACCAGGAGTAATTCCTGAGTGCAGAACCAGGAGTAACCCCTGTGCATCGCCGGGTGTGACCCAAAAAGAAAAAAAAAAAAACATGAAATGCGGCTCTCAGGAACCTGCAGAAAGGACGGGCAGGGGCTCGGGGCCCCTGTAGGACAGCCCCCCCGCTCTCTGGGGCAGAGGGCGGAGACCGGGGTCCCCCCTGCTCTGCAGGAGCATGTCTAGGGCTGAGAGCTGCAGAGAGGAGGGTGTTTGCCCCCCAGCCGGAAGCCCTCAGCCCTGGACAGCGGGCAGCTCCCCTGCGGGGCCCCAGGTGGCCCCCGCCCCCACCGCAGGGGAGAGCGGCCTCCACAGCTGCCCAGCCTGCCCCCGGGGTCTGCCCACTGGAAAGGTGGGTGCCGGGCAGGCAGATGTCTGGGGTGGGTGGTAATTAGGGGCTGCGGCTGCACACTCGTCTGGGGGAGAGGACAGGTCTAGCGTCTAATTATCGCGCTCAGAAGCTGCGGGTCCCGCTTGCAGCTGCTGCTGCCAACGAGTCCCGCAGCGGGGGGACAGGTGCGGCCAGGGTGCTGGGAGTGGGGTGGGGCCCTCGGAGTCCTCCTGTCCGGCTCCCACGCCACGCCCAGCCGCCGGCCCACTGCCCCCGGCTCTCCCCTGCTCTGGCTGCCCGTAGCCGTCCGCCAGCCTCCTGGGAAGCATTCCCGGGGACGCCACGCAGCTGGGGCAGGGCAGCGGCCACGGCAGGCCACTGAGGCCGGGAAGCAGCTCAGCCCCCGGCCCCACACTCAGGCCAGCTGCAGCCCCAGCCCGCCCGCCAGAGCCTGCCCAGAGCCGGCCTCTCGCCCTCCGGGTCTCTCTGCACCCCAAAGGCCTCTCTGGTGGGGGTGGGGAGCACAGTGGCTAAGACGGCAGAGAGGGTAACTTTGGGGGTGCCTGGGCCCTAAGGGGGGAGGTGATGGGATGACAGACAAAGTGCGGAACTGAAAGGACGACGCCTGGGATCATCTCATTCACAAGTGGGCATGAGGGTCAGGGCACGGCCCCCGGGAGCACCAGGGACAGCATCCAGGGAGAGAACCAGGAGCCGGATGGGGAGACCTGGGGGGAGAGCAGTGCTAGGGGGTGCAGGAGGAGGAACAAGGCCCTGACCACACTCGCCAGAGCCAGACTGCCCTCCCCCCTCCCCCCTTCCGTGTCACCGGCCGCACAACCCCAGTGCCCCGCTGGCCCTCTGCAGGTGGCCTCCAGGCCACCTCAAACCAGGCTGTCAGGCCCTCAGCCCTGGCACCTGGGCACCTGGCCCAGAGGCCTCTGAGTACTGGGGGGCCCCAGGCCGAGCAGCCGAGGGGGCAGCTCAGTGGGGCCTTCCTTGGGGAGCTTGGGGTCACTTCTCCTGGGCGCCGGCAGGAGCTGAAACTGGAACCGGCAGACTGTGGATGGGGGCACAACCGGAAGACCCTTGGAGACAGGCGGGGGCCTGCCCGAGTCCCGACTCACATTCCTCCCCCACCACCCAGGGCTCCCACTGACTCGGCAAGGGGCACCCCACCCGGCGAACCCTGCCAGCTCACGTGCCCGGGCCAGGGGCAGCGCTGGGGACGCCGCGGGGAGAGACCAGGCGCCCTCTGCGTGGAGCGCGGGCGGGAAAGGCGGGTGCGGGGGGCGCTGGTCCGTCCGACTGGCCGCAGGACTCCCCGCAGCGGCCGCCCCATTTCCACACAAACAGCCTCAGACCACCCCGAGCGGGGGCGCAGCGCGGCGGGGCCCCCACCTCCCGGCCCCGCCCCCACGTGGGGAGGGGGCGCTCCTGCTCCCCGGCGCGGGGAAAGCCCGACCCGGAGGGGACCCCCCGACACGCGCGCGCGCGCACACGCGCACTCACACACGCGCGCTCACCCGCACCCGCACACACACTCACAGCCACGCAGGGGCGCCGGCCGGCCAGGAGCCCGGAGAGGGTCAAGTCCCGAGTGTCCGCGGAGCACCGGACCCCGAAGTCGCGAGGCTCCGCCGAGACGACCCCCCCACCCCGCCCAGACCCGGGGGCGCCACCCACCCCTCCGCGCCCGCGGGCGCCCGGCTCGGGCCGGTGGCTCGGGGCGGCGCTGGGGCGGGCGCGGGACGCGGTGGCCGCGGGAGGCGCCGAGCGCGCGAGGCTGGCGCTGCCCTCCCGCCGCGAGCCGCGGGCCAGGAGGGCAGCGCCCGAGCGCCCCGCGCCCCCGCCACCCGGCCTCGCCGCAGAGGGGCGCGCTCCTGCCTCTGCCCCCGCCGAGCTCCGGCCCGGCTCCCCTGCATCCAGCACCCCCTGGCAGCACCCCCAGGACGCAGACACTGACCCGGGCCCACACACGCCCAGCGCCGCTTCCCTCCCTCGGGGGCTGGGGGGAAACCGCCCCCGGCCCGAGGGGAGCCCCTCCGGCCCCGAGGGCTCCGGTCCGCGGGCCCCGCTCCGCGCCGTCCGGAGCGCGGGAGCCACCCGCCCCCCGAGCCCCGGGGACCCCGCCGCAGCGCGCGCCCCCACGGCCGGAGGGCGCCGTCCCCCGCGCCCGCTCCCCGCGGGCCACAACTCACCGCGCGCCGGCCAGGTCTGCGCCGCGGCGAGGGGTCGGGGGCGCCCGGCGGCCCGGGCCGCCGCTGCGGACACGCCGCCCGGGGGTCCCGCGCGCCGCGGGGCTGCGCCGGGGCCGCCCCGGCCGGAGCCGCTGCTGAGCGCGCGGCGGGCGGCGCTGCTCGGGCGGGCGCGAGCCGGGCTCGAGCCGGGCAGCGGGCGCGGCGGCTCCGGCGGCGGGTCCGGCCGGGAGCGGGGCGGCGGCGAGCGGGCGGCGCAGCCCCGCCGAGCTGCGGGCCACGGCGGCGGCGGCGGCGGCGGCGGCAGGAGCGCGAGCGAGAGAGCGCGCTGGAGAGCGAGGAGCGAGCGAGCGGGGCGCGGGAGACGGGGCGAGCGAGGCTGCGGGAGGGGGCGGGAGCGGCCGGGAGCACGAGGGGGCGAGGGGCGCCGCCGCCGCGCAGCCCCGCGCCGCCGCCGCTGCCGCACTTGCCCGGAGCCAAGCCGGCCCCGCAAGTTTGCGCTGCGAATGCGGAGCGCGCGCGCCGCGCCTCCGCCAGCCTTTTAAAGAGAGAGCGTCGGGGCGACCCCGCACCTGCAGGGCCCGGCGCCCCGCCACCCCGCCACCGCCGCCCCGCAGCTGCCTCTCCCCCGACCGCACCCCGCCCAGTCCCTTCCCGGAAAGTCCCCTCAGCCCCGCGCCCCGCCCCGTGCGCGGAACGGGGGCAGGGGGGGCCTTCCCCTCGCCCTTCGCGCGGAGCCGGACCCCCACAAGTCGAGGGGTCAGGGAGCCTCCGCCACACACCCCGGAAAGTCCAGCACAGCACCGCCGGGAGAAAGGGCTGCGCTCCTCCCCACCCCCTTGCGTCACCAGAAACCCCCACTCCCGGGCAGCTTCTCCCACATCCGCCTGCACGTGGCGTGTGCCCCCCAGTGGCATATCCATCACACACCCCGCACTGCTCCCGGTTGGAGCACTGGAGCGGGAGAGGCCCCCCCCATCAGCCAACCTCACCACCTATCAGCGGGGTCCTGTCTCCACTCCACAGCCCCATCGCCCGGGGAACCCACAGCCCAGGGCCCGCGACCCAGCGCCTCTCTGATGCCCACCTTGGCGAAGTGTAACAGGTGGTCTGGCGGGCTGTCTCCCGTGGCCGAGGGCAGGGTCCCTGGGTCCGGGCAGCCCCAGCAGTGTCCTCCCCGGGGGACGCGAGGAAAGGCCGGAGAGGAGCCGGCAAGCCCGGTTAGGGTTGCCCGAGCTTCTCGCCCCAGACTGCAGGAGAGGCTTCAATTAGAGCTGTGACGTGTGACTGTCCTTGTTCCTGGGAGGGTGCCGGGAAGGGGGTAGCTGGCGGCAGAGCAGGGAGGCTGGCCAGCGGCCGCCCGGTCAGGCTCTCAGCCCTCCAGCCGACCCGCCGGGGCCTGGGGACTTGACCCCGTCGTGTCACCGCCGGCTCTTCCCCAGGACTGGCAAAGCCAAGCTCCCCCTCCCACCATGGGCTGCCCCTTCCCCGCGAGCGCCCCTGCCCTTCAGACCCCCCTCCCTCTGCAAGACTCTGGCCAGGCCGGCAGCACCCTCTGTGCGCTTGGGCCGAGCACTGGGTGAGCCGGTGACTGTTTGGTGAGTGAGTAAATGTCGGCAGAGCATGCGCTCTCTGCTGCCACCCCGGAGGCCGGACCTCCCGCCTCTGGCGCAAGGCCCCAGCCTTATTTCACGCCTCTTCTGTGCAACCAGCACCCATGGGGCTGCAGTTCCCCTCCCAGCCCTCGTCACCCTCTTAAAAAAATGCCCCCCAGGGCCATGTCCCCTGAGCTGGACGAAGCTGATGGGCACGAGCGAAGGCCAGGAGAGCCCCACCGGCACACGCTGCCCTGGGCTGGCAGGAAACCCTGCAGCGGCCTCGCGTGCCCTGGGAACCGCCTGTCCGTGGGACCCTGGGCGCTGGCCGGGGCCCCTGCCCAGACTCCTCCATCTCCACCTCTAGGTCCCGACCGTGATGGGGACCTCAGAGCCAGGCTGCCCCGAGGGCGTGTGAGAAGCCACTCAGTGGCCGGGCCCTGGAGGCTCCCGTGCAGCCTGCCTGGGGCTTGGCAAGTGACACGGCCTGTCCGGAGGCTGCACCGGCCCGAAGCTGAGGCTCAAAGCTGAGGCTCAACGATGAGGCTCAAGATGAGGCTCAACGATGAGGCTCAAAGCTGAGGCTCAACGATGAGGCTCAAGATGAGGCTCAACGATGAGGCTCAAGATGAGGCTCAAGCTGAGGCTCATGCCAAAGGACCGTCAGGGGCAGAGCCACAGGCAAGGGGGTCGCGGAAGGGAAATCACATGTTGCACGCAATGGGCCCGGCCCTGCGTGTGGACACAGTGGCCGGCTCAGTGTGTGGCTGCAGCAGCTGGCTCTGTGATGGGTACCGCTGCAATCTTTGGATTTTGGCTTTCGGGCCACCCGCTGCAGTGCTCAGGGGCTGGGCCCAGCTCAGAGCTTGGGAATCGCTCCTGGCAGTGCTCCGGGGAGCACAGAACGATAGAACCCGAGGCTCCCCTGTGCAAAACCTGCTCTTGGTCCTTGGGGTCATCTCTCTGGCCCAGCACTGCAAGCTGAAGGTGAGGGCAGGGTTTGGGTCACTCCTGGCTCGGTGCTCAGGAGTGACCCAGACGAGGGCCAGGGTCAGCTGCATGGAAGGCAACACCTCACCCCTGCACTCTCTCTCCAGCCCTGCCACGGCAGCTTTCAATGCAAAACAGAGTCGTCAATATAATTTGATTGGATAAGTGAATAGGCAGAGGATGGGGGGGAGGGAGGAAGATGGATGGGTGGGTGGATGGATGGATGATGGGTGGGTGGATGGATGGATGATGGGTGGGTGGATGGATGGATGGATGGATGATGGATGGATGGATGGATGGATGATGGGTGGGTGGATGGATGGATGATGGGTGGGTAGATGGATGGATGGATGATGGATGGATGGATGGATGGATGGATGATGGGTGGGTGGGTGGATGGATGGATGGATGGATGGGTGGGTGGGTGGGTGGGTGGATGGATGGATGATGGATGGGTGGATGGATGGATGGATGATGGATGGATGGATGGATGATGGATGGGTGGATGGATGGATGGATGGATGGATGGGTGGGTGGGTGGGTGGGTGGATGGGTGGATGGATGGATGGATGGGTGGATAAATGGATGAATGGATGGATTGATGGATGGATGGATGGATGATGGATGGATGATGGATGGGTGGATGGATGGATGATGGATGGATGGATGGATGATGGATGGGTGGGTGGGTGGGTAGATGGATGGATGGATGATGGATGGATGGATGGATGGATGGATGGGTGGATGGATGGATGATGGATGGATGGATGGATGGATGGATGGATGGGTGGATGGATGGATGGATGGATGGGTGGGTGGGTGGGTGGATAGAGGATGCAGGGAGGGAGGGAAGATGAATAAATGAATGAATGGCTGATGGGTGGAGAAAGGGAAGGACAGCGAGGGAGAATGAATGGGTGGACGGGTGAAGAGTTAAGAGAGAGGGAAGATGGGGGGATGGATGGACTATGGATGGATGAATGAAGGGTAAGGGATGGGGAGGGGAGGAAGGAAGAGAGAGAGGGGGCTGGAAGGAGGGCAGGGGCAGGATGAATGAATGGATGGACGGGTGAATGGATTAAACTGAAAATAACACGGGTCATGGTTAATTGAGGGGCAGATCTGGCCCTGCCGCTCTCCCCACCCCTGCCCCCCGAGCTGCTTTCCCTCCGGCCATAATTATCCCGCCCCCAGCAGCTGTGTCACACAACGCCGGGCAGGCTATATTTTTCAGGCGTTAAAAAAAGAAACTGTCTGCCGGCAGATGGCTGAGCCTGTGGACTCGGCCATCGCGAAGACTCCCAGGCTGGGGCCCTTCCCTCAGAGCTGCCAGGCCACCGTCCACCACGCTGCGCCCTCGGCCCTGGCCTGTGCAGCCCAGCTCGGACCCCCTGGGAGACCCCCACCTCCCCCTGTCCACCCAGCTCCTGGGGGAGGAACAGAGATGCAGACAGACGCACAGACACTGCCGAAGACACGTGGAGACTGCCACACAGCTGCACAGACGCCACACACACACACACACACACACACACACACACACACACACACATGCACACACACAGCCCTCCAGGAAGTCCAGCTGGGGTTCCCCGCCCTGGAGCTGCAGGTGGTCAGACGTGACCTCAGAAGCACCCAGCCCTGAGCACCTGGTGACCACACAGACCTGAGGCAGCTCATCTCAGCGGGCCGAGCACTGCCTGGGCCCAAGGATGGCCGGGAGACATCCAGTTCCCTGGACACGGCCTGCGAGCTGCCCAGCCTCTCCCGCCCGCCAAAAAGAGAAACGGATCATTGAGCCAGAGTCCACGGTGGCCAGCGCTGGCTTAAGTTCTGGAATGTTCTTCTGAGCATGTCGGCAGCCCGCAGGGCCAGGCTGGGACCAGGAGGCCGGGGGCCCGGCTACCAGGGCTGGGCGTGTCTCCTGGCGTCCCCCTCCGTGAGATGAGGCACTGGCTGGGGGTCTCGCCAAGGATGCCAGGATAGGGGCGCGTCTCAGGCAACCCCTCAGGGTGACACAGCAGGGTGAACGGCTGTCGGTGGGGAACACAGGGCAGCAAAGAGGCAGGAGGTCATCGAGAAAATAATGATGAATCAGGGCTAGAGCGATAGCACAGCGGGTAGGGCGTTTGCCTTGCACGCGGCCGACCCAGGTTCGATTCCCAGCATCCCATATGGTCCCCTGAGCACCGCCAGGGGTGATTCCTGAGTGCAGAGCCAGGAGTAACCCCTGTGCATCGCCAGGTGTGATCCAAAAAGCAACAATAATAATAATAATAATAATAATAATAATAATAATGAATCCCTGTGGCCCAGAAATGGTTCCTGAGGTCCACTCTGCCTTCCTGCTTACCCCTGACCTCCCCAGTCAGGAGACGCCCGGGGCCCACCCCTTCTGCCCTCGCCACAGCCGACCCACGCCCCCACACTGCTCTCCAAGAGTGTGAAGGTTCAGGGACGGAGAAGGGGGGCGGGGTGTCCACAGACCCAGAAATGGCTCCAGGAGGGCAGCCAGCCCTGCTCGGCTCCCTGGAAGATGGGCTTCAAGTTAGGTTCCCCTGGAGAGGCTCCGTCAGACTGGGGGAGTTTCCTCAGACGGTGACAGGCCCCTGAGCACACAGGGCTCTGCCAGGAAGGACGACCCATCCCCTGCAGCCAGTCCTTGGGCTGAGGTCAGAGGTCAGTGTCCCCGCTTCCCCTCTGGGGTCACCCCAGCCCTTCGACCACCACCTGGAGACAGTGTCCCTGGAGGGCGTGAGATTGCCCCAGCCCGAGGCTGGGCACAGAGGGACCCCCGCCTCCCCCCCACACAGGTGAGCCAAAGAGGGGGACACCTGTTCTCCCTGGGTCCCGCCCCGAGGAACCCGTACAGCCCCCTAAACTTTCTCAGCGCTTTGGCTCGGGGCACTGCGTTGGCTAGAGCTGCAGTCCCTTTGTTCAGAGCTCCCGGATCCAAAACGCTCTGAACACCCGCCCGCCTGTCCCCAAGTTCTGGGCAGACTCATTTGGCAGCAGAAGCGACGGGAGAGAGTCGCTCTCTCGCTCCCTTGACGGGAGATGCTCTCGTTTCACTGCAGGAATGCGAGCGAGTTCATTTGTTTGGGGGATCACAGCCCCAGGCCTCCAGGCACTGCTGTTGCATAACGCAGCATCCACCCCGCACCCTCTCCCGGCTCCGGGCAGAGCTGGCCCCACGCGCCCCCCGGCGCCCGTGCTCCGTCCTCACCCCGCACACCCTCACAGGCACATTTGTGCTGCGACAGCAGAGACTGGACTGAACCCAAAGTGCCGACTCAGAACCCAGCTCTGAACCCCTGCTCGGGAGCAGATCCACGAGCCCAATCAGGCGCCCGAGCAGTTGCGGGGTGCTGGAGGAGCCCCCCACAAGAGAGACAGGCCAGCGGGGAGGGCGCTTGTCTTGCAGGAGGCCAGCCCCAGTTCCACCCGCTGCATCCCCCGTGGTCCCCGAGCCCGCCAGAGTCGGCCCTGAGTTCCCCCAGGTGTGGCCCCCAAACACCAAACACCAAGACGGGAGGACAGAGGCTCGCTCAGGGCTGAGGGGGGTCTCTGTCTCTTCCTGCCTCGGAGGGCAGGAGTGGGGCTCACCAGGCGGGTGGGCCGGGAGAGGCTGGGGGTGTTGGGGTGCGCTGCTCCGGGGACAGCCCTGGCTCGGGGGTCCTGGGGCCTGAGATGCTCCCCCTTTCCTCCCTGTGCTGCAGTTCCCCAGCCAGAGGCTGGGTCCGTGCTGCATCAGGCCTGGGGGCGGAGGGCCCAGGAGAGAGGGGCTGCAGGGGTGGGGGGTGGCACTGGAAGGGAAGGAGGGTGTCGGGGAGGGGAGAGGAGGCGAGGGGGGCGGGACGGGGCCCCAGGTGCCAAGGGCTGCTCGCCTGATCTGTGGCGCCCCCTCCCCCCCCCCCCGCTTGCTCTCCCCCAGCCTCCCCTGTCCCTCTTTCTTTTCACGACTCAGGATTTTCCAGCCTCTTTGCCACGCTGCAGTTTCAAACTATTTATCATTCCTCCAGCTCCCCATGTCCGGGGGGCTGTCAGCTTCCAGCCAAATGTCGTTAGGATGGATGTCGGGAGGCGGGATGTCAAAATACAATTAACATTTAAAAGCCCCTCCTGCCCCGTGCCTGGTGGCAGCCGCTCCTGCACTGAGTGGCGGGGCTCTGCGCGCCAGTGGGCAGCCGCCGGCCGGGGACGAGGGAGGAACACACACCAGCTGGCCACTCTGGGCACCTGTGAGGCTCTGCAGCCAGGACGGGACACTCCTTCTCCAGTGCTCTCTGTGTCCTTCCCAGAATGCCGCTCACCCCCGCACGTGCACACACACACATGCCCCCTCAGACACATACACAGCACACACACATGCCTACACACACACACATATGCCCCCCACATGCCCACACTGTACACACACCAGCACACACACATATGCCCACACTGCACACATACCAGCCCACACCTGCACACATGCCAGCACATGAACACACAGGCACACGTGTCCACATGCACACACCAGCACATGTGCACACAACACATGCACACACATGTACACACTCACATGCATGCACATGTGTGTACACATGCATACATGTACATGCACTCATATGCACCCACACATGATGCATACCCGCACTCATATTCATGCATGCACACACTCAAGCAAGCACACACACTCACACATACCCACACATGCGCACACTTGCACACTTTCACATGCACACACGTGTGCACCAGTACACACACGCAAGCATGCACCCACCACACCCTGACCTCTGTCACAAAGGTACAACCGCCCAGTTACAGACACGAGCCACAGCACTCACCTGCCCCAGGATGGCCCTTACTTTGAACACCACCCCCAGGTGTCAAACAGGCCACATGTCGCCTGTGCTAGCCCGGATTGAAGGCAGGGGAGTAGTGAGAAGGGCGCCTGGGGTCTCGACCAGTCTGGGGGCTCCCCTGCCTGTGACACAGGCAGAGCCCCTCCTGGGTGAGTGATTGACAGGGGGCTTAGGAATGGGGTGTGTGTGTGTGCACCCCCCCTTCCTTAGAACCTCCTTCCGACTGAAATCCCGACAGCTGAGGGGTCGGAGGGAGGCTGGACAGGACCCGCAGCACCGCCCTCGAGCAAACCCCAAGGGGCTCAACTGCTCCCCTGCGCCCCTGCAGGGGGAGGGGCTGACCCGGGATGGGCATGGCCAGGGTCAGGCGGCAGAGGAGGACCCCAGCCGGCTGGCAGGGAGCTTGAGACCCATCCCCCAGTCTGCCCGAACCGCCTGGCGCTCCTCCCTCACCTCAGCGACCCCTTTCTCACCAAGGCCCCCCACCCCCCGCAGAGGTCAGCGCAGGGGGGAGACTGGCCCGCGCCCCTCCCCCTCCCTCGTGGCTGCATTTTAATGGCATTTGATTGGATCGGATGCGCTTTTAATCCCCTCCTGGGACGCACAAGGAGGGTAGGGGAGAATCTTTAATTCATCAAACTGAAATATTAATAGAACGCCATCCAGCTGGAGGGGCGGGAGGCCCCCACACTGGGGGTGGGGCTGGCATGGGGGGCGGCGGCTGGGGGGGGAGGGTCCTGCGCAGCCGCCCCTCGCAGCCCGCGTCCCAGACACCCTCCCGACGGCCGCTGCAGGGCGTGTCTGAGGGTGCAGATGATGCCAGGGGCCGGCCACCGCAGGTCCACCCAGACTCGGGCCTCTGCTCCGGACCCCTGCCCAGAGGCCCCGGGCTCAGGGTCCGTGGAGCCGGGTGTGGACCCTGAGGGTGGACGGGCAGGGCTGAGTGGGACAGGCTCACCCCACGCCGAGATTCTGCCTGTACACCCTCTCGGGAGCAGCTGGGAGGAGCACGGGCAGTGCGGGACAGGCCCGGGCCGCAGGCCGTGCGGGAGGGACAGTCCAGTGGTCACGGATAGTGCAGGAGGGACCGTCCAGGCACCAGAAGTTCGGGACCGAGCAGCCCGTGGGGAGAAGGAGCGTCTCGTGGCACGTGGGGACTCCGGGGAACAGAACTGCAGCTGCGGAAGGATGCGTGCGCGGGGTGGCCCGCCGAGCACCCCAGGGCGCCCCGCGTGCAGACGGGCCGGGCCGGGCCGGGCCGAGACGGGCGCAGGGAACCGGGCCGAGCCGAGACGCGCGCGCGGGGCGCCCCACGCAGGCCTGCAGCGCCGCCCCGTGGCCGAGCGCCGTCCCTGCAGAGGCGGGCCCGGCCGATCCCGGCGGGTGCGGGCGGGGGTCCCGGCCGGCCGCGGGCCCCTCCCCGCCGCTCCGAGAGAAGCCGCGCGACAGGGTTGTTTTCCACCTGAGCGGATCCGGGAGGAGGCCGCGGGGGCGGCGGGGGGTTTATTTCAGGGCTGCTTCCCAGCTGCCGCCGCCCCCTCGGATTCGTGAGCGCCCGGCTCACCTGCTCCGCATGGGGGAGGAAGGGGCCCCTGCGACGCCCCCCACGGCTAGCGGGAGCCCGGCCGGCGGGCCCGAGCCAGAGCCGCGCGGGTGAAGGGCATCGGGGCCTGGGGATCAGGAGGCTTGCGGGTGTGGGTGATGGGTCGTGCATACAGAGGGGGTGCCCAGGCAGGAAGCTGCACCCTCAAACTTCCCAGCCCGCTCCTGCCCCTCTCTGCCAGGCACGTGGTCCACGCCCTTCCTGCTGGGAACAACGTGGGGGCTGCGGCACACCCCCAAGCCAAGGCCCGTGGGAGCGCAGCCACGACTGAGCCCACAGGCCCCCATTGGGCCACACCTGGGAAGGCCCCGGCAGGGTGGGGGGAGGCACCCTTGCCCTCCTCCTGCAGCTCTAAGGGTACACAGGACACCCCGTCTTCCCAGAGCCTCAGAAGCTGGGCCCAAGCACCTCGTGCCCCCTCCAGCTGCCAGAGCGGATGACACACGGGCATAGTGCGTTTTCCTGTGAGGGCCCGAGTCCCTTCAGAGGACATGTCTGGGTGGGTCATGCAGACATGGAGCATTGGGGGGGGGGGGGGGAGGGAATGCTCAGTGGGATGACAAGAGTGTGGGAACTCGGTAGGCAGCATCTGTGGGACATGGGAAGGCAGGAAGCCCCTCCTCTGGGGTCTGGAGGCTGCGACCAGCCCTCCCTGGGGCTGGCCGGGGGGTCTACAGGGACTGCAGTCCCGGGAAAGAGACATTACCAGGGGGTCGGAGAGATAGCCCAGTGGGGAGGACTCTTGCCTTGCACACAGCCAACCTGGATTCAATTCCCAGCACCCCATATGGTCCCCGAACACAGAGCCAGGAGGACGCACTGAGCAATGCCAGGGGTGACCCAAAAAGCAAAAAAAGAAGGAGAAGGAGAAGAAGAAGAAGAAAAGCTATTACAGGGCCTGGGATTTGGCCCAAATCGCAGAGTCCGGGGCCAGAGCAGCAGCAGGGCAGGCAGGGCGTTTGCCTTGCACGCACACAGCCGATCAGGGTTCAGTCCCCGGAATGCCATGGGATTTCCCTGAACTCTGCCCAGAAATGACTTCTGCGCATGAGCATGAGTAGTCCCTGAGCACTGTTGGGTGTGGCCCCCAAACCGAAACCAAAGGGCGGAGCAAGGCCTCGCACTGCCAGACGGGGCCCCAGGCCCCCAGCACACCATTTCCGAAGAAAGAGTTGTAGATACTGTGTGCATCTCTGGACACACAAACAGGGGTGTGGGGTAACACCTGGGCAGGCGGGGTCACAGCTCCAGAGCACCGGAGAGGGTCCCCGGCCTCGGTCCTTTTCCGCCCTGTCACTGCAGACACACCCCTGGGCGAAGAGGTCGGGTGGTCGGCCCCTGGGCACCCGATGAACATCCTGGTCAGCTCCACTTCCCGGAAGGCCCTCGTGACCCGTGGCTGCCCGGGGCCGGGCCACAGGTATAGACAGCTTGGAAACCGCTGGACCCCCACCGTGGTTCTACAGTCCGTCCGTCCGCAGCAACGCAGGTCAGGTGCTGGCCCACAGGTGCAAGAAGGTTGAGGGGGGTGGGCAGAGCAATAGGACAGCGGCAGGGCGCTGGCCTCGCATGTGGCTGACCCGGGGTTCCACCCCCCACCCCCGGTACCACACATGGTCCCCTGAGCCCCGCCAGGCATGATCCCTGGGCACAGAGCCAGGAGAGAGCCCTGAGCACTGCCAGGTGTGACCCCTACTGGAGAACACTGGGCTCACTCCACCTAAGAGCGTGGGGGTCACTCACTCACAACAGGGCAAGGGCAGCGGCCGAGTGGACACGCCCCAGGCGCATGCCGAGTGAGGGGTTTTATTTCATCGGCAGGAAAAATGATGAGACCAACACTGAATTGAGTAAGATCAGCTCGAGTAGAAGCCAACAGGTGAGTGACCATCCAGGAGGGGGTGGTGACCCAAAGGGGCGCAAGGGCTCCTGGAGGGGCACTACCGCTGTCCATCGGGTGCTAGGGTCCTGGTGTCTTCACTCTGGAAGCTTTTCCCTCCCTCAGAATGTCAGTAATGACACAAACCCCAAGCTGCCCAGTTTCCAGAAACGCACAGAGACCCCGGGCTTCCCAGCACCCCAGCATCCGTTCCCTGCCGCCCACACGCCCTCTCGGCAGCCAGCTCCCGCCGGCCCCACCAGCCCCCACCAGTCCCCGCCACCCCCAAGCCCCCACCAGCTCCCACCAACCCTGCACACGTGCAATTGGCAGAAACCTTTGGTCCCATTGACAGGATGTATCACTTGTACCACTTGTCATCCCTTTGATCTTCCACTGGCTCGAGCGGGCGGATGTAACAAAAGTAAAAGAAAGTAGCCGGTAAGTCAGGCAGGCACCGTGGTTCCGGGCAGCTCACCAAGAGGACAGAGCTGGCCCCAAGCCCCTGAGGGTGCCCGCGACTGCCCAAGCCCAGGTTTCTGCACGTTCCCACCGAACGGCAGAGCAGCGAGAGGAGCAGAGGAAGCCCCGAGCCCCCTGCCTGCAGCATGGCCTGGCCCGGCCCCCACCGGACAACTCGGCAGAGAAACAACCTTTGGAGGGGCTGGAGCGATAGCACAGCGGGTAGGGCGTGTGCCTTGCACGCGGCCGACCCGGGTTCGATTCCCAGCATCCCATATGGTCCCCTGAGCACCGCCAGGGGTGATTCCTGAGTGCAAAGCCAGGAGTGACCCCTGTGTATCGCCAGGTGTGACCCCAAAAGCAAAAAAAAAAAAAAACCTTTGGAAACTAGAGGGAGGGGCTCGGGGCCTGCGGCGAGTGGGAGAGGAGAGGGGCCAGGTGACGTGACAGCTGCACATCCCTGCCCAGACCTTCCTGTCCGTGGGACTGGTATGGGCTCGGTGAGCCCTGAGCACTAGCCCCCGCCCGCCCCCCCCCCCCCCAGGCAATACCTCTCACTCACAGGTGGAGCAGAGAGAAGCAAGCAGGGCCGGAGACAGAACCAGCACTGCACCTCCGGGAGCAGCCCCTGGGCCGTGCCGAGGGAAGGAGCAAGGGAGCAGACAGTGCTCAAAGGGAATAAGCTCAGATGCCACCAGCGTAGCTGAGAACCGGGAAAGAGGACGCTGGGGGATGAGAAGGGGGACAGTGCCCCCTGGCTGTGGTCAGCGGCAGTGCAACTGCAGAGAACGCAGAGACCGGGCAGGAGGCTGCACAAAGGGCCCAGTTCATGCTTACACCATACAGTCCCCATACCACCGGGAATGGTCCCTGAGCACTGACCTGAGAGTAGCTCTGTTGGGTGTGCCTCCAAAAAAATAATATTAATACTATTATAATCCAGTTTTTACCTCAATAAAGGAAATTTCGTTTTCAAAAGAGAAAAGGTTTGGGTCTGGAGCAGAGCACAGCGGGTAGGGCATTTGCCTTGCACGCGGCTGACCCGGGTTCAATTCCCAGCGTCCCATATGGTCCCCTGAGCACCACCAGGAGGAATTCCTGAGTGCAGAGCCAGGAGCAACCCCTGTGCATTGCCGGGTGTGACCCAAAAAAAGCAAAAGAAAGAGAGAGAGAGAGAGAGGGAGAGAGAAAGGGTTGAGAGATGTCTCTAGACCCTGCACCAGGCTGAATCTCAGAGATCCGGGGCACCTCGGAGTGGGGCAAGTGAGCCCTACACCCGCCTCAGCAGAGCCCTGCAGCCAAAACCCTCCAGGTCCCAGTTGCCACCATGCTCACGGACGATCTCCCCGGCTCGGATGAGCCTCATCCAGGAATGAATCTGCAGGGTTTGTGACCGAGATCTCCAGGCTCTCGCGGGGTCGGGGATGGGCAGCTTCCCCCCATAATAATAAAGTATAGGATCCTTTATTATTTATTTGGTTTTGCTTTTGGGGTCACAGCCAGTGATGCACAGGGGTTACTCCTGGCTCTGCACTCAGGAATTACTCCTGGAGGTGCTCGGGGGACCATATGGGATGCTGGGAATCGAACCCGGGTCAGCCGCATGCAAGGCAAACATCCTATTGACTGTGCTACTGCTCCAGCCCCAAGTATGGTATCCTTTAAAAAAAATTAATTCCAGCTGTATTATCATTCGAAATTTCGGAATCCCTGGAGTGATGACTCATACGCTACACCACCGATAGATCAGGAGTAACACACCACATTGGATGGGGTGTAAAGTAGAAGGCGACCAGTCTCGATTAAGAGAATATTAGCACACAGGCTTACCTGCAACAACATGTTAGTAATCTCTTACACACGGGCTCAGTGGCTCCGGGTGAGATACAACTATCTGCACACACTTTCTTCTAGGAAAATCTTTTTTGATCATTTTTAAGCAAATTAATCATAACAAGCAGTACAAAATGAATAATTTAGGGTCTGCCATTGGGACAGGCTTGGGTGGTGGTTGGGAAAATAAGAAATAATGGTGGTGGGAAGGTGTAATGGTGGTGGAATTGGTGTTGGAATATCGAATGTAATAAATCATTGTGAACAGCTTCATAAAAATAAAATGAAGTTTTAAAAGAAAGAGAGAGAGAGAAAAAAGGTTGCTGGGGTGCTGGGGGCAGGAGCAATAACACAGTGGGGCGGGCGTTTGCCTTGCATACAGCTGACTCAGCTTTGATCGCTGGCATCCTCTATGGTCCCCCAAGCACCTCGAGGGGTAACCCCTGAGCATCTCCAGGTGTGGCCCAAAATGCAGAGAGAGAGAGAGAGAGAGAGAGAGAGAATTGGAAAGATAGCACAAAGGTTAAGTTGTTTGCTGAGCTTGCAGCTGTGAACCAACCGTGTTTCTAACCCTGGCACAGATGGTCGCCCTGGCACTGCCAGGCATGGCCCCTGAGCACCACTGGGTGCAGCCTGAAAACTAAATAAACTTTAAAAAAAAAATTTAATTATTTAATTTAAACCAGGGCCAGAGAGAGAGTGCAGCAAGCATTTGCCTTGCGTGCAGATGACCCCGGCTCCATCCCTGGGACCTTCTATAGTACGGCCAGGTATGGCCCAAGAGAGACAGACAGTGTGTCCATCTCTGGCCTGGAAGCTGACCGGGGGCAACCAGCAGCCCCTGGCCAGAGCAGCCCGTGGGTCCTGCGGCCGGCTCCCCTTTGTCCTGCAGGGACTGCTCCCGAGAGGTTTGTGTCGTCAAAGCCTCTGAACGGCGCCGACAGCTCAGCCCCGTTAACACCAGCGTGTAAACTTACATGTAACTTACATGTAAACTTACAGGGCTCGGGTCACACAGGCCCAGGGCAATGGGACAGCAGGTAGCGCGCTTGACTCACACGCCACCGACCTGGGTTCGATATCTGGGACCCCAGCTGTTCCCCTGAGCCCCACCAGGAGCGATCCCCGAGCCCAGAGCCAGAAGTAAGCCCGTGAGCACCACCCGGGATGGCCCCCAAACAAGCAAGCAGTATTTAGGGGACGAGGATGGAAAGAAGCTTGTCTTGCCTCAGACAAAGCGTCGAGCCTGGCTCCCCTAGTGACTGAATCTGTCACCTACCACATGCGGTGCTGAGCCTCATGCTGAGCCTCGGGGGCTCCTGTCCGGGTGCTCGGATCGAATGCAGGCCCCTGCGTGCAGGGCACTCGCTCAGCCCGTCGGCCTGTTTTGGCCCCCGCCCTCCCGGTGATCCCAGGATCCTTTGCTGCTGCCCTCAGGGCTGAGGGTCACACACCGCCTCAGCTGTGGCACTCACAGGGGCTGCTGTGGCACCAGGCCTGGCCCGGACACTCTGGAGACACAAGCTCAGAGTGACCAGGATATGTGGGCCCCGGCCAGCCTTCTCCTGCCACCTCTTCCTGTCCACTATGTCCAAGGGCCCATTTCAGATTCAACCTGGGCTGAATTGACCCAACATCAACCGAAGCTACTTGACCCACAGAACCACAACAGAAAACACAGTCGGGGCTGGAGCGATAGCACAGCAGGTAGGGTGTTTGCCTTACATGCGGCCAACCCGGGTTCAATTCCCAGCATCCTGTATGGTCCCCTGAGCACCACCAGGAGTGATTCCTGAGTGCAGAGCCAGGAGTAACCCCTGTGCATCACCAGTGTGACCCCCCCCAAAAAATAGTCGTTGATGCGTGAGTGTGTGTGTGTGTGTGTGTGTGTGTGTGTGTGTGTTTTCCCAGTAGATGACCGGATTCTGTGTTGGGACCTGGGGGAGATCTGTCTTTTTCCAGAAGAATTTGCTAAGGGATTTAGGAGTAAAGGCTCACATGAAATCATCTGGGGCTGGGAAGAGAAGTCAAAGAGCCAGAGCTCGTGCCTGGCAGGGGGAGGCCCTGGGTTCAACGCGTGGCCCCCCGAACACCGCTGGGGGCAGCTCTGCAGGGTCCGAGCACACCCAGCCAGGTACCAGAGTGGCTTAGCCACAAACACCCGGGAACTGCTTGGAAGCCCCTTTATTTAATTAAAGGAAATTCGCAAATAACAACTGAGCTTGTATGTGTGAGCGGAAGAGGCAAACACGGTCAATCCACGTGAAGGGAACCCGGAACAGTGGTGAGACAAACAGGTAAGGCAATTGCCTGGGATCACGGGCACCCGGTATGGCCCCGGGTCCCACCAGCCGTGATCCCTGAGCACAGAGCCAGGAGTCAGCCCGGCGCACAGCCCTGTCCCGGCCCTCCTTTCAGGAACTGCTTCCCTGGGCACCCCTAAGGCGCCTCTGTTCCCTGCAGCCCTCACTCTTCCAAATCCAAACCCAGGGGCTGAGGGGACCTTGAGCAGGTCACTCACCCTGCGGGGGACCAGGCCGAGGATGGGGTGGAGGGTGAGGGCACGGCCGGCAGGGGGCGCTCCCACACGCCTTTTGACTCTTTTTTTTTTTTTTTTTTTGGCTTTTTAGGTCACACCCAGACATGCACTGGGGCTACTCCTGGCTCTGCACTCAGGAATCACTCCAGGCGGTGCTCAGGGGACCATATGGGATGCTGGGAATCGAACCTGGGTCGGCCACGTGCAAGGCAAACGCCCTACCGCTGTGCTATTGCTCCAGCCCCAAGAGGCCCATTTTTTTGCTTGTTTGTTTGTTTTTGTCTTCATATTTTATTTTATTTATTTATTTTTTAATTTTTAATTAGTGAATCACCGTGAGGGTACAGTTACAGATTTATACATTTTTGTGCTCATGTTTCCCCCATACAAAGTTCGAGAACCCATCCCTTCACCAGTGCCCATTCTCCACCACCAGTAAACCCAGCGTCCCTCCCACCCTCCCCAGGCCCGTCTCCCCCCACCCCAAACTGCCACTATGGCAGGGTATTCCCTTTCGTTCTCTCTCTCTGATTAGGTGTTGTGGTTTGCAATAAAGGTGTTGAGCGGCCATTGCGTTCAGTCTCTAGTCTACATTCGGCACGCGTCACCCCTCCCCCGCATGACCTCCGACCACATTTTACTTGGTGTTCCCTTCCCAAGAGGCCCATTTTTTTAAAAATTTATTTGTTGAATCACTGTGAGAGCAGTTACAAACCTTTCGGGTTTAAGTCTCAGTCCTACAATGATGAAACACTGTCCCTTCACCAGTGCACATTTCCACCACCAAAAACCCCAGTATACTCCCCATCCCGCCCCCACCCTGCCTGTGTGGCAGATGACTTACGCATTACTCTCTCTCTACTTGGATTACATTCAAGATTTCGACACCGGGCCCACCACTGATTTTCCCCCAACGCTCAGACCTGCTGAAAAGGCAACACTAGACAACTTGTTTTCTATTGTTTTCTATTATGAACAGCACATGATGTCGCAATAGCAGCCGCGTGATTTTGGAATTCTGAAATCTTAATAATTAAATCTGGAGGGATTTCTGCCAAAAGCCGCAGGGCTCCGAGATTTGTTTGTGTGTCTCTGGGATCATGGCGGTTAGGCAGTTTAATCAGTAGCCAGAGGGGCCGTTCGTGGGTGTCGACTTGGGGGTCTCTTTGGGGCGGGGGAGGACAAGGGCCGGCTCCAGCCCCATCCCGTGAGGCCCCGTGTGTCTCGTCACTGCCGGCCCATACCTGACTGCCCAATGGCAAGAGGCCCGGTGCTGATCCCTGGCAATCCTCCAGCTCCTCAGGTATAGCTCAGAATCAACACGCTGGGCACAGAGAGATTGCCTTGCTCGCAGCCAACCCAAGCTCTAAGCCCGGCACCAGATACGGCCCCCTAGGCCCACCAGGCGTGATCCCTGAGCACAGAGCCAGAAGTAAGCAGTCGGATGGGACCCAAATCCCTCCCCGCCAAATTCATTCATTTTTAAAAAGACGCAGCAATAAATGAATGCCAGAGGCTAGTTACGAAACCAGCATACAGAGACTCAGCCATGCCGCCACCCCCGCGCCAGCCTGTTTCGTTCAGGGCAACCGGGTGGGGTGGGTGAGACCCCTCCCGCCCCAAGGGCCCAGCCCAGGCAGCCGAAAACCTCCAAAACTCCACCACCGCCGCCACCATGCTCACGGCCCCTCTCCACACTCTTGGGCTGAGCCTCACCCATGAGCGAGCCTGACCCTGGGCTGCAGCCGTGTATCTCATACCTCATGCGACCAATATTCCAAGAGCAGCGCGCCACATTCGATAGGGTTTAGGGTAGAAGGCAGCCAGGGGCTGGAGTGATAGCACAGCGGGGAGGGCGTTTGCCTTGCACGCAGCCGACCCGGGTTCGATTCCCAGCATCCCATATGGTCCCCTGAGCACCGCCAGGGGTGATTCCTGAGTGCAGAGCCAGGAGTAACCCCTGAGCATCACCGAGTGTGACCCAAAAACAAAATAAAACAAAACAAAAAAGGTAGAAGGCAACCAATCTTAGAGGGAAATATACTGTTACAGATACATAGATATAGATATATCACATGCGCACAAGGGCCTTTAACAACATGTTAGTAATCTCTTACAGAAGGGCTTAATGGCTCCTAGGTGAAATACAGCAATCTTCACACAATTTCCTCTAAGAAACCTTTTTTGGATCATTTTCAGCAGATTATTCATAACAATACAAAATAAATTATTTCGGTTCTGCTCTGGGGCAAAGGTTGGGGTTCAGGATGGAAACATCTGAAATACAGTGGTGGCAAGATGTCATGCTGAGGGATTGGGGTTAGACTATTAACTGCAATCAAATATTGTGAACTACTTTATAAAAATAAAATAAAATTACTGAGCACTGCCAGGAGTAATTCCTGAGTGCAGAGCCAGGAGTAACCCCTGTGCATCACCGGGTGTGACCAAAAAAAAAAGCAAAAAATAATAATAAATAAATAAAATAAAATTTTAAAATCAAATAAGCAAAGACCTGTTGCAGACCAGTGATACTCAATGGTAAAGCTCACGACTGGCTTGCGTGAGACTCTGGGCTTGATCCCAGAATTGAAAAAAAATAATAATATTAATCATTCTGACAGTCTATTGTGTTCTATATGCAAATTATGAATGACAAGAAGACGTTGAGAAAGCAATGCCATTGCCATGACATTCAAACTAAACCACAATACGTCTCGTCTCTCTCACCTTCCGTCTCTCTCCGGGTTGGCCTCACTCCCTCTGAGCTTTTGGCCATGTGGGCAGAGCCTGGAGCAGGACCAAAGCCCCCCCAAGCTCAAGGCCCCGTGATGTCACCCGTGGAGGAAGCATCTCCAATTCAGAAATTCCCAGAGAAGGGTTCTGTAATGCTGCAAGCACACATTCTTTTGTTTATTTATGTTTTGTTTTGGGATCACATCCGGCATTGCTCAGGGCTTACTCCTGGTTCTGTTCTCATGTTCTCAGTAGTCACTCCTCTCTCCCTCCCTCTCTCCCTCCCTCTCTCTCTCTCTCTCTCTCCTCTCTCTCTCTCTCTCTCTCTCTCTCTCTCTCTCCCTCTCTCTCTCTCTCTCTCTCCTCTCTCTCTATCTTCCTGGCTCCTGCACTCAGGAATCCCTCCTGGCAGTGCTCAGGGAACCATATGGGATGCTGGGATTCGAACCTGGGTCAGCCGCATGCAAGGCAAATGCCCTACCCACTGTGCTATTGCTCCAGCCCCTCTTTCTCTCTCTCTCTCTTTCTTAGTCGCACCTGGCGATGCTCAGGGGTTACTCCTGGCTCTGCACTCAGGGATCACTGCTGGCAGTGCTCCAGGGACCATATGGGAGGCTGGGGATGGAACAAGCAGGACGTAGGACTCGTGCAAGGCCACGGCCCTCCCCGCTGTACCATCACTCCTGCCCCAAGCCCAGACCTTTGAGCGCTCAAACAAGATGGTGACCAGTTCCCAAGAGAGCACTGAGAGGACCAGCAGATGGAGACCTGGATGCAGTGCTGTGTGCTCACAGGGAAACAGCACGCAAGCTGTAGCCGGGCGAGCACAGAACCAGCCGAGCCAGCCGACCCAGCTGGGCCAGCAGAACCAGCGGCAGGGCAGGGCATCAGTCACAAAATTCTCGCCAAGTCTCTGTCAGGAGGGGATGACACACCCTACGGCCAGGGCAGAGCAAGGAGCAACCAGAGCACAGCCGGGGCCCGCAACAGAGTGCAGCGGGGAGGGCGTTTGCCTTGCACGCGGCCGATCCGGGTTCGATCCCCGGCATCCCATATGGTCCCTCGGGTACTGCCAGGAGTCATTCCTGAGTGCAGAGCCCGGAGGAACCCCTGAGCGTCAGTGAGTGTGACCACAAAGAAGGGGAAAAAACAGTGACCACTGCCACCCTTCCTTACCCCCGTGGGAAAGTCGACTGGTCCAGGCTGCCTTGGAAAATAACACAGACACGTCTCAAAACACCAGGGGTTGGGGAGGAGCGATGGAACCAGGAGAAGGGCACTTGTTCACACGCAGCCATGCCTGGTTCTATCTCCAGCACCCCACATGGTCCCCCGAGTCCCACAAGGAGTGACTCCTGAGCACAGAGCCACAAGTAAACCCCTTAACATCACAGGGTGTGGCTCAAAAAAACAAGAGAGAGAGAGAGAGAAAGGATGGCACGGCACAGTGGGTTAGGCGACTGTGGTCCCCAGGACCCTAGTGAACCCAGAATCAAAGCCAGAGCAGCGTCTGCCAGGTACTAAGACTTATACCTGAGCACTCAAGACAGGAGTATTTTCAGATACAAAATATAATCAGTACATTTCTGGGTGGGATTTTGCCAGGGGGAGAAGGTCACATCCAGTGTGCTCAGGGGTTACTCCTGGCTCTGCACCCAGGAAGTACTTCTTGGCGATCCTCAGGGGTGCTACAGGGTGCTAGGGATTGAACCTAGGTTGGCCGCATGCAAGGCAAATGCCCTACCCACTGTACTATCGCCCAGCCCCTAATCAATACATTTCTGAAATATTTTCAGAAATAAAAGATGGAGCCACGAAGAAACTGATCGACAGAAGACAGCTAGGATAGAACCACTGGGATTTGAAATGAAACTTCAGCAAACTAAAATATATGACGGGGCCATCTTGCCGCACTCAGCAATGAAGAATCCTGGTCAGTGGGCTCCACACGCCGGAGAATGCTCCGGACCCCAGCCCGAGCCGATAACACCGGGGTGCCCCAGATGGAGCAGGTGCAGTCTCCCCGCCTTCTCCAGATGGAATCCCGGCGACCATGAGCTTCTACAAACATGGCTCTGATATGGGGGGACCAGGACTATTTCTCCAAGCCACGTGAGGGCACTGGAACTGGGCAGTTCCACCCCGGCTTCCAGCCCGCCCCTGACCCCGGAAGTCAGGGATATTTACTTAGCGCCCGAGAGACCTTTCCTGATATACAAAGAAAACACTCAGAAATGGCACCTCCGCCCCTGAACGGCCATGATCCCAGAGGCTCACAAACCAATCTCGGAACGCAGCAGCTGCTGGCAGAAATAACCTCTGGACTTTATGACTAAAATACCAGAATTCCAAAACCACGCAGTTGCTGTCGTGGCCATGCAATATCATGTGCTCTTCATTATCAGCTATAGAAAACAAATTATCTAATGATGCGTTTTCAGCAGGTCTGTTTGTTGGGGGGAAATTCCAAATAATAATAATGGGTTTTCTGTTGAAAATTGAATGTAATCAAAGTAAAGAGAGAGTAAAGTGAAAATCATCGGCCACACAGGCAGGGTGGGGGGTGGGTACACCGGGGTTCTTGGTGGTGGAACATGTGCACTGGTGAAGGGATGGGTGTTTGATCATTGTATGACTGAGACTTAAACCTGAAAGCTTTGTAACTGTTCTCACGGTGATTCAATAAAAGATAAATAAATAAATAAATAAATAAATAAATAAATAAAATATATGATGGTTGAAATGTATTAAAAGTGTATCCGATGCAACTGAAGATCATTTGTGAGATGCAAAATATCCCCCCAAATGGCGTTAGGGACAGGCTGAAAGAGAAAGGCGCCTTCCGGGCACATGCCATCCCTGGCTCCATCCAGGGAACTGCATATGGTCCCGTTCCATCTCCAGGACTGATCGATCCCTGAGTGCAGAGCCAGGAGTAAGCCCTGAGCACTGCCAGGTAAGGAAAGGTGGGAGGGAGGGAGGGGAGGGAAGGAAGGAAGGAAGGAAGGAAGGAAGGAAGGAAGGAAGGAAGGAAGGAAGGAAGGAAGGAAGGAAGGAAGGAAAGAAGGAAGGGAGATTTAGAGAAATGTAGCAATGAATAAAATTATCTCGCATATATTTATCAGCAGTCAAGAGAGAATAGCCGCAAAGGAGAAAACGGGTTTTGTTTTGTTTTGTTTTTTGCTTTTCTGTGTCACACCCGGCGATGCACAGGGGTCACTCCTGGCTCTGCACTCATGAATTACCCCTGGTAGTGCTCAGGGGACCATATGGGATGCTGGGAATCGACCCCGGGTTGGCCGAGTGTCAGGCAAACGCCCTACCCGCTGTGCTATCGCTCCAGCCCCAGAAAACGTTTTTTAGAAGATAGTTCATGAACTCTCCAGAAAAGATGAGCAACAAGAATCCACAGAGGGGGGCTGGAGCGATAGCACAGGGGGTAGGGCGTTTGCCTTGCACGCACCCAACCTGGGTTCGATTCCCAGCATCCCTTATGGTCCCCTGAACATCGCCAAGGGTGATTCTGGAGTGCAGACCCAGGACTGACCCCTGTGCATTGCCGGGTGTGACCCAAAAAACAAAAACAAACAAAAGAAAAAAAAACCCACAGAGAAAATGTGGGCTCCGCACTGCAGGAAGCCACACCTAGACCCCCCTGTAGTGAAACCACAAAACACCAAAGAAAACAACAGGGCGGTGGGAGGCTACAGTCCAGCTGCTGGGAGTGGTAAATGCTACATAGTAACACTGCGAGCCTCCCGCAGCACCCACACATCCCGTCCTCAGAAGATCTCCCTACCTGGGCCTGGAGCAGCCGTAGTGGAAAGGGGAAGGCTACAGAAACGTTACAGGAGGCTGTAGGAGCCTTACAAGGCCAAGGGCAGGCCACCAGCTCCCCCGCCCGCTCCAGCCTTCCTCCTCCCTTCCCCCGCCCCAGCCACCCGCCTCCGCCACCCTCCCCAGAATGCCCCAGGAACGGTTCCTGGCCCGCAGAACTAGCTCAGCCACCCACTGCCCGCTTGTCCTCTTTGCTGGGTTGGCTCGGGGGCCACACCTGGTTGGGCTCGGGGCTTACTCCTCCTGGCTCTGTGTCCGAGAGCACTCCCCGGGGTGCTCAAGGGATCCTGGCTGGGTAGCTGCGTGCAAACCTCACCTGCTGGATTATCCCTCTGGGCCTCTGGGGGCTCGTTTGCAAAGAGGCTCAGGTTTGAGCCCTCGTGCCCTGAGCACAGTGTCAGGAGTCGCCCCCAGCAACCACTAGGGGTGGCCTCAATCCAAAATAATTAAATCTGTGTCTTCCTTGCTTTTACTCTAGCGTTTGGTAACTTCTTTTCTCTTTATTTATTTTTGTTGGTGCCGGGGGCACGTCTAGTGGTGCTCTGCGCTCAGGAGTCACTCCTGGCCAGGCTGGGACCCATACGGGACGCCGGGAATTGAACCCAGCTGTGCGGAAGTTGCCCTCCCCGCTGTACTATCACTCCAGCCTCATTTTTTTTTTTTTCTTTGGATTTTTGGACCACACTCAGAGAGCGTGACTCCAGAGGCCAGCTAAACTACTTTTGGTACAGGCAGCTTCTTGCAGAAATGTCTCTAGACTGTGAACTAAGTCGCAGCCCCATGCCTGCCCAGGAGGGGGAAAGGTTTTTCTCTCTGACCTTTTCCTTGGGGGGGGGAGGGAGGAGGGGGAGGGAAGGGCGTGGTGACTGCCTGCTTATGAGGACCAAAATGAGAGGTACAAGCTTACAATGATCCAATTTCTGACAGAAATTTCCCTGGACTTAGTTACTAAAATACAGAAGTCCAAAACCGCGTGGCCGCGATATCTCTTCACTCTCAGCGATGGAAAACAAATTATCAAACGCTTCCTTTTCAGCAGGTCTGATTCTAGGAGGGAAATTCCAAACAATAATAGTGAGTTTTTTGTTTAAATATTGAATGTAACGAAAGTAAAGCAAAATCTATCAGTTACACAGGTTGGGGTGGGGGGGTGGAGGGTGGGAGGTATACTGGGGGTTTTTTTGATGGTGGAATATGTGCACTGGTGAAGGGATGGTTGTTTGAGTTTTGTATAACTGAGACTCAAGCCTGAAAACTTTGTAATTTTCCACATGGTGATTCAATAAAAAATAATAATAATAATAAATAAATTAAATAAAACACAAACATCTATTCTCTTGTGAACCAATAAATAAATAAATAAAAGAGCTTGAAAGGTCCGAGAAGCTTCTGGTCATGTGGCACTGAGTGCATGCCCCCTAGCTGTGTGCATGCCCCCTAGCCGTGTGCAGGCCCCCTAGCCGTGTGCAGGCCCCCTAGCCGTGTGCATGCCCCCTAGCCGTGTGCACGGCTGCCCTCGGCTAGATGAAGGTTGAAACTATACGGCAACTCATCATCACAGATTGACTTTTACTGATTTATTTTCTAATAATTCTATTTGATAATTCTATTTAAGTTTTACTGGACCAAATAATATGAAATAAGTATATTTCCTATAGCCAACAGGGCGGGCGGGGGGTGGAGATACTGGTGGAGGGAGGGGACGCTGGTGGTGGGGTTTGGTGTTGGAACGCTGCATGAGCAACTTTGCAAAGGACAACGCCTCAGTACACATTCCTGGAAAAATTAAAAATAGATATAAGTAAACATGCAAAATTTATCATTTATACCAGATGTATGAGTGACGGGCCTACCCTCGCCTCAGGGGGACGGGGCTACCCTCATCTTTGGGGAGACGAGGGGAACAAGACACTATTTTCCTCATCAATTCCTGTGATAAAAAAATCCAGCCCTGGCGCATATGCTGCCTGAACCCATGTGCTGCTTGTGCCCACGTGGCCGAGCACCTGTGGTGCCCGAGCATATGTGTCGCCCGCATCTCCCCCCTTGAGATGTGTACTCTCATACTTTGGTGTCCAGTGCTAGGATCTGTGTAGAGCTTCCTCCACCCTTGGAGAAGCCCGCGTTCTCTCTTGAGTGTGTTATTCTTACTCTTCTCTCTCCCACTTATCCTTCCTCCTCCCCTCAAAAACCTCTAAATAGGGGCTGGAGCAATAGCACAGCGGGTAGGGCGTTTGCCTTTCACGCGGCCGACCCGGGTTCGATTCCCAGCATCCCATATGGTCCCCTGAACACCGCCAGGGGTAATTCCTGAGTGCAGAGCCAGGAGCAACCCCTGTGCATCGCCGGGTGTGACCCAAAAAGCAAAAAAAAAAAACAAAAAAAAAACCTCTCAATAAAATCTATTTACTTAAGAAAAAAAAAAAAATCCAGCCCTCCCAATTTCTGGTGATCCAAGACCAGAACAGCGAAGACGGTGTGAGTCGGGTTCTCACAGCCAGTGCTAAGGAAGAGTCACGACACACGGGCCAGGGAGGGGCCGAGAAGCTGCGTGACCAAATGCCAGCACGGAGTCCCACTGCGAACTTTCCAGAAGGAGCTCAGGAAGCAGCACCCCAAAGCTTTCCTGTCAGTTTTTCAGAGTTTGGGGGAAGGAGCAATAGTAGATCGGGGAGGGTGTTTGCCTGGCACGCGGCCAACCCGGGTTCGATCCCCGGCATCCCAGATGGTCCCCTGAGCACTGCCAGGAATGATTCTCGAGTGCCGAGGCAGGAGTAAGCCCTGAGCACTGCTGGATGTGCACCTCCCAAAGGGGGGGTGATTTTCAGAGTTTTCACAGGACAGCAGGAAGGGCTCTTACTTGCCTGCACGCAGCTGACCCCGGTTCTATCCCCAACACCCCAAATGGTCCTCGGAGCCTGCTGGGAGCAACCCCTGGGCACAGCCGGGTGTGGGCCAAGGCCAGAAGGGAGGCAGGACCCGCAGGGGCCTTTCACTGGAGGGGGCTGCCGGGCCAACGGACGCAAGAAACTGCGTTGTCTCACTAGTAAGCGGGAACACGCACACGAGCAGGAACGGCCCTTCACGCGTGCCCCGAGCGTCCGTGAGCCCGAGCAGACCGGGGGAAGCGAGAAGCGGGTAGTTTGCTCGTGAAGTGTAAACCAGCTCAACAGATCCGGGACAAGTTTGCTGTCGGTGGACCCCACGGGTGGCTCAGGTGAGTCGGGAGGAGAAAGACGGTCACCTTCTCCTGACCCACCTCTGCCACCCGGGGCCCAGGGTTACTGGGTCCTTGTCTCGCTCGCAGAATTTCAGGAGTGGACAAGCAGTGGAGTAAAACAGATTTTATTCGGAGGGTTTTTTGAAGGGAAGAAGGGAGAGAAAGAGGGAGAGAGTGGAGAGTAAGAGAGACGGAGTAACACGGGCTTCTCCAAGGGCGGAGAACGCCCCTACACACATCCCAGCGTTAGACACGAAAGCATGAAAGTACACATGTCAAGGGGGAAGATACGGGCGACACATGGGATCAGGCACCGCATGTACTTGCGTAATTTTTGAGATCTGTTACTGTGGGTCTGTGTGACTTGAATCCACAAGTCGGCATGTACTTGGCCACGCGGGCACAAACAGCACACGGGTTCAAGCAGCATATGTGTGCCCTTCCTTTGTTCAAGGTGTCTTTCTTATTTATTTATATATTTATTTATTTATTTGCGGGAGGGGGGTCACACCAGGGACCCCCACCCCCCCCGGCGATATTCAGGGGTTACTCCTGGCTCTACATTCAGGAATTAATTATTTCTGGCGGTCCTCAGGGGACCATGTGGGATGCTGGGAATCGAACCCGGGTCGGCCGCATGCAAGGCAGACACCCTGCCCGCTGTACTATTGCTCCAGCCCTAGTCAAGGTGTCTTTTATAGGCTCTTCTCGGGTTGTCTTGATCAGGAAGTTCTGGCATCTTCTCAGGGCTGGATCACGTTTTAATCAGATTAAGGGAGAGATGGGGCAGGAGCGATAGCACAGCAGGTAGGGCATTTGCTTTGCATGTGGCCAACCCTGGTTTGATTCCCAGTGTCCCATATGGTCCCCTGAGCACCACCAGGAGTTAATTCCTAAGTACATGAGCCAGGAGTAACCCTGTGCATCGCCGGGTGTGACCCTAAAAGCAAAAATAAAAAATAAAAAAAGAAAGAAAAAGAAAAAGAAACAGATTAAGGGAGAGGTCGGAGGATGTGGATGTGAGGAACTTCACGGGGAGGGGTCCAACCTCCTCGGGGTCTGCTGAAGGTCTTATCAGGTCCATTTTCTGTGTCCACAGTGTGGATCAGTCTTAGGATTTTCCTCCCAGAAGTTCTGTTGACCCAAGTTTCATTGCCGAGAGCCTTTCCCTGTCTACCTGCCTCCATCAACTTGACAGCCTGGGTCGAGCCGTCCAAAGGGTTATCTGGGGAGCAGGACCCTCACCCGGAACTGGGGAGACGCTTCTGGCAGAGGCTGGCGAGGCTGGTCCCGCGATCAACGGCTCAGCCAAGATGCAGTAAGTGGATTCAAGTCACACAGACCCACAGTGACAGATCTCAAAAGCATCGTGTTGAGATTCAAAAGCGATTTGCAAAATGGTATGCGCTATTCTCTCGCTTAGGGAGTGCTGAAGAACACAAAGCAACACTCCAGACTGTGGACATCTACTTATCCGTAAACATTTCAGAAACTTTGGGGGATTAAAAAAAAAAACAAAAAAACTCTTTCAGGCTGGCTCCCCCAGGCCCTGCTCTCCTCTGAACACGTGCCCATTTCGTCTCCACTCACCGCTTCCCCGCAGGAGAAGCCTGCGTCCTTTCTTGGACACGCACTTCTCTCCTCTCTCCCATACATGTTTCTAAATTAGTTTCTATAAAAACTATCTCGGGGCCGGAGCGATAGCACAGCAGGTAGGGCGTTTGCCTTGCACGCGGCCGACCCGGGTTCAATCCCCGGCATCCCATATGGTCCCCTGAGCACCACCAGGGGTAATTCCTGAGTACAGAGCCAGGAGTAACCCCTGTGCATCGCTGGGTGTGACCCAAAAAGCAAAAAAAAATAGAAAATAAATAAAAACTATCTTGCTTCTGGGGTGTTTATCCCAGCAGGTAGGGTATTTGCCCTGTCCTCGGCCGACCTGGGTTTGATCCCCAGAGTCCCATATGGTCCCCTGTGCGGGACCAGGAATGATTCCTGAGCGCAGAGCCAGGAGTGACCCCTGAGCATTGCTGGGTGTGTGGGTGTAACCCCCCCCAAAATAATATCTTGCTTCTGGGGCTGCAGAGATAGTATGGTGGGTGGGTAGGGCACTTGCCTTGCAGGTGGCCAATCCCAGGTTTGATCCCCGGCATCCCATACGGTCCCCCATGCACTGCCAGGAGTAATTCCTGAGTGCAAAGCCAGGAGTAACGCCTCAGCATTGCCGGGTAGGACCCAAAACCAAAAACAAAAAACTGTCTTGCTTCAAATACAAGCACACAAGACTATTTCAGGGATTAGAGAGTCGAGGGGTGACAGCACTTGCTTCCCCAGTGGGGTTCCCAGCACCACAGGATCCCCTGAGCACTGCCAGGTGTCGCTGCTGAGTGATCAGGAACGGCCCCTGATCACTGCTGGACATCACCTAGACCTTCCGCCCCCAATAATAACTGTTTTACTTTTATTTTTTGTTTTTGGGGGTCACACCTGGCGATGCTCAGGGATTACTCCTGGCTCTGCACTCAGGAATTACTCCTGGTGGTGCTCAGGAGACCACATGGAATGCTGGAACCCGGGTCAGCCTCATGCAAGGCAAATGTCCTACCTGCTGTCTACCTGCTGTGCTATCGCTCCAGCCCCATAAATAACTGTTTTAATAACAACGTGCTAAGAGGCTGCAGAAACAGTAAGCAGATAAGGTACTTGCCTCACACGAGGCAGGCCCTGGTTTGATCCCCTATGGTCCCTGCACCCTATCAGGAGTCCCCCCTGAGCACAGAGCCAGGAGTAAACCCTCAGCACCGCCAGATGTGGGAGAAATAAGGAAAGAAGGGAGGGAGAGAGGGAGGGAGGGGGACTGGAGTAATATAACACAGTGGGGAGGGCACTTGCCTTGCATGCGGCCGACCAGGGTTTGATCCCCGGAATCCCATATCGTCCCCTGAGTACCTCCAGGAGTAATTCCTGAGTGTAGATCTAGGAGTAACCCCAGGAGTAACAACAGGAGGCGTGACCCCGTGACCCCAAAACAGACAAAAAAAAAAGAGAGAGGGCTGGAGCGATAGCACAGCGGGCAGGGCATTTGCCTTGCACACAGCCTACCCGATTCCCAGCATCCCATATGTTCTCTTGTGCACCACCAGGGGTAATTCCTGAGTAAATGAGCCAGGAGTGACCCCTGTGCATCACCAGGTATGACCCAAAAAGCCAAAAAAAAGAGAGAGGGGGGAAGGAAGGCAGGAGAAAAGGAAAGAGAGAAAAGGGAAGGAAGGAAGGAAGGAAGGAAGGAAGGAAGGAAGGAAGGAAGGAAGGAAGGAAGGAAGGAAGGAAGGAAGGAAGGAAGGAAGGAAGGAAGGAAGGGATAGAGGGAGGGAGGGAGGGAGGGAGGAGGGAGGGGGAGGGAGGGAATATAAGAAGGGAGAAAGGAAGAAAGGAGGGAGGGAGGGAGGGAGGAAAGAAGGAAGGGAGGGAGGGAGGGAGGCAGGGAGGCAGGGAAGGAATTAGCGCCAAGAACACACTTTACAGGAAAGGGACTGGAGTGGCTCTCTGGGCACCCAAACATCGAAGGAGTGACCCCCAAGAACTGAGCCGAGATGGGGGTGATCAAATATCTATATGTCATTTGTCTAACATGAAGGGCATAGGGGCCGGAGTGACAGTACACCGGGTAAGGGCTTGCCTTACACGTACCAGCCCCAGGTTCGATCCCCGGCCTCCCGTACGGTCCCCCAGGATGATATAAGCAGTCGGGAGCAAACCCTGAGCATCACCAGGTGTAATCGCCCCTTCCCTCCAAAACATTAAACTAAAATAAACGAGGGCATAAGTTTCCAGACTCAGTACCCGTCAGGCGCTAATACAGTCGGGAGACTGGACCCTCACCAGAGCCTACTGTTTCGGGCACAGATTCTCCACGAGGCCCCGGGGACAGAAACCCCGGTTCCCTTCTCTAGTGAGAACACGAGGGGCTGACAGGGACGCTCAGGGGCGAGACGACGTCCCCATGTCAGCGTTAGAAGCGCCGGGCGCCCCCAGTCCCCCAGCAAAGAGAGGGCGTGCTGGGCATGTGCAGGCCTGTCCAGGTCGCCCTCACCAGCCCTGCCCAGCCCGCCGGAGAGACAGAGGGAGGGGACAGGACGGGACAGGGCGGGGACGAGGGCCACAGCAGACACGAGAAAGGGGATGACCCCTCAGAGGGGGCGGGAGGCAGGAGGGAGGCACCCAAGGTCACAGTCGGACCCAGTGAGACGCCTGTGCTCATATTATTGTTTGTTTGGGGGCCACACCCGGCGGTGCTCAGGGCCTGCTCCTGGCTCTGTGCTCAGGGATCACCCCTGGTGGGGCTTGGGGGGCCACCGGGGACCAAACCTGGGCTCGCCCCTTGCAGGGCCGGCCCATTGCTCGGGCCATCCCGGGTCAGCTCTGTTGGTCAGTCTCGCAGCGTGGGGAGTAAACCAACAGAGAGGCCAGTGCTCGTCCACTGCGAGTGCCTCCCTGGGGCTCCCCAGGGCCACTCCCAGGATGCTCAGCCTGGCCAGACAGCCCGACGGTCCAGGGCTCGGGCCAGGGACGCCCAGGAGCCACCTCAGCAGTGCTCCAGCCTCAGGGCGTCTGGGGGGAAGGTCCACACTGGCGGTGCTCAGGGGCTGGGGTGGTGCCGGGGACCAACTGGCCATGTGCCAGCTAAGCGTGCTGCCCCCTGGACTCTTTCTGTCCCCTCTACCCCGTGGAGCATCTCCCCATGAGACTCCTGATAAAAATGCTCATGGTTGGGGCCGGAGCAGTAGCACAGCAGGGAGGGCGTTTGCCTTGCACTTGACTGACCCAGGTTCGATCCCCAGCATCCCATATGGTCCCCTGAGCACCGCCAGGAGTGATTCCTGAGTGCAGAGCCAGGAGTAACCCCTGTGCATCGCCAGGTGTGACCCAAAAAGCAAAAGTAAGAAAGCAAGCAAGAAAAAGAGGCGCGCACAGAAATTCAGGTAAGTGCTTAAGTGGGAAGATGAAGGCAGGAAGGTCTAAGTCAGGCCCGCGGGTGGGTCTACAGGGCAGCCCTGGGGTCAGCACTGGGCTGGGGCCAGTCACCACTGCCCTCTGCCTGCTGAGGGCCGGCCCTGGGGAACTGCTGGTGAGGGACCTGGAGCATCCAGGGGGGTCCTGGGGGTCCTGCAGGTGTCCAGGGTCCCTCACGTTGTCCCACGCTGCCCCGGACCCCTGGCCTGGCGGGGCCAGGACAACGCACAGACCCCTAAGATGGAGGCCCCCGAAACGCACCCGGATCAGTCACGTCCACACCCTCCGGCGCTGCTGGTCCTGGACAGGGGTCAGGGGCAGCGTGGTGGGCCCAGCTCCGTCACGTGTCCCCAGTGACCGCGAGGACACACGCCCCCGGACAGCCCGGGGGTCTGCTGGCGCCTGCACCCCAAGGACGGGCTTCACACCCGCCGCACCGCCTCATCCCCGCCCAACGCTCAGCAGAGGCCTCAGAGGGTCTTCGGACCCTTGGTTTTTTCCTCGAAAATCAGAACCGAGGCCCCAGCTTGCCCCGCAAACAACCCACCAAGCCAAATTGGGCCGGTCCCGGCGCCGGCGCCGCAACTCCGGCCGTGGCCACGCGGGGGCGCCCGGCAGCCGCCCGCGCCGCCCGGCCTCGCGCGCGCCGGGTCACGTTTCCCGCGCGCCGCCCGCCGCCGCAGGCCCCGCCGCGCCCCCGGCCCCGCGCGCCGCGCAACGCGACCAGGACCGGCGGGCCCACGAGGCGGGCGGGGGCGGCGCGCGGGGTCCCGGCCCCGCGGCCTCGGACGGGGGGGCGCGAGCCCCACCCGCACGCCCCACGCGGCGCGCACCGCGGAGCCGCGCAGGCCACCGCAGCCCGCAGAGTGGACACGCGCCCGGCGCCGCTCCTGCAGGCTGGGCCACGGGGCGCGCCAACAAAGCAAAGATGCAGTTAAAAGAATAAGAAGATGGAATTAAAATAATAATAAAAGACTTCATAATTGCTTGGGCTACTGTTGATGGTTTATAATGAGCACATACGTTTCAAATGAGAGCTTTCAGATTTTTTTTAGGGGGGGGTCACACCCAGGGATGCACAGGGGTTACTCCTGGCTTTGCACTCAGAAATTCCTCCTGGCGGTGCTCCGCGGACCATATGGGATGCTGGGAATCAAACCTGGGTCGACCGCGTGCAAGGCAAACGCCCTACCCACTGTGCTATCGCTCCAGCCCCAGAGTTTTTAGATTTTTAAAATTTTTTTTTTAATTTTTAGATTTTTAAAAATTTGGGGGCTGGAGCAATAGCACAGCATCACGTAGGGCGTTTGCCTTGCACACAGCCAACCCGGGTTCGATTTCCAGCATCGCATATGGTCCCCTGAGCAACGCCAGGGGTAATTCCTGAGTGCAGAGCCAGGAGTAACCCCTGTGCATCGCTGGGTGTGACCCAAAAAGCAAAAAATAAAAATAAAAAAATAAAATAAATATATATATAAATATTTATTTGTTCTGGGGGCTGGAGCGATAGTACAGTGGGTAGGGCGTTTGCCTTGCACACGGTTGACCTGGGTCTGATTCCCAGCATCCCATATGGTCCACAGAGCACTGCCAGGAGGAATTTCTGAGTGCAAATCCAGGAGTAACCCCTGAGCATCTCTGGGTGAGACCAAAAAAAGAAAAAAATATATATTTATTTGCTCTGTTTTGGAGCCATATCCTGGGAGTCTCAGGGCTCTGCACTCAGGAGTGGCTCCTGGTGGGGGTCCGGGGACCGTGTGGCTTCCCAGGGATCAAACCGCTGCTGGCCACGTGCAAGGAAAGGGCCCTACCCACAGGACTCTCTCTCCAGCCCCCTGACTGGCTTCTTCCAATTATTATTACTTATTCTCTCAAGAGCATTGGGGGGTTCTACCTGGAAGATAATGGGGGCGATTTGTCTTGCAGCCGCCCTCCGCCCCCTTGCTGTGGTCACGTGGCGTGAGTGAGGTCACACTCGGTTCCAGGGAGACGGCAGGTGCAGTCCCGGCTCTCACGTGGGTCTGAAGTTGTTTTGTTTTGTTTTTAAACTGAATCACCGTGAGATACCGAGTTACAAAGCTGTTCACGGTCGGATTTCAGTTCTAGGGTGTTCCAATACCCATCCCTCCGTTGCCAAAGTTCTGTGCGACCGTTTGTGGTTGTTATTGGTTTAGACTTTTTCACCTGGGAAGATATTTAAACGCTGGGATGGGCTCCGAGGAGCAGACAGGGGCGGTGCTGCAATTTCTGGAATAGCGTATGAGATGGGTGTTTTCTGCATCTGCCAGATAGATCCTAGTGTCCTGGGCTTTTCCTAAGTCTCTGGGATCTACTGCTCCACGTGGGGGCAAAAAAACCTGCAAATAAGAACTAAAAGAGGGCCGGAGCCATGATAGAGTGGGGAGGGCACTGGCCCTGCACAAGATTGGCCCCGGTTCAATCCCTGGCACCACACCTGGTCCCCTGAGCCCAGCCAGGACTGACTCCTGACAGCACAACCAGGAGTCAGCCCTGAGCACTGCTCAGTGTTACCCAAAGACCCTGCCTCCCAAAAAATAGTAGAAAAATTTTCCGGCCACTGAGAATTGATGATAAATTGATGATCTGCCCGAGCTATTTTTTTCATTTAATATATCTATTCATGTGGTTTTGAGCTCACGCCATCGGTGCTCAGGGCCTACTCCTGGCACTGCACTCAGGAATGACTCTCAGCAGGGCTTGGGGGGCCATATGGGGGGCCTAGGACTGAACCTGGGTTGCCTGCGTGCAAGGCAGCCCCCCGCCCCGCTGTACTCTCTCTCAGACCCAGCGGTCCCTTGCACATAATTATCATTTGGCAAAGTCGTTGACAGGCCTGGAAGAGGCTGGGGAACAGGCGTCAGGTCCATGTTCAGTCCTGCCCTGGCGCAGACACGCACCACAGGGCCCCCGAGCACTGAGCCGGGAGCACCACCTGCTGTAGACAAAGCATCAAAATTATCGATCCACTGCTCGTTAGCTATTTTACACAACTTGTGTTTTATTTGACTTTCTTTTTCTTTTTTTTTTCTTTTTGCTTTTTGGGTCACACCTGGCAATGCTCAGGGGTTACTCCTGGCTCTGCATCTCAGGAATTACTCCTGGCAGTGCTCAGGGGACCATATAGGATGCTGGGAATCGAACCTCGGTCAGCCACATGCAAGGCAAACGCCCTACCCGCTGTGCTATCGCTCCAGCCCCTTTATTTGACTTTCTTTTTTACAATGAATATATTTCAGAAATTCAATAAAAGAGCATTCTCAGGACATTCCTCACTGGCCACTCTTACTGTCCACGCCCCATCCATCCCGAGAGCCGGGCGTTTACACACACTGGGCGCTGGCTCTGGCACACAACAGTCCTGCCTGCAGGGGGTGCTGGAGATGGTCAGGACCAGGTGGGGGCACAGGGCACAGGGTTCAGACAGGCAGGTGGGCTGGGTGCCAGGGCCCAGAGCAGCCCCTGAGTATGGGGGGGCAGCCCAGGGAGCAAGGGGGATCCCAGAAGCCCGAGGCCACCAAGGCGGCCAGGGCCGCTGTGATGAGACTGGTGTCTGATTGGCTGTCCCCGACCACGGAAGGCGACTCAGACAAACTCGCCGTTTATTTCTGTGTCACAGTAGAAAAGCAACGGTGGGGCCAGGCGGGGAGTACAAGACGCGGTTCTTGCTTTGCACATGGCTAGCCCGGGTTCGATCCCAGGCACCCCACAGGGTCCCCTGAGCCCCACCAGGAGTGGTCTCTGAACACAGAGCCGGGAGTAAGCCCTGAGCACCGCTGGGCGCAACCAAGAGAGAGAAGAAAAGAGAAGGCAGATAGATACACACGACGGAGTACTATTCAGCCGTAAGGGGAAAGCAGAATCATGCAATCTGCCCCCGCAGGGGCGGCCCTGGAGCCAAGTCTGAGTCGCACTGAGGGACGCGGGTCTGAAGGAACGGGCAGACACGCGGGGGTCATACGACAAACAAAGCAAAGAAACCGCAGGTGCCAAAGGCAACAGCAACTGAAAACTGGTCTTTAGTAGGAAGCGTATCCCATGAGGGGGTAGGAGGGGGCGGGCAGGAGGGGGGCAGGACCCTGGGACAGAGCTGGACGGAAGCCCACTGTGGGGACGGGCAGTGACAGAATGTTTATCGTGACATTGCCATTGTTAATATTGTAAATCAGGGGGCTGGAGCGATAGCAGAGCGGGGAGGGCGTTTGCCTTGCATGCGGCCGACCGGGTTCGATTCCCAGCATCCCATACGGTCCCCTGAGCAGCGCCAGAGGTAATTCCTGAGTGCAGAGCCAGGAGTAACCCCTGTGCATCGCCAGGTGTGACCCCAAAAGCAAAAAAGTATATATACTGTAAATCATGGCACCTAAAATAAACTTGGATTTTTTCTTATTGAAAGAAATTTAGAGAAGTGTGAGCAGAGAGAGACAAAGATAGGTGTTAGGAGAGAACATGGGATCCTCTGGCCAAAATAATTTGAAAGAAAAAGAGAAAGAGGAAGGAAGAGAGGAAGGAAAGAAGGGAGAGAAAGAGAAAAAGAAAGGAAGAGAGGAAGGAAGGAGGCAGGAAAGAGAAAGAGGCTGGAAAGATACTATCGCAGGTAATGCATTTGCCTGGCCTGCAGCCGACTGGGGTTCGATCCCCGACACCCCATATGGTCTCTGAGCCCCCCCAGGAGTGATTCCTGGGTGCAGAGCCAGGGGTGAGCCCTGAGCACAGCCAGGTGTGGGCCTAACAAAATAAAACAAAACCAAAAGTAAAAAAGGAAGCAGAGGCTTGCTTGTATCTGCTCCTTCCCTCTCGGGAGAGGCTCCTCTCCCCCTCTCTTCCCCTACAGCTTTCGAAACGAGTCTCAGTAAAAACTTTGTTGCTTTACCAAAGAAATAATAAGATAAAAAGCAAAAAGAAAAGAAGCTGGAGCAAGAGTCCAGGGGGCAGGCGCTTGCTTTGCACACCTGTGGTGGGGTTCAAGCCTCCGGATACCCTGAGGCTCCCCTGCCCCCCCAGGAGGCATCCCTGAGCACCGCTGGGTGTGGTCCCAAAGCAAAAAGACAGAAAATTTAAGAAGAAAGGGCGGGCAGGGCAGGTGGTCTGGCAGGGCGGGGCGGGTGCCTGGGTGGGGACAGGCCTCGGGTCCCAGCCCTGGTCTCAGCACCCACGACCCCCGAGAGCGCCCGGGGCCCCCTCCACCTGCCTCATCACCGAGGAAGGGACTGTGCCCTCCACCCCGCCCCGTGATGCTGTCCCAGCAGCTAGTGACAAGGATTTGTCCGTTTTCGCGGTCCACCCAGGAGTCCATGAGGGTGACTCCAGGCTTAGTGCTTGGGGAGTCACTCCTGGTGGGCTGGGGGCCCGACGGGGGTCTCCTGCACGGACACCCTGAGCCCCCCGGCCTACCCGCGCTCACGCCTCCTGCCTGCGCCCGGCTGGAGCGGGGGCGCGCTTTCTTTTTTTTTTTTTTTTAGCTTTTTAGGTCACACCCCGCGATGCACAGGGGTTACTCCTGGCTCATGCACTCAGGAATTACCCCTGGCGGTGCTCAGGGGACCATATGGGATGCTGGGAATCGAACCCGGGTCGGCCGCTTGCAAGGCAAACGCCCTACCCGCTGTGCTATCGCTCCAGCCCCAAGGGGGCGCGCTTTCTAAGGGGAAGTGCAGGGATGGGGGGACGGAAGGTGCAGGAAGAATGGGGTCTTACCAGGAAGCAAGGAGAAAAGGGCCAGGGCGCGAGGGGCGGGGTGGCCTGGCCCGCACACCACCCCCCTCCGCATTCAGCCCCAGGCACCACTAGCCCCACCCCCACCGGAAAGCCCAGCCCCCCACCCCTCCCCGCCAAAGTGCAGGAATAGGCCAGGAGGGAGCTGGCCCGAGAGCACAGTGCTCAATCCTGAGCGCCACGGGGCGGGGGTGGGGGATCAGTACTCCCCGCCAGTCCCGGGGTCTACCCCAGGGCCCTCACACGCGAAGGCTCTGTCTCTGCAGCGCGTCCCAGCCTCCCACGAGGGGGACGGCTCTGAGGCTGGGCTGAGTGATTGGGGTGGAGGAGGATGGGGCGTGTTTGGGGTGGGGAGACCACAGGAAGGAAGGAAGGAAGGAAGGAAGGAAGGAAGGAAGGAAGGAAGGAAGGAAGGAAGGAAGGAAGGAAGGAAGGAAGGAAGGAAGGGCCTCAGAAGATGTGCTGCCCCCTCCCTCCTACAGGAAGGAAGAAAGGAAGGAAGGAAGGAAGGAAGGAAGGAAGGAAGGAAGGAAGGGAGGGAGGGAGGGAGGAAGGAAGGAAGGAAGGAAGGAAGGAAGGAAGGAAGGAAGGGCCTCAGAAGATGTGCTGCCCCCTCCCTCCTACAGGAAGGAAGGAAGGAAGGAAGGAAGGAAGGAAGGGAGGGAGGGAGGGAGGGAGGAAGGAAGGAAGGAAGGAAGGAAGGAAGGAAGGAAGGAAGGAAGGAAGGAAGGAAGGAAGGGCCTCAGAAGATGTGCTGCCCCCTCCCTCCTACAGGAAGGAAGGAAGGAAGGAAGGAAGGAAGGAAGGGAGGGAGGGAGGGAGGGAGGAAGGAAGGAAGGAAGGAAGGAAGGAAGGAAGGAAGGAAGGAAGGAAGGAAGGAAGGAAGGGCCTCAGAAGATGTGCTGCCCCCTCCCTCCTACCGGCCCAGGGATGTCCCGGGGAGAGACTCCGCCCCCTGTGGACCCTGGACCCTGAAGTCCCACCCACCTTCCATCTACCCAGGTCCCTCGGTGAGGCCCTTCCCTTGCATACAGCTGGCTCAGGGTCCACCCCGGCACCCTACAGGGTTCCCGAGTCCCGCCAGGCGGGAGCCCGAGCACTGGGTGGGGACTCAGCAGGGAGGGGACTCAGAAACACAAAGAGAGAGAGGGGCGGGCGGAAGGGCAATTCCAGGGAAGGGGAAGAGGCGCAGAGCCGGGCGGAGGCGCCTGGAGGAGGCGTGGCTGGGGGGGCACTGCCCGGGCCCCGTCCCCGCGCCCCTGCCGGTCCCCACGCGCCGCGGCGGGACCCCGAGCATCGCGGGGTGTCACGCACGGCAGAGTGGCCGGAGAGGTGACGTGAGCGCTGGCCTCGCTGGACCGGTAGGAGAGGTCAGCTCGGCCCCAGCGCCAAGTGACACGCGGATTCACGAAGCGTCCCATATTTTCCCGAATCACACAGCTCATTTGTGAACACGTTTCTTTTTTTAATGCAGAAATAGAAGAAGTTCAAGTTTTGGAGGACACAGAGAGAGGTTTTGGTTCCACTGCAAAGAATTAAAAATTATGTCAAGAATAGAAAATGAAAGGATGTTCTTGCTAAACATGATAAAGCGTTTTGGTTAAACTGAAAAAGAAAAAAGTGATATTAGCGAGTCTTCCCCCGGGTGTCCCTCTGCCAGGGGCGGGGCTGCTGGACTGTCCCTTGAGCGTCCCTGGGTCGGAGATTCCCCCCAAGGGCCCCTCCTCCCTGCCTGCCTGCTTCACTCTGTCTGGGGGAGCCCCGGGGTCCGTCGCATCACCCCCCACCGGTCTCCCAGCACTGAGTCACTTTCAAGCACTGAGCCAGGAATAGCTCCGTTCTCCCAGCGGCGTCGCCCAGAAATAAAGACAAAATAAATAATGAAATCAAGGTGGTAGGGGATGGCGGGGCAGGCGGCGGCACCTGGGAGGGAGCAGGCGCGAGGGAAGGTGGCAGAGAAGCCGCAACTGGGGGGGCCCGAGGGGCAGCGGCCACGGCGGGGGGGAGGGGGAAAGCAGCTGAGGGAGGGGTGCAAACTTGGTGGGGGGCGGGTGGGGGGCCTAGGGGTGCTGGGATGAGCCCGGGCCAGTCTTGAGCGGGTGCATCCGGCCGAGCTCTCCCATCACAAGCCACGCGGGTGCGGCTTCCACGCCGCGGGGCGCGGGCCCAGGGCGGGGATGGGGAGACAGGAGTGAGGGGCGGCGGTGGAGGTGATGCTGGGGGCGGCTGGGAAGAGAAGGGGGCGCGGGAGATGAGAGCGGGAGAGGATGGATGACCAGCACGCGAAGGGCTCTCACTGGAGAGGATGGATGACCACCTGGGGGGGCGGGCGGGGCTGTCCCCGCTGTCCCGGGGTCTGGACCTGCCACCGCCCTCACTGCATCCGTGTGCGTGGACACGGCTCTGTCCCCCTACCCACCAGCGCGACCCTCCCCAGGGTCCCCCAACACAGTGTGTGCGCACGTGCCTGGGCTTGGGGCCACGAGGTAACCCCCAGCTCTGTCCTTGGGGGCCACCCCAGGGCCGAGGACCAAGGCCAGCGCCGTGACCCCCGGGGGCGGGGCCGTCCGGGAAAGACTACAGTTCCCGGCAGCCTCCGCGGCCTCCCCCGCCGCGACCTGCCCTTTCACCTGGAAGGAAACGCGGCCGGGGCTGTTTGCGGCGCGGACCCGCGGGGGAGGCGTGCAGACCCCAGACCCCGGCGGGTTCCTGCGGGTCTTCGTCGTCTGTGCGGCGCCGCAGCCGCCCGGGGAGCGGGAGGAGACCGGCGGGGAGGGGCGGGGTGCTCGGTGTTCTGCAGCCCCCGCCCCGGGGCTGGGCTCCCCTGGGGGCGGCGGGTCTGAGACCGGCTTAGCGGGGGGCCCCCTCCAGGGTGATCCCCGTGGCTGCCCTGAGCAGATGTTTTGTTTGGGGGCCGTGCCCTGCCGATCCCCGAAGCAGGGGTCGGCACCTTGCACCTCTGTGGGCGGGTCGGGGACGGGGACCTGGCCCGGGCACCTAGCACGGGGACCTAGCACCGGCACCTAGCTCGGGCACCTAGCACGGGGACCTAGCACGAGCACCTGGCCCGGGCTCTTTTCCTCCAAGCCCCAGCGTCAGCTGGTTCGACTCCCCTCCCCGGGGCCAAGGCAGGGAGGCTCCACAGCCCTGGGGGCTGAGGTTGTTTAGAGGGAGCCTGGATCACCAGGGGGTGACGGGGGTGGGGGATGGCTGGGGGGGCCCCCTGCAGAGGAGCAGAGCCTGGCGGTGGGCTCTCCCCGGGAGGCAGATGGCTTGTGCCTCAGTTCTCCGCCCCCGGAACACCCGGGGGATAGATTTGAAAGTGTGATTTCTGGCTTGGAAAGCAAACATGAGTGTAATGGGGGGATTTCAGACCCCCCTGAGCAAGGCGGGGCGGGGGGGGGGGGCGGAGAGGAGATAGGGGTGGTGTTTGGAGATGGGGATGACATGACCCCTGAGATGCTCAAATGGGTCTCCTCCCAGCTCAGCTCAGCTCTGAGCAGCAGGGCGCAGATGAAAGGAACAGCTGTCCCCCCCTGCGTGTGCGCACGCGCGCACACACACACACACACACACACACACCCCACCCCGGGGTGACAGCCTGGAGGGGGGGGCAGGGAGCGCCGCCACCTCCCAGCTGTGTCCCAGAGAGAGCAACCCCCCTGCTTCCCACCACCCCCATTTCCTAGTGACCGCACCTGGCAGAAGCTGGGGGTGATGTTTTTGTTTTGTTTGGGGGCTGTGCCCTGCCATGCTCAGGGGTTACTCCTGGCTCTGCACTCAGGAATCACTCCTGGCAGTGCTCAGGGATACAGGAGAAGGCTTTGAACAGCCTCCTGCTGGGAAACTAAAGCCCATCAGGCTTCCTGTGAGGGGCCAGAGAGAGAGTACAGTGGGTAGGGCGCTTGCTTTTCATGCAGCAGACTCAGATTTGATCCCCGATGTTGGATAACATTGGTTTGTCTTGCTCCTCCTGCGCAGAGTTTAGGTTTATTGAGTTACTCCCATCACAGTGCTCCCAAGGCCCACCCAGTTCCATCAGGCACTCCTAATTCTATATTGCTTTTTCCTCTTCTATTTCTTTGCATGGTTTAGCAATGTTCTTTTTGTATAGACACAGGAAGACAGTTGATGCTATGCTTTTATAACATGGGAGTTAACTCACTCCAAATAATAGTTACTCCTGGGCATCCGTCATATTTACTTGCCTTAAGCCTCAGCTGCCCTTACGTCCTAACACCTCTAAAAGGAGGGTCCTGACAAGGGATTGGATGGACCCTGGCATGGAAAGGGACAAGCTAAGCGCCATAAGAAATATACTGAGTTTAGAGCACAGTCATGGGACAAACTCGGTCATGACCCAAAAAGAGGTAACTGAATAAAGACCCTGCTGGGGTTGGGAAAGACTAACCCGACCTGGGATGTATGGCGAGATGTCCCCAGAAGAGCCACTCTTTGAGCTTAATATATCTCTCCCTGTGTTCATACAGAATGACTAGAGATATCAGCGTTCAGTATGATTGTTTAAGCGGATTACTAGCGAAGGGAAGGAGGAAGCAATACACCCTGGATGGCATCCCGCCCTTGAGCGGGTCTCCTACTAATCTAGAACACTGAACCCCCAGAGGAGATTTTGTCCCTGAGTTCATCTCCTAGAAGAACTTCCCTTGAAGGAGGGGCTTTACATCTGTTTATTGTTATGATAGTGTCCAGCCTGCCTATGTGTACCCCCACCCTTCACGATTTCTATATAACTACGCTGTGAGAGAGAAGTCGGGCTGGAGCCATAGCACAGCGTGTAGGGTGTTTGCCTAGCACGTGGCCGACCTGGGTTCGATTCCTCTGCCCCTCTCGGAGAGCCCGGCAAGCTACCGAGAGTATCTCACCCGCTATGGCAGAGGCGCTATGGGCCAAAAACAGTGACAAGAAGTCTCACAACTCCATTGTGAGACGTTACTGGTGCCCATACGAGCAAACCGATGAACAACGGGACTACTGTGCTCCTGTGCTGTGAGAGAGAAGTAGGATGGAATAAACGGCCACTGATTACCAGCCAGCCCATGGTTCTGTTCCTCGGTTCCCCGTTCCTCTGTTCATCTCCGTGGGCCGGTGATGGGAGGCGGTTCTCAGCCCCTGAACGCACGCCTCACACACCCACACTTTGAACCCATCCCCCAGCACCCGCATGGTCTCCTGAGCCCCTTCTGGAGCAAGCCCTGAGCACTGCCAGATGTGGCCCCAAAACAAAACAAAAAGCTTCAGTGGCGTGATCAGACACATCATAGGCGTTTTAAGTCAGAGGATTTTTTTTTTTTTGCAGGGGTGGGTGGTAGGTGGGGCCACACCCAGCGGTGCCCAGGCCTTCCCCCTGGCTCTGTTCTGGATGTCTCTCCTGCCGGAACTCGGGGCCATACGCAGTGCTGCAGACTGAACCCAGACCCGCCACACGGAGAAGAAAGCGCTTTACCCGCTGGGCTGTCTCTCCGGCCCGCAAGAAGGAATCTTTAATTTAATTTAATTTTTATTTATTTATTTATTGCTTTTTGGGTCACACCCAGCAATGCACAGGGGTCACTCCTGGCTCTGCACTCAGGAATTACCCCTGGTGGTGCTCAGGGGACCATATGGGATGCTGGGAATCGAACCTGGGTAGGCCGCGTGCAAGGCAAACGCCCTACCCGCTGTGCTATCACTCCAGCCCCGGGGATCTTTAATTTTAAAGGGGTGGATGAGGGGGAGATTCCCTTGGACATGCCTCACCCAGGTTCCAGCCCCAGCATCCCACACGGTCCCCGAGCACCGCCAGGGGTAATTCCCGAGTGCATGAGCCAGGAGTACCCCTGAGCATCACTGGGTGTGATGCAAAAATAAGTAAAAAGTGCAGATGTCCGTGTCCCCCCCCAGAGGGCCAAGGACGCTGGGCACCACAACCTCAATCAGTGACAAAGCTGACCCCAGCTTCCTGCTGAGGCGAAGCTTCCTGCTGGCAGGGACCCCCAGGGCTGGCACCCTCGGGGCACTGAGGATCACCCAACAGTGCCAGGGAGGGTGTCAGGGATCCGACCCGAGACCTGCGTGCAGACTGGGCACGACCTGCACAACCTTTCTTGCCTCCATTTTGACTTGTCTCGGACTAGTACTGGCAAGGCTCAGTACTACACCCAGACTGGTGATTGGGGGGTCACTCCCAGTGGGGCTCGGAGGTGGAACCCAGGTCTCCTGAGTAAACGCACGTGCTCAGCCTGCTGGGCTCGGGGGGCTCTTAGGGAGGAGCCACACCCAGCAGGTAATTCGGGCGCTTCTGGCTCTACGCTCAGGGATCACTCCTGGCAGTGCTCAGGGACCATATGGGATGTCGGGGATCGAACCCGGGTCAGTTGCATGCAAGGCAAGCACCCTCCCCACTGCTGTACTATCTCAGACCAGGACAACATTCTTTTCCTTTTTATTTAATTAAGTAAATTTTGGTGGAGGAAGGCTCAGGGGCCCCAGGGGCCCCTCCTGGTGAGACTCGGCCAATCAGGAGGGCCCAAGGACAAGTTGGGGTTTGTGCTGGGATCAAATATGGGTCAATAAAAATAATAATAATAATGCACTGTAGTACTGCCGTCCCGTTGTTCATCAAATTGAGCGGGCACCAGTAACGTCTCCATTGTGAGACGTGTTACTGTCTTTCGCATATCGAATACTCCATGGGTAGCTTGCTAGGCTCTGCCGTGGATAAAAAGTAATAATAATAATAATATACAATTTTTTAAAAAAATTTAGGGCTGGAGTGATAGCACAGCGGGTAGGGTGTTTGCCTTGCATGCGGCCGACCCGGGTTCGAGTCCCAGCATCCCATGTTGTCCCCTGGGCACCACCAGGAGTAATTCCTGAGTGAAGAGAGCCAGGAGTAACCCCTGAGCATCGCCAGGTGTGACCCCAAAAGCAAAAATAAAAAAAAATTAAACCTGGGTCAGGCCCTAAGGCCTGTACAACCTCCCCACCCCAAACAAGATTTTTTCCTTGGTTACTTGCGTGTGTGTGTGTGTGTGTGTGTGCGCGCGCTGCAGAGGGCACCGTTTGGACACACCCTGGAGACTGTGCTCAGGGCTTACTTCCGGTTCTGTGCTTGGGGGTTACTGCTGGTGGGGTGCTAGGGAAGCGGACAGGATTTGAAATCACCCCAGCCACCCTCGCAGAACTCCTCAGGGGCCGCCACCAGAATGACATTGTCCCCCCCCAGGCCTGAGAGTGGCAGAAGAATCCCCACAGCCGAAACTTTCAACACTAACTCACAGAGAGCTCAGAGGCTGGGCATGCGGCCAGAGAGAGAACAGCGGGCAGGGCGCTTGCTTTGCACATGACCGACCTGGGTTCGATCCCTACAACTTCTATGTTCCCCCGAGAACCATCAGGAGTGATCCCTGAGTGCAGAGCCAGGAGTAAGCCCTGGGCACTGCGGGTGTGACCCCCAAGTAAAAGCAAACAGAACATCTCAACAGGAGCCTGGTGTGGAGTTGGGGGGTCCCACTCACAGAGATGGGAGCTGGGGGCCTCACATCACAGAGAGGGGAGCCGGTGGGTCCCACATTAGAGACAGGAGCAGGGGGTCCCACATCACAGAGACGGGAGCTGGGGGGCTCACATTGCAAAGATGGGAGCTGGGGGGGTCTCACATCAGAGACGGGAGCTGGGGGGCTCACATTAGAGACAGGAGCTGGGGGTCCCACATCGCGGAGATGGTGAGGAATCGAGACCAGCCCCTCCTTGCTGCCTGGCCAGGGGCCTCTTGCCCTCTCCAACAGCTTCTGTTTCCTCCAGCTCGGACCCTTTCCGAGACCTCCCAGCTCCAGGCCACCCAATCAGCCTTCGCATCCAGATCCCGCAGGCAGGGGAAGTCCGCACCACACCAGGAAGAAAATCTCTCTTAAAGCCACTTCCCCAGGTGGCCTTACACTCGGGGGCCACACCTAGTGGTGCTCAGGGGCTGCTCTGGGCTCTGTCCCTGGGTCCCTGGGACCACGCAGTCCTGGGGTCTGACTCAGGCGCGTGCTCTCTCTACCCCTTGCACCATCTCCCTGGCCCCAGGACTGCTTTCGTGTATTCTTTAACATGATCTCACATGAATGACTGGGCTGCAGGGGCTGGAGCAATAGGACAGTGGGAAGGTGCCCGCCTTGCATGCGGCAGACCTGGGTTTGATCCCTGGCATCGCCTATGGAGATTTTGGGGCCACACTGGCATGACTGGGAGACCGTGTGGTTCCAGGCCGAAACCCAGGCCTCCTGCGTACAAGGCTGCACTCGGTCCACTGAGCCACCTCTCTGGTCCATTGAGCAATTTTTCTTTTTTTTTCTTTTTTCAGTTTTTTGGGTCACACCTGAAGATGCTCAGGGGTTCCTCCTGGCTTTGCACTCAGGAATTACTCGTGACGGTGCTCGGGGACCATATGGGATGCCGGGGATTGAACCCGGGTTGGTCTCATGCAAGGCAAACGCCCTTCCTGCTGTGCTACTGCTCTGGCCCTCCTTGAGCTTTTTTTATTATTATTATTTATGTGGATTTTGTTGTCACACCCAGTGGTGCTCAGGGCTTACTACTTGGCTCTGCACTGGAGTCTCTCCTGATCGTGTTCAGGGGACCCCATGTGGTGCTAGGGATCAAACTGGCATCGCCCACAAAGCAGGCGAGCATCTGAACCATGTACTGTCTCTCCAGCCCTCTTCGGCGTATATCTGGGGGCTGAGGGGTCACAGTCAGCGGCACGCAGGGTTTTTCCTACCCACTGTACTATCTTTCAGGCCCCTCGTCAGCATTTTATTTCATTTTATTTTTTATTTTTGAACCACACCTGACGATGCTCAGGGGTTACTCCTGGCTCTGCAGTCAGGAACTACTCCTGGTAGTGGTCTGGGGACCATAGGGGATGCTGGGATTGAATGCAGATCAGCCGCGTGCAAGGCAAACGCCCTACCTGATGTACTATTGCACCATCTTTAGCATTTTCCATGTCATTTGCGGATAAAAAAAAATTTTGGAAGGGGGGGTTGTAGCTGATAGTGTTGGATAACACTGTCCTTGCTCCTCCTGCAGGGAGCTTAGGTCACTAAGTTATTCCCACAACAGTGCTCCTGAGGCACACCCAATTCCATCAAGCACTAATAACCCTATCTTGCTTTTCTCTTTCCTTTATGTCACTTGCATGGTTTAGCAATGTCCTTTTTTGTATAGAACCAGGAAGAGAGTTCATGCTATGCTTGGTAACATGGGAGTTAAATGACTCCAAAATAATATTTACTCCTGGGCATCCATATTTACTTGACTTAAACCTCAGTTGCCCTTAGTTCCTAGCACTCCAAGAGCAGAATCCCGAGGAAGAGACTGGATGGACCCAGGACAAGCTGTGAGCTACCCTGTCATCGAGAGGGGACAAGCTAAGCCCCAGAAGTATAATGAGTTAAGAGCACAGTCATGGGACAAACTCTGTCACACACAGAGTCGGGAATAAGGAACTGAATAAGACCCTGCTGGGGTTAGGAAAGACTAACCCGGACCGAGGACTTAGTCTGGGATATATAGCGAGATGTCCCCAGGGAGAGCCACCCTTTAAACTTACTGTATCTCTTACTGTGTTCATACAAAGTGACTAGAAATAGTATAAGAAGTCAATTTACTATGGTTGTTTAAATGGATTACTAGCTAAGGAGAGAGCAATACACCCTGGATGGAATCCGGCCCTTGAGCGAATCTCCTCGAAACCTGGAGTGCTGAACCCTCAGAGGAGATTTTGTCCTTGAGTTAATCCTCTAGAACTTCCCCTGAAGGAGTGGCTTGACCTCGGTTTGTTGTTATGACAATGTTCGACCCCAACTATGTGTACCCCCACCCTTCATAATTTCTATATAACTGTGCTATAAGGGTCTCGTTCCCCTGAAAGACCCTCCAATGCGGCACTGCTGGGAAGAGCGAGTAAAGAGAGGCTGCTAAAATCTCAGGGCTAGGACGAATGGAGATGTTACTGGCGCCCGCTCGAGCAACTCGATGATCAACAGTGATACAGTGATGACAGTGATACAGTGATGCTATAAGGGGTGAGAGAACCAGAGAACCTAAAGGCCTATGATGAGAACGAGGATGAGGAAACTATGATGACTGGAACTATGACCAAAACTACGACTACAGTTTGTGTCTCTGGAGAGCATTTGCCTTGCTGGTGTGAGACCCTGGGTTCCGTTCCTGGTATTAAGAAAAAAAAGAGCGGCTGGAGCAGTAGCACAGCGGGTAGGGCATTTGCCTTGCACGCAGCCGACCCGGGTTCGAATCCCAGCATCCCATATGGTCCCCCGAGCACCACCGGGAGTTATTCCTGAGTGCAGAGCCAGGAGTAACCCCTGTGCATTGCCGGGTGTGACCCAAAAAGCAAAAAAAAAAAGAAGAAGAAGACGAAGAAAAGAAAAAGCATTCTTTTCTGAATTAGGATAACTCCTAATTCCTGTAAAACAGCTATGACACTTCACCCGCTTTATTTCAGCAATTCCTTCCCGCTGCCCATGCACCACGTTTACTTCTTTGCTTGCAGGATGACGTTTCCTTTGTCTGCTTCTGACAGTGCTGGGGAGTGACCCGTGTCTCACGCATGTGGGGCACGTGCTTTACCACTGAGCCACATCCCCGGCCCAACAGTGATCACTGAGGATGGATTCCAGATTCTGGGACAGAATCCTCTATCCCCTCTCCCGGGGCTGTTGGAGATTCCTAGAAGGGGCCTGGCGCGTCAGAGGCCCAGTCATGAGAAAGGCCGCCCCACGTGGCTCAGCTGCTTTCCAGAAAGGTCAGCTCAGCACTTCCCCTCGGCCGCAGGGAGGGCTCCGAGTGCCAAAGCACTGCTGGCACCGGCGACTGCGATTCCTAAGTTCTTGCCATGTGATAGGTAAAAGCAGCATTTCCTCTCCTCTGTTTATTTTTCTCTCCCCCTGGTTTTGGGGCCATCCCCAGAGGCGCTGAGTTTAAGTCATTCGCTCTGAGTCGCCTCCTCCTCCCTCCCTCACATTTTTGGCTGGGGGCCACGCCTGTCGGGGGGTCAGGGCGTGCTCCTGGCTCTGTGCTCAGGGATCACTCCTGGCTCTGTGCTCAGGGATCACTCCCGGCTCTGTGCTCGGGGATCACTCCTGGCTCTGTGCTCAGGGCTCACTCCTGGCTCTGTGCTCGGGGATCACTCCTGGCTCTGTGCTCGGGGCTCACTCCTGGCTCTGTGCTCAGGGATCACTCCCGGCTCTGTGCTCGGGGATCACTCCTGGCTCTGTGCTCGGGGATCACTCCTGGCTCTGTGCTCGGGGATCACTCCCAGAGAGGTCCAGGAAACCATTTGTGGTGCTGGGGGTAGATCAGGGTTCGACTTCGTGCAGGTCAGGCGCCCTCCCTGCTTTCTTGTGCCCCCAGCCCCTCTGCACGTGAAACATGGGCCTTACCAGGGGCGGTTATGACGAGAGGCTGAGTCTCTAATCCCGGTGTTGCCTGCAGGCGCCAGGAGAGGTCCTGGCAGCTCTCCTGTCTGAGACCCCCAGCTGAGTGGTTTCCTGCCACTCGCCCGCCAGGTGCCAGCAAGCACCATGGCTCAGAACCTGGGTGTGCCCCGCGGCCAGGACCCAGACCCCGCAAGCCCGAGAGGCTGCCACTACGAGCCAAAGTGGATTGATGGAAAAGTTGAACCGGGGGCTGGAGCCGTCGTACGGCAGGGAGGGCGCCTGCCTCGAGCCGAGCAGAGCCAGGTCCGATACCCAGTAGCAGTCCGTGCGGCCCCCTGGGCACCACCAGAGGTAGTCCTGGCTCCACACTCAGGAAATGCTCCTGGCAGTGCTCAGGGGGAACATACAGGGTGCCCGGGATCACACTCAGGTTGGGTCCCTGCAAGGCGAGCGCCTACCCACCGTACTGTGTCTCGGGCCCCTAGGAGAAATTTTTCGGGCAGCTCCAGCTCTGGTTCCTCTCCGCAGCTCGCCGACGCAGCTCGAAGGCGTCTCCGACGAGGAGGTGATGGTGACCCGGACGCAGATGCTGGAGGAAGAGCCCAGCAGCCTACAGGAGGAGCTGGCTCTGGGTCAGCTGATAAAGAATTTGTATGGTCAGGGGCTGGAGCGATAGCACAGTGGGTAGGGCATTGCACGCGGCCAACCCGGATTCGATTCCCAGCATCCCATATGGTTCCCTGAGCACTGTCAGGAATGATTCCTGAGTGCAGAGCCAGGAGGAACCCCTGACCATCGCTGGGTGTGACCCGAAAAGCAAAAAAAAAAAAAAAAAGAATTTGTATGGTCTTTGTGGAAGACCAGGTGACAAACCCAGATGTCACACAAGCAGTCAGTTTGTTGTGGAACGCCTGTAGTAGTGCTACTGGACCAGAGAAATAGCACAGTAGGTAGACGTTTGCCTTGCATGCGGCCAACCCGGGTTCAATTCCTCCGTCCCTCCCAGAGAGCCCGGCAAGCTACCGAGAGTATCCTGCCCACAAGGCAGAGCCTGGCAAGCTCCCTGTGGCGTATTCGATATGACAAAAACAGTAACAACAAGTCTCACAATGGAGGCATTACTGGTGCCCACTCGGGCAAATCGATGAACAACAGGATGACGGTGATACAGTGCTTATTTATTTATTTTTCTTTTTGGGTCACACCTGGTGATGCACAGGGGTTACTCCTGGCTCTGCGCTCAGCAATTACTCCTGGCGGTGCTCGGGGACCATATGGGATGCTGGGAATCAAACCCGGGTCAGCCGTGTGCAAGGCAAACGCCCTACCCGCTGTGCTATTGCTCCAGCCCCAGGAGAAATTTTCAGAAGGAAAAAGGTCCCTCTTACTAAAACGCCAACCTGTCCCATCACTGCTAAAATCTTCCCGTGACTGAGCTGGGGCAAGTTACAAAAGGCTGGACGTCACGCCTGGCAGACACAAGATTCCGAGTTTGATCCCTGGCACCACATAGCGTCCCAACACTGCCGGGTGGGGCTGGGGAGTCCCCACCCCCCAAAAATACTCTCCATGGCTCCCTTCAGAATGACGTGCATGGGGCCAGAGGGAAAGCCACACGGACCTGGCATCATGCTTTGCGCGCTGGGGCCCCGCATCCAGCTCTGGGAACCACAGGGTTCCCCACGCATCACCACCGTGATCGCTGAGCACTGAGCCGGGAGTAGGTCCTGAGCACTGCTGTGTATCGCCAAGCGTCCCCCTCCCCAAATTAAAACAAAGAACGCTCACCAAAAACAACAACAACCCCCAAACCCCCAAATTGCCTGTAGAATAACATGTGGGTCCTTTATAGGCACCAGATGGGTGCCCTAATAATGTCCCCGTTTCTTCCCCTACTGTCGGAGACAGCGCGGGGGTGCCGGGGATCCAGCCCCAGTGGGCGCGTTGTAGGCCCCTGCCCGCAGGCACTTCCGCTGGGCCCCTGAATTGTGTCTAACTTAATCGACTGCAGCCCTTGGGGAAGGGATGCTGGCTGGGCCTTGCCTGTCGGCCCCCACGTGAGTACGGAGGGGTGATGCGGCAGGGATGGCAATGCATCAGCTCCCCGGCGCCAGGTGTATTCCTGGAGCCACGGCCGTGGACGGACACCCCGCAGTCAGGGGGTAGGGGCAGGGCGGAGGGGAGGGGGGCACAGCAACCGGCCTCTCCCATTCTGCGGGTGAGAAGACTGAGGCCCGGGAAAGCGATCCCTCCCTCGCGGGCCCTTCCCCGTTCTCCTTCCCGGGCCTCTGCCAGCCGAGGTGCGGAGCCCCGCGCCGGGACCCCGTCCCCGGCGGGCCGGCGGGCGGCTGCGCTCCCCCGCGTGCGCGCGGGGCGGCGGCGCGGAGCTGGCGGGGCGCCCGGCTGAGTCACCCGCGTGAGGCAGCGTGAGTCAGGCGCGCAGGGAAGTCCCTGCGGAAGGGGCTTTCGGAGCGGCGCCGGGGCCGCGGGGAAAGGGAAAGTGCTCCTGGCGCACGGTGACCTTGGGGAGCCCCGCGCCCCGCCCGCCCGCGCCTGCCAGGTGCGCCCCGGAGTGGGTGGGCGCTGCCGGGGGTGCCACGGGCCGCGCGTCCCCGGCCCCCACCCCCGCCCCCGCGTCCTCAGCGGGCTGCCGCCCACCCCGGCGAGGGTCCCAGCCAGCCCTGCCGCGCGGCAGCCAGACCCCAGGCCCGCCCACGGCACGGAGAGGCGACCCTTTGGGGTGCGCCAGGTCACCGCCTGGCCCCTGCCCGCGCCGCGGGGCTCCTTCTGGACCCAGACTGGGGCTGTCCACCTCGGCCTCCGAGTTCCCTGGAAATGGATCCTTATCATTTTTTTTTCTTTTTTTTTTCTCTTTTTTTTTTTGGGCCACACGGGGTGGCGCTCCGCGCTCAGGGACGGTTCCTGGAGGTGCACGGCAAACGCCCTCCCTGCGTCCACCTCGGAACCCCGCAATTAAGGAAATGTTTCTCTAACATCTATATCTATGTTTGTCATGACCTACTTACCCAAACCAGTGCCAGGTGCTGAAAAGCTGGGCTGCCTCTGCCTCCCGGTCCAGAACGGGTCAGTGAAGAAAATGGGAGGTTCCCACCGCCCCACAGCTGGGGGGGGGGGGGTGTCCAGAATAAGGGAACTGTCAGACCAGCAGGTTCAATAGAGACGGATAGGGACACACAGGTACGCTCGTGTAATTTTTTTTTTTTTTTGCTTTTTGGGTCACACCTGGCGATGCACAGGGGTTACTCCTGGCTCCGCACTCAGGAATCACTCCTGGTGGTGCTCAGGGGACCATATGGGATGCTGGGAATTGAACCCTGGTCGACCGCGTGCAAGGCAAATGCCCTACCCGCTGTTCTATCGCTCCAGCCCCTCGTGTAATTTTTTGTTACCCACATTAAGATGGTAAAAACAGCAAAACACTGAGCTGGTGCCACATGATAGCAGGTAAGGCCCTGGTCACGCTGGGTTTGACCCCTGACACCTGGGATGGTCCCCCTGGTACAGCTTTGCCAGGAATAAGCCCCGGGCACCATGGGGATTGGTCCACAAAACCAAACCAAAACCTGAAAGATGAACATACTTTTTATTTTTTTTTTTGCATTTTGGGTCACACCCGGCAATGCATAGGGGTTACTCCTGGCTCATGCACTCAGGAATCACTCCTGGCAGTGCTCGGGGGACCATATGGAATGCTGGGAATCGAACCCGGGTTGGCCATGTGCAAGGCAAACACCCTACCCGCTGTGCTATCGCTTCAGCCCCCAAGATGAACATACTTGCTTTGTGTGCATGAGCCAGTTCAACCCCTGGCACCACCTGGTTCCCCAGACACCGTCAGGAATGACCCTCCTCACGGAGCCAGGAGTAGCTCCTGAGCGGCACAGGCCCTGTCACTCCCAAGAGCCAGGACTAGGGCCGTGCAGGGCACTCGCCCTGCATGTGTGTGGCTTGTGGGTTCCCTGCCTGACACCTCACAGTCCGTCAAGCGTGGCTAGTGGTGGCCCCCACACAAAACAGAAGGGGTCAGAGAGATCAATCGTGCAGGAGGTTGGGCCCTTGCACACACCAACTGGGGCTTGAGCTGGGCACCTCACATGGTATACTGAGTGCTGCCAAGGGTCTCTTCTGAGCCAGGAAGAGCCCCCCCAACCAAAATGAACAACAAATATCTGTAAGGGGTGAGGGGTCTGGCTCTAAAGCCTGGATAGTATCTTCTGGTTTTGTTTTGGGGTCACATCTGGCATACTTGGGGCCCCTGGTGGTGCTGGGCGTGGAATCCAGGCCTCCAGCGTGCACAGTGTGCCCCGGGCCCTGGGGGGCATGCACTACATGCAGTGTTCTCTGATTTGATACCCCGCACTGCACCAGGAGTGACCCCCGAAGGTCACCAGGTGTGGCATCCCCCTAATGTATTTTAGGGGCTGCAGAGATGCTCAGCCCAGCAAGCGTGAGGCCCTGGGTTTCAGCCCCAGCTCTGCAATTTTAGCCCTGAGGGTCTCTGAGACACTGTCCGTCTAGCCGGGCTCCACCTGGGAATGGCCCCCACGTCCCCAGCACCAATATGGACGGTGCCTTTAAAGAAAGAAAAAGAGTGGGCTGGAAGGGCCGGGGCGATGGAACAGTGGGTAGGGCAATTGCCTTGCACGCAGCTGACCTGGGTTCGACCCCCAGTCTCCCATGCCCTGGCAGGAAGTCACCCCTGAGCACTGAGCTAGGAGTAAGTATCCCTGAGCACCACGGGATGGGGGCCTCCCAAACAAAAACAAAACTGAACACCCTACCTTGCCAAGGCCCCCTGGCCCTCCTGCCTGTGATGTGGGACTGGGTCCTGCGTCCACAGACACCTCAGCGGGGCTCTATTGCCTCCTCCACCCCCTCCACTGCTGGCCTCAGTGCCCGGCCCTCACTCTCTGAGTCCCAGGTAGCACGCAATCCCACCCTCTGCTGCCTCTTGCTCCAGACAGATTTCTTTCTCTCGCTTGCTTTTGGACCACATCCGGTGATGCTCAGGGCTTACTCCTGGCTCTGCACTCAGGAATGATTCCTGGCGGTGCTCAGGGAGGACCACACGGGACGCCCCTATCGCTCTGCCCTCTGCAGCCAGACCCCCCCAATCTCGCCAACTCTGGGTCCGCGCAGCGTGGGGCGGGGTGTGGTGGGGGGTCACGAGGCCCGTGAGTTTCAGGGTACTGGGGCGCGCGGAGCGGCGCGGGCGACCTGGGGCTGGCGCCTTCTGGCCTCTCCGGCAAAGGCGGGAAAAGGTCCGCCGAGAACAGTGGGCAGATCCGGGGCGGGGGCAGGGGCCCCTCAGCCCCAGGGCCGCGGGGGAGGGGCCCGGAGCCCCCGGAAGCCGCCCAGGTGTATCCCGCCCCGGCCCGGGGAGCGGGGGGCCGACCCACAAAGGCCGGGGCGGGGGAGGGGGAGGGCACCCACTCTGCAGGTGGGGGAGGGGAGCAGCCCCGGGCCCCAGGGCGAGCGAGGAGGAAGCAGGGTCGGCGGGTGGGGGAGGCCGGACCTGCCCGCACCCCGCCCCGCCCCCAGGCCTGGGAACCGGCGGGGCACCCCGGGTGGTGACCCAGAAACCTAGCCGTCAGCAGCTCCCGCCTGGCAGTGCCCACGAGCAGCTCGGCCGCTCGCCGGCAGCGCCCCCCCGCCCCCCGCCCCCCAGAGCCGCCGCCTCGCCAGCCAGCCCCGGGCGGGGGGCGACGGCCCGGCCCCGGGGGGGGGGCTGGGAGGCAGGAGCCCCCTCCTCTCCTCCCGCGAGACCCGGCCTTGCAGGCCCGGACCCCCGGGACTGAGGGGGCGGGGGCGGGGTCCCGCCCGGCGCCATGTCCCCTCGCCCGCGTCCAGCCCGGGCCGGCCGGCCCCTCCCCCCGCCCGCCCGCCGCCGCCGCCCCTCCCCCGCGCCCTCCCATTCATCCGTCCATTCACCAACTTCTGCCCAGCGCCGACGCCCCCTCGGGCCCCGGTGCGAGGCTCGCCGCGTGCAGAGGCGAACAAAGCCCCGGAGAATTCCGGCCGGGCGGGCTCCTCCCCCACCCCACCTCCACCCTGTCCTCGCCCAGACCCTCCCACAGTGCAGCCCCCCACCCCCACCTTCCTGGTCCATTCCCCATCCCAGGACTCCGAGGCCCCGCGAGCCGCCTGGAAAGATTCAGGTTGCGGCTCCAGGGTGGGCTGCAGAGTGCCGGGGGTCCCCTGCGGAGGAGAGGACTGGGCTGGGCCCACTTCAGACTTGGGGGGAGCCCCCCAAGGCTGCCCATGTCTCTGGGGGGCCTGCCCCGACCTTCCCTGTGCTTAGCCCGCAGGCGGGCAGCGGACAGCAGACGTGGACAGTGGCAGTGCCCAAGAGGCCTGGAGCCTGGGCCGGGCCCGCGGGTGGGAGAGGGTCCCGGCCACTAGGAAGGCCCCAGCCCCAATGCTGGTTCATAGCTGACGAGCAGCCCCGGTGGGCTTGGCCTGGGACACGTCCAGCCGGGGCCTCAAACTAGACTCCGGGAGGGGTTCCCGGGCGGGTAGCCGCTCCCTACCCACACCTCCTTCTCCTGCTCACCTGGGCACAGTCTCTGGCTCTGGGCCCTTGTGGTTCGGGAGATTCTGCCCAGCCTGCCTGCCCGTGGCCCTGGGCACGGCGGGTGGCCCTTGAGACTGGGGGAAGTGGTTTTGTTCCATGCCTCGGCTGTACCCCTGCCTGGTCACCAGCGAACTGCCTGGTGGGACACAGCGAAAGGCCCCCGCTGACTGCTGGCTAACTGGCCAGCTAACGGGCCGGCTCCCGGTGGCCAAGCCTGAGGCCGAGGGGAGGCCACCTCCCACTGTTGGTGGCTGTAGGACGGGTCTAAAGGAATGGCTGAGGACAAAATAAGGAGGAAAGGCCCAGGAGAAGCGAGTCTGGAGAGAGAGACAGCCCTGGAGTTAGGTACGGGGGTGGAGGTGACCTCACAGGGGCTGACCCACATTCCGTCCCCTGTGTACGGTGCCCCAGTCACCACTGGGAGTGACCCCCGAGCACAGAGCCAGGAGGAATCTCAGCACCACCCTCTCCCCCCGAGTCAGCTTAGCTAATCATTCTTCATTCAACACAGTTTATTTTTAATTTTGTGTGTGTTTGGGGGGCGGGGACAACATGCCCAGCCCCAAGACATGGAGTTTGGGAGGGGGCACACCCAGTGGTGCTGAGGTACACCAAGTCATTGTTCTAGCTCTTTCAACTATCTCCCCAGCACCAGATGTACAATTTGATGTTCTTAAACAGACCAGAAAGGCAGTGAGAGAGCAAGCCTTGAGGAGACTTAAGGCCAGGGGCATGGCAAGTGCAAAGGCCCTGGGGTGAGCTCATGCCCTGGCAGGGCCGGTATGACTGAAGCCATGAAAGATAGGAGGGGGTGTGTATGTGAGAGGGATTGCCAGGCCTCGTGGGCCTTTTGTTTTTGTGCGAGGGTGGCCCCCTCGGCTGAGGGGAGACTTGCAGAGTGTTCTAGGTGGAGAAGTTGCAGAAATCAGGTGCTTACGAAAGAGCTGGGAGAATTGGAGGCACGTGCTGCTGGCGTGGCACAGCTGCTGGGAGAGTGGAAAGGCCCTGGGGTGAGCTCATGTCTGCTACTGAGCTGGCTGCCCCCACGCTGAGGAGGGGAGCAGGGCGTCCGGAGGGAGCCCCTGAGTCTGAGCCTCCCCATCACCAGGCCGGGCTCATGAGCCCCGCAGGGATGGTGGCGGGAGACCAGGTGGTCTCAGAGACCACACTGCCATCTTTCCTGTGTCCCTCCGAGCGTCGCTCTTCCTCTGTTGGAACTGAATTCACACCCAAATCTGCAAGGGGTGTGCAGGTGGGGCTAAGAGGTGTCACCGGGGCACCCTCCTGACCCCAGGCCTGTGCCCTCGCAGTTCAGACGCTGACTTGCTGCCTGACCTCCAGAGAGGAGCTGCCCTCTCTGCGCCCCCCAGCCCGTGTCCGCGCCCGTCCCCCTATGTCACCCAAAGCAAGCCCTTGGGGACAGGGACTGCAGCTACAGGACCCAGGTGTCTCTGGTTTTGTCACACCTGGCTGTGCTCAGGGCTCATTCCTGGCAGGGCTCTGGGGACCACACGTGGTGCTGGGGCTTGAACCCGGGTCAGCCTGTGGGAGGCGAGCACCCTAGTGCTCTCCTCTTTCTGCAGACAGTGAGGCTTCGTCTGAACCCCTGCAAACGGGGAGCAGGAGCGCGCGGGCCTGGCTGGGAGGCTGAGGGGCCTGCGAGGACAGACGGACCCAGCCTGGGCGTGACCAGTCTCCCTCTCTGCAGCGTCCTAGGCCGGAGGGGAGCTGGGCTTTCCCGCCCCTGCAGGGGAAGGCTCGCCAGCCCTGGGACCGTGTGGGCTGCTGGGGCCGGGTTCGGGCAGGGAAGGGGGCCTGGCTGGATAGACAGCTCAAGGACTGCGGGAAGTCTGGGATCGATTCCTGCCACGCCCTGGCCCCGGAGCACCACTGGGAGCACTGTGACCAGAGCACTAAGCTCTTCGCATTGATAGACGTGGCCCCCGAAATGAAATAAAACGATAGGAGATAGCCGAGATCCAGGGTCGCGCCCAGGCACCATGGCGCCCCCCCGGGCATGATGTCTGCAGTTCTGGGGACCCCCCCCCCTGCACGACAGGGCCTCCGGCCAGTCCCCGTGATGCTGGGTTCCCAGCTTGCTTTGACCAGTTCTCCTGTTTGCCTGAGAGTTGCTGGCTGGGCCCTCAGGCCTCCAGAGCGTGGCTGGGAGGATCTGGGAAAGAAAAGAGAGGGCAGACAGCTGTGCTTAGGGCTGGGCCCTCCTGAGGGTTTTGCCTTGAAAACTGGAGATTGAGGCTGGAGCGATAGCACAGCGGGGAGGGCGTTTGCCTTGCACGCGGCCGACCTGGGTTCAATTCCCAGCATCCCATACGGTTCCCCTGAGCACCGCCAGGGGTGATTCCTGAGTGCAGAGCCAGGAGTGACCCCTGAGCATCGCCAAAAAGGAAAAAAAGAAAACTGGAGGTCACCAAGGCCACCCCTGCTCTGGGCCACTCAGCCCGACAGTGCCTGCGCGTGCTCGGACCTGGGTCACTGCCCCGCTCGTCAGACTGCTAGGGAGTGGCGGAGAGAGCTTCCATGCTGGTCTCGGTGACCCTGGCCCGCAGCCCCCCCACCCCAGCACAAATAAATGTGGCCCCGGTGGGGGAAGGTTCCAGCACCACTGGGGCCCAGCAATGAGCCACCCGGTCCCGTTAGCCAGGAATGGCCCCGAGTGCCTCTGGGCCCACTGAGAACTGTGGGAGCACCCCGCCCCCAAACAAAACGAACTGAAAAACAAAAACACACAACGCAGTATGCCAAGTTACCCTGAACCTGGCTCGTCGGGGTTGATCCTAGTGATACGGTTCTGGTCAGTCCGGTTGGAATGAGCTTGTTTTGTTTTGGGGGGCCACACCTGGCCGTACTCAGGTTGACTCCTGGCTCTGCATTCAGGGCTCACTTCTGGCAGGGCTGGGGGGGAACCGTCCAGCTGTGTGGGCGGCCAGCACCCTGCCCGCAGTATGTGTTTCCCAGCCCCATGGAGTGAGTCTGAGCCCAAGGGCGAGTAGCTCCCCCGGTCACAGGTCGTGTCCTGCGTGTCTGTAAAGCCAGACATACACAGCCAATAGTCTGGGGTTCCTCTCCCAGGCACAAAACCCAGAGAAATTTGCATTTTTCACTTACCAAGATATGTTCTAGAACATTCACGGCAGCACTCTTTAAAACAGCCCCAGAAATGATGTCAAAGCCTTTGGACAGATGGGTGGATCAGAAGACAGGCGAACACTACTCTGCCACACGCAGTGACACGGGTGGATTTCATGTGGAGCAAGGAAACCGATCTGAGAGTTGACAGGACGCGGGGTACCACCCAGGAAGCACAGAGAGGAGGGAAAGTGCAGGGTCAGTAGGAAGCTGATGGGGCAGCGACCTAAGGGGGTGTGCGGTGTTACCGACCCGGAGGCCGGGCACTGGCGTATTCACTTGGCCCAGCCGCCGAGCCGAGCACAGGCTCATGCCTTTTGGTATGTTAGTTTCTGTCGGGCTGGAGCGACAGCGCAGCGGGTAGGGCGTTCGCCTTGCACACGGCCAACCCGGGTTCGATTCCTCCGTCCCTCTCGGAGAGCCCAGCAAGCTACCGAGAGTGTCCCGCCCGCACGGCAGAGCCTGGCAAGCTACTCATGGTGTTTTTGATATGCCAAAAACAGTAACAACAAGTCTTATGATGGAGATGTTACTGGTGCCCACTCGAGCAAATCAATGAGCAAAGGGATGACCATGACAGTGACAGTAGTTTTTGTCAACAGAATTTCTTAGTTTGGGGACCATGCCCTTAGGTACTCAGGGCTACTTGCGGGGACTCTGTGGTGCTAAGGATCAAACCTGACCCGGGTCTCCTGTAAGGTGTTACTTTATGGGGTCGGAGAGACAGGATAGGGGTTACGGCAATTGCCTTGCATGTGGCCAATCCCAGTTCAACCCCTGCCAGGAGTGACCCGAGCACAGAGCCAGGAGTATCTCCTGATCACAATCAGGTGTGATCCCCCAAATTCCCTCCAAAATTAAAAAGATACTAGGGGCGAGGGAGCCAGTACAGAGATTAGGGTTGCATGCCTGACTCTGGTTTGATCTCTGGTACCTACCACACGCCCCTCTCCCCAGTATTTCTGTGCATAGCCCGGAGACCCCAAAGAACCATCAGGGTGGTCCCTGGCACCACAGGGTCTCAGCAGCACCTGCACCCAAACCCTTTTGGCCCAATTAGCCAAGAATTGCTGTGAGCAGATCCCCAGGGTCCCTGCTTGGACAAGACCAAAGAAAGCAAAGCCAAACCAAACCGCCCCGCCCCCGAGCACTGCTGACAGGGACAGCACAGCGCATGTTTTACACGCGGGAGACCGGGGTTTGATCCTCAGCATCGCCCGCCTGGTCCTCCAAGTACCACCTGAGCCATCGCTGAGCACTGAGCCAGGAGCAGCCCTGTGGCACCGCTGCGTGTGGCCCCCAAGCCAAAAGGAAACCCCAGCTTGGTCGATTTTCCACTAGGTGAGGCTGTTTCCTTCTTCCTGCCTCCTCCCTTGTCCCCTCTGTGTCAGGGCCCTCCAGAGAACACGCCTGTCCCTTAGTTCCGTGCTTTTCAGAAATGTCAACGACCCATCACTGAATGGAACCCTCCGCACTGGTCTCTCATCTTCTCGTTTCTGTTGCTTGGGTCACATTCGGCGATGCTCAGGAGTGGCCCCTGGCTCTGCACTCAGGAATCACTTCTGGCAGTGCTCGGGGGACCCCGTGGGATGCTTGGGCCGTGTGCAAGGCAAATGCCCTCCCCACTGTACTGTCACTCCAGCCCTGGGTCCTTTTGCTTCTGTGTCCTCTTTTCTGAAGAACTGCAGTTGACTCAGAAATCAAAGGTGAAACTGGGGCTGCGACCAACCTGCTCCGTCCTCAGGAACCCTCGGGTGCCGAGGATCAAACCTGGGCCTACTGCGTGCAAAGCACACGTGCCAACCTGCGGGACACCTCCCCAGTCCAGCCCGAATACTAACGAATGAGGTGTGGAGTGAGACCTGAATCTCCCCCAGACACTCAGGGGCACCCCAGCCCACCCCGGCCTCTGCAGAGCCCCACACAAGGGAGCCTGCAAGGCTCCTGCCACTCTACTTAGTAAGCAGAAGAGGACAAACTCGCCTCAGGAACTTGTCCTTCCAACAGCTCAGGTAAAAGGAGTCGAACAGGGGCCTCAGCAATGGCGGGGAGGGGGGCGGAGGGGGGAGAGCGGGTGTGCCTTGCACACGGCCATGCGGCTGGCGGGCTAGGTTGGATCCCCCGCATCGCATCTCATATGATCCCCTCCGAGCCTGCCAGGGGTTAATTCCTGAGTGCAGAGCCAGGAGTGACCCCTGAGCACCGCCGGATATGACCTTAAAATAAAAACAAAAACAAACAAAAACCAGGAGTTGAATAAACTTCAGTTGTCCAGAAAAAGCAAGTGGACGGGAAGTCCCCGGTCTGTCCTGGGCATCCTAGCTGGCTTCACTGGGTAGCACTGTGGAAACTGTATAGCCCAGCTCGGACATTAAGGAAATGCTTTGGGGTGGGGTGGGTCATGCCCCACCCTCATGATCCCCACCCCCCCCCAACTTCCTTGGGCGCCCTCAGGCCCTTGACCAAGCTGGTGGGTACTCAGGCCCAGAGCAGCGCCCAGCTCTCCCTGCCCAGCCCCCACCCAACTGGGGGGAAGGGCCTCCTCTCCTCCTGAATCCTGGCCACTCCAACTCCTTCTGCACCGACCAACTTCCTCTCGAAGCAGTTCATGGTCTAGGGTTCATGCGTGCAGGGAACTTTGTTCACCGTCATAGCAGGAGTTTGAGCTGTTTGGTTTCCGAGCATAGAACAGGTGTCTCAAGAACGACTGAAGATGACCCAACGCCCTCCGCCTCCCGGCATCCCTGCCTTGTTGCTCTCAGTTCTTCCGGGTTGATTCCTCCCATAGAAGGTCGGCTGGGGCAGGGGGGCCTCGGGATGTTTCTGCTTAGCCCTCACCCTGCCCAAAGAGAGGGAAGGAAGCGGACTGCGGCATCCGCTGTGTAGAGGCACTGGAGGTGGAGGTCACTGGGGAGTTATTTGGATTCCGAGGGTGTGGGTGATCTTGGAGAGGGACAAGCTACTATATTTGCCTCCGAATTTATTTATACCTGCCTCCTTGCAGAGGGGTTGAGGTGGCTCACAAAAACACACACCACCCGGGTAGAAACAGGTCGGCGCGGGAACCCAGCGGAGGGAAAACACAAGGTGCAAGCGACTTCTCACAGGTGGGCCCCGCGCTGGCCAAGTCTGCCCCGCGCCACCCGGCCCACTGGAGGCGGAGGGGGCCGCGGGGGGGCCCTCGGGGCCTGGTCCCAGCAGCCCGGGGCGGGGGCGAGGCGCCCCGAGGTGAGCCGCGCGCGGCGGGAGCGCGGCCCAGGGGCCCCCCAAGCCGGGCCTAGCGGCCTAGGCCAACTCGGGGCTTCTCCAGGGGCCTAGACGTGGGGTCCCACGTGGCGGGGAGGGCCCGCTGACCTGCGGGGGGTGGCAGGGGGCGCGCGGCCGGCTCGCCCAGCCCGGCCCCGCCGCCCAGGCCCCCGCGCGGGCCACCCCAAGGCCCGCGGCCCACTCCGGTGGCGGCCTACGAAGGGCCGCGCTGGGCACAAAGACGGAGGGAGCCGCGCGCCGCACCCGCCCCACCCCCACCCGGCTCAGACAAAGGGGCAGGTCGCCCCTCCCCCCGCCGCCCCTCGCCGTCCCCCCGGCGCCCTCCGCCCGGCTCCGTGACTTCCTCTCCCCTCCGGGCCGGGCCTGGGGACTCCGCGGGCACCCGCGCGCCCGGCACCTGGGCGCGGGGCCGCCGGAGGTGGCGGTGGGGGGTCCCCCCGCGCTTTCCCGCCCTGGCGCCCCCCGCCCCCACCGGGCCGAGCACGTGCTGGCCCGGGTGGGGGCTGGGCCCACTCCCGGCCCCGCTCCCCACCCCCACCGGAAACATTCCTGAAACATTCCTGAAACTGGGAGGCCGGCCCCTCCGGCTCCCCTCCCCGCCTCCACCGCCGCCCGCGCCCCCCGAGGAGGGGGCTGGGCCCGGGCCTCGGCTGACCGGGGAGGAGGAAGGGGCGCGCGGGGCGGCGTGAGTCACGGCCGGGTGTCACCGGGCCGCATTGCAAGGGCGTGCATCACGGAGGGCCGGCGGCGGGGGGCGGCGGGGGTGCGCCCGGGGGCCCCGCCGGCCCGCGGCGCCCTTCCTTCCCCCACCGCCATCTTCCCCCCCGGGGCTGCTCTCGGGGTTGTGCAACAAGTCTTTGTTGGGCCGGGCGGCCGGCGCGGTGGGGCCCGCGTGCGCGCCCTCGGCCCCTGCCCTCAAAGTGCTTCCAGGTGACCGCTGACCCGCTTTTTATAATGGAAAAATAAATGAATTAATTAAAAGTGGCCGCGGCGGAGGCCGGCGTGGGCGAGGGGGAGCACGCGTGCGAGGCCCCAGCAGGTCCCCTCGAGCCACGCGGCCCGCAGGGCGACCTGCGGAGCCGCCGCTCGTTTGGCGCGCGCGGGAAGGCGGCCCCTCGGCGGCGGCCCGCCCGTGGGCTCGGGGCAGCGGCGCCCGGAGCTCCCAAGTTGCACGCCGGGGTTTCACAAGCCTCGTCGTTGCACGCCAGCCCCTCGCCGGCTGGCACTGAAATGCACAAGCTGACACCTGTCCGCGGGGGGGAAGCCGCGCCGCCCCGGGAGTGGGGGGCGGAGAGATCGCCCTCCACCCGCGCCGGCTCCGCCTGCGGCACCCGCGGGGACCCCGCGCGCAGGCCCCCGGAGGCGACCCTGCGGGCGCCGCCCCCTCCCCACTCCGGAGTGTAAGCTAGGCCCCTCCCCCGCGGAAAGTGATTCCCTCGGTGCACCTTCCCACGTGCCCGCGGGCCCGGCGCCGGTGGGCGGGCGCGCGCGCACCCCGCGGCCCGCACCCACCCGCGCGCGGCGGCGGCCGGCGGGCAGCGCCCTTTTAAATCCCCGGGCTCATTTGCATGGCCCCGCCCCCGCGGTGACACGGCTGGCGCGGGCGGGCCCGTCCCCCGTGCCCCTGGGTCGCTCTTTTTAAGCTCCCCTGAGCCGGGGCTGCGCTCCTCTAATTGGGACTCCGAGCCCGGGCTATTTCTGGTGCTGGCGCGGCTCCAGGAAGGCGTGAGTTCGCGGCCCCTCCGGTGGCCTTTTTTTTTTTTTTAATAATTTAAAATATCTTATGATTTAGTGGGATTATCGGTGGCCCGAGGCCGCGCGCGGGCCGTGCCGGGCCGCCTGCCCCTCGCCATCCTCGGCGGAAGGGGGATATTTTCGTGCGCCCCCCCGCCCGGCGGTGACATATAAATACCCCGCGGGGGCCCGGCGGCCGAGCACGCGGCGGCGGCGGGCTCTGAGCTCTCTCTCTCCCGGTTTCAGATCCGCATTTGCTCGCGGCGGCGGCGGCGCCAGGCCGGTCTCCGCGCCCAGCAGCGTCGCTCCCGGCAGGCCGGCGGCCGAGCTCGCGGTGAGTGGCGGGGCTGCGGCGCGCGCCGCCGGCTTTATTCCCAGGCCGGGCGGCGCGAGCGGCCGGCGGGCCCGGGCCGCGCGGCGCGGGGGCGGGCGGCGGCGGCGGCGCGGGGGGCGCGGGGGGCGCCCGCGGGGGGCGGGGACCCGGGCGGCGCGCGGTGGGGGAGGGGGCGCGCGGCTGCGGCGAGCGCGAGTCGTGCGCCCCGCGGAGCCCGGTGCACCTCGCGCGGCCGCCGCGCCCGAGCCGGCCCGGGCGGGGCGCGGGGCCGGCGGCGGCGCGGCGCGGCGCGGCGCGGCGCGGCGGGAGAGAGAGAGAGAGAGGGGCGCCGGCGCCCCCCGCCGCCCGGGGAAGTTCTGGAAGTGCGGGGGATGGGCAGGAACCCCGCAATTCGGCCTTTCCCCGTTCCCCGCCCCCACCCCGCCCTCGGCCTTTCTCCCGGCGCCCCCGCGGCGGACGAGGTCGCCGCGCGGCCCTGGGCCCGGGGCTTCACCCCCGCCACACATCTGGCCGGGCCTGCGTCGCCCCGAGCCCCCGGGGCCGGGCCTGCCCTCCGCCCCCACAAACTGGTTTCTCTGCTTTGCCGGGCTCTGTTGGAACTAGTCCCCCGGACTCCCCGTTTCGGGGTTTAATTTTTCCCTGTATTTACCCCCTCCCCCGGGGTTTTATCTTGCGGGGGGGCGGCTTTCTTCCTCTCCCCCGCGCCCGCGCGCGCCAGGTTTCCTGCCCCGAGGCGAGCTTGGGTGCCCCCTCTGGCAGGAAGTGGGGCCGGGTGCACCCGCGTGGCGGTGCATGCGGTCGGGGTGCACCGGTTTCCCGCGCCTGCAGGGACGGCCGGCGCCCCTCCCCCCGCGCGCTCCAGCCCGGGTCCCGCCGGCGACCTGCAACGGCCGGGCGCGGGCGCCTGCACGGCCCCCCGGGGGCCGCCCCGGAAGGTGCACGCCGGCCGCGGACTCCCTCCCACCCGTTCACTTGCTGTGTGACCTTGGGCAATTCTTCTCGTCTCTGGTCTCCCCTTTTTTTTTTTGGTAGAACCCCAGACTCCCCCGGGCCCCACAGGACTCCCCCCCACCCCCCGTATTTATGGACCGCACTTTGCATGCACGGAGTGGGGAAGGTTTCGGGCGCGGCGGGGAGCGGGCGGAAAAGCCCTAATTACAAACTAGAGGTTTGAGGTCGGACCTTCCGCGGGGCTTCTGCGAAGCGGACCTCGCTGATGTTTGGAAACAGGTGGAGGAGGAAACAGTTGCTGGCCTGGGGAGGGAGGGCCTGGGGTGGTGGGGCGGGCTCGGGTGGGTGAGTGGGTTGGGGGGTCCCCCCCACCCCAGAGGTGGAGGGGATGTACCCGATGATGCAAGAGCCCCCTGGGGGAGTGGCCAGGCTCCTCCCCGGCCCGGTGGACCTGCGGGCCGGCTCCGGGGGTGCCTGCGGCCGACCTCGTGTGAGCTCCGCGCTCGTTTAGCTGATTAATCCTGATGTGTAGTGCGGAGGGAGAACCTGTGGGGTGAGAGAAGATTCTAATCACTGCTTGTAATTACAGAGCAGGCCCAGCCACTAATGACGGGAGCAGGACCAATCACCAGCCACCTTGTCTAAAAGGGTCTTCAAGTCTGAGATAGGACAGAATAGAATAATTACCACCAGTGCCCGCCGCCTGGACCCTCTCGAAACTGGGGGAGGGGCCCTCCCCAAGCCACACGTTGGCCATTGGCTTCCCTCTGCGTTACAATGGGGATTCTGTGGGTGGGTCTAGGGGGAGAAGCTCTCAGATGTTCCCCCCAGGTGGAGGCGGGCCATGCTGTGTGGCTTCAGGCCCTGGGGCCTTTGGCGATGGTCCTTTGCACACTGGCGGCCCCCCCTTAGGGAGACGGGTGGCTTGGGTATCCTTTTTGTTTACTTATTAAAAATTCTTAGGCCTGAGAGGTAGAGCAGTGAGTAGGGCCCCTGCCTTGCACGCAGATCCCTGGCATCGAATATGATCTGTGATTTTGGAATACGGCCGTGTGGCATATATGTATATATATATAATTAAAAATATAAACTTATTTATTTATTTACTTTACTTTTTGGGTCACACCCGGCGATGCTTAGGGGTTACTCCTGGCTCTACACTCAGGAATTACTCCTGGCGGTGCTCGGGGGACCATGTGGGATGCTGGGAATTGAACCTGGGTCGGCCGCGTGCAAGGCAAACGCCCTACCCGCTGTGCTAGTGCTCCAGCTCCTATATTGTTTTTTTTTAACTTTCTTTTTCCTGGTCCCCCAGAGATGCTCGCGAGGGTTGCTTCTGACTGTGCACGCAGGAATTACTCATTTCTCCCGGCAGTGCTTGGGGGGTCTTGGGGTGCAGGGATCAAACCCTGGTGGGCAGCATGCAAGGCGAGCTCCCGGCCCCCACCGTACCATGGCTCTAGCCCTGATTTGGGGGTCTGGGCAGGGACACACCAGAGGTATTTCTGCCCAGTCCTAGCTGTGCTGGGGACCCGGCCTGGGTCTCCCGCTTCTCTGTGGAAGGCCTGCAGGTGCCCAATCCAGGGTGCAGGGGTGGTGGCAGCTCCGGAGGGGTCAGAGGGGCTGACTCCGCAGGGCGTGATACAAGCAGGCCTCAAAGGAAAGATTCTAGGCCTGGATCCTCCCGGTGACGCTGGGGGCTCTGTGCAGCTCCCCTCCGAGTGGGGAATGGGGTTGAGGGCACAGGAGCCCCCATTTCAGTAGGGGGACCCCGTTCCACTGTCACCTGTCTTACCCATCTAAGGTGGTTTCTATCCTTGAGCCCCCCCCCCAGCTTTCTCGGGGAGCCAGTCCTCACCTGTGCTGGGTCAGGGTTGGGCTTGAGGGGCAGCATGGGGGGGTGTGAGAGTTTGCTGGCTCTCGGCTGACCTGCTCTCTTAGAGAAAGAGCAGCCTCTGACCAGAGGGACGGCTCCTGCCGGGCGGGGTCCCAACACCTCCCCCTGGGGACAGCCACAGCAGCTCTGGGCCTCTTGGGGGGTCAGTTGGCGATGTGGGGGGGGCAGGACAGCAGAGTTCTGAGAGGTGAGATGGAGCCGCTTGCCTGCAGCAGACCCAGCCCCACCTCCGTGCACACGGACTCTGGGCTTGCCCTCCCCGCCCCGGGACAGGCTCTTTGCTGTGGTGTTAATATTTGCGACGCACACCCCCACCCACTCCTGGTCAGCTCAGGGCTGACTCCCGGCGGGGTGCTGGGGGCTGAACCTGGGTGTCCGCATGCAAGGCAGGTGCCCTCCGCGCTGTTCATGGGCCCAGGCCGGCTGGGTTGTTGACGCCGCCCCCCAACTCTCTCCCAGCACCCCAGCCTCCCCGTGGTACCTGCCGCAGCGAAGGGAAGGAAAGATGAGCGAGTCGAGCTCCAAGGCCAGCCAGCCCCTGGCCTCCAAGCAGGAGAAGGACGGCACGGAGAAGCGCGGGCGGGGCCGGCCACGCAAGCAGCCTCCGGTGAGTCCTGGGGCTCTGCTGGTAGCCCCGCGGGTGGGGGTCCGAGCTGGGCTCGGGAGGTACCTGGTACCTCGGTGGAACCGGAACCACGGGTGTGTTTGCTCTCCCCCACACCTGTGCCCCGAGCCCCCCACTTCCAGCCCTTGCGTGGCTGGGCTGGAACCGGGGGCCAGGGTGTGTCTGGGGTGTACTCCAGCCCTTGGCCCTTCCCCAGCCCCCTAGAAGTAGATACTGAGGCTCTAAGGCCACTGCTCACGGAACAGTGCTGCTTCAGTAAACGTCCCAGTGTCTGCCCACGGCACGAGTGCAGAGCGTGTTAACACGGGGAGGAAGATACGCACACGCTGGTTTGAATCTTCAGCTCCCGGGCACGCTCGGTTCACCTCTGCCAGTTGCACTGTGGGCACCTCGAAGCACTTGTCGGTTCTTGTACTTCCTTATCCCAGTCTCAGACAGCCTCCGAGCCTCCCTGCAGTGGCCTGCACCGTGCTTGGAGGGAGATCAGGAGGGTACAACCTCCTAGCACCCCAAGAAGAGAAATTAAAATTGGGGTGCTCAGAAACGGAAACTGGTGCTGGGCTGTGGGGCACCCTGGCCCCCCTTGTTTGTCTCTGGGGGGCCAAGAGAGGGAATGTTCCCTGGAGCACCTGGGAGGGGTCGCTGACCACTCGCCTGGAGGCCGTGTTCAGAGCTGCGTCGGCCGTGGGCCACGACCCGGGTGGTGGGATCCACCCTCTGGTTTTTGAATTTGCTTTTTTGCTTTTGCTTTTGCTTTGTTTGGGGCCACCCCAAAACGGCGGCAGTCTCAGTTCTGAGAGCCAGGCAGGACCCCTCTGGGATCCGACTGGCCGTGGAGGCCGGCAGGCACCCACTGCGCCCCCGAAGGAAGGGAGCCATCACCAGGGACAAGGGAAATCCTTGGACCTGGGGATGTGGCAGCCTGAGGCCCAGTAGGACCCCGTTTTGCCCGAGGCCCTAAATGCTGGTCAGTGACAGAATGGGTGCTGCTACTGCACCCCTCGGGGGCCTGGGGGACAGGCTGGGCCCCCTGGGAGGCCAGCAGAGGGGCTCTGCACAAGCTGAGTGTCCTGTAAAAGTAAGGACCGGTGGCCAGCGTGACCCGACTGACCTCTGTCTTGCAGAAGGAGCCCAGTGAGGTGCCCACGCCGAAGAGACCTCGGGGCCGACCGAAGGGGAGCAAAAACAAGGGCGCCACCAAGACGCGGGTGAGGCTTCAGGGGAGCGGGCTGGCTGGTTGTGGGTCTTGGCTCACCTGGGGGAGTGGCGTTGGTGACTGGAATCTCAGGACAGTGGGGAAACTGAGGTAGAAGTGGAGCTGCTTTGATAGTGGACCACTGTGAGATGGAGCTGGCTGAGCAGCCACCCCATCAGCCTTGGGCTGAGACCCGGGGGGAACCCCCAGACCTGGGGGGTCTGCAGGATGGGGAGGCACCAGCCTTGTCCTGTTCAGTTTTATTTTTCCTTAGACACGACTCACTTCCTCTGAGTCATGGGTGGAGGAGGGCGTGGGTGTGTGTGTGTGTGTGTGTGTGTTGTTTGGGGGGGGGGCTGGCCAGTCATCTCCAACTGGGGTGATGGATGAGTCCTTGAGGCCCCCTGCGCCCCCGCCCCTTGCACTGGTGAGTGTGGTCGGGGCCAGTTTGAACTTGGTGGGTCTTTTTCTCTGGCCCTCTAGAAAACCGCCACGGCTCCAGGGAGGAAACCAAGGGGCAGACCAAAAAAACTGGTAGGTGGAGGGGGGCTGCTTGGGGCGGGGGGGCCGTCCTGCCTGGGCACCTCACTCTGCAGGCTGCCTGCTTGGGTGGGTTTCAGGATGCAGAGCATGTGAGCGTGGGGCTCCCATGGGCTGCAGCCGACCCACTTCTCGGGGTCTTAGAGATGGGAGCCAGGAGCTTCTTGTGAGCTGTGGGGGGGCCTGTGGTCGGGCCCTGGGCCTTTCCTGGGTGCGTTCGTGGATTTACATGGGCACCTTCACGGGAGGCGCGTTCCTGCCCCTCCGATTTCTGGGCCCACCGAGAGCTGGAGAGCATGGGTGGCCTGAGGAAGCCCCCACCCTGGGGGGCACACCCAGCTCCTGCCCTGCTCCCCCGGGGCAGCTCTGGACAGCAGCCACTCTGGAGTGAGGGGAGTCAGGGCCCGCTGGCCAGGCCCCACATGAGTAACAGGAAATGGGGCATTTGGGAGGGGGCCTGGCACGGTCCCACCCAGTGAGTGAGCCCCTCTGGCATGCCCCCTGCGACCACCAGGGGGGGCGCGCATCACTTCCCCCCACTCATTTCCTGCCCTGGCCACCAGCCCTCCGGCCCCTCCTGCCCCCCAGCCCCGGCCGTGCCCCCCCTGCACTGCGCCCGCCGCGTGGCGTGGCCTTGGCCTGCCTTTGCTGCGCGCGTGTCTTTGGTTTCATGAATGAAGCCGGCCTGGAGGCTGCTGAGTCACCCACACACTCAGCCCTGACTCAGCCCTCCCCCTCCTGGCCGCCTGCTGAGCGCAGGCAGCACTGGCCTGGCCTGGGTGGGTCTGGGGGTGGGGGAGCCCCGCCTCCTCACCGCCGCACCCCTCCCCTCGCAGGAGAAGGAGGAAGAGGAGGGCATCTCGCAGGAGTCCTCGGAGGAGGAGCAGTGAGCAGTGACCCCCCCAAGCCCGCACCAGGAGCCGATTCTTCTGGGACTGGACAGCTCCGCCCCCCATCACCCCCGCACCCCCAGGCCTGCCCACCCGCCCACCCACCCCCACACACTACACAGCACACCAGCCACCACCTTGGCCCCTGGGCCCAGGAGGGGGCGCTGTCCCCTGTGTCTCTCCTGCCTCCCCCCAGCCCCTAACAGCGCCACTAGCTGCACCTTCAGCACCCGCCTCAGCAGGACTCGGTTCTTGCTTGGGGGCCATCCCTCCTGTCCCCCCTTCCCTCTGGCTTCCCACTAAGGGGCCTGGGTGGGCTCCCTTGGCCTTAAAAGGGGCCCCAGCCCCTTCATTCTAACGCGCCCCCTCCCCTCCACTGGCGGCAGCAGAGGTGGCCCCGATCACACCCCCCCATCCCCTCCACGTCTCCAGCGTGGCGCTCGCCCACTTTCCTTCTCTCCCGGCCTAGTGCCTGCGTTAGGCCGGGCCGCCGCGCGCGGGGTGCAGGATGAAGGCACCCCCTTCTCTGTCCGCGCCGGGCCTGCGCCACACGGAGCTCCCCCCGCCCGCCCCGGCCCCCAAGGTTCTGGTTCCATCTTTTCCTCTGTTCACAAACTACCTCTGGACAGTTAGTTGTGTTGTTTTTTGTTCACTGTTTCATTCTTCAGCACCCTCATTGCTGCTACCAGCGCCAAACAGCCCCGGCCCCCGCCCGCCACCCCCGCCCCGCGGGCCAGTGGCCTGGGGCAGGAGGGCGGTGGGGGCACTGACCACCCTAGTTGCAGGGAAGGTGGGGCCCTGCCCTGCTCGGCAGAGTGAGGGGGGCTTTGTTGTCCGTGGAGGGTGGGAGGCCGCCTCACCCCGTTCTGTTGGGGAGGAGGCAGCCACTATTTGTCCCAGCCTGGGGCCCCTTCTGGTTTCCTACTTGCAGTTACTTGAATAAAAAAATATCCTTTTCTGGACTGGAGTCTGAGACCTGGGGCCAGCGGGGGGTGGGAAGGACTGGGGGTGGGTGGGGGTGTGGAGAGCAAAGGTACTGGGTCTACTCTGGGACTTAGGAATGCCAGACTCCTACCTAACTTGGGTCTGAGGGCCCAAGCCAGGTCGTGCCTACAGCTGGACAGGTTCAGTTCCCTGGCACTGCACGGCGCCCAGAGTGAGCACAGAGGGCCCACCCTGCCGCCCCAGCCAGCTGCCCGGACACTGGCCCAGGACCGAGCCGCAGAGCACTGGAAACCCCTGTTAAGATCACAGGTCCGGTGCCAGTGCAGTGGTGCGGTGAGGAGGGCTCCTGCCTTGCATGCAGCTGGCCCAGTGTGGTGCCTGGTGCCCCCTATTGTCCTCTTGAGCCCTCTAGGAGTGACCCGAGTGTGAAGCCTGGACCCTGGACGGAATTCTTAGTGCTGCTGGGTAGGTTCCCCCCCCCCCACCTGCCCCTCCTGAAATGTCACTGGTACTACTAGCCACAAAACATTTTATTTACAAAATATTTATAAGGAGTACTATACACCAGGCCCCGGTAGCACGAGTTCAGGGCCAGGGGCCAGCTCACGTCCTGACGTCCAGCAGTGGTATCCGCTTGTGCTGGTAGCCGCTCTGCCAGCCGTGGACCACCTGCAGGGGAGCACCAGGCAGGTTTCTAGCCGCTCCTTGGGGGAGACTTCCCCCACTACCCGGCTGGGTGCTTGCTCACCTTGGGGTCCCCCACATCGGACAGAAGCTCCTGTTCCGCCTCATGCAGCTCCTCAGCCGGGTCGTAGCTGTACATGGGAAGCAGGTGGTGGCGCAGGCGGTCCACCCTGGGGAGTGGGGAGGGGGCTCAGCCAAGCTCCACCAGCAACCTCTCCCCAGCAGAGCACAGACCCGGGGATGCAGGGGGGAGTAGGCCCAGGGGACTGCCCGCACAGGCCCGGATGCTGGCACTCACCGCTTTTTCTTCTGCACGTACATTACCTGCAATGGAAATCAGGTGCGAGGCTGCGGTGGTGCCAAGGGTGTCCCCGGCCACCCGGCACCCTGGCCCTCTGCAGGTGTGGGGGGGCGACCCCCTCCTTACCACAGCCACCACCACTCCGACCAGGGTGATGAGGAAGAAGGGCCCCAACACGTAGCCCACCATGGAGTCGCTGCTGGCCTGGGGGGCGCTGGGTACCGTGGTGTTGCTGCTCATGGCATCGGCGCGGCGGGGCCAGCATGGGACGGTGCCTGGGGAGGGCGCCTCTGCCGGGCTCCCTGGGGATGGAGGCAGGCAGGGCCCTGGGATGAGGGGCTTGACCCCTCCGGACCCCATCAGTGTGCGCCTCCTGCCCAGGAAAGGCCCCGGGGCCCTTGCAGCTGCTCTGGAGGAGACTGGGGGATGCGCTAACCTTGAGGGGCCCGCCTGCCACTTGGGGATGTCAGGGGCGTCCGCTGCCCTCCGCAGTCCGTGCTGGTACCCCAGGCTTCGCACGCGGGACCCTCCACCCCCAGGCCCAGGGTCACTTCAGGCAGAGGCAGGACACTGGCTCCCGTCTGCCTCGTGTGTAGGGTGGACACGAGTGGGCAGGACGCGCCTGGATCTGGAGATGATGTCACCTCCATCGGGTCCCCACCCGGGCTCCGCCCTGGGCCCTCCTCGCGTGGGCTGGCGGCGGGGGTCAGCACCGGGCGGCAGGGGTGGGGCGGGGCGGGGCGGGGCGGGGGCCGGCGGGCCGGGCGGGGGTCGCCCTGCTGGGCGCGGGGGCACCTGCTTCGCCCACTGTCGTGCTCACCGTCCCGGAGCCAGGGGCCATGCCGGGCGGCCCCCGGGGTGCGGCGCGGGCGGCGCGGGCCGGGGAGGGGGTGGGGGCGCGCGCCGGGTCCGGGCCGTGCACCCCGCCCGCCTTACCTCCCGCCGCGGCCGCGCAGCGACGCCCTCGCTCGGCTCCCGCGCCCCGGAAGCGCGGCGCGCGCGTGATCAAAGGCCCCGGGAAGGGGGCGGGGCCGCGGCGCGGGCGCCGCCAATCCCGGCCCTCCGCGCGCGGCCAATCCCGAGGCGGCAGGTGGGCGGGGCCGCGGCGAGGCCGGGGCGAGCGGGGAGGGCGCGGGCTGCCGCGCCTGCCGGGCGCCGCCAGGGGGCGGGCGAGGGCTGCGCCGCGGGGGGCGGCGCGCGCGCCGTTTCCCGGCGTTCCCCGCGGGCGGAGCGCGGCCCTGCGCGGGGCGCCGGGGCCGGTTCCGCGCGGGCCCGGGCGGCGGCTTTGTTCGCGCGCTCGACCGCTCCGGGCGCCCTTTCCTTCCCGAGCCCGCGGCCTGCGCCCGGCCGCGCACGGCGAGAGTGGGGGGCGGGGGCGCTGGGGTCGCGCGCGGCCGCGGGCTCGGCCCCGCCCCCGACGGAGGCAGCCCCGAGCGCCGGCGACAGCGCGACCTGCCGCCGCGGAGTCCGTTGCGGCGGTGCGGCCGGCTCTGCGGGGGGCGAGCCTCGCGCTCAGGGGGGCGGGCAGCCCCTGGTGCCCCCAGCCCTCCCGCGCCGCGGGGACCCTCGCGGCCCGGCCCCCCGCCCGCTCCCGCCGTGCCTGCCCGAGAGCCACCTGCACGGGCCCGGCCTCTGACACCTCTGGGGACAGGCCGCGCCCCCCTCCAGCAGGAGTACGTGCAGATGCTCGTTCTGAGTGCAGAGTTCCCCGCGTGAGCCTCTCCCTCCAGGGAGCACAGACGCTCGAGGGCCGAGCTCTCAGGGCGCAGGTACAAGCCAAAAGGGCGTCATTTTTTTTTTTTTTTTTTGCTTTTTGGGTCACCCCCGGCGATGCACAGGGGTTACTCCTGGCTCTGCACTCAGGAATTACTCCTGGTGGTGCTCGGGGACCGTATGGGATGCTGGGAGTCGAACCCGGGTCAGCCGTGTGCAAGGCAAACGCCCTCCCCGCTGTGCTATTGCTCCGGCCCCTGTATCCCTCCAATTTTAAACAGCCTCCTGGGGGCTGGAGAAGAGGCTCAAAAGGAGCTGGGACTTTGGGGTCTTTCACCACCACCACCAGGAACGTCCCCCCTTTCCCCTCCCTGAGACACATTAGCGTCCTCCTGAGAGCTTGAGGCCTCAGCACAAACTCTTTCACGGGGCCCAGGACATGGCACATGCAGACGGCGCGTCCCCCTTTTCTGCTTCCCCTTTTCTCAGGGTGAAGGTCAAGGAGCCAGTTGCCAGGGGGTGATAGTGGTAGGGCACTTGCCCTGCCTGCCACTGACGCTGGTTTGATCCCCTGAGTGTGCCAGGAGTGAGTCCTGAGCACTGCGGGTGAGGCCCCAAAACCAAAAGGAAAACTATACTATGGTATATCAATTCATACTAGTGATCAAGAGGGGGAAAAAGTCAAAGCTGTTCTGTGCAGAGAAAGAGTGGCATCCTATTTTCTTTTTTGTTTTGGGACTCTCGGCTTTGTATTTTCACCCAAAGCAAGTGAGAAGATGGAGAGGCTCCCATGATCGAATATTAGGCAAAAACGACTCTCCAAGATTTTATAAATGGGCCAGAGAAAGTAGAGTGGGTAGAGTGTCTTGAACCCGGCCGACTGACTAAAAATAAATAAAATAAATCAGGGGGATAGCACAGCGGGTAGGGCTTGCATGTGGCCAACCCGGGTTCGATTCCCAGCATCCCGTATGGTCCCCTGAGCACCCCCGGGAGTAATTCCTGAATGCAGAGCCAGCAGTAATGGCCAGGTGTGACCCAAAAAGCAAACAACAACAACAAAAATAAAATAAAAAACAAAAGGCGAAAATCCCATCTTCACATACATAAAAAAGTTTGGCGGGAAAGATGGCTTAAGGGCTGAGGGAAGCTTCAGTCCGGAGCCTGGGAGCACTCCCTGGCACCCGGGTCCCAGGAGCGCCACCTGGAGGAGGCCTTGGGCACTGCGGGGAGTAGACAGCGACGGGAGCACTTACCACAGGGCTCACGCCTTGCTTGCCAATGACCCTGGTTTGATCCCGGGCACCACTCAAGCACCACGGGGATGATTCCTGAGCACTGAGTCAGGAGTAAGGCCTCATAACAGGCAAGTGTGGTCCAAAAAAATAGTAATAACAGAGTTTTCTCCAAGCCAAAAGAAAATACAAAGAAAAATAGGAAACTAGGGTCAGAGGGAGAGTGCTTGCATGGGGCCAGCCTGGGGTGGACCCCCTGCACTACACACGGCCCCCGGGCCCCTCTAGGAGGGTCCTTGAGCACGGTCAGGTGTGGCTCAAAAGACAAAAAAAATCCAAGAAACAAATAGAAATAACCACGGGGGCTGGACCGATAGCACAGTGGGTAGGGTGTTTGCCTTGCACCTGATCGACCCGGGTTCGATTCCCAGCATCCCATATGGTTCCCCGAGCACTGCCAGGAGTAATTCCTGAGTGCAGAGCCAGGAGTGACCCAAAAAAATTAAAAAAAAAAAAAGAAATAACCTCGAAAGGGGCCGCTTCCCGGTGGAGGGCCTGCCTCGGGGAGGGTGAGACGGTGAGTCTGAGCAGCCGGTCCTGGCACTGCCCCTCAGGCCCCTGAGGGAGCCTGCTCTGCCCTTGGGGTCCCTGTCTCCACCGCCGAATGTGTCAGTTGTGGCACCTTCAGCCAAGTGTGGAAGGAGCACTTTGAGTTAGGGAGCAGCGTCACCAAATACCCACTGTGCGGGGTCCCCCTCGTCACAGAGCACTACACAAGGAGGGGTGGAAGGAGAGGAGGGAAGAAATCAAAGAAAATCAACTTGAAGCAAAATGGATGAGGCTGGAGCCGCAGTACTGTGGGCACGGCAACTGCCTTGCATGCGGCCCACCCGGGCCTATCCCCCAGCCCCATAGGGGTCCACAGTCGTGATCCCCAGAACAGAGCCAGGAGTCAGTCCTGAGCTACACTGGGTGTGGCCTGCATACACACACACACACACACAGCACACACACACACAGCACACACAGCACACACACAGCACACACACGCACACACACACGCAGCATACACATGCACGCATGCGCGCGCGCGCACACACACACACACACACACACATACACACACACACACACACAGAGCACACATACCAAACAGAACCAGGGGCTGTCGGTCACTCTTGCCGCCCGCTATCCCATGCTCAGGCTACCCTTGTGGGCTAACCTGAAGCCGGAGACAAGACGCTCCTGCAGTGTAAGCCCCTGGCTGCTGTTTCGCGGCTGCCGATGCTTCCGGCAGTGCTCGGGGGACCGAGGATTGGAGCTGGGCCAGCCGGGGGCAGGGCAAACACCCTGTCCAGTGTACGACCCCTCCAGCCCACCTCTCCTTCCTGCCGGTGAGTCAGCCGGGCACAGAGAGGCCGGTGGGCTCGCCAGTCTCACTGGGAGGTGGGGGCTCCGCCGCTGTCTCCCCCGCGCCTCGCCTGGGTGCTCCCTTCTGGGTGCTCTTCCTCCTTGGCCAGAAAGCAGTGGTGTCGAGGGGGCAGTGTGTAGAAAGGGGGGCTCCGGGAATGAGCCAGGAGTCAGGGCAGCTGGGGCCCCTTTCCTTTTCATAAAGGCCGGTGGGGTGGAGGCAGCAGGGAGCCCCGACCCTCCCGGCCTCATGGTCTCAGACCTCATGGTCTGAGGCGCCGGGGCGGCCCTTGGGCTAGGCTGTATCTTTCGTCGTCCAGGGTCTTCCTTCTCCTTATATGGGATCTCTCAAGTACATGTGTTTAGCATATATTAATGTAACATATGTATGTATGTATGTATGTATGTATGTATACTGGGGTCTCCCAAGCTGTGCTTACTGGTGATTCTTCGTCATCCAGGATGGGGCGTTGCTTGGTCCCTGGGGTGCTGGGGTGTCCATGGTTATACCGGGCGATGCTCGGGGGACCAGAGGGTGCACAGGGATGTACCCCAACTGCCATCCTATCTCCGCCCACGGTCCCCTCCTCTCCGTGGTGGAGGGGTGGGAGGGACTGCAAGGGAGCTCCGCACCTTGTGCCCTGTTCTGGGTTTCTCCATGGTGACGCTACCCCCCCATGCAAAGGTGCCCCCAGCCCCCAGAAGCAGGCCCCAAGCCCCCCGCTCCAACCCCCCCAGGCGCCCTCCATCAATCTCAGGACGAATGAGAGGAGGCCAAGGTTTTTGGGGCTCCCCGCCCCCCAGGACCTCCCCAGCACCTGGGTCTCAGAGCCTAGGCTCCTCTTCCGGCTGAGCCTGACTCCCTCCCACCCGAACTTTCCTTCCCCGGGAGGTGCTCCCCGTCCAGGCGGGCTTCTGTCCTGCCAGCCCCGCCCCCAGCAAACTTGTCAGCTCACCCCCCAGCCCCCTCCCCAGTGGACTGGAGCAGCCAGAGCTGCTCCCTGCCCCCGCCTCCCGATTACCCCATCTGTGGCTCTCCCCGACTCCTCTCCCTCCAGACCTTCCCTGGGCCTGCCGGGTGTCACCGCTGCTGGGGGAGAGACGGGGGGCGGCTTTCCCGCCCCTGAAGATCTACCTCCTCTCTTTCCCGAACAACCCCCAGGCACAGCAGAAAGCAAAAAGGTGGGGTGTGCAGGGGGCGAGGGGGTGAAAGCGTGTGTTCTGTTGGGCTGCAGGCCCCTCCTCCCCCCAGCCCTGCATAGTTCCCCTCACGTGTAGGCTTAGGGTGAAGGGAAGTGCAGGGGGCTGGAGGACAGGGGCACGCTGCTGCTGGCACATCCCGGAGGCAACCTACTCACCTGGGTACCGAGAGACAGAGACAGAGAGACACAGTCAGAGACAGAGACAGAGAGACAGAGAGACAGAGACAGAGAGACAGAGAGAGACAGAGATGGCGGAACGGTGGGCCGGGCGCTTGCCTTCCACACAGGTTCCCGGCACGCCCCCAGGCCCACCCAGCGACCCCCAAGCGCAGAGCCAGGAATAGAGGTAAAAACCGCCCCATCTGTTTTGCTTTATATGAATTTCCTTCGATTTCTTCCCCCCTTTTTGTGTGGTGCTCTGGAATGAGGGGACCCACTCTCGGTGACAGTGCTCCCTAACTTGGTCGAGGTGCTTGCTGCAAGCCCCGAGCACTGCCAGGTGTACGGGCGTAGCCCAAAAGCAAAAAACAAAACAAAACAAACAAAAAAAAGGAGAGGGATCATCAGACGTGGTTCGAAACCAAACCAAAACACCAGCAAAACTAGGGATTCCCACCGCCAAGGTGCCCTTAGGGGTGGGCTCACTGGCCCAGCTGGTGAGACCGACTTGGCGACCGGCCCCCAGCCCTGCAGGCTGACAGCGGGGGCCAAGGGGTAGCTGTGTCCTGTGGGTGGCACACTGACCTGTGAGGTCAGGGCAGGGCGGGCAGGAGCGGCACTTGCCTCGTGTGGCCGACCAGGTTGGACCTGCCAGGAACGGTCACTGAGTCGAGCCAGGAGTCAGCCTTGAGCACAGCCGTGGATGGACGCCCCCAAAAACAAAACTGAACAGCAAATGCTCTTGGGGAACCAGAAGAAAGTTCAGCACCGGGGCTGGAGCGATAGCACAGTGGGTAGGGCGTTTGCCTTGCACGCGGCCGACCCGGGTTCGAATCCCAGCATCCCATGTGATTCCCCGAGCACCGCCAGAAGTAATTCCTGAGTGCAGAGCCAGGAGTAACTCCTGAGCATCGCCGGGCATGACTCAAAAAGCTAAAAAAAAAAAAAAAGTCCAGCTCCTCTGCCTCTGCCCCTGGTTCTACCCCCAGCATCCAGGTGGTCCCAAGCACTGCTGGACGCACCCTGTCGGCCCCAGTCATCACGGGAGTGGCCCGGGTTTCCCAGCACCACAAAGCAGCATCTGGCCCTGGGCCCTTGTCCCCTACCAATCCAGGTGGCCGGGAGGTGCCTGTGGGCCCCCTGTGCACTGCCTGGGAGCTCCCCCGCCTGCAGTGACCTTGGGCCGGAGGGAGCGCACAGGGTCAGGCCTCACCTGTGGCTGAACCTGCTTCTGTCCCTTATGCGGCAAAGGCCCCTCGAGCCCAGGGATCACGTCTGAGTAGAGCCAGGAGTAGCCCCTGAGCACCACCGGGGTCTGGGGCCCCCAAACAAAAATAATCGGTGGCACCATATATGGTGCCCTGAGCACCGAGCCCGAGCACCTCAGGGTACCGAGCCAGGAGGAAGTCCTGAGCACTGCTGGGTGAGCCCCCTCCCTGTGCTCATTTCCTGGCAGCCTTGGTGAAGGCTGCAGCTCTGTGCTCTCTGCTCAGGGTTCCAGGCCAGAGGCTGCCGGGATGGCGCTTCTCAGGGGCCGCGTTCCCGGCGTGTGGGAGGAGAGCACTGGACTGGCGCAAAACCCTGCAGCTCCCCACGGGACTCCCCACAGCCCGGGGACAGCAGCTGCTCAGGCGAGGGCAGTGCCCCCAACCCGAGCTGGTGGGGGAGGGGCAGAGCAGCCCTCGCACCCTGCACTCCAGCTGCTTCCTGGTCTCTTCCTACCTGTGCCGCCGGGATAAACGACTTCACGGTGGCACTCTCTTCTCTTATTTATTTTTTGCTTTTTTGGTCACACCCAGCGATGCACAGGGGTTGCTCCTGGCTCATGCACTCAGGAATTACTCCTGGCGGTACTTGGGGGACCATATGGGTCGCTGGGAATCGAACCCGGTCGGCCACGTGCAAGGCAAACGCCCTCCCCGCTGTGCTAACCCCTGATGTAGCCCCTGAGCATCGCTGGGTGTGAACCAGAAAAGCCAAAACAAAACAAAACAGACGAAACAGCAACAGCTCACAGACACACAGAAGAACCCTGGAGCCGAGAGCTCTCTGCGGAGACACCTCTGGGCTTTGCACCGGCCGCTCTCACGGGCGACTCCGGGCGGGAGCTGGTGTGTCCCTCCGCCTGCCCCCCAGAACCCCATCTTCCAGAAGCCAACGGAAAGGCCAGGAACTCCGGAGCAGTGAGGCAGACGCCAGGCCCCGCGGATGGGGGAGGGGCTCGTGAGTCGATGCCCACCAACTGCTTCCGCCTACCACGTGAGCCCCCTGAACGGCCGTGATCCAGACACACACAGAAGGATCTCGGGGGGCTGGAGCGATAGCACAGCGGGTAGGGCGTTTGCCTTGCACGCAGCAGACCCGGGTTCGATTCCCAGCATCCCATATGGTCCCCCGAGCACCGCCAGGAGGAATTCCTGAGCACAGAGACAGGAGTAACTCCTGTGCATCCCCGGGTGTGAAGCAAATAAATAAATAAATAAATAAATAAAAGAATCTCAGAACCGAGCAGCTCGCTGCAGAGATCTCTCCAGACCCTAATTATTAAAAGTTTAGAATTTCAGGAGCGCGCGGCCGCTCTTGCAGCCACGCGACATCATATGCTGTTCATAACAAGCAATACAAAATAAATAGTCTAGAAGAAACAAAACAGTTGAGTTAAAGAAAATTTGTAAAAACAGTTGCATCTCAGCATGGGGTCGTTCAGGTCGACGGGAGGGTGTCCTGAGCCGTGTGCTGTGCTGGCGCCTTCGTGTCTCGGGGTTTGTTTCTCGCGCTTTGCTGCCGGCGCTGTGACCTTCCCGTCCGATGTGCTGCCAGTGCTGTGGAGCTAGGAGCTGCCACACGGCTGTGTCTGTGGCCACGTGCTCCGGGATCTGCAGAACTGGGGTCCCCCTCCCGCAGGCCCCAGAGTTTCAGCCGGAAGACCGGTGTCTCTCCTGACACCAGCGTCCCTGAGCCTGAAGCCGGGCCGTTGTTTACACGGCGGCAGCTGTCCACAGCGGCATTTTCTTCTGCAAGTTTTCTGATTCATTTTCTATATCTGTGGATTGATTTCCATGTACGGTATGAGGTAGGACCTAATTAAGCTTTTCTCCATCTGGCTGGTCGATTGTTCCAATAGCTTTTTCCAAAGGCCTTTTCCTTTCCCGGCCTCTCCCCGCCTCTCCCCACATCCTCACTGCATCTCTTTGATTTTGGCCCACGCTGGAGATCATATGTGGTGCCCGGGATCAAGTCAGGTCAGTCACAGGCGAGCAGCTGACCTTTAGCTATCTCTCCAAACATTCTCACATTGCTCCTCAACTGTCTGGAGTGTGTGTGTGTGTGTGTGTGTGTGTGTGTGTGTGTGTGTGTGTGTGTGTGTCCTAGCTATCTCTCCAAACATTCTCACATTGCTCCTTAACTGTCTGGAGTGTGTGTGTGTGTGTTATGTTGTATGTGTGCTCTGTGTGTGTGTTGTGTGTGTTATGTTGTGTGTTGTGTTGTGTGTGTGTGTGTCCTAGCGAGTCGATGGGTTTTGTGAGTTCTGAGAGCCGTTTCAGGAAATCCATCACACCTGAGGGCGGCCGGGATCAGAAGTACGGTAACAACTTGAGATTTGGGCCAGCAGCTAAAATCTGAGGAGGGGACATGGGAAGCCCCAAACTGCCGTTGGTTCATCTGGCAGCCTGGCCTTGAGAATTGGCACCTGACACGGGGGCATCTTTGGAGAGACTGGGCCTGCGGATCACGGCTCTGGGGAGAGCCAGACCTGGGGTGGTTTCTATTTTTTTTTTTCTTTTTGGGTCACACGTGGCGATGCACAGGAGTCATTCCTGGCTCATGCACTCAGGAATTATCCCTGGCGGTGCTCAAGGGACCACATGGGATGCTGGGATTCGAACCCGGGTCGGCCGTGTGCAAGGCAAACGCCCTACCCGCTACCCCTGGAGTGGTTTCTAGTGTGGGACCCCTGCACACACTCAGGCGGCGAGGCCCCCACGCCTTCTATTTTCTGATTTAGCCTCTGTCTAGTTCTTCCCACTTCTCATGCTGCTTTCATTATTTTATTTAAATCAATTCTTTTTCAGGGCCACACGAGGCAGTGCTCAGGGATATACTCCTGGCTCTGTGCTCAGGGATCACTCCTGGTGGGGCCTGGGGGAGCACAAGGGGTGCTGGGGATCGAAGCACCCAGGTTGGCCGTGTGCATGGCAAGCGCCCTGCCCGCTGTCCTATTTCAACAGGGGCTGCCCCCTGCAGCGCATTGGGGGGATCGGGCACTGCACCGCAGGCCTGAAGGCTTCATGCTCCTGGGTACCACCAGGGCCACGCCCGGCAGTGCTGGGGGGACATGTGTGCCAGCGATCGGACCCATGGTGTTCTCTGCTAGGCACGTGCCCCGCCGCCTGGTCCGTCTCTCGGCCACTACTGTACTTTCCTATTGTCTTTTTGGGGGGCAGGAGAGCCTCCAAAGCAGCTCCCGGAAGGCTGGGCCCCCTCACGGTGTTTCTCGACCAGCGGGGCCAGCGGGTGAGTTCGGGAGGCCCAGACAAGGTGCTTCTGGGGCCCGCAGTGCTGGGGAAACCGGGGCCCCACCCAGGGCTGCCCCCAGCAATGCTCGGGAGAGCGCGGGTGGGTGCTGGAGCTGAGCCCGGGCCGGGCGCGGGCATCAGCCCTATCCGCTGCACCACCTCCGGGCAGGCCTCCGGCAGGACACTGCGGAGACACTGGGCGTCCCGTGTAGGCCTAGGTGTGCCTCACAGCATCTCTGAACTGTCTGTTCCTGGCGCCCACCCGTGGCGCTCTCTCCTCTCACTTTTCAAACCCGCTTGTCCGATTCCTTCGTAAGCAGTTTGCAGGGTGACAGCACGGCGGGTCAGCACGCTTGCCCTGCACACGGCCAGCCTGGGGTCGATCCCCAGCACCGCCCGGGGTTCCCCGAGCCTCAGTGAGAGTGACCCTTGAGCACAGAGCCAGGAGTAAGCCCTGGGAGTGGCCCCCAAACAAAAACAAAATAAAAGCGAATGATAGTAGGTTGCTTCTGTGGGCCCAGCCCGGCCGGGTGCTCTGTGTGCTTGCCTCGCTTCCCCGCCACAGTGCCGCCTCCCACACCGGGGGCCGAGCCTGCGGCAGGGGGCGCTCAGCACGTGGTCACAGCAGCGTCAGTCCCCGGAGGCCCAGCCTCAGCTGCTCCGGTTACAGCCTCAGCTGGCTCCCTCGGGGAGGCCCGGCCTGCCCAGCCACGTGACGCCCGCCGACCTTTCCCAAGGCCTCGGTGGCTCTCAGGTTCCAGCCAAGGCCCCGGCCGGCCCCGGCGCACGTGGGCCCCCCAACTCCTCCCCCCTCAGCCTCCAGGGAGGGAGGTGCCTGCGCGCCTGCTGGGGGACACACCTGGGGGTGCTCACGGTCGGTGCTCCTCCAGCCCGCTGCTCTGGGGGCTGCGGCGGCGGGGTCTGAAGCCAAGCTCCACCGTCATCTCACCGCTCGGCCTGTCCGCCCGCGCGGGCCCCTCTGCACTGGGATGTTTGTGTCCAGGCTGCCAGATTTTTTTTTTTTGGGGGGAAGGGTACCTGGAGATGCTCAGGGGTTACCCCTGACTCTGTGCTCAGGACTCACTCCTGGGGGTGCTCAGGGCACCATAGGGGATGCCAGGGTGAGGATCTAACCCAGATCTGCAGCCTGCAAAGCAAATGCTCTCCCCACAGTGCTCTCTCAGGCCCTAGGCTGCCGGATTCTCAGTGAGCTTAGCAGCCTTGAGGGCTGGGGACTGTCCCAAGGGCATTCACCCATTTCACATCTTTTACCAGTGTGGGCACAACTGTCCCTTCCCTCAGTCTTGGCAGCTGAGCCCTGGTTCCTGTGCTCCCCATTCTCACGCAGGGCGTCTCTCTCTTCAGAGCCTCTCTCCCCCCTCCCCTCTGCCGGGCCTCCTGTGCGTCCCCCCTCCCCTTCCCCTCCACCTTCTCTCCCATTTCACGCCACCTGTCGCCCGAGCAGGTGCCCTTCCGAGGACTGTGTATCCTGGGTCTAGCACGCTGCTGGCAATTCAGAACAGCACACGGGGCCTCAGGGCTGTGGCCGCGGATGCTGGGACGGTCGCTGGCTGTTACAGACCCAGGAGCCAGGAGAAGCTGTCGCGCTCCCGCATGCGTGAAACCAGAAAGCGGCCAAAGCCCCGGCTCCACCACCGAGCTTCCCTGGGCTCAGCCAGGACCGCAGCCCGAGGACTGGCCTGCCGGGGGCCGCCACCCGGTGCCCGAAGGGCAGGAAGTGCACCAGAGGCCCCGCGACACTCCTCCCCACTGCAGGGGTGCCGGCAGAGTCACCCACAGGTCCTACGGCGGCGGTGGCCTTTCCGCACCCCCAGGGCCCCCTGGGAGCTTGCTCCGCGCAGTGTGGCCCAATAAAGACTCCTTTGACGAGGAGGGGAGGTCAGCCCTGGAGGACAATGGAGGCCCACAGAAGGGACTCTGAGGGGAAAGGCCGCCCTGGTCAGCTGACGGGGACTGACATGCAGTTCCTGTTTGGTTACCAACGTTCTGTCTGCCTGTTCCCCATTCAGACACATTCGGGGAAGAACTAGGCAACAGGACCCCAAGGAACTAACCCGATGACGCTTATCGTCACGTGGAAGAGCCAAGTGTCCAGGGCCAGGCACGCCAGTCTCCTCTGAATTAAGGTCATGTGAGTCTCATGCCTGCAGTGACCTTCTGGGCAGTGGCCGAAGCAGGCTTCGGGCTAATGAGACAGGGCCAGCAGCTGTCTTACCAGGTTCTTTAGCTGGGGGGCCACACCTGGCAGTACTGGGGGGACCATCAGGGAGGGGTGCTGGGGATCAAACCCGGGCGGGATGCAAGTCGAGTGCCCCACCCACTGTGCTATCTCTCTGGCCCTGACTCGGTGGATGGTAAGATTTTTGTTTTGGGGCTGTACCCAGTGGTGCTCAGGGGTCACCGCGCAATGCTCAGGGGACCCAACCGGGCCTGGCTGTGCACAAGGCAAACGCCCCGGTGCCTGTCCTCTCTCCAGCCCCCAGACTGCCGCTTCTGCTGGCGGCTTCCTCACGCCTTCCCGTCCACCAGGCGCTCTTCACTCATGAGGCCAGGGTGACGTGGGGTCTCCCCAGCCCCTCTCCCGAGCAGGGTCACCAGCTAAGGGGGCTCCTGCGCCCCTCACAGTGGAACTGGCACAACCACGGCCCGCCAAGAGTTCCGGTATCTCATCCCTCAGTGGAGTTCCCCAAACAGCAAGTACTCCACTGACCTCCGGGACAATCCCCAGTCCCCGGCAGAGAATGGGGGGGCGAGAGGTGGTACAGTGGGTAGGGAGCCTGTTTTGCACGTGGTCGACCCAGGTTCGATCCCCAGCACTCCTTACATCCCCGCTCTCACCTCCTGAGTGCAGAGCCAGGAGAAAACCTGAGCATCACCGCACGTGGCCCCAGACAAAACAGAACAAGAGCAAGAGACGGAGGCCAGGGGAAGAAGAGACCAGACCGTGGGCGGGTGTGTGTGAAATACTGGTTTTTATTGGTTGGCACAAGATTACAACCTACAGTTCCAACGCCCTCCCCTCCCACACGACTCCCGAGGGGGAAACGATGAACAGGCGGGAAGGAACAGCACACTCACAGGTGGGAGCGTTTGCTTTACAAAAGGAGCGGGAGGGGGCGGGGGTGTGGGGTCTATCCGGATCGCTTCCCTGTGGCCACACGGCAGGCTGGTCAGAGAGGGGAGAGTGGGGTCACAGCTCCGCGCCTGCCTCGGCCCGGCCCCCCCCAGACTCCCCCACGAGCCGACACCCTGAGAAGGGAAGCCAGGAAACCTCAGCTTCCTCCATCAGCCCCGAGTCCACGCCCTCAGACCCTGCAGTGTGGTGTGGCTTCCTTCTGAGGCTGGCGGGAGGGCGGGGGGGGGGCAAGGGGCCCCCAGAGGGGAGGGGGGGCGGGGGGGAACTTGACCTTCCATGCAATACCGAGCAAGGTGGCTTCAGAAACGGAAGAAACGTTCAACACGACCTCGCAGCCGCGGGTTCCAGCGCACACGCGCAGGGCGAGGGGGTCACGGGTCCCCACCCCCCTCGGCGCACACGCCCGCCCGGGTGCCCTCTGGGGGGCTCACTCCTCCTGCCTCTCCAAGGAGGGTGCTCAGCCCGGTGCGCCCTGGATGTCTCCAGCACCGCGAAAGGCACGGCTGTGCGTGTGCCCGCGCCGCCAAAGCCAGCAGGGGCGCGGCTGCCAAAGGCCCTTGCTGCTGCTGTTGTCCTTTGTGTTCGGGGCCTACTGCCAGCTCTGAACTCAGGGGTCACTCCTGGTGGGGACCGGGGGCCACAGGAAGTGCTGGATGGAACCGGGCAGGCCACGTGCAAGGCAGGCGCCCTCCCCGCTGTGCCGCGGCTCCGGCTGTGTCTGCCTCTCTGGTACACGGAAGGGGGGCGCGCAGGGCACCGTGGCATCGGGACAGGCTAGAGGTGCCCGGGCCCTCTGAGACTCAGCTAAGAACGGGAGTAGAGGGAAGGGGCCGGGGGGCCTCAGAGTGTCTCTGGGGAAAAGGTCAACTCTACACCCTCGCTACTCTGCCCAAGCGGAAGGGGCTCCCCGGAAACTCCTGCTGCCGCTGCGCAGGAGGCGCCCCCCTGCCCCCCACCGCCCCCCGTGAAGGCCCGTGGCGGGAGAAGCGCAGACAGTCCCTGCGCTGAGGCTCGGCGGGTCACGGGAGGAGCCGGAGCAAGCTACCCTCTTAGCCCCAATGCCACCCCCAGGAGCCCGGGCACGGCGGGGCCTGCCCCCTGCCCTTGGGAGCTGGGGTCCCGTGTCCGAGACGCTCTGACAGACTCAGACCACAGCTCCACCACTGCGATTCCTTCGGGCCTTGGTCACACGTGCTGGTACTCAGAGCTTGCTCCTGCCCTGTGCTCGGGGGTCATCATGGGCCGGGCCAGGGCGCTCACGGCACAGCAGCGGCCATCTCTGAGCGGGGCACCACCTGGCCAGCCTTCTAACTGGCACGACACGAGAGCGGGAAAGCGGCACTAGAGAGCCACACGCACCTGTCTCTCGGGCACGAGACACCAAACCCTTTTCCTAGCTACAAAATGCAACACCCCACAGCTGGCCACGGGGCTCAGGCATGCACCTGTGCCCTAAGCGACACACCTGTCCATCCCTGGGTAGGAAGGGGTGGAGTTCTCAGGCCCAACCGGGGGCGTGTCCCCTTGGGCCCTGAGCACCAATCAGAAGGGGTGGAGAGGGGCTTTGCCCGCCCAGGCTCCGCTGCCTCTAGCCCCCCAGAGCAGCTACCTTCCTAGAAGCCCACGCCCGCTGCCTGCTGAGCAGCCCCCCACCCTCCAGGCCTCACTGCCCCCCGGTGCCTGGAGGCTCCCCAAGACCTCGCTTCAGGTCTGCCCCCGGGGACACCGGAGCCCACCGGCTCCCATTCCTGGCGCTGGGCCCCCTGTTCTTGGCCTTGGTCAGGAATGTACCCCTGATGGCACCGGGCCATGGAGTCGGGGAGTGGGGCCTCCCCCCCAGGGGTGAGAGGCCGACCCCGTGCCTAGGCCCTCTCCGGCGGGAGACGGAGGGAAGAGGGGACGGCTGCTCGGGGAGGCAGCAGGCAGGCGCCTCCCGGCATCTCACTCACAGACCAGCTTCCCCCGCTTCTGCCATGCAAGGACAGGCGGGGACAGTCCAGGGCCGGGCATGGGGCCGAGGAGGCACCCGCTGCCTTTCTCCACAAGATTCCCAAGACTCCTGCTGCAAAGGGGCCTCAGGCCGGAGGAGACTCCAGCGAGGGGTGTGTGCTGGGGGCTCCGCCCACAGCTAAACCTTTGCAGAAGGAAACTGCTCCCTTCTGGAAGGTGCCGGGAGTCGGGAGGCTGGCCGGCCACCTCTGCGGCAGGGGACTAGGCGGGCAAGCGTGTGGTTAGCTGGAAGGGGCAAGAATTCTCCGGGTGTTCTGATGAGGTGCCCTGAAAAGAAACTCAGAGGAAAGGTGAGCTGCCCTCGTGAAAGGCCTCGGGCCTTTGGGGGATGGTGCCAACACTTCCCGCCGGCCCCGGGCACCACAAGTCAGCCCGAGGCATGAAGAAATGACTATTTTGGGGCCTCCCTAGTGGTGTGGGGCCCGGGGTGTCATCACACACAGAAGCTATCTTTGTTTGGAGGCCACATCTGGCAGTGCGTGGGGCTTACTGCTGCACATTCACAGGGACTCACTGCCGGCAGGGCCAGGGGAACATACGGGGTGCCGGGACTCAGACCCAGGCTGGCCGCGTGCAAGGCATGGACCCTCCCTGCTGCACGGTCACTCGGCCCATGGATCTCAGGCCACGCTCCCCTGTTCACGCTTGACCTGAACATCTGCAAAGTCTCACTGCGGAAGGTGAGGCCTACAGAGACCGAGAAACGGCTCTCCTGGACAGCCAGGTCACGAGGGATGCGTGCTTCCCCCCGGAGGTCAGTGCATCACCAGCAGGACGCCTCCTACAGCTGTGGGCCAAGGCCCGGTGCGGCAGGCTCCAGAAACACCAGCAGCCCTCTGGGCGCAGAACTGCGGGGTCCTGTGACTCCCTGAACATGAGCCAGAGAGCCGTCTGTCTTGTGGACTCGCCACTGGCTCATCCTCTCTTCTCCCCAGTGTCGCCTGTGGGAACCGTCTGCTGTGTCCCTCTATTTCTGTCAACTGCCGGTGGGATCAGGCTGAAGCCAGAATTAGCAATGGCAGCTAACCCCCATTTCTCTTGACGCAATGATCCATCCCATCGGGGTATAAGGATTTCTTTTTATTCTGAGTCAATGTCCAGTGAAGACGGCCCTAAAGAACGCTTCAGAAACACCAGCATCGCAGACAACGTGGCAAAACCCAGGCTGTGATCGTCACGTCCTTGGTGTGAAAGAATAATGGGATTCGGCTCTCACTCAGCTGTGGAGGAGCAGCTCAGGTGGGGAGACGGACAAAAGCACGGTGAGAACACAACTACCAGGTCAAGAACAGCGTGCAGGGCTGGGGCAGGGGAACGTGCAGGGGAAGGAGAGGAACCTGCTTCCTTCTAAGCGAGCCTAAGAGACCTACATGTTATCCCTAACATCAAAACAGAAAGCAATTTTTTTTTTTTTTTGGCCACGAAAGAACCTGCAACCATTTACAAAACTGCTGTACCACAAGGGGTGAGGTCGGTGCCCTGAACTCCAGGAGGGTCCGAGACACTATGCAAGGTGGACCCCCAGGCCTCTGCAGCCTCATGGGGCGGGGGTACCCCAGACTCCTCCATCCCTCCCATGGCCTCAGGGACAAGGCACCCTCGGGCTGTGGGGAGCTGAGACGGCAGATGCTTCAGGACCAGACTCAGCCACGGCAGCCTCCCTCCAGCCTGTCACACGGAGTGCGAAAAAGCCAAGATCCTGCGGCCCCAGCCCCTCTCTTACTCTTATACACGCACACCCACCTGCGTCCGGGTCCGAAAGCGCTATGAGAGCATGATGGGGGCTTCCTCAGGGGCTTTAATCGGGAGGGGGGTGGGGAACACAATTCCCGTTCACAAGTATCTGAGAGCTGTGGCATCTGACCCACACTCTCGGAGCAACCAGGACCCAGACCCCGCGAGTTCACCGCGGGGAAGACAGGAAGCTACGGACACACGCTGGGCCGCCGGGCCAGTGAGCGCCTCTGCCAGGAGGCCTGTCTGTGCTTTCCCTCGCTGCCCCGGGCTTCTTGGGCGAGAGATCAAGGGGACAGTCACCGGGAGCCCCCATCACGTGTCACAGCGGGACCAAGACTCCGCATTAGCAGAGACAGCCCTGGCGCTCGTGGTGCCAGGCACTGACCTCGGGCCCCGAGAAGTTCACTGCAACAAAAGCCAGCACCAGCCTCAACAATGCTGGGCTCAGACAGAACCTCCTTGTGCCGGCCATGAAGCGCCCGCACAGTCTCTCCGGCTCGCTGCAGGGCGGGCTCCATTCATGTCGCTGAAAGGGATGTCCTGGCACAGTGCACTCGCCGGGCCCAAGGACGCCAACCACCATCCCGACCGGGCCCGGCAGGGGGGTGGGCTGGTGGCCTGGCCCCGGGAGAGCCTCCCCAGGCCCTTAGAGACACACAGCTCACAGGCTTGCTTCCCCTGCGCCTTCCACAGGAACGCGACTGTTTCCCTGCATACTGTGCTCATCCCTTCCGTTTAGGTAGAATTTATCTGGGAGAATGCGGCTTTTGAGTCCACGTAGCCTTTAGTTGGATTTACTTCCCTTTATTTGGAAAGAGCCTTAAAATGCTCTAAAGCGGCAGCAAGCAGCAGCTGTCTGCCTTACGTGAGGCATGTGGCTGGCAAGTGGCCACTGGGCTCCAGTCCCCTGCTCCACCTCCACCTCGTCACAGGGACCTGACTCGGGGTACGATCTCGCTCTGAGGCTGGGAGGGGTCCGAAGGAGACAGCGGCACTGCCTTGGATTATGTCCCAGGACCGAGAGGGGAGAGGATGCAAGCGGACAGTGTGTGACAGACTTCAAAGTTCCCCACCAAAACGCTGAGCACTGTCTGGCAGGCCTACCAGAGAGACACACAATTATTTCTTTTAGAGGGAGTGAAGAGCAAAACCTTTCCAAAATTCGAGTATTTATTAGAATTTTTAAATAAAGAGAACTACGATTTAAATGTCACATCTTGGCTATGGTTTGCCCCAGGTGATGCCACTGAGAGGCACCGACAGGCTCCTGGCTTCAAGTCATGGACCCCCCCCACTGTCAGCACCCTAAACGGCCCCCGCCCCACCAAGGCCTTTTCTGCTTCCCAACTAAACAAGGCAATTGGCAAACAAAGCCGCAGGAAGCATCTAGCAAAACTAAGGCATTCTGCAGAGACCCGATGGATGCATCGCGTCGCCATGCCGGTAATGACTGTGCCTTCTCCGGGCCCGCCCCCTGGCAGAGGCTGGGCCGTGCACTTCCGGGCAGGAGACACCCTGAGTGTTTCCGAGCATGCTCTGTGGTGCGATCACAAGGGGCTGGAACATTACAAAGACACGCAAACACCCGGGTTTCCCCTCCCACATACTTCTCAGGAACTGCATCTGGGTACCAGGACAGGGGTGAGGCTGCGGGGCTGCTCCTGCCAAGAGCCCTGGGCGCTCCCCAGCCCGGGAACGCCTCCAGGCCTGCACGGTGCGGTCATGGATGCAGAAGGAGAGAGACCGGCGTCGGCAATAAACAGCATCGGGGAAAAAGTCCCAAACCACCAGGATGGAGACAGTGCTCGCTGCTCGGCTTCTCAGGCCAGCATCCCAGGAGCCCAGGCCGGACCCCTACTCCGGCATCTCTGGAGGAATTCAGTCCTATCACTGTCTCCCTGGATCTGGGCCGAGGCCATTAGCTTCTGGCTTGGTAATAAAAAGAAAATAGGTTTCTTCCTATTTCTTTATTGGCATGGAAACAGCTACAGGAAGAGAAGGCCATGAGTCCTGGGGGCAATATGAAGTGAGCTCAAGTCTTTCTCTAACCCAAATAATGACAACCAATGGCTGTGGTAAAGAGAAAGGACACAGAAACGTTCCTAGCACCCCCCACCAAAAAAAAAAAAAAAGATTAATTATGAGCCAAGCTCTCAATTTCAGCAACACCCCTCCTTAAAAAAAAAAAAAGCAGACAAAAAAAAAATTAAATTCCTTCTCTGTCATTTATTTACATATTATATGCCAAGTATATAATGTGTAGATAAATGGATACTGCAAGGAAAGTCACCAACCTATTAGACAGTACACCACAGGAGAAATTCTTGAAAGGTTTCATCTGCTCTTGGTATCTTTGAATTAAAAAAAAAAAATTAAAAATCAAAAAGAAATGTCTGTCTGGCTAGGTCTGGGGTGATGCAAACAGGAACATCTCCGGATCCAAGGCAGAGGGAAGGCGCGGGGCTCCCCTCCCGAGAGGTGCAGGGGTGTGGAGGGGAGGGGCAGATCATGCACAAAAGTACTTACAAATTACACACCCACCCCCCTTGGTAAAAAGAGAAGAAAAAGCCCCGTCACTTAACACCAAACAGCTACGTATCAATGAACCCTTTCTCTGCGGCCTGTCATGCCTTACTGAGAGGCCGGGAGGAGGCGGGCGCGGGAGAGGGGAGGTCTGCACGTCAGTCTAGGTTCCCGCTCCCCGGACAGGAGTCCTCAGTCATCTGATGCCCGACATGGAGCTCTGGGAGGAGACGGAGTAGGTGGGCGCCACCACCGGGGTGCCGTTGTTGGCCGAGTAGCCTTGCCGCAGCGTCTCGAAGTAGGACGCCTGCACCGGCTTGTGGAACTGCAGCACCTTCATGGCGTCTTCTATCTTAAACCATTCCCGCTTCCTTCCTGTGGAGGCAGAGCGAGCGGTCAGGGCCAGGGAAGCCGGGACCTGCCGCCGGCTTCTAAGAAGATACAGAAGAAACCAGAAAGCAATAGTTCCCCATTTTTTTTTTTTAAAGAATATTTCTGCTTTTTTTTTTTTTTTTTACTTTTTTTTGGGGGAGGTGGGCCCACACCCAGCGATGCTCAGGGGTTACTCCTGGCTCTGCACTCAGGAATTACCCCTGGCTGTGCTTGGGGGACCATATGGGATGCGGGGGATTGAACCTGGGTTGGCTGCGTGCAAGGCAAATGCCCTACCCGCTGTGCTATTGCTCTGGCCCAATGGTTCCCAATTTTTAAAACTTGTGTTACAGTTTTCCTTCCTTCTAAAGAAGGTAACGTGAGTACACTTTCTGGGCTCCAAGTATCACACCTAATACAGAACAAAAGTTATGAAGTCTGAAAGCGCAGAAGCTAACGGCAACTGCTGGAGCCCCCCCCACCAGAGAGAACCACGCAACATTTTCCCCTGCAGCCCTGGGCCCTGGGCCTCCCGTGGCCTGCATGGGAGCAGCCCAAGCCTGGTGAGCACCTCCAGTTCCTGCTTTCACTTTCTGGAATGATAGCTGGCTTGCAATCAGCAGTTTATTTAAGAATTATTTTATGAAAGCCTATAAAATAGAAAAATATTGCTATCTATACATAGCTATGAAACAAAATCTATAGAAGACATGTATTCACAAAATACTGAAATATACTGGGGCTGGAGGGATGTGCAACAGGTAGGGTACTTGCCTGTCACAGGGCTGATGTGGATTCAATCCCTGGCACCCTCTATGTCTCCCAAGCCCTGCCAAAAATGATCACTGAGCACAGAGTCAGGAGCAAGCCCTGAGCACAGCTGAGTGTGGCCCATTAATCCAAACAAACAAAAAACTCAAAATACGTATCCAGGGGAGGCACCAGCCCCTCCCGCCGCCGAGATGTGATCCTGGGGCCGCATGCGTGTGCGGCCTCTCCACAGCTGCACGAGCGTGAATCCAGACCTAGCAAAACCTCTTTCAGCATGGGCAACTCCTTGCAGAATGTCTCCAGCCTGAGAAGTAAGCGGCGACCCCGTGCCCGCCCAGAGGGGAAAGGTATTTCTTTCTTTTTCTTTCTTTCTCTTTCTCTTTCTCTTTCTCTCCCTCCCCTCCCCTCCCCTCCCCTCTCCTCTCTCTCCTCTTTCTCTCCAGCGATGAAGGGCGTGGTGTCCGCCATATTATGATGACCACCACAGATAGGGTTGTCAAGCTTGCAATGATCCAATATCCGGAAGAAATCTCCTCCCTGGAATTAGTTGTTAAAGTACAGAAATCCAAAACTGCGCAGCCGCAGTAGCAGTTGCGCGACCTCATATCTCTTCACAACAGGTCTGACTCTAGTGGGGTACTCCTAACAATAATAGTGAGGTTTGTGTTGAAATATTGAATGTAACCAAAGTAAACAGAAAGAAAAGTGAAACTTATCAGTTACAAGGCGGGGGTGGGGGGGCGGGATGGGAGGTGTACTGTGTGGGGTTTTTTTTTTTTTTGGTGGTGGTATATGGGCACTGGTGAAGGGATAGTTGTTTCAGCATTGTATAACTGAGACTTAAGCCTGAAAGCATTGTAATCTTCCACATGGTGATTTAATAAAATAAAATTTTTATAAAAAAAAAATGTATCCAGAGAACCTAAATATCTAGGTCTAGAGAAAGACCACAGTGGGCAGGGCGTTTGCCTTGCACGTGGCTGACCTGGTTTCAACCCCTGGCATCCCATATGGTGCCCCAAGCACTGCCAAGAGTGATTCCTGAGGGGCTGAAGCAATAGTACAGCGGGGAGGGTATTTGCCTTGTACACAGCTGACCCGGGTTCGATCTCCAGCATCCCATATGGACCCCTAAGCACCACCAGGAGTAATTCCTGAGTGTAGAACCAGGAGTAACCCCTGAGCATTATTGGGTGCTCCAAAAAACAACAAAACTGGGTCAGCCTCATACTGTGTTTTTCTCTCCAGCCACCAAATAAAATATTATCATATGCTAACATATTCAATATTACTAAGCGGTGCTCAGGGGCTTGGGACCCCCCCTGGCATGCTCAGCAGACCCAGCCGGCGGGCGTGGGCAGTTCACCCGGGGCCCCATGATGCTACGCTGCTTGGGTCATGTGGCACGACAGGGCTAGGGGCACACTGGCAGGGCTGCCAGGAATCAAACAAGGGCGCGTTCCTGACTCCGTGCCATCTCCCCCATCCCTATCACTGTTACTACTGCTTTTGCAGTTTTGGTTTTTGGGTCACGCTCAGCAGTGCTCAGGGGCTGCTCCGGCTCTGCACTCAGGAGTCACTCCTGGTGGGGTTTGGAGACTATCTGGAATGCCAGGGATCAAACCCGGGTCTGCCATGTGCGAGGAAAATGCCCTACTCACTGTACTGTTTCTCTGGCCCACGGCCTATCCAAATCTTTAGGTGAAAATCAACTTTATTTTTATTTTCATTTCAGATTACTAGTGTAGCTCTAAATAATGTACATTTTTGGCCTCCTTAAGTAGTGCTTAGGAAGCTTGGGGGATCTACTGATAGTTTAAAAATAAAATCTCCCCCCCTTTCTTGGGGGGACATACTGGCCGTGCTCAGGAAGCTGCATCGGGGCCGGGGACTGAACGCAGGCCAGTAGCACGCAAGGCAAATGCTCCGGCCCACACTGACAATACTTGGCCAGCCAGGCGGGGCTGAATGCACGGGCATGAGGGTGCGATGCTGGGGTTCTGACGTGCCAGGGCTGGACCTGCAGTGCTCCGGTGACCGGGCGGGCAAACCTGGAGTGGGCTTGCTGGACTATCTCCTGTGGCCCCCAGTGTGTGATTTCCTATCTTGCTTTCTGAATTCAACACCGCTGGCCAGAGCCACAGCGCAGCGGGTAGGCTGTGTGCCTTGCATGCCGCTGACCCAGGATCGATCCCTGGCACCCCCGACGGCCCCCCAAACACACCAGGAGTGACCCTGGAGTGCAGGGCCAGGACTAAGCCCAGAGCGCTGCCAGGTCACAGCGGAAATGACCCCACTGCTCTGTATCCACCAAGCACTGTGGAGAGGGGCTCTCAGCGTAAGCCAACGTGAGTGTTCCAGGAACAACTGCCCTGACATGTCCCCAGGGCCAGAAGTGGGGCTGGCACTGGGGAGGCCCCTGGTCAGAATCTACCGAGAAGAATCTAATGGATTTTAGAAACACTATTTTTCACTTTTTGGGGGGATGTGTGTGTCAAGGGCTGCTCCTGGCTCAATGCTTGGGGAGGGGTCACCTGGGGAGACCATGAAGTGGTGGAGATAATATGTGGGGCTTGGGGCTGGAGTAGGTACAGCGGGTGGGGCGTTTGCCCTGCATGTGGTCGGCCTGGGTTCAGTTCCCAGCATCCCATTTGGTCCCCGAGCACTGCCAGGAGTAACATCCGGCAAGGCTCAGCTAACTCCTGGCTCTGCATTCGGGAATTACTCCTGGCAGTGCTTGAGGGACCATACAGGATGCCGGGGATAAACTTAGGTTGGCTGCATGCAAGGCAGATGCTCTACCTTTGTCCAATTGCTCGGGTCCCTTGAGTTATTTCTTACATTTCGGTTTTTGGTCCTGGCTCTGCTCAGGGAACCATACGGAGGTGCTGGGAATCAAACCTGGGTCGTCTGTGTGCAAGGCCTTACTTGCTGTCCTCTCTCTCTGGCCCCCGTGTCTCCCTTCTGTTTCTATCACCACGTATTCAACCTCAGTCTCCTTTCACACCTTTCTTTTTTTTTTTTTTTGCTTTTTGGGTCACACCTGGCGATGCACAGGGTTTACCCCTGGCTCTGCACTCAGGAATTACCTCTGGCTGTGCTCAGGGGACCATATGGGATGCTGGGATTTGAACCCGGGTCGGCCGCGTGCAAGGCAAACGCCCTACCCGCTGTGCTATCTCTCCAGCCCCTTTTTTTTTTTTTTTTGCTTTTTAGGTCACACCTGGCGGTGCACAGAGGTTACTCCTGGCTTTGCACTCAGGAATTACCCCGGCGGTGCTCGGGGGACCATATGGGATGCTGGGAATTGAACCTGGGTCAGCTGTGTGCAAGGCAAACACCCTACCCGCTGTGCTATTGCTCCAGCCCCCTTTTTTTTTAATTTTTTTTTTTTTTTTTTTTTTGCTTTTTGGGTCACACCTGGAGATGCACAGGGGTTACTCCTGGCTCATGCACACAGGAATTACTCTTGCAGTGCTCGGGGGACCATATGGGATGCTGGAAATCAAACCCGGGTTGGCTGTGTGCAAGGCAAATGCCCTACCTGCTGTGCTATCGCTTCAGCCCCTCTTTTCACACATTTCTGAATACCAGCTCACATGAGTTGAAAAAAGAACATAAGGGGGTGAGCCAAAAGTAACTAATTCCTGAGTGTAGAGCCAGGAGTAACCCCTGGAGTATGGCCGGTGTGACCAAAAAAGCTCCCTCCCTGCCAAGAAAAGAACACGAGGGGCTTGCATGAGGTTCATGGGCCCAGAGCATGTGCTCTGCATGCAGGAGCCCTGGACCATGCGTGACTGCTAATAAACACATCGTCTCCTAACTTTTCTGAGGGGTCACGTCAAGTGGTACTGGGAGAATCATACAGTTCTGGGGATCAAACCTGGGGGTCCCACATGCAAGGCCTGTTCTGCAGCCCTCTCGGTCGTCTCCCGGCCTTCACGCAGGCTCTTTCTGGTCCGGGTAAGGGCGCGAGCTGCAGCCAGGGCGCTGCTGCTGGTCCTGGGGCTGGGGAGGACTTACCAATGTTGACCGAGTCCTCCCAGTCTTCCAGCACCTCTGTGACAATGAGCACATACACGTATGTCCTGTGCTTTCTCTCCTGGTTCTGGAGGGCAGAGAGAGGACAGAGAAGTTCCCTTAGAGAGCTGAGACTGAAAGGAAGCAAACGCTTCCAGGCATCTCTGGAGAGTTCAGACAGGGGTTCACTTTGGTTTCTCTCCCCCGTCCTCTCGTCATCCACAGGTCAGCGCGGGTGGCTTCCCTAGCAGCGGCCGCGCCTAAGCCTCAACATGGGCTCAGGGGCCGAGCTTCCAAAGCCAAGCTTTCCCCTTTATTCTTTGTTGGTTCTGCTTTGTTCTGAATCACAGGGAAACGATGGCTTCCTTCCTAGCATGAGCCTGGGATAAACTCCCCCAAAGAGCTTATGTTGAAACCCGTCCCCTCGGAGGTGGCCATCTGGGAGGCGGTCGGGGGGAAGGGCAGGCCCGGTGAACGGTATGAGCCGCATAGCAGGAACAGAAGCAGGCCCGTCACAGACATGACCCGCCTTCTTCCTGTTCTGCTTTCAGAACTGTGAGAAATCCATCTCTGCTTCCTATAAATCACTCAGTTGGTGACATTTTGTCACCAAGCCCTAAATGAAATAACACAAACACGTGTGGTTTATTATTTTTAAAAAATTATTTTCAATTTAACCTGTTTTGGGGCCACACCAGTGGCGCCTGGGGACTGTCACTGGCTCAGTGCCCAGAGCTGCTCCTGGCGGTGCTCTGGGGACCACAGAGAACCCGGGCTCCTGTGTGCAGCGCCTGCACCCGCCTTCTGAGTCACCTCTCTGGCCTTATGCTGCTTTAATTTAATTTAGCTTTGGTTTTGGGCCACACCTGTCAGTGCTTAGAGATCACTCCTGCGGGTGCTGGGAGTTGTCTGCACGCAAGACAAACACCTAAGCCCCTGTGCTATTTCTCTGGCCCTCTGTACCTGGTTCGTAAGATGACAACAATTGTACCAAAGATTTTAACAAACTTACCTCGAAAATTCCAACTAATCTTCCCAGTGTCCCTTTTACTCCAGCCTGAAAAGTGAAAAATAAAAAAAAAAATTATGTTGATAACTGTTTCTATTGTTGGTCCCATTTTTTAGTAATTTTGAGCATTTTTTGGAACAGAAATAAAAGTCAGGAGGACGGCCAGGTCTGTGGGAATCACACAGTGCTCCTGAGCCCCAGGCACGGGGCAGGTCTCCGATATACAAGGCATGAGCTACACACACACACACACACACACACACACACGCACACGCACACATAGGCACACATATACATATGTGCATATATACATATATGTTTTGATTTTTTTTTTTTTTTTACTTTTTGGGTCATACCTGACAATGCACAGGGGTTACTCCTGGCTCTGCACTCAGGAATTACTCCTGGTGGTGCTCAGGGGACCATATGGGATGTTGGGAATCGAACCCGGGTCAGCCATGTGCAAGGCAAACGCCCTACCCGCTGTGCTATTGCTCCAGCCCCTATTTTGAATTTTTGAAAGAAATTTACTTAGATGTTACAGGAGAGGAAGAGAGAAAAACTCTAAGGCATGCACTGAGCATATCTCCGGACTTTTAAACTTGATTTTTCATTTTGCTTATAGGTCACACCTAGCTGTGTGCTCCTGTGTACTCCTGGCTCTGTGTTCAGGAGTACCCTAGCGATGCTCAGGGGCTCACACGAGGTTCTGGGGATTCACACTATGGTGAGCAGGATACAGGCAAGTGCCCTAACCCTACACTCTCTCTCTGGTATGTATGTGATGATGTCTGGGCTACGTTAGCCATGTTCAGGGCCTGGGCCTGGTCAGTGCTTGAGGGACCACATGGCACCTGGGATCCAACCCAGGCTTCCCACATGCAAAACACGCAGTTTAGGACTTCCATTTCCCTGGCTGCCTTATAAGTTTTTTAGGGGGCCTTTTTGGGTCACCTCAGGGGTTACTCCTGGCTCTGCACTCAGGAATCACTCCTGGCGGTGCTTGGGGACCCACGGGACGCCAGGGATTGAACCTAGACTGGTCGCTGCGAGACAGACGCCCTACCCGCTGTACTACTGCTCCAGCCCACAAGTTTTTCTTTTGTACTTCAAGAACTTTAGGCCGTGTGACTGGTAGTACTGCTGGCAACAGGGCTTCAAGCATCGGGCACTCCCCCTCCTCAGTGATCGGTTCCTTTCCTCTGCCACTGTCTCAGGGCGACCCTTTCCAAAGCCCCCCCACCTCGGTGAGCTCGGTTCTGTGGACCAGTTCTCACACTCAGCTACCAGTGGCCATTTCCTGTTCCCTTCCTATGTTCCTTTACGTTCCACAGACAAGAGAGCTGTTTCTGTCCCTTAGCAGTTTTATAGTTTACCAGAAAATTCTGTTTTATTGTCCTTTGATTGTATTTCGTAAATACTGCAGTTTTTTGTTTTTTTTTTTTTTTTTGCTTTTTGGGTCACACCTGGCGATGCACAGGGGTTACTCCTGGCTCTGCACTCAGGAATTACCCCTGGCTGTGCTCAGGGGACCATATGGGATGCTGGGATTTGAACCCGAGTCGGCCGCGTGCAAGGCAAACGCCCTACCCGCTGTGCTATCACTTCAGCCCCAATACTGCAGTTTTTACAAATCAAAGATTTGTGACAACCAGGTACTAATTACTTATATTGACACATTTAAAATTTTAGATTATTATTTTTTTCTTTTGGGTCACACCCGGCGATACACAGGTGTTACTCCTGGCTCTGCACTCAGGAATTACTCCTAGCGGTGCTCAGGGGGCCATATGGGATGCTGGGAATCGAACCTGGGTTGGCCGCGTGCAAGGTAAATGCCCTACCAGCTGTGCTATGGCTCCAGCCCCTAAAATTTTATATTATTTTTATAGAAGCCAAAGCTGCCAACTCCCAGGGCCCTGTGGTACTGAGGATTGAAATGAAGGTTCACATATTACATAGGTGCTCACTTAGTGTCTGTCTATATTATATATTCCTAATAACTGCAATATTCCAAATTTTCCCATAGTTCTGACATCTGTCACGGTGAACTGTGACCATTGTACATTAGTAACAACAGTTACTAATGTAATCCTCCACCAGCAAAAAAGATCAGAACTTACTTAAGGCTCAGATACATACTGGCTAAACTTCTAGCAAGTATTCCATTGTAGCACTGTCATCCTGTTGTTCATTGACTTATTCCAGTGGGCACCAGTAACATCTCCATTGTGAGACCTGTTACTGTTTTTGGCATATCGAATATACCATGGGGAGCTTGCCCGACTCTGCCGTGCAGGCGGGATATTCTCGGTAGCTTGCCGGGCTCTCCTCTCCGAGAGGGACAGAGGAATTGAACCCGGGGTGGCCGTGTGCAAGGCAAATGCCCTACCCGCTGTGCTATCGCGCCAGTGAGCAAGTACTAACAAGGAAATTTAGCGGTTCCCATAGGAGGGGGCTCCTTTTTGATAAGGAAGAGGATTTCAGCTGTTCATAGCCACAGTGCGGACAGATAACGAGCGCGAGTCCTCACAGGTCAAGGTCTTCACTGTAACCATTTCACTTTCTTTACAGTCTTCCCCTGTGCACAGTCCCGCTTTCGCTGCCACAGGCAGGAAGAGAGGAGCTATTTTCATCTCTCACATGGTTCGTGCATGCAGGCCGGGGTAGGTGACAGGGTCACAGCTGACACATACTTGGCTCAGGTATCAGGGGCTAAGATTGGATTCACCTAGTCTGGGTACAGCAATGGACCCAGTTTTTCCAAAATCAGTTACAACTTCATTTACTTCATTTGCGGAGATGGGGGTGGGCTGGGTGTTTGGCCGTATCTGGTGGTGCTTAATGCTTACTCCTGGCTATTTAGGGGGTCACACTGGAGGTGCTTCGGGGACCATTCATGGTGCAAGGGGCTAAGGCATGTGCAAGGCAAGAGTCTTAGCCCCTGCCCCATGTGTTTTTCACCTATATTCTATTTTGTGTGACACTATGGCTGTTATCCCAGCATTCTTCTCTTGATTACGGGGCCACACCCAGAGCTGCTCACGGGTCATGTGTGCAGGACTGATCACTGGGAATGCCTGGGGGACCACATCCAGAGAGAGGCACCCATGTGCTATTCTCTCCACCCCGGCAGTATTTGTTTCTAATGCAAGGGACTGAACTCCAGGTTTCACCCAAGTGCAGTAAGCACCCTATGGCTGAGATATATTCCCAGACCCTTCCGAGTTTTCTTTTGGTTAGTATCTGCTTGATACAGGTCTGAGTAAAGGACAGTCAAGTTAACATTTAATGCACTTTACCCTAGAAACTTGACTTTAAATTACGGGATCTCTTCGAGATAAGTCAGAATTAAGGCCCTTATATTTTCATGCTATCCGGAAGCGCTGTGCTGAGCAGTTCACTAAATGGAGAGAACGTGGTCATACGGCACCTTTACCAGGCAATTTAGACTCATCCATTCCAGAGGTTACTGGAAGTTGAGAGTCTAAAAGAATACAGCTGCTGAAACCACTGTGAATTATATTGGAGTCAATGGGAAGTGAGTTATGGATATACTTCCTAAATGACTAAAGATTCTTTCCTGGAATGTGGAGCTGGATGGGAAAGCAAATATAACTGTTTGGAAGAGTCATCTGGGCTCAATTCATTTTGCAGAAGGCTACTGGCTCCTGTCCCAGTAATTTGGTCTCTATTCAGGGTTCCAACACACCAGCTCAAATACAATACTATGTTCTGTACCGCGACAGATTCTTATCTCTATACTGAGTCACTGATTTAACTACTCGGCAGTGGGGCGCATTCAAGTAAGTGTGATAGCAGTCAGATAAATTGACTAAGTACATACTTGAACATCCAGCTTGTAAAAAAAAAAGGCTGAAAGAGAATGTAAGAGTAGTGCGTGAAGAATGAAGCTCACTTGACTTCATGTATGAAGATCTGGGTCTGATCTGCACCACAAACACACACACAAACACAGAGCTGTCATTTGTCCAGGGGCCAGGAGCGAGCCGAGTGGCAGAAGTCCCTAGTTTTCTAGTAGTCTGATCTAGTTAGATTCCCCAGTGCCACCGCATGTGACAAGTAAGGTTTGAAGTTCTAACGGCACAAACGAAATCTGTCTGCTCTGCAGCCAGGTGTGAGCACTGCAACAAAGGAGCACAAGCCCTGATGAGCACCATGACTCAGTGTGCGAGCACCACAACCAAGAATAGGTGCGGCCCCAGGTCACTGCTACAACATCAAAAGAGAGAAAGGAAGTGGGTGGGGGGAGGAAGGGGAGGAGGAGGAGGAAGAAGAGAGGAAGGGGGAGGAGGAGGAGAAGAAAAGAGAAAAAGAGCATCATGGTGGAAGAGCACTGAAGCCCCAGGGCTAGAGTGCGTGTGAGCACACCAGGCTCGAGTCTGGTCCCTTGACACCACAGGCAGCACATGTGTTCCGTAAGGTGACACGGCTGCAGCAGCCCTGGGAGCGCCCCTCAAAGGGGCTCAGGACCTCTACATTAGGCTCTCCTGACTAAACGGGTGTTTTGGGGGGAGGGGTCACATCCAGCCATATTCAGGACTTTTTCCTGGCTCTGGGCTAAGGGGTCACTCCCCGTGCGGCCAAGGGGACCAGATGGGACGCCAGGGACCAAGGTCGGCTGCGTCAAAGGCAAGCGCCCGCCCCACTATACTCCAGTCCCAAGTGATTTTCTTTAACAACAAAAAAACCTGTTAGTGTTTATACCACAGATTACACATATTTATATCACACATGTTTATATTACACAGATATTATAATGTATTACAGATGACTGAACTGACAACAGTGTGATTATTTGCAAGAGTCTTCAGATTCTGGGGCTGGAGCAATAGTACAGCGGGTAGGGTGTTTGCCTTGCACGCGGCCGACCCGGGTTCGATTCCCAGCATCCCATATGGTCTCCTGAGCATCACCAGGGGCGATTCCTGAGTGCAGAGCCAGGAGTGACTCTGTGCTTCGCTGGGTATGACCCAAAAAGAAAAAAGAAAGAGTCTTCAGGTTCTAAACTTACCTACTAAAAGCAAGATACGTCTGTTTGGTAGCTTAGATGACTAGCTTAGATAACAAAAATATTCCTAGAACTACGTCAGAGTCAAAGGAACAGAGATACAATTCTAAAAAGTATAATTGAAACAAAAAAAGGCGGAGGTAGAGATGGACTGAGGCACAGCACAGCACTCTCTTCTTCCTGAAGCTCTATTAAAATGGGAGAATTAAACTGGTTATTGGAAGACAAGCCAAAAAAAAAAAAATCTCCCCCAAGAATACGTAAATGAGGGTGGAAAGATCAAAAAAAATCCTTTGCTTTTGCTCTGGAGGTCAGCTAAGCTTCCAGACTCTGAAAGGGACTAGGACAGGGTATGAGGGAGGCCCAGAGAGACAGCTGACAAAATGGAACCCCCAGTCAGGATAAAAACTCTCAACAACCTAGAAACATCTTCAACTTGACAAAGAGTCTCCTTCCTCACTCCCACCCCTGCAACTATTATCATACTTGTCTTTTTGGTTTTGGTTTCTGGGCCACACTTGCGGTGCTCAGGGATACTCCTACTCTGTACTCAGGGGTCCCTTCTGGTGGGCTTGGGGGAACATAAGGGGTGTGGGGGACTGAACCCAGGTAGCAAGTGCCCTACCTGCTGTACTATCTCTCTGGTCCCAAGTACCATCATACTTAGTAGTGAGAAACTCGGTTTTCCCACGAAGACTGGGTACAAGGCAAGGATGTCTTCTCAACACTCCTTGATAAAGTAAATCTTTTTTTTTGCTTTTTGGGTCGCACCTGGCGATGCACAGGGGTTACTCCTGGCTGTGCACTCAGGAACCACCCCTGGTGGTGCTCAGGGGACCATATGGGATGCTGGGATTCAAACCTGGGTCGGCCGCGTGCAAGGCAAACGCCCTACCCGCTGTGCTATTGCTCCAGCCCCGATAAAGTAAATCTTGTAGAGTGTTAATGGTAGAACCTGGGGTGGTGGTGGTGTGTGTGTGTGTGTCTCTGGGTACAATAAAATTCAATGTAGCAGATTGTTTGAAAATTTATAAATATTAAAAAATGTTTTCAACCTTAACTTTTTTCAAAGACAAAAAGTCAATTTAGAATCTAAAAATAATGTATTTATCCCTCCTTTTTCAATCTTTTTTTGAGATTTCATAAGCTATGTTACAGGCAACATAGAAAGATGGTGGTGGGAGTTTTATCAATTATGTGGAGCATAAAAATTTAAAAACAAAGTCAGCACTAAAGATGTAACTTGTTTCTTTCCTAACTACAGATCTAGCAACATGAAATGTCCCTGTCCTCAGAGTGTCCTCTGATGAGGATGAGAGGGCACGGGAAAGGGGGGGGGCCGAAGAGCCCCAAGCCGTCCTGTACTGTGCGAGCCAAAGACATCTTCTCTTTTTTTGATGTTTGGATCACAGCCAGCAGTGCTCAGGGCAACATATGGGATGTTGGAGTCCAACCCAGGTCTGCCATGTGCAAAACAAGTGCCCTACCCACTGTACTATCTCTTTGGCCCTCAACTCCTCTTTTCTACTGTCACTGTCACTCTGTTGCTCATCGATTTGCTCGAGTGGGCACTAGTAATGTCTCCATCATGAGACTTGTTACTGTTTTTGGCACATTGGATACGCCACAGGTAGCTTGCCAGGCTCTGCTGTGGGGGCAGGATACTCTCGGTAGCTTGCCGGGCTCTCCGAGAGGGGTGAGGGGGTGGAGGAATTGAACCCAGGTCAGCTGCGTGCAAGACCCTACCCGCTGTGCTATTGCTCCAGCCCTATTCTACTAATGACAAGAATTAGTACTTGAGTTCTTACTAAATGGCTACCTATGAGTTAGGCGCTGTCACGCTTCCTTTGTTCCATACAAGAAAAATAAGATGCAATACCGCGCAGTTTTACAGAGGCACCAGGACTTGAAGGTGGGTGTCTAGTACCAAAGCTCCCCCGCCACCAAATGTCCTCCTCACCTCAATTGCTGGGGAAATTAATTTGGGTATTTCTTCTCCCTGCCCACCCCAAGGGACCCAGCCCTGGCAGCCGACCTCCACTACCCAACTGCCGCCACGCTCCAGGCCACTTTCCACACACTTGGGCGAGCCTCACGCATGAGTGAAGTCCCACAGAACCCAGGCAACGCGGAACTTTGTGACCTAGGACTCTGGGCTCAATGGGATCCAGGAGCAGAGATCCTCTGCCTGCGTCCCCCAGTATCTGGTGACCCAGGGGTCATGCCCATATACCACCTCCTGCCGGCACCAGATAATCTCATCGGCCACTGGTCCAGATCTCACGGCTGCTTCTCCCGGGAGGGAGCATAAAATGAGGCCCCTTAACCATGCCACTGGACTCTGTGCCAGGCTGTTTTCACTCGGGGCGCCCCAGAGGAGGGCGGGTGAGAGCCCTCCCCGCCCCAAGGGACCCACCCCTGGCAGCAGACCTCCACTATCCAACAGCTGCCAGGCTCCAGGCGCTTTCCACACGCTCAGGCGGAGCCTCACACATGAGTGAGCGAGCCTATTCCTGGACCATCGTAAGACACTCCCTGCTCATTTTCCATAATTACCACACTATATTAATGATGAGGCCCAAAATCAAACAGAAAAGAGCTTTATCCAGGGGCCGGAGCGATAGCACAGCGGGTAGGGCGTTTGCCTTGCATGAGGCCGACCCGGGTTCGATCCCCGGCATCCCATATGGTCCCCCAAGCACCGCCAGGAGTAATTCCTGAGTGCAAAGCCAGGAGTAACCCCTGAGCATCGCTGGGTGTGACCCAAAAAAGCAAAAAAAAAAAAAAAAAAAAAAAAGAAGAAGAAGAGCTTTATCCTTGTAAGAGATTAATTTTAAATAGTAAAATGAGCCGAGAAAACCTGCTGTATCTGTCCCAGAGTGGAAGCTGAGGTCAGGCCTTTTCTGTCAGATGTCAGAGCACAGAAGGACTCCAGCACATCACTGGCAAAGGCCCTGAGGCAAATCCATTTTGAATCTCCTATTTCTGGCAGGGGGAACTTAGAAAGCCCTTTCCTCTCAGTTACAGTTCAGGGGCAGGAGGAAGCCTTGGCACCGTCCCGGCCGCCAGTGCTGTGATAATCCCCGAGCTCGGCCTGTGCTCCTTCTCACGCGGCCTGCGGTGTAATCCAACCCGGGCCCCGGACCAAGCGGGCTCTTTCCCCCGGGAGGCCAGGGCGCCTCTCTGCTCAGGGCCGGGACAGAATGGTAAGCATCAGCCCCTGGGTTGCTCACATGACTGCCTGTTTGTCTGGTTTCTGGTCCACGCCTCACTGTGCTCAGGGTTCGGTCCTGGCGGGACTCGGGGACAGTAGGTGGTGCAGGGGACTGGACCCAGGTCCGCACGTGCAAAGGAAGCGCCTTACCCGCTGCATCGCTCCAGCTCTAATGCGTTGTTTTGACCAAAAATATGATATTTTAACATGCTGAAAGCTTTTTCAAGTTGCCTACACTGAAAGGCCAGAACATCTCACATGAAAACTGTTTTCAAGCTTCTGTCATATGTATGTATGTGCGTGCATCTAATTTTTTTCTCTTTTTTGGGGGGAAGGGCTGCACTTGGTGATGCTCATACACTCAGCAATTATTCCCAGTGGTGCTGAGGGACCATATGGGATGCGGGAGATGAAACCCAGATGGGCCGCGTGCAGGGCAAGGCCCTATCCACTGCACAATCTCTCTGACCCTCTGTCTGTTACTGTTTAGTGTGAAGGGGGCTGTTACCTGGTAGTGCTCAGGGGACCATGGGTCACTGAATACCGAGCCCAGGGCCTACACAGGCAAACCACATGCTCCAGTCCTTTCAGAAACACCCTCAGCCCTCAGCACCTGCTGAATGATCAAAACCATTCGGGGTCTCAAATGTCGTATGGGTTTACTGGCCGGGTCCAGACAGGGAGCGGAGTGCCCCTCGCCTGTCCCCATGTCTCCCCGCTCTACCTGGTGGGTGAGTGGCTTACACCTGCCGTACTTAACATACAATATATTCACCTTCTACAGATTTGCTCTGGATTTTAATTTTTCTGGGGGGAGGGCTGGCTTTTGGGCCACACCCTGTGGTGCTCCCGAGTGATTGCTGGCAGTGCTCATGGGACCATATATCGTGCTGGGGGTCTGAACCGGGGGGCTGCAGCCAGCCACACTACAAGGCAAGTTCATGACTTGCCTCCTAAGTTCCGGATTTTTCAAGTCATGTTACTTCCTGAATAAGTTCTGTGATAACCTGATTCCCACTTCTTTTTCTTCTCTTTTTCTTTTTGGGCCACACCCGCAGTGTTAAGGGGTTACTCCTGGCTCTGCACTCAGGAATTACTCCTGGCAGTGCTTGAGGGAAACATGTGGGGTGTCAGAGACTAAACCTGGGTCGGAGATGTGCAAGGCAAGAGCCCTAACCGCTGTACTATCTCTCCAGACCCCTGACTCCCATTTCTATTAAGGCCCCAGAATAATAAAGAATAATCAGTTTCCCCACCCCACCCCACCTCTTCACACAGTCGAAGCATGTAGGAGCACAGACTGCTTGCAGAAGTCTGGGTTTGCTCCCCAGCACCAAAAGGCCCCCTAACACTGCAGGAAGCAACCTTGGGTGCCAGGCTGGAAGTAACTGCTGAACACTGCCAAATGTGACTCCACAAAGAAAAGGGGGGCGGTGACATTACTTATTCCCAAGTTCTTAAACCATACCCAAGTGTCACAGACTTCTAGTTTTAATTATGCAGTGCTGGGGACTGAACACAGGGCCTTACACATGCAAAGCAAGTATTCTATGTACCCAAAGCTACATCTCTGGGGCAGTCTCAACATTTTGTGAGGGGAAGAGGTTTTTTTGGGGGGAGGAACACCCAATGATACTCCTGGCTCTGCACTCAGGAACCTGGCATGGCTCAGGGGCCCATATGGGATGCCAGGGGTTGAACCCGGGTTGGCCGCATGCAAGGCAACCACCTTACCCCGCTGTACTATATATTGTTCTGGCCAAAGTCTTAAATTTTAAAAATGTTCTTTCTGGGAGGGTGATATGGTGGTCACTGGTGGAGGGATGCAGACACACTGGGGGAGGAGGTGGAGTCGGAACACCGAATCCATGAAACCCTATTCATGGTGCCTAACGCAAAAATCATGTACAAGAAAACGTCCTTCTTGGGCGAGGGCAATGGCTCAAAGGGCAGGCGCAAGGGCACGTTCTGCTGGTGGGGGACCTGGGGGCCATAGCCCGCACTACTCAAGCACCACTGGGGTGACCCCCAAACAGAGCTGGGCAGAGCTTCTAAGAACTGATGGCTGTATTTCGAAACAGGAAGAAAAAAAACAAACCCAAAATTGGCAAAACCCAAGCTCTTGTGTCCAACGCGAGACCCTGTGTGACCTAGGTCAGCGACAGCACCAGGGGACCGTGTCTGCCCCTGCCGGGAGAGGGAAGCACGGCACAGGGCCGGGTTAAGAAGAATCGAGTTGTCGGAGCTGGAGAGAGTGCACAGGGCTGAGCACGTGTTCTGCACAGGGGGTGGGGGTGGAGGGCTGTGGGCTTGGTGCCCCCAACACTGCCAGAAGTCACTCCTGACCGCACCTGGAGCAGCTCCCGAGCACTGCTTGGCCCCAGACCCAAGCCAAGTAACAACAAAGGCAAAAGAAACAGGGAAGCAACAAGAAGCAACCCAAGTGTTGCTTCTGGGGCGGCGCTTGAGACCTTGGCCCGCAGTGTTAGTGGCAGGGGCCTGGGTCTGCGGCGGCTGCACGCAAGCGCGGGCTCCGGACCTGGGGTCTGCTCTGCAGTGCAGGGCCTCACAGCCGCCAGGCGAGTGCTCGCAGGTGAGCCGCACCCCGGGCCCGCTCCAGCCCTGTAAAGCCAGCTCCTCGCCTCCAAAGATACAGACTTCCAAAATACATTTCATTAGGACATTTTTCCATGTTATTTAAAAATAATATCAGATCAAGAATGGTTACAATAAAATCTGGATAGACTGAGAAAAAATTAGTCAGGTTAGAGATAATTACAAAGCAGCTCTGAACTGGAGGCCAACATCATCCCTGAAACTACAGTCAGGCATCAAAAGGTCCAAAAACTTACTGAAATGAAGATGTAGTGAGATGACGTGCCAAGAAATTTCTACTTTACGTAAGACCCAAACCTTGAGGGGTTGGAGAGACAGTGCACGGGGGAGGCGCTTGCTTGCACACAGATGGCCAAGTCTGCCCCAAGCACCCAGAGGCGCCCCAGGCACTGCCAGGAGTGATCCCTGAACGCAGTGCAGGAGTGACCTCCAAGCAGCATCCCCAGGGTGATGAGTGAATAACCAAAATCTTTTTTTAAACTTGAATAATGTATGAGTACTGCTATTTATTCAGCTACTGATTAAGCTGATTGAATTGGACATGAACTCCACATTATTTTTTTATTCTGTTCTGCATGTTAACTTTATTTTATTATTATTTTTCCCTCTTTGTTTTGATTCACCGTGAGATGCAGCTACAAAGCTTTCATTAAATAACCGAATATAAAAAATTTACATGAGGTCATGTTTCTACAGCAAAGCAACACGTGTGGAAGTCAAAAGAAGGGCAGAAAGGTGTGATATCCGAACAGGTGAGGAACCGGAAGTCAGGAGTCGGCAGACAGAGCCAGTGGTAGGGTTTACGCCCGGCACATGCATGGCCCAAACTCCACCCTGGCACACACCCCGCCCAAACTCCACCCTGGCACACACCCCGCTGCCTCACCACGCTGCACTGCCGGGCCGAGGAGAGGACAGACAAGGAAACAAGCTTCCTATTGGCGAGGGCCACGCTGGGCTGTGCTCAGGGGTCACTCCGACAAGGACTGGTGGGCCATACGGATCACAGAGCACTGACCTTGGGTCTGCTCTAGGTAACAAGCATTATGTTTCTTTTCTTTTTTTTTTTTTTTTTAACTTTTTTTGGGTCACACGTGGCGATGCACAGGGGTTACTCCTGGCTCTGCACTCAGGAATTACCCCTGGCCGTGCTCAGGGGACCATATGGGATGCTGGGATTTGAACCCGGGTCGGCCGCGTGCAAGGCAAACGCCCTCCCCGCTGTGTTATCGCTCCAGCCCCCAAGCATTATGTTTCAAAAGCTTGCTGCTTTTTGTTCTGTTCTACAGCCACATCCAGGGGTACTCAGGAGTTACTCCTGGCAGGCTCAGGGGACCACATGGGATGCCGGGGAGTGAATCTGGGTCAGCCGCCGGCATGGCAAACACCCTCTATCTGCTGTACCACTGCTCCGCTCTTCACTGCTGGGCCACGTTCAGCTATGCTTGGGGCCTGCTCCTGGCAGGGGTCAAAGGGCCATATGAGGTGCCAGGAAATAAACGCAGGTCTGCTGTGAGCAAGGCCAGCACCCTATTTACTCTTTGGTCCCCTTTTATTTTAAAACCTTAAAAACAATGCCCAAGCCACAGGTTACATGACAACTATGTAATCATTTAGAATGGCGCAGCCGATACGGGCCTTGCCCGGCTGTGAACCAGCAGCTAAAAGAACTATTACTTGATCACACGGGCCTACTCATCATCGCTGGGTTATTTTCTCCAAAAGAAACACGCTCATCCTCTCCATCCTTGAGGAAGATGCCACTGAAGGCTCACACAGTTTCCCCCAGCGGCTGGTTTTTGATGTTCTCCTGTCTGTATAATAACCCTCTTGGCTGAGGTGAGAAAGATGAAAAGAAATGGAAATGTAGCAGATGAATAGAGGACAAAACAGTTTCAGATCTAGCTTCTCTTTTTCCCCCTGTCAGCCAACAGTTTTACCTTTCCCATTGATTCAGCAAGAAAGAATGGCTTGGAAGCCACACAAAGACGTGTTTTTCCTTTTCACTGCACAGAGTCACATGGTGGCTGCAGGAGCCTTTGCTGCCTTGGCCTCGAGATGAACTGTAACCAAGGCTCAGCGCCTGCCCTGGGAGGAAGCTTCCTTCCTGTAGTCCTTTGAGAGGTCACTATAATAGGGTTCTGACTCTATGCAAATGAAAAATGGAGGTCAGTTTCCAAAAGGAATGTTTTACTCTTTAAATGCGACTATTAATGTTCTAATTGCTCTGGAATTTATCTGTGTGTGAAATTCAGTCAGTGTGGGTTTTTTTTTTCTCTTTCCAATTATGGGGTGACATCCAGCAGTGTTCTAGGGCTATTCCTTTTTTGGGGGGCTTTTTGGGTCACACCTGGCAATGCTCAGGAGTTACTCCTGGCTCTGCACACTGGAATCACTCCTGGAGGTGCTCGGGAGACCATATGGGATGTCTGGGATCGAACCTGGGTGGGCCGTGTGCAAGGAGTATGTTGGCTCTGTGCTTGGGAACAACCCTGGAAGGTTCTTGTAGGACCGAATGTGGTGCCTGGAACTCAGGGTTGGTAAAATGCAAGCTAAGTACTTCTGTACTGTCCTTCTGGCGCTATGTGAAATTCTCTTTTTAATTTTTTTGCCATACCTGGTGGTGTTTAAGGCTTACTCCTGGGTCTGCGCTCAGGCCCATATGGGGTGCTGGGGATTGAACCCAGGTCAGGTGCGTGAAAGGTAAGTGCCCTACTTCTATATTATCACTCCCGCCCCTCTGCTGAAATTTTTAAGACAAAATGAATAAAGCTTCAGAACAGGTTGAGTTCTGGGGCAGACAAAGCCACAACAAACACTTAATAATCTCATTTTAGGGGCTAGAGAGATAGTACTTGCCTTGCACATGGCCGAGCGGGGTGTGATGAGCCCTGGCACCCTGTACGGTCCTGAGAGCCCTGCCCGGAGTGATCCCTGAGTGCAGAGCCAGGAGTGAGCCCTGAGCACAGCTCGGTGTGACATCAAACAAAACAAATAAACAAATAGAATCAAACATACCGAGTTTATAAACGCAATCTGAAACATTTGAAGGCCTTCAATTAATTGGCCTACAGATTACTCAAAAACTCTTAAAAATGACCATGAAGGGGACCTGGAATAACTCAATGACAGAGGCCTGCCTCTCGAGTATGAAGCTGCAAGTTCAATTCACGACACCCCCCACATGCAGAGTAGCATCCCCGGAACTACTGCAAACTGTGCAACCTCCCGCACACTGCAGCCAAGGTGTGTGCAACTCCTGGTCATTGCAACAACAAAAAGAGAAGGGAAGTTTTTTTTAAAAGTGGGGGCTGGAGTGATAGTACAGTGGGAGGGTGTTTGCCTTGCACGCAGCCGACCTGGGTTTGATCCCCAGAATTCCATATGGTTCGTCTGAGCATCACCTGGAGTAATTCCTGAGTGCAGAGCCAGGAGTAACCCCTGAGCATCTCTGGGTGCAACCCAAAATTAACTAAAAAATTTTTTTTTAAAAAGTCATTATAAAAATCCATCCTTACAAAAAGAGAAATCAGATATGAAATCAAGTTTTTGAATGTTTACTTTTTTTGTCAGGGGCCAGAGACTTAGTGCCGTGGGTAGGGTGCTTGCCCCGCATACAGCTGACCTCAGTTCGATCCCAGCATACCAATGGTTCCATGAGTGCAGAGCCAGGAGTAACTCCCAAGTATCACTGGGTGTGACTCCAAAACAAAACAAAAAGCTTCATAATGGTTCCAATTCAGCCTTGGCCTTGCCATAAAACCACCATATCCATGACAGAGAGGTCAGTGCAGGGGCTGGAGCGATAGCACAGCCGGTAGGGTATTTGCCTTGCTCGAAGCCAACCCAAATTCAATTCCCGGTATTCCATATGGTCCCGAGACCGCCAGGAGAAATTCCTGAGTGCAGAACCAGGAGTAACCCCTGAGCATTGCCGGGTGTGACCCAAAACGTTTAAAAAAAAAAAAAAGGTCAGTGCAGAACTGGGCTGGAAACCTCATGCTGATAATAGGGCTTTAAAAACAACAACAACAAGGGTGTTTCGGGCTGAATGTGGGCTAGAGACTGAGCACAGTGGCCACTCAACACCTTTATTGCAAACCACAACAGCTAATTAGAGAGAGAGAACAGAAGGGAATACCCTGCCATAGTGGCAGGGTGGGGTGGGGAGAGATGGGATTGGGGAGGGTGGGAGGGATGCTGGGTTTACTGGTGGTGGAGAATGGGCACTGGTGAAGGGATGGGTTCCCGAACTTTGTATGAGGGAAGCATGAGCACAAAAGTGTATAAATCTGTAACTGTACCCTCATGGTGATTCACTAATTAAAAATAAATAAATTAAAAAGTACATATATAAAACTAAAAAAAAAAAAACAAACTGAAAAGGGTGATAGAGGTCAGGATGAACACATTTAATTTGGACGAAATCAATTTAGTCTCCAAAATATATCTCAAAAGGCAAAGGATTAAAAACAGGAAGAATTTTTGCACACATTTTATATGTAAATGTTAAATTCAGTAAATGCCATTAAATTATGACTTCTTTCATAAATTTAAATGATTTGTAGAACATTTTTGTGAATTATGTACCACTGACTTTTGCCTATTTTATTTTATTATTATCTTGTCTGTATTTGATTGCCCATCATTGACTTTTATAATTTAATAATATATTTAAAAACTAATCTCTTTTATCACTGAATGTATAAATACAATTTTCAGTTTCTGAAAACAACAACAACAAAAATCCAATAAATTTGGGGGTTGAACTCTGCTCTTTAGTCAACTTATCTACAAAAAGAAAAAAAAAAGTTGTGACATTTTAATTTTGGCCTCAATGACTCTTGGTAAATCTGTGTCCCCTTTTTGCGGGTTCCGAGGAAGAGAGTGCGTGGGGGGTACCCCCAGCTCTGTGCAAGGCGGCCACTCCCAGCAGCGTACGAGGAGCCAGGAGGTGCTGGGGCCTGAACCCAAGATCTCCTGCAGCTCAGGCATACACACCATCCATTTAAGCTATCACCCCCTTCCATTTTTTTTTTTTAGGGGAGCCACACCTGGCGGTGCTCAGGGCTTATTCCTGACTCTACACACAGGGACGACTCCTGGCACGCTCAGGAGAACATACTAGGTGCCGGGGATTGAACCCGGGTCAGCCGTGTGCAAGGCAGGCATCCGTCCCATGCCCTGTCGTTCTGCTCCCCGCCTCAACATTTCTGTACCCCTCCTGCTGCACCTCTCTCATCCCCAACAAGACCACTTCATTCCAGCTGAGCGCGGCTCTCCTACCCGCTGAATGAAGAGTACGTCATCTCCAGGAAAGAGACGGCCAAGCAGGTGCCCTGTATCCCTTCTGCCCCTTCGCCAAATTTCGGCTTCTTTCATCTAATTTTCTGTATCTGAGGAGACTTGTATCACCCAGGGACAATTCAATCACCATATGCAAAAACAACTAATATCAACTTTCCAGAGGTCAACATTGAACTCAAAATGCTATACAATGGCACATTTGGCAGATACCAGCCCAACCCCCTACCCCACCTCCAAACAAACTGCAAGTCTTCACACAAAAATTCTGAAGGTCGGGGCCGGAGCGATAGCACAGCGGGTAGGGCGTTTGCCTTGCACTCGGCCGACCTGGGTTCGATCCCCGGCATCCCATATGGTCTCCCCAGCACCGCCAGGAGTAGTTCCTGAGTGCATGAGCCAGGAGTAACCCTTGTGCACCGCCGGGTGTGACCCAAAGAGCTAAAAAAAAAAAAAAATTCTGAAGGTCTTCCTTTCTCTCTATTCTATTTCTGGTCTCCCCACTACCTGTCTGAATCCACAACTACTAAGAGAACTCTGCTGGTCACCACTTTGTCTTAGGTACCTTAGAACTGACAAAAGCCAACTGGGTTTAAATTAAACATATGAAACACAGGCCCATCAATTGGTCTGACCATACTTACTATACATTCAAATCTTTGTGATCCTCCAGAAAGAAGCAGACAAGATTCTGGCGCTGATATCAGAAAACACATAACTGGTCTCTGCTCTGGGTTGTTGAAGGGTTTCAGAGTTCTGAAACCCTTCTAATCCCTGGAAGTGAGCGATTTTCTTTCTTTTTTTTTTTTTTGCTTTTTGGGTCACACCTGGCGATGCACAGGGGTTACTCCTGGCTCTGCACTCAGGAATTACTCCTGGCCGTTCTCAGGGGACCATATGGGATGCTGGGATTTGAACCCGGGTCGGCCGCGTGCAAGGCAAACGCCCTACCCGCTGTGCTATCTCTCCAGCCCCAAGGAAGTGAACGATTTTCAATGTTTGCGCCAATATTTGGTCTTTTGACCTAGTTCCTGACATTCCTGCAAGTCCCCATGTGATAGCACTGTGCTTAACGAGGAGAATCTCGGGTCCCTGGACGGCTTCAGAATGGGAGGGGTGTGGGACTGGAGAGACGGATCAACTGGTTGAATGCATGTTTGCTTGGTTTTGGGCCACACCTGGTGATGACTAGGGGTGACTCCTGCCTTTGCATTCAGGAATTACTCCTCATGGTACCTGGAGGGCCATATGGGGTGTCAGGAGTGTATCTGGGCTGGCCGTGTGCAAGACAAGCGCCCTATCCACTGTACCATCTCTCCAGGCCCTGTGTCCATGTAAAACGTATATGGGACCCCTGGCTTTTACCCCCTCTACTCTATGGTCCCTGGAGCACAGGACCGGGGAGCCCCTAGGGCTACTGTACGTGGCCTAAACACCCCCCCCCTAAAGTGAAAAATAAAACACAAGAATGGGGTTGGCCAATAGAAAGCTCAAGTCATGGTGAGAAGCCCGAATCTCAGTCCTCCCCCCACCCAGGAAGGGCTGAGTACAGGGCGGAACATCATTAATTTGTGGGCAATCTGAAAGTGCCCATAAAAATTCCATTAGCCCAGGATATAAGGACCAGCAAACATCAATTTTAGGAGGCTGATGGGCACCCCTCAACTTCACAGGAACAGAACCTCCTGTGCTCGGGGCCTTCCCAGAATTTAATTGTCTTCATCGAGTTGTTTTTCGAAATTCTTTTTCGTATTTTTCAAATAAACTTGCAAACATAATGGGTTCTGTGAGTTCCTTGAGCTGCTCCAGCACATCAAACCCGAGGTGAGGGACCGTCTCTGGGACCTCCTGTCTGTAAAAGGGTTGGGAAAAGCACAGGGGATAGCCTGGGCTTGCAACTGGTATACCTAACGCCGTGGGGGACAGTTCTGTGGGATCCGACTCTACTCTCAGGAAGGTGATATTGAGCACTGAAGTCAGGGCTGGGATAGTACAGCAGGTAGGGCGCGTGCCTTGCAGATGGCTGACCGGGTTCAGTCCCTGACACCTCTAAGGTCCCCTGAACACCACCAGGAGTGTTCTCTGAGTGCAGAGACAAGAGTTAGCCCTGAGCACACACAGCTGGTGACCTGATCACTGGGAAGAGAAAAACCTTCCTCTACACTGGGTGTCCAGAATGATCAGAAGTGAAAATCTGAGTTATTCCCTTCCATCACTGTCACTGTCATCCCCTTGTTCATCAATTTGCTTCCATTTGCCCTTAAATCTGCCCCGTGAAACTGGCCTGAACCTCATGCACTCCTCTCTCTGCCTGGTTTGGTAAAGAGTGGGACACCAATATGTACAACCACGAGAATGCTTTTCTGAGGGCTTTAGGGAGAGCCCAAAGGGCATGTCTGGAAAGTGGAGGTCTGGGTTTGATCCCCAGCATGGTCCCCTGAACATCACCAGACAGGATCCCCAAGAAGGAGCCAGAAGTAGTCCCACCCTGTAGTTGCCCTAAAGCACTCTCTACTGGGCAGGATACACAGACGGGGAAGGAAACACTCACCCCAGAATTATGACTCCTACAGGCGAGACACAAGCAGCCCAGAGCACGCTGTCACAAGAGGTGACTACAGATCCTCAGTTCCTTCCCCCAGTTTTGAATTACAATCTCTTTCTCAGTTTACCAACCAAACTGGAAACTGAGTAAGGGGATTAAGGTAGCAAGACTCTTTTTTAATTTCCCCCCCAAGACTCTTTCTTACTGGGCATCAAAATACATTACACGCAGTGAGTACACTCAAATACTTGTATGTTGAGCATCATGTGACCACACAAAAAAGATTCTATTCTCTCAAGTCGCACTGCGAACAGTTTGGAGCTAAGAGAATGTGATGCGTTGCGAGGAGGCAGGATGTGCGGATGCAGACTCTGCACAGTGAGGGCCGGGCACCAGCGGGGGGGCCTTCCCCAGCAGACCGCTCGTTACACACGTTACACGCGGCATGCCGGGCCCCATTACCCCTTCCTCACGCAAAAAAGTGTAAGTGCCATCTTCTGGAGAGAATGTCCACTCAGTCCGTGGCAATCAGCTCAGGAGCTGCGGAGGTGACGCGGGGCCTGGCACTCTAGCGGGGCCAGCCCCTTCCGGTCAGCTTACCTCCTCACACACTTCTCGGACCGCCGCCACGCTCGGCTCCTCCTCGGGCTCCATGCCTCCTCCAGGAACAATCCATCGGTCTGGATGGCGGCTACTGCTCACGAGCAGGACCTGAGTCACAGGGGATGGGGATATGGTTATATGGGCAGCGACGGACACAGGGACACATGCGTGCAAATTCAGAGTTCACATGCTGGAACATGGACTTAGGACCCGCTCACTGTTCACACCTCTCCAAACCACTTCCTGCATGGTCACCTGTTTTTGGCTGGAAAGTAGTCAAAGCAAGAAGGGTGCCTGGACTGGGGGCCCTTTGGTTGTAGGCAGATGGGGGGGGGGGGAGGACACACTGGAAAAGTACTTTCGGATTGCCTCGCCCTGAAGCAGCGCAAGGCACAAGGACCACAGTCCTTTGAAATACAAATCCTGAGCTCTCTGAGGAGGAGAAACCCAGATGCAGAAATCCAAGGTCCCACTCAGGGAAGGGCGGACCCCTCCGAAAGGAAGGGCCCATCAACAGTGCAAGGCTTTCCTGTGACAAAGCCCAGATTGTTATGTATGCTAGCTCCAGAAAACACCTACGTGGAAGAACTGTGCTCTTCAAGCCCGTGCTCTCCCTGAACGCTCTCTCTTGCTTGTCTCGATGTTTCTTTGCTGCCTATGTTCTCCCCTGCACGCATTTCCCCTCTTTGTCTTCTCTCACATCTTTCTAAGCAAGGTTTGTTCAATAAAAACTACTCTGCTTCACTGCGCTGCCTCCTCCTGAAATACTTTTCAGAACTTTCTCTTTCTGACAGGTTTTCCTGATGCTTATCTACAGTCTATGATGTATAGACTCAAAAGGTTTACCAAAAGGAAATCCGCAAATCCACACATAGTCACTTTTATAGGTAGTCCATAAACCAAGGACAAACCATATTACAAGAATTTAAAAGTATAGGGGCTGGAGCGGTAGCACAGCGGGTAGGGCGTTTGCCTTGCACGCGGCCGACCAGGGTTCGATCCCCGGCATCCCATATGGTCCCCCAAGCACCACCAGGGGTAATTCCTGAGTGCATGAGCCAGGAATGACCCCTGTGCATTGCCGGGTGTGACCCAAAAAGCAAAAAAAAAAAAAAAAGTATATATATACATTTAAGTTCCTTTCTTTCTTCTTTTTTTTTTTTTGCTTTTTTTGGTCACACCCAGTGATGCTCAGGGGTCACTCCTGGCTTTGCACTCAGGAATTACTCTTGGCGGTGCTTTGGGGACCATATGGGATGCCGGGGATCGAACCCGGGTCGGCCACATGCAAGGCAAACGCCCTACCCGCTGTGCTATCGCTCCAGCCCCTCCTTTTTTTTTTTTTTTTTTTGCTACTTTGGCCCACATCTGGTGATGCTCAGGGCTTACTCCTGATTCCTTGCTCAGGGATCACTTCTGGCAGGACTCAGGTGACCACATATGGTGACGGGGATGGAACTGGGCTGGCCACCTGCAGAGCAAGAGCCCCACCGCCCTACCCACTGCACTACCGTCCTGGCCTCCTGCTTTGACTAATACAACGAAGATCATTTAACGCAACGTGGGATTCGGTTTCGTTGCTGTGCCATGGAATCGAGAGAAATTACAATCTTCACTAGGATCCTACCTCACAATGTACACGTTAAATAAAAACGAACCAAAGTCCTAAATGTTTTTAAATGTCAAAGATCTAAAACTAAACAAATCTCTGGGACTTTGGATTTCTCAGGATAACGCCAAATTGCCACCTGAAAACAAATACAATCAACAAAATAAAAAGTAGACCAGATAGTCTTTGCCAAAATGGACAGCTTCTGGGCTGAAGCTCTACTCATGGGCTAAAGCTCTACATATGGTGCCCCGACCACTGCCAAGAACAGCCCATACGCACAGAGCCAGGAGTCAGCCCAGAACACTGCTGGGCGCAAAACCGAACCACAATCACCAGCGGGGGGTGGAGAGGGAAAGAGAGACACAGAGACAGAGACACAGAGAGAGAGACAGAGACAGAAAGAATAATTTCTGCAAATAAAGGATACAAGTAAGAATGCAAAGGTAACCCACACAATGGGAGAAAACATTTACAAATAACCTATCTGATAGGGGTCCAATATTCAAAATATTATGAAACTTGGGGCTGGAGTGATAGCACAGCGGGTAGGGTGTTTGCCTTGCACGAGGCTGACCCGGGTTCGATTCCCAGCATCTCATATGGTCCCCTGAGCACCTCCAGGGGTAATTCCTAAGTGCAGAGCCAGGAGTGACCCCTGTGCATTGCCAGGCGTTACCCAAAAAGTAAAACAAACAAACAAACAAACAAACAAAAAAAAAACCAAAAAACCCAAAAAACTCAAAATATATAAAACTTACCTCAGTCAATACAAACTAAAAAAATTTTATAAAGGCAAACTGTTAGGGGAAATTTTACCTCAATAAAAATAAATTGGAAAGAAAAGATGTACTCATTTATAAACCAATAAAATGGGACAGAAGACTAAAACCTTCAATACAAAGGGCGGACTGACATAAAAATTCACGACCACATTCGCATCAGGCTTTCTGCTTGTGTTTTTGTTTTCTGGACCACACGCAGCAGTGCTGCGACTTGCTCCTGGGGGGCTCAGGCCTACGGAGTGACTGCTCCTGGGTGCAGTGCTGCGACTTGCTCCTGGGGGGCTCAGGCCTACGGAGTGACTGCTCCTGGGTGCAGTGCTGCGACTTGCTCCTGGGGGGCTCAGGCCTACGGAGTGACTGCTCCTGGGTGCAGTGCTGCGACTTGCTCCTGCGGGGCTCAGGCCTACGGAGTGACTGCTCCTGGGTGCAGTGCTGCGACTTGCTCCTGGGGGGCTCAGGCCTACGGAGTGACTGCTCCTGGGTGCAGTGCTGCGACTTGCTCCTGGGGGGCTCAGGCCTACGGAGTGACTGCTCCTGGGTGCAGTGCTGCGACTTACTCCTGGGGGGCTCAGGCCTACGGAGTGACTGCTCCTGGGTCAGCTGCGTGCAAGGCAAGCGCCCTAACCACTTTGCTGTCCTATTGCTCCAGCCCTTCTCTACAGCTTTATCTGTCTCCTGGAAAGGTAATCCAGCATTAAAACTAGAATTTGTAAATGTTCTAGTACTCTCTGCTCCCCTGGCCATTTCTTATCCTAACTTGGGGGTCTTACAGGCCCCTGGGTCTCTATGTAAATCCATTACTGTATATGCCACAATGAACTCACTCTACTAACAACAAAAATACAAATAGCATTTTTCCTAACAAATAGTCCATCAGCACACAAAAATGTCCATTATTATCAGTCATCAGGGACGTGCAAAATGAAACCAAAATGAGCTACCACTTGACACCCTCAGAATGGCAATCATTTAAAAACAAGTGCTGGCAGGGACTGCAGAAAAACACCTTCACACAACATCAGCAGGAATGTACCACACTTCACACACGCAGAAAACAGCCAGTGACTTCTCAGGAACAGCCAGAGAGCTAGCACAGGGGTTCAGGCACAAGTCTTGCATTTTGCTGACCCTGGCTTGATGCCCAGTATTCTAATATAGTTCCCTGAGCACTGCCAGGAGTGATCCTTGAGCACAAAGCCAGGAGTAAGCTCTGAGTGTTGCTGGGTGTCGCCAACCCATCTCCACAAAATTACAATATGAGCTAGCAATTCTTTTCCCAGAACAAAACACAGCTTCTCCAACAGAAATTTGCAGTAACACTATTAAGAGCCAAAATGTGGAAGCCAGCTAACAGTTCATCAATAGCTGAAAGCAGAAACAAAATACGCCCATGAACTATTATTCATCCATATACCAGAATGAATACTGATACATACTACACTGCAGATGGATCCTCAGAACACACCGAGAGGTGGAAAAGTAGTCCACCAGGTAGGGCGTTTGCCTTTTATGCAGCCAACCAGGGTGTGACCTGGCAACCCATATGGTCCCCTGAATCTTCCAGGAGTGATATCTGAGCACAGAGCCAGGAGCGCGGCCGAAAGATGAACAAAGAACTGGCTAAGTGAAACCTAGTCTCAAATGTCACAGGGCATATGTAGGGGTCTCCATTAGGCTTATAAAGGGTGTAAAAGGTATAAGTACTTGGCAGGTCAACTGTCTTGAGTGTGTCATGCCCCACTCCACCCTCTGCCCCCGTAATTTGAGTTCTGAATCATTTTTCACCCACGCTAGTGCTTCATACTCCTAGGTGCTATTGGGAGCTGCCAAGCAGCTTACCTCACATCCACAAAGGTAAACATGTCACTGCCAGTTCTGGGGACACTGCTTTTACATTCTATCAAGTGTCTGACACTAGGTATAAGAACGGACAGTTTAGATAGTCCTGCCCAACTGCACGCTGGTCTAAGTGTTCTGCTCGGGCAGTGCAGGCTCAGCTGTGACAGTGTTTGTCGGGAAGCAGCTCCACCCTGAAGAAAAGCTGAGCTTCGTGTGCAGAATAGTACGCAGAATGTAGAGTAGGGGACTCCAGAGGCCAGGAGCAGAGACTCACAAATAAATCTCTCAGATGAGAGCAACACAGAGTGACATGCTGCAGAGAGGCCTCCAGACCCTGTGCCAGGCTGTCTCATCTGGGGCAACACAGAGAGGGGCGGTGAGTTCCCCTCCCCGCCCCAACAGAGCTCTGGCAGCTGAAAACCTCCAGAATTCAGCTGCTGTCATGCTCACGGCTGATCTTCACAGGCCTGAGTGAGCCTCATCCATAAGTAAACCTGATGAAAAGCCCAGGTATGCAGGACACGTGACTGAAATCTCCAGGCTTGCAATGAGTCGGGAATAGGCAACCCCCCATCTCCCTATGCTTCCAGTAGCCAGCCAATCATGCCTGGGAACTGCCTCTGCCGCCACATAAGCTCCTTGATGACCATGATCCAGAGACTCACAGGTCAATCTCTCAGACGAGAGCAACACAGAGACAGGGAGCAGACTGAGGGCTGCCAGGAATGCGCGGTGGGTTGGGGCTTAACTGAACAGGCTTTTATTTTGGAGCCATGATGCTGCTCCAAAACTAGAAAGCAGAGGTTACTATATGCGACTGACTTGGTTCTTTTTACAGAGATTAGTGTTATGTGAATTTAATCTCAACGAAGTAAAACAAGTTTTTTTTTTTGTTTTTTTTTTTTTACCTTTTTGGGTCACACCCGGTTATGCACAGGGGTTACTCCTGGCTCCTGCACTCAGGAACTACTCCTGGTGGTGCTGGGGAGACCATATGGGATGCCGGGGATCGAACCCAGGTCAGCCGCGTGCAAGGCAGACGTCCTACCCGCTCTGCTATCGCTCCAGCCCGAAGTAAAATAAGTTTTAGGAATAGTTTTTCTTTTTCTTTCATTTTTGGTTCACACCCAGCTGTGCTCAGGGCTTATTCCTGGCTCTGTGCTCAGGGATCACTTCCGGAGTCTTGAGTGACTATCTGAGGTGCTGGGGATTGAACCCAAGCCGACCATGTGCAAGGCATGCACCTAAGCCCCTGTACTATCTCTCTGGCCCCAAGAACGACTCACTGTAGGACTCAGTTGTGCTTAGGAGCCTTGAGGGCCAGATGGGGCAATGCTGTGGGGACCAGATGGGATCCAGCGATCCTTGACTGGATGCATGCTCGGCACGTGCTCCCACTGTCATACTATCTCCTGGCACCCTAGGATTTTCACCCCGGCTACGAATGGCAAAGCCTGGTAACAACTCCGGTAGCTAACACAGGCTGGAGAAGTCTGAGGACACAGTGTGGGCGAGGGGCAGAGACAGGTCTCCATTAGCAGAAGGGTCTCAGGACCAGAGGAGTGGTTGTGGGCCAGACCAAAGAGGGCGCGCTCCCTCACCGAGAGCAGCTTCAGCAGAGTAAGGAAGGGAGCCACAGGGAGGTCAAGCCCCTGACTATGAGTCTGGGAGTTCGGTAAGATGTGTAGTAAGATGTGTAGTAAGTATCTCTAAGGCACAGTCTCACAAATGTGCGACTGGAGCTAAAAACAGGGAAGGGAGATGCAGTGAACAGCAGTCTCAGACCCTTCCAGCCAGGGTGAGACTGGTGGGGGAGAGTGGGCTTCCGAGAAGCTCCTGTGAGAGGGGTTTCCCTTCCTTTCTTGCCCCTGGGTTGGGGTTGGGCACTCCTACTGCCCAGAGTGCAGTGGGTCAGATGAGAATAATCTTTAGTCATCCTTGGGGCTGGAGTGATAGCACAGAGGGTAGGGCGTTTGCTGTGCATGCAGTCGACCCCGGGTTTGATCCCCGGCATCCCATATGGTCCACCCATGTACCACCAGTGTGATTCCTGAGTGCAGAGCCGGGAGTAACCCCTGAACATCGCTGGGTGTGATACCCCCATTCCCCCGCAACAAAAGGTAAACTTTAGGCATCCGAAAGTTGTGGAAATAGTCTCCTTAAAACACTAGTGGGAGTTAGACCGACAGGCGAAGCACATGCCTAGCCCACAGGCTCCCAATTTGAGTCCCAACACCTCAGGCTCTCTTAGGCGGGGGGTCTTCGGTCTGTATCACCAGGACCTGGCTTTGAACTGTCAGGCCCACATGGCCAGGCTGAGTACTGCTGGGAGTGGCCCCTGAGCATCACTGAGGAGAACTCCCCCCAAACAACAACAGAACTTGATTCTCTATAGCACTAGAGTATGGAAAATCCCAATTAGCAAACTACTGTAGACACTAATACTAATTTCCAGAAAGTTGCATACAATAACAACACATCTAACATGATCTCATTCACAACAACAATGCAAAGTGCCAGCATTCACCAACTGCTGCAACACTGCCATTATTGTCAACGAGCTCTCAAATGGCCCACAGCCCTGTGATCTGTCCCGGGTCAGGTTGGCACACTGACTCTACAGACCAGCTCCTTCCAACTGTAAACAAGTTACCAACAACACCCCCCTTCCAGGGCCAGAGACACTTACGCAGGTAGAGTGCCTGCCCTGCACACCGTTGACCCCTGTTCAATCCCTGGAACCCCATATGGTCTCCTGAGCCTGTCAGGAATAATCCCTATGCTGAGTCAGGAGTAAACCCTGAGCATGCTCCGTGTGTGGCCCAAAACAAAATTTAAACACACACACACACACACCCCAACAACCAAACAAGACCCAACACCCAAATTCTAGGGAATTATCATCTGCACTTCCCTGGTGTCCACATAAATAGAACTTGACTGTGTTTATTTGTTGCTCTGGGGACCAAGAGATTTCTGGCCTTCCTGCATGCAAGACCTACACACTCAGTACACAGATCTACCTATCTTCCTATCTTCCTTCCTATCTTCCTTCCTTCCTTCCCTCCCTCCCTTCCTCTCTTTTCCTCCCTCCCCCCCTCCCTTTTCTTTCTTTTTCTTTCTCTTTCTTTCCAGAATGCTCTAAAAGCACAGCTGCCACAAGTTCTTGTGCACAATGACCCTATAAAACGCTTACAAGATGAGTAAAATTCAACATGAAGTGAAGTTGTTCCTATTAAATCAATAAACTATTATGGGGCCAAACATTACGGTCTCATTTCCTAGCGTGTTAAGGCCCTTTTACTTCTCCCCTTTCTTCCCCTACACAGGAGCTCAAAATACTTCTGAAAGGAGGAAAAGTTAATAAACAGTCAATTTACAAAATGTCTTACAAACATCCCTTCAAATTATCTAAGCAGGGTGTTTATTTAACAAAAGAGGAAATTCTTTGCCCAGTATACAAAGAAAAACATACTAGGCTATAAATAAATATTCTGATGATTTTTGTTTTTTAAGCAAAGATGATTATTTTTTTAGGGGGTTGAGTGGTGGGTGATAGACCACACCTGTTGGTACTTAGGGCTTACTTTCGGCTTTGTGCTCAGTGATTGTTCCTGGTAGTGTTTGGGGAACTATATACAATGATAGAGATCATATTGGGGTTGGCTGCGTGCATGGCAAGCCTCTTGCAACATTGCTCCGACCCAAGTAAAAACATGTTTTAAAAACAATCTAAAGGCGCCAGAGCAAAATATGGCGGGTAGGGCTGTTGCCTTGCATGTGGCCAACCTGGATTCTACCCTGACACCCCAAGCCCACCAGGAGTGATCCCTGGACAGGGCCAGAAGTAAGGCCTGAGCACTGCCCAATGTGGCCCAACATAGAACAAAAAGGACAATATGAAAAGGTAGTCAGACACACATACACAGCAATCATTCCTAAGTATGACTTCCGAACAAGAGTGCCCCGCTGTGTCTTTCCAGTGAATGTGCCAATGGTGAGATGACCACACACAGCGATCTCCGTTACCCAGTATTCAAAGGCTCGTTTCTAAACTGAAGACCAACAGAGTCAATAGTTTTGTTGTAACTGCAGGCTACGTAAGAATGAGGATATAGGCAGAAACTAGATGGACCGTACTGTCTGAACAGAACTCACTGCAACATTACAGTTGTTTCTATAAAACAGCCTCTTCCTTGGGGACCAGAGAGAGAGGATAGGGGTTAATCCCTGGCACCTCACATCACCCGAGCACAGCCAGGAGTGACCTGAGCATAGTCAGGAGTAAGCCTTGAGCACCCTGGATCAGCCCCCTCCCCCCAATCAAACATGACACAAGAACTACCCTCTCCCACAATTATAGTCCACCGATTCATTCAATATATTTACTGGGGAAAAAGGCAGACCAATACTGAGAAAGAAAATAGCAGGTAGCATTTAAATCTCTTTTGTGTAGGTACTGGCATCAACTCCTTTTACTGCTAATGTACTATTTCTAATACCATGCCAAGGCAGAGATGACTTCATTCTCCCCGAGAGACGAGGAAACCAAACCTTAGACATCTGGTGACAAGGACCCCAGAGAGAGGCAGTGCTGAGTCGGAGTCAAACCAAGGAGCCCATCTGACAGAATTCCCAGGCCCTCGTGCAGGCTCAGCCGCTGTGGAAAACCCTTTGGAAGCATAAATCTGGCTCAGTAACAGCCATGAGTGCCTTTGAAAGAAAAGGAAACGGAGAAGAACTCTGATCTGGAACTTCTCTTTCTAAGGGGGACTGTGAACGCCTCTGCGTTATGTAACCAATTACACATCCTTTTTGGAAAATGTTTATTCATATATATGCATACTTATATAGATTCTACATAAAATGTATAATGTATACTTATAATGCAAAACAGAAATATAAAAATTATTACTGATTCTTAAGATGAAGTTCCATTATTAACATTTGTCTCAAAACTACCACACTTAGGGGCTGGAGTGATAGCCCAGTGGGTGGGCTGCTTGCCTGGCACACAGTAGGCAGGGTTCGATCCCCAGCACCGACACGGTCTCCCAAGCAGGGCATGTTTTTTTTTTTTGTTTTATTTATTTATTTTATTATATTGACTCACCATGAGGAAAAAAAAATACAAAGCTTTCAGATTTAAGTCTCAGTCATACAATGATTGAACCCTCATCCCTTCACCAGTGCACATGTTCCACCACCAAGAACCCCAATATATCCCCCTCCCACCCAGCCCCCACCTAAGTAGCTAATGATCTTCATTTTATTCTCTATACTTTGAATACATTCAATATTTCAATAGAGAACTCACTATTATTGTTTGGAATTTTCCCCCAACAATCAGGCCTGCTGAAAAGGCATCATTTAATAATTTCTTTTCATTGCTGAGAATGAAGATTCTATGAGCTTGCGCGGCCACTTTTGCGGCCGCGCGGTTTTGGATTTCTGATATTTTAGTTCAGTTCACAATCTAGATGCATGTCTGTAAGAAGCCACTCTGGGTGCCAAAATGGGTTAGAAGACCTCTTGGATCATAGTCTTTAGGAGCAGAGGGTCTCCAAACAGGGCATGTTACTGGCTCAGGGATTACTTTGGGCTCTGCATTCAGGAATTACTCCTGGTGGTACTGAGTACTGCTGGGTGTGGTGCCAACCCCCATCTCACACACACACACACACACACACACACACACACACACACACACACACACACACACACACACACACACACACACACACACACACACCCTCTACTACTACTACATTTAGGCATTTATTCCAGAACTGCTGACTACTAGCCTTTACAGGCTTGGGAAAGAACTAAGGCCCTAGAAAAGAAGCGGAAAAGATAGAGACACACACAACACTGGAACAGCCCCTTTCTGATGGAAAGAATGGTAAACTGGCCCATGACCTAAAAATGACTCTGCATCAAATTTCAGGATCTAGGAGAGTTACTGAAATACAGAGACGGGGTCACTCCTTTACCTACAGTCTGCAGCTGCTTCCAGGAGACAATGGCACAGGCGACTAGTCTGACAGCTCACGTGGCCCGCAGAGCCAGGAAAGCTAGTACTGAGCAGTCACAGAGGAGAGTCTGCCAACGCTGAAGTCCACTGAAGGGCTGCCGCCAGCCAGCACGTACTGATAAGGAGCACTGTCGAGGAGAGGAGCCTGAAAGGGAGCCGGAATGTTTTCCAAGTGGGAGCAGGGCCTAGCAGAGGAATTCACTCAGCCCAGAAAGGAGGGAAAATGTTCCAGGCAAGGAACCCGGCAACTGCAAAGGCACAGACGCAGGAACCCTTGGATTATATCCGGGGAGTGCTGAGAAATTAAATTATGTTCTTCAGGGCTTTTTTGGTGAAGTCAGTAAGTTTTAGTGAAACTTATTTAGATAGGTATGGGAGGAGAGAAAGGGAGAAGGACATGTTAGAGAGAACACAGGCTTCTCCGGGGTGGAAATAAGCAGAGAAACAAGCAAGGGAGACACATGTCCAATGGAGAACAGGCCCTGAGCAGCAAGCCCCAATTAGTTTTATAACATTTGGAATGTGTGACAGGGGAAAAGGAACAAGGCAACAAAAAAGAATGATAAATTAGACTGGGACCAATATAATTCATATACGTAGCCACGAAAAAGGAATTACAGTAGAGCAAGACCCCTGGGAGTTAATCCTTGGTTTCTGAAACGGTGTTCCCATTTCATGTCCAAAGCATGAACCTGCAGACTGAATCAGGGATGGGCTGGGGTGGGATGAAAGGTCATGGAGAAAGGACACGGCAATGTTAGCATCAGTGCCCCTGGCGATGGCAAGCAGAAAGCGGAGCCAAATCACACCGAGGAAGCACCGTCAGGCAGAGAAGCAGGGCTCACACAGGGATGCAGAAGGCACAGCTTCTGACGGGTGAAGAGGTGGGCGGGTATCAATTTCTCAAAGAAGAGTGAGCAGAGGAGAGAAGTAGGTGGGCAAGAACAAAACCGAAGCACCTACAGAAGTTCAAGTTCCTACACTCTGTATATCATGTGAACTTCAAGAACCTCAGTTTGTGCATCCAACTGAAAGCCCTCATTCAAGGCTCAGCTGACTGGCACTGTCTAGCAAACACGGCAGGCGGAGGAGGATAAAGGAGAAGAGGAATAGGAGGGTACCGTACATTAAAACTTGCGTTCTACCTTGGTTCTATGCCCAGCACCCGCTATGGTCTTGAGTGCCCCCAGGAGCGATCCCTAATCACCGGGAATGGCTCACTGGGTGTGGCCCAAAACCAAACCATAACAACAAGTCTTTAGTACAACTTGAATATTTTAGAAGCATTTAAGAATGCGAGCATTATTCCCCAGCAAATTTCTGGAAGCCAAATAAATGTGAATGAAATATTCAGAATGCTCATGTTTCTTGTAAACAAAGCAACAGCATTCCTGACATCTATGAAGCGCATTATTTCCCCACACAGTCACACAGGACTGACTCCAACTTTAGTAAGATACTGTAAAATCACAGTGAGCAACAGTTCTGTTGTTTTGGTGATGTTCGGGGGTATCAGGTGGTGGTGTGCAAGGGACCATGCAGGACCAGGGATTGAACACAGGGCCTCACGCATCTGAGGCGTGCACTCTGCCCCTCTCAGCTATCTCCACAGACTCTCACCAATACAATTTTGAATAAAAAAGAATAGAAATAACCCAATAGCCAGTACTAGTTGGGTGTGTGGGGGGGGAAAGGAACAACCTCATCAACTATTGGTGGGCATGTCGTCTCGTTCAGCCTCTATGAAAAACTGTATAGGGGCCGGTGTGATAGTACCGTGGGTAGGCGCTTACCCTGTCTGCAGACGACCTGGGTTTGCAAGCAGTAAGGCGGGGAGACAGTAAGGTGCTTGCCTTGCACATGAAATATTGGAACTACTGGAAATAAGCAAGCAAAGATACATGTTCATCAAAAACATGGGCTTGAAGAGCAAGTCCTAATTACGTTTTATAATTCCAACCTCTCTGACCCCAGGAGGTAGCTGTGGTGCTGATTCACACTGGTTTCAGTCTTCACTGGGGGTTACATACATTGGTACGATGCACTGGATGGAGGGATCACATTTGGCATGTGGAGCGGTGCTCAGAGGACCATGTGGTGCCAAAGATCTAAATGGCAAGAGGATGCCTCAACACCTGCACTATCACCCTGGGTCCATCTGCTCAAATTTTTTTTTTTTTTTAGACCCGGGTTCGATTCCTCCATCCCTCTTGGAGAGCCTGGCAAGCTACTGAGAGTATCTCACCCGCATGGCAGGGCCTGGCAAGCTACCCGTGGCGTATTCGATATGCCAAAAACGATAACAAGTCTCACAATGGAGATGTTACTGGTGCCCGCTCAAGCAAATCGATGAACAACGGGACGATAGTGCTACAGTGTTAGCATCTATAAAGTATATGTTAAGAAAGTGGAAGAGAGAAAAAGCATGCCTTTCCTACCTGATTCCCAGTTCTGTTCCTCTGTACCCTTGACATCTTCTAGTACACATGAATACACATATTTTCAGGTACTCAACTTTTTCTGGTGGTACTTAGAACTTACGCCTATGTGCAGGGAACCACATGCAGTGCCAGGGACTGAATCAGGCAGGGTTAGCCGCATGCAAGCAAGTACCTTACCTCTTTGCTACTAACTCTCTGGCCCCTGTTCTACTTAACGTTTTATCTTAAATCATGAAGAGTAGCTCATCATCATACCACAAAAAGCCTGTCTTTTTCTGAAAAATGATGACGTGGTGGGGGCCAGAAAGATAGTACAGCAGGAACAACTGATCAGAGTGTGATCCCCAGCATCCCTGTGGTCCACTGAGCACAAATAGGAGTGATTCCTGAGTACAAAACCAGGAGTAGGCCCTGTGCATTGCCAGGCATGGCCCCAAAACAAATAAACAAAAAAATGAATAAAGTCACAAGGTAGTCTGAAAAATTCCAAAGATAACAAAAATATAACAAATCTCCAAATATTTATCTCCAACTTTCAATACTGACCTATTAACATTTTCCAAATCCTGCTTTATTTATCTCCATCCCACCTCCAGAACATTTTAACTTTATTCATCTTGTTTTTGATTTGGAGGTCACACCTGTTGGGTAGCCCAGTTCAGTGCTCAGGGATCACTCCAGGAGGTGTTTGGGGAACCATGCAGTATTAGGGATCAAATTCAGGCCTCCTGTATGCAAAGCATGCACTCAACCCATTAAATTATCGCTCTGGCCCCTAGAGAACCTGTCTGTGCTCAGGGATCACTCCTGGCAGGGCTCGAGGAACTTATGCAGTGCATTAGGGACTGAGTCTGGTCAGCCGTGTGCAAGGCAAGCACCTTACTATCTCTCTGTCCCCTGCTTGGAGTAGCACTAAGGCAAATTTGGACAACTTTTTTAGGGGGGAGGAAGGGGTGAGTGACTACACTCAGCAATGCTAATTACTGGCTCTGCACTCAGGAACCACTTCTGGTGGTGCTCTGGAGGCCATAGGCTGGGGATTGAACCCGGGTCAGCCGTGTGCAAGGCAAGTGCCCAACTTGCTGTACTACATCTCTCCAACCCAGACAAGAATATATTTTATTTCTCAACACTTAAGCTATGTCTCATTAACAGATAAGAATTGTATAAAATAATCAAATTTCAGTATTATAAACCTGACAGATTAATTCTGTCAAATCATGTATTATCTCATACTCAGATTTCTCTGGGCTGGAGTGACAGCACAGCGGTAAGGCGTTCGCCTTTCACACGGCCAACCCGTGTTCGATTCCTCTGCCCCTCTCGGAGAGACGTTACTGGTACCTGCTCGAACAAATCGATGAGCAACGGGATGACAATGACAGTGACTCAGATTTCTCTAATTTTTTTTTCTTTTTTGGGTCACACCCGGCGATGCACAGGGGTTACTCCTGGCTTATGCACTCAGGAATTACTCCTGGTGGTGCTCAGGGGACCATATGGGATGCTGGGAATCGAACCCGGGTCAGCCGGGTGCAAGGCAAATGCCCTACTTGTTGTGCTATTGCTCCAGCCCCAGATTTCTCTAATTTTTGAAGAAAATGTTATAACTGGATTACCTTAATGAAAACCTAAACCAAGTCTATACATTCATGTGCTTTAAAAAAAAAAAAAAGGAAATTCTCCCTCTTACTCCTTGGTTTTCAAGCAATTTCTTTGTGGAAGGACTATAAGACACATTTGGGGTTCATGTACACTCCTGCATTTGCTAATAGTAATTCCTTCTCAATGTGATATTCCCAGCTTGCTTCTCTGGCTTCTCTTGCTTCCCTTATACCCAGCACTCAGGCTATTACAATTTTTTCTTTTTGGTCTTTGGGCCACACTCAGCACTTATGTGGGGCTACTCCTGGCTCTGGGCTTAAAGGTGCTTCTGCTGGTGCTGGGAAGTGACCCCAGGGCTTCACATGCAAGGCACGTGCCCTGCCACTGAACCACATCCCTGGCCCCAAAGCACATTGTATCTTAAAGCTTGATCAGGTTCGGATTAGCATTCTGAAGGCGCTACATAACTTCCAGAGATGAGAAGAAATCGCTTTCAAGGTCTATCACATGACCTGCCTGGTATAATGCATCAGCCTTTCAGTCTATGTTTTTGTTAATCTCTTTCATTCCTGTGGGGACCACACCCAGAAGTTTCTGGGCAAGCAATAGTGTTGTGCGGTGGTTGAGGTCTCGGGAGCCACGCAATGTCCCAATTTGAGTCCCTCACCCTGAGCTCCTGCCCTTCATACCAATCTTTGATCCAGACAGCTTTTTTATCTTTTGCTACCAGAAGGCACTCGGCTAATCTGAAAGCGTTTTCTGCCAAGTATTCATCCATTATCCAAGGAGAAACAGTCTCTTTTAGCAGAAGATGTTTATAGACTTCAGTTTATAGATACTGGAAATTTTACTTTTTGTATTTTATACTTATTTTTTTATTCATGCTGAAAATAACAATGTAAATTATCTAAGTCATAACATTGAATAATTTCAAATCAACAGTAATAAAACCATAAAACAAGTAAATACAGTTTTAAGATTTCTGTTATTCTTTTTAGCCTAAGTACAAATTCCCACTAGAGATGTTCAAATGCTGCCTTGAAGTCACATGAAAGTACAGGGGATAGGGCATTTGCCTTGCATGTGACTGCTGGGTAGAGAGCCAGGAGTATCCCTTGAGCATCACTGGGTATGATCTCAAAACAAAAAAGTCCCGGGGCTGGAGCGATAGCACAGCGGGTAGGGCATTTGCCTTGCATGCAGCCAACCCGGGTTCAAATCCCAGCATCCCATATGGTCCCCCGAGCACTGCCAGGAGTAATTCCTGAGTGCAGAGCCAGGAGGAACCCCTGTGCATCACCGGGTATGACCCAAAAAGAAAAAAAAAGTTCCATAAAACATTTTATTTTCTGTATTAAGCCACAAGGCTTGATATATAAATTCATTGTTTTTGTTTCCCTTTGGTTTTTGTTTTTATTAGGAACGTTGTGTAATTATAACTGAATTAGAGCTCACACACAGTGGAATATTGAGACAGTAGGGGTTCATGTACAACCCTAGGGAAACACATTTCTCTCTCCCAAGAAGTTCCCCGTGCCTCTTCCCTGCCAGGTCCTGAGCCAGTCATGCTGTTGTGATTTATCCACCACAGATTACTTATGCCTGGCCTGATCTTTATATAAATGAAACCAGACAGTTACCCCTGAGGGTGTTTTTTTTTTCTTTCTTCTTTTTCCCTGCCGCTACAGTTGTACTCTACTTGATTTAACAAGCCCAGTGATGGACATTTTAATTTTCAATTTCTGCTATTAAGACAAAGCTATAAAAATAATTGTGAGCCATTCCCCACGTGTAAATGAAATATATTGGCAGAAATTTGTTCACTTCTTCATTTAAAGCACGCACTCAGTTGTTTGAGCTATCTTTCTGGCCCACCAGAGGTTTCTGAGCAAACAGTCCAAGAGAGTCACTGGGGTATAGTACAGAAAACAGATTATAAGGTAGAACGAAGATCAGACAAGGAAATTGGTTGTGGGGACTTACTCAGGGAGTGACTAGCTGAGACCAGTGGTTTTTCATGCCAGTGCATGGATTCAGTCACAGGTCTCAATCTGGTTTGAGGCCAAAGAATAGCTCAACAACTAGAGCACGTAACAAGCATGCAGAGGTTCCCAGGCTGATACCAGGGACAAGGTCTTCCTAGGGCCCACCAAGGACAGCTCTGGTGGTCTCTATGCCGGGGAGGTCCAATGTAAACAAACAAGAAAATAGAAAACCACTGGTTCAGATCAAAGACGCAGCCGACCCCCAGCATCACACATGGTCCCGCAAGCACTGCCAGGAGTAATTCTTGAGTAAAGAACCAGGAGTAACCCCTGATCATAGCTGGGTGTGACAACAACTCCCCTCCACACACACAAAAGAAAAAGATTGTTTTAAAAAAGAAAAGTGACAGTATCCAAACTGCTTTCAGAATTTCTGATGTGGCTACGACAAGAAGGAAATGAAGATGACCTGGTTCTTCGATTGCACAAACGGACCAAATGAAAAGTCCGAGGGAGAAGCCGGTTCAGAGGACACTAAAGCAGGTCAGGGCTGCACGTTAACGTCACTGCACGTGACTCCTGCAGTGCTCGGACGCACAATGGAACTGCTGAGGAGGCAGCTGGAGAGAGGAGTCTGCAGAGCAGCAACGAGGCCGACATTAGCTTGGCAGGATGTACAATCTGGGGCTGCATGAGATCATTTAGAGCACTCTTGGCCCGAGACTGGGGGCTTCAAAGTTCTGAAGGGTCCAACAAAGGCGTCTCAGAAGGAACACACTAAGATCAAGGAATCAAGGGCAAAGTAAAGAGAAAAGAAAGAATTAGGTTAAGTGCTACCATGAGATCAAAACGAGGTCAGAGAACTGACCACTGGATTTGGCAACATGGAAGCAATTCATACCATGATAAAGGTAGTTTCTTTATATAACCTTTTCTCCATTTCCTTCCCCTTCCTTGTTCCTGCTGCTATTGCAATTGTGAGAGGGGGGATTGGAAGTCACACTTGGTTACAGAGCTGGGGGGGGGGACCTCCAATGACAATACTGCCAGGATCACATTCTCAGCAAGTGGGGTGGCAGGCATTCTCCCTCTGAGTCTGAGCCAGTTTAAGGGGCCCCTTAAAACTTACGAGCTGTGGGCTGGAGTGATAGTACAGCGGGTAGGGCGTTTGCCTTGCACGCGGCCGACCCGAGGTTCGATTCCCAGCATCCCATATAGTCAGTCCCCTGAACACCGCCAGGAGTAATTCCTGAGTGCAGAGCCAGGAGTAACCCCTGTGCATCGCTGGGTATGACCCAAAAAGAAAAAAAAAAAAAAAACTTACGAGCTGTCACTAGCTGTCACTCCAAGGACAGACACATTCACAATCTTTTTTTTTTTTTGCGGCGGTGGGGGGAGGGGCAGCTGCACACTCAGGAGTTCAGCTTATTTAGATTTCACATATAATCACCCCCTTAAGAATGATCCACTTCCATACCTTGGCTACTGCGAATAGGACTCAATGGACACTAGGGGTGCACATAGTTTTTGGAGACACTAATTGTATTTCCTTTAGATACACCCAGAAATGAAAGTGCTGGATCAGACGTAGTTCAATTTTTTGAGGACTGTTTATTCAATTCTCTATGATGGAGTACCAATCCACTTTCTTCTCTCACCTCCAAATTTATAGTTCAGTTACTACTGTAACGGATTTTTTTTATTGCTTCAAAGACGTCAGGCTGGAGCGATAGCATAGCGGGTAGGGTGTCTGCCTTGCACGTGGCTGACCTAGGTTCAATCTCCGGCATCCCATAGGTCCCCCAAGCACCACTAGGAGTAATTCCCGAGAGCAGAGCCAGGAGTAACTCCTGAGCATCACTATTTGTAACCCAAAAAAGAAAAAAAAAGACATCAGGCCAAATCTCTACAGGTTAAAATAGTATGGGCTGGGGCCTAGAGCGATAGCACAGAGGCTAGGGCATTTGCTTGGCATGTGGCAGACCCGGGTTCAATCCTTGGCATCCCATATGGTCCCCCAAGCACCCCCAGGAGTATTCCCGAGTGCAGAAAAACGGGTAACGCCTGAGCATCACCAGGTTTGACACCCCCTGCCCCCAATAAAAGGGCAATAAAATAGCATGGGCTGGAAATTCAGCAGAGGAATTAAGGTGCTTGTTTTTCATATGGCAGACCCCACCTGGACCCCTGCAACCACTGTCCCCTGATAACCTCAAAGTGTGCCCCCCAACCCAAAAATTAAAGAAAAAAATACTAGCTCACAACTACATTAAAAAACTTACAAATTATGGATGGAAAATTCTTTATTTGAAGACAGCTCATTTGTTCTAAAAGAATAAACATAAATGTGGAAGGAGAGGCTTCCTTATAGAGCAAGATATTTTAGTAAAACTTATAAAAAAGAAAAATAAATAAACCTTACCTCAAACTATTATAGGAGCCATAAGACGTCAGTAATATTGGTTACTGGGAAAGAAACTGGTTGGATGGAAGGAAAAGTACAGGAGAGAAAATGTCCACTGTTTTACTTGTGCCTTTTGAATTTTGAAAGATATAAATGTACCTACTCCCTGTAAAAAAATGAATTCAATTCTGAAGATACCACTAGACATTTTATAAAATGCAATGTCAGGAAAAGTTTACAATTAGTCTGATCAACTTACTTTATTTTTTCTTCCAGCTAATCTGAGAGCTAAATTTAGTGGACAACTTCCCATGTTGGAAGAGTTTTGTATTTTGGTTTTGGCAGCTCAGCCAGTAGTGCTCAGAGCTTACTATCAGCTCTGTGCTCAGAGATCAATCCTGGAAGTACTCAGAGGGGCCAAATGACCATCTGTGGTGCCGGGAATCAAACAACTCGGCTGTGTACAAGATAGTGCCTGTTCTACTATCCCCACCCTGCCCTTCCAGAGCTTTAGAAGGTTTTTTCCTAATAATTTTTTTTCAATGTTAGTTGATGTTTTAATGTTTTATATATATATACATATATATATATATACACACACACATACAAAAAATATGTACGATACACACATTTAAATATTTTTATTTGGGAGTGGGGACTGGGGCCACACCTGGAAATGCTCAGGGAACTCTGCTTTGGAGTTGCTCCTGAAGATTTCGGAGGACGATGAGGGGTTAAGTGTTGGACACAGACCTCCTATCTGCAAAGCATGCCCTCCAGCCCTCCACGCTAGTTCTCTGGCTCCTGTTTCATTCTGTCTATGTTTTTGAACCATACTTTGTAGTGCTCAGGAATCACTCTGGTTGGTGCTTGGGGGATTACATCTGGTGCCAGAAGAATTTGTTTGGGGTCAGCTCTATACAAAGCAAGCTCCTAAACCGTGCACAAGCTCTCTGACCCTGTTTCATAATTTATTTATTGAGTTAGCTTTTGGGGTGACACCTATAGTGCTCAGGAGCTATTCCTGGCTTTGCATTCAGGAATTACTCCTGGCAGTGCTCCTAGGCTCATGCGGGATACCAGGGATTGAACCCCGTAGACCTAATGCAAGCACCTTACCTGCAATACTATTGCACTGACCTGTTTCATTTTTTTTTCTTTTCGGCTTTTTTGGGTCACGCCCAGCAATGCTCAGGGGTTACTCCTGGCTCTGCACTCAGAAATTACTCCTGGCAGTGCTTGGGGAACCTTATGGGATGCCGGGGATAGAACCCGGGTCGGCCACATGCAAAGCAAATGCCCTACCCACTGTACTATTACCCTGGTCCCATGTTTCATAAATTTCTAATGCAAGATTTCGTGAAACATCTTAACCTAAAAAAATTAAAATTATGAATTACTGGTATTATTTTTCTTCAACAAAAAATTCTTTCATTCTACACTTAAAATCAGTGTACCTAAACAATTTATTTAGCCACATTTTACATAGTACTTCTGAGACTTTTAGAATCACAATTTGATCCTGAATTTTTCTCTCTCAATTGTACTTCAAAACATTCGGAGAATGCAAGACCTTCATAACACCCACCCAATGAAGTATGTAGAAAACAAATCTTCTTTATCCACAAAATCACAATGAGTAACAAGTTCTCATTTAATAACTGACCATTCTAAAGTAAAACACTTAGGAGAATCATTCTTAAATTGTAATATTCAATTATCTTTTGAAAAAAATAAATGACGGGCGAGAGAGCTAGTGCAGGAGGAAAGTGCCCTAGATGATGTACTTCCCAGCCGTGGTGCTCACACAAGCGAACACACATCTTCAGTGTGAAAGTGACAGCGTCATCTTCAGTATTTCTGAAAGTATGTCAATTTGTTTCCTTCTACAGGAACTTTATATAAAGGGCCAAAGATAAAGCTTAGAGAACAGGAACATATCTTTGGGATATGTAGGCCTGGGTTTGATCCCTGCCAGACCTTCCAAATATCATTGGTTACAATCTTGGTGGTCCTCAAAACCACGGGGAGGTCCCCTGCTCCCAAGAGAATTAATATTTTTATTAATAACAAATTCTACATAAAATTCTAATATCAGAAAATTAATATATAAGTCCGTCCTATTCTCTGTAGAGTCAGCTCTTCTTGACAAGTAGTCGCTGAAGGCCGAGAAGGTGGCTTAGGGGTATGAGACCCTGAATTTGATCCCTGACATCACAAAATAAAAATAAAAACCAAGAGCCAGAAAATAGTACCGGGGCTCAGACACTTGCCTTGTATGTGGTTGATTTTGATTCAATCCTTGGCATTACATCTGATCTGTTGAGCACTACCAAGAGAGATCCTTGAGCACAGAACTAGAAGTAATCCCTAAGCATTGTCAGGTGTGGCCCCAAAACAACACCAAACAAAACAAGATAAAAATAGCTGTCAAGTGACCTAATATAGCTAAGACTTTCAAGGCAACTGCTTTTAATTGCTTTTTATAACAAAGCACATCCTGAATTTTAATTTTAAATGAAGTTTGCTATTTTGGTCTGTTTCCCTTGAGGTTTTATTTTGCTTTGGGCAGTGCTCAGGGGTTACTCCTGGCTCAAGGAACCCTGTGGGATGCCAGGAATCAAACCCAGGTCGCCTGCGTGCAAGGCAAGCGCCCTCTCCTTGTCCTATCACTTCAACTGGCCCTGAGTTGGACTGGAGCAATAGAAAGCACAGCAGGTGGGGCGTTTGCCTTGCACTAGGCCAACCTGGGTTTGATTCCTCTGTCCCCCTCGGAGAGCCCGGCAAGTTACCGAGAGTATTCCACCCGCACAGCAGAGGCTGGCCAGCTCCCCGTGGCGTATTCGATATGCCAAAAATAGTAACAACAAGTCTCACAATGGAGACGTTACTGGTGCCCGCTCGAGCAAATCAATGAACAATGGGACGACAGTGCTACCGTTCTATGGTGCTTCCCCAGAGTTGCTATAGAGAACCGGTGCTTACTTCCCCTTCTGAGACACTGGAGTTCTCCACATTCCTGTGGTGGAAGTATCATGATTACCAACCAAAAATAACCACACAAATCCTTGCCCTGGTCTCTTTTTAATCTTCTTTAGAGTTCTCCTCCTCCCTCCTCCGCATCAACATCAAAGGACTGGAAGACGCCTGAGGAGAGGCTGCTGGCAGTCCCCTGGGCGTGGATTCCCGTTAGGGAGGCTCCGGCTCCACTCCCCTCGCAGGAGCACCTCCAGCCTTCCTTCTGCAACAGACTCCCGCTGCATCACACCTGTCTCCTCTGGCCAACGGTGAAAGGCTCACCTCCAACTCTGATCAATGTTTCTGCAGGAAACTAAATCTCACTGAGATAACCGTGGTCCTTTTTATCACGTTAAATGTACAGATAAATGAAAGAGTAACATCTTGAACATCAATTCCAATCCTTGTTTGATTTCAGACACGCCCAGCAGTACTTATAAAAAAATTTTGTTAAGTTTTACAAATTTATAAAAAATAAGCTTATAGGGGCTGGAGCGATAACACAGTGGGTAGGGTGTTTGCCTTGCAGGCGGCCGACCCGGGTTCGATTCCCAGCATCCCATGTGGTCCCCCGAGCACCGCCAGGAGTAATTCCTGAGTGCAGCACCAGGAGTAACCCCTGTGCATCGCCAGGTGTGACCCAAAAAGCAAAAAAAAAAAAAAAAAGCTTATAAAAAAAAGGAAATCAAGGATTGGCCGACCAACTAAATGTATTAAGTATCTTCTAAACAAAATATTGTATAAAGTATGAAGTACCTGACATGTCTTCACCAATAAATTCAGACATCATTGCTCCAAATAAAGAGCAGAGTACAAATTTAACTTTCATACCAAAACCTGCTGAGGCAAGTGACTCTCAGAAGAGCAGCACACTGCAGACCGTCTCCTCGCCCTGCACCAGGTTCATATCATCAGGGCACCTCGAGGTGGGGCAGGTGTGTCCCTCCACCCACCCCAGAAGAACCCCAGCAGCTGCCAACCTCCAGAACCAACTGCCGCTATGCTAATGGCCAACCCTCACAGGCTCGTCCTGAGCCCCGCACGCATGAGATTGAATCCGCTGAAAAACCCACGTATGCGGGACTCGTGACGGAAATATCCAGGCTTCAGAACAGAGTCGGGTGGGCAACCTCTCCCCATCGCCCTGCACTTCCTGCTTTCCTGGCAGTCTCGCCTATGAACTTCCTCTGTGTGTCACTGAAGCACATTAACAGCCATGACCCAGTCGCACAAATGAATCTCGGAAGAGAGCAACACACTGCAGAGATGCCTCTGGATCCCCAAATCACCATCCAGTTAAAAAAAAAAGTGAGGGGGCTGGAGCAATAGCACAGCGGGTAGGGCGTTTGCCTTGCATGCGGCCGACCCGGGTTCGATTCCCAGCATCCCATATGGTCCCCTGAGCACCGTCAGGAGTAATTCCTGAGTGCAGAGCCAGGAGTGACCCCTGTGCATCGCCTGGTGTGACCCAAAAAGCAAAAAAAAAAAAAAAAAAAAAAAAACTCCAAGTCTAGCACCCTATAAAAAAATTTTAGAATTCCAGCTTTTGAGGCCGCAAAAATCTCATACAAGTATGCCATTGGTATGCCAAGAGTAGCATCCTACATTTGATGGGATATAAGGCTGCAGACAACCCATCTTGATAAAAAAATAAATAAACATGTACATAAATATATGTATATTAACACAGAAGACTCAAACTCTAACAACATGCTAATGATCTCTAACCTCTAATGGCTCCAAGATGAGATACAACAATTTTCACACACTTTCCTCTATAAATTACTTAGCACCTGCCTTTTGGGCAGGCTTAGGTGGTGGTGGGAAAGCTTGAAATAATGGTGGCAGGAAGGAGTAATGGTGGTGGGATTGGTGTTGAAATATTGAATGTAATCAATTACTATGAACAACTCCTTGAAAATGAAATTTGAAAGAAAAATAGTAGGAGCTGGAGTGACAGCGCAACGGGTAGTGCATTTGCCTTGCACACGGCCGACCTGGGTTCAATTCCCAGCATTCCATATGGTCCCCTGAGCATCACCAGGGGTAATTCCTGAATGCAGAGCCAGGAGTGATCCCTGTGCATCGCTGGCTGTGACCCAAAAAGCAAAACAAAACAAAAAAAAGTGATTAAAAGATAATAACTTAAAAAAAAAAAAAAGAAAGATAGTAAACCAAAAAAAGTCAGACAAAAATATTCATTCCTAGAAAAAAAACCATGTTAGCTACAACTTACTATTGTTGGATAAAGCAAGATAGTAATAACCTTCACTGGGAAACACTCAAATGCTCCATTTATATGAATCATGAAAGCTGCATAACACAGTTCAGACTATTACTTGCATTATTACTGGCATGTAAGTCTGACTTAGAAGATCCTACTTTAAAAAATGAGCTGGGAAAATACCTCAGATGCTGGCAGTCATGCCCAGTTTGTGTGTGAGGCCTAGAGTTTGAACCCAACACCACCTGGCTGGGTGTGGGTCTGCATCGCCAGGCCACGCACCACGAGCAGTGGCCTTCAGACACCAAGAACTCCTGGCGAGGCACTCCTCTCCCCATTTTGATGACCGTGCTGTATTTCTAAATTCTACTTTATAACACAACATTGACTTCTAATACCAGAGCAAGAGTTAAGGAAACCTTAGAACTCCCTCTTAATCAAGAAACAAATATGCTTCATAACTTTATTCAAATTCTTTTTTTTTTTTTCTTTTTGGGTCACACCCAGCCACGCTCAGGGCTTACTCCTGGCGCTGCACTCAGGAATGACTCCTGACTCCTGGCGGTGCTTAGGGGACCATATGGGATGCCGGGGATTGAACCCGGGTCGGCCACGTGCAAAGCAAACACCCTACCCGCTGTGCTATCACCGGGCCCCTCTTTATTCAAATTCTAAGAAAAGACCATGTCTCAAAAGCTCAATAATGGTAAAGAAAAATCTCTGTAAATTTCTAGAAACCTTTTGCTAAGTTCAGTAAACAGCTTTGACAGAAATTCTTCTTTTCCCCCCTTATATTTATTTTGTGTTTGGGGGCCACGCCCTGCTCAGAGCTCACTCCTGGCTCTGTGCTCGGGGTCCCCTGGCGGGCTCGGGAGCCTGACGCCCTCTGAACAGGAGCGGAGTCGGGATAGCAGCTGTGCACTGCCAGGTGTGGGCCCTCAATACTAAAAAAAATAATCCTCCGCTTCCCACTTCAACACTCCCATTATTATTCAGAAAATTATTCAGTCAAATTCTATATTCTTTACCCACACTCCTGGACAATCACAGACAAAACTTAAATATTTCCTTTCATCAAGTCACCTCTTTGTTGCTAAATCAAATACCCAATAAGCAGTCTTCATCCCACCCCACTCTCAATCACTCTTTCCTCAGTTTCCCGAACACACATATTCCTGCTGTCTAGTTCTCTTTCTTGCTATTCTTATCTCCTTGGCCTCTCACAGAATCCTTCGGGCTTGGTCTTCTATTCCATACCTACACTGTTACCATTTTTCTACAGGGTTATGTTTTTAGGGTTTTTTTTTTTTTTTTTGCTTTTTTGGGTCACACCTGGTGATGCACAGGGGTTACTCCTGGCTCTGCACTCAGGAATTACCCCTGGCGGTGCTCAGGGTACCATATGGGGTGCTGGGAATCGAACCTGGGTCGGCCGCGTGCAAGGCAAACGCCCTACCCGCTGTGCTATTGCTCCAGCTCCCGGGGTTATGTTTTTAAATGCCACTGGTAAGTGGTAAGTCCCAAAGGTCTACCCCTAACCCATCTCTTGCCTTAAAAGTCAGTTTCTGTACACAGCTAATCTTCACCCCATCCCAAACCGTTTCTTCCACAGTCTTCTGCAGCCCAGAAAATGGCAGCTCCACCCTTCCAGGTACTCTGTACGAATACTGGAGCCCTCCTTGACCTGATTCACACGTCAAACCTAATCTACCAATAACTGAATATTGATACTAGTTAAATATCACTCAGTTGTGACCTCATACCATAGCTTCACCACCATCATCCCAATCTAAGACGTCTGAGCTTTTACTCTGCAAAGTAGCAACTCCCTGTCTCTTGCCCCTGTGCCCACAAAGCCCTTTGTCAACACAGAAGCAAAAGGAAAACAATTTGAGAAAGGGGCTGGGGGGAAAGGACAGTGGGTAGGGCACTTGCTTTGCTGAGGCCAACCCAGATTTGACCCACAGCACTCCAGATGGCCCCTCAAGCCCATCAGAAGTAATCTCTGCACACAAAGCCAGAAGTAACCCCTGAGCATCGTCAGGTGTGGCTCGAAGAAAACAAACCCCCCACCAAAAGAACAAAACCCACATACAACAAAAGCATAAGGTGGGGATGAAGAGTAGTACAGGGGATAAGTCACGTGCCTTGCATGTGGCTGATCCAGGTTTGAGCTCTGGTATCCGATATGGTCCCCAGAGCCTGTCAGGAGTGATCCCTGAACACAGAGCCAGGAGTAAACCCTAAGCACTGCTGGATGGATGCTACTGTAGCACTGCTGCATTGTCATCCAGTTGTTCACCGATTTGCTGGAGCGGGCACAGGGCACAGTAATATCCATTATGAGACTTGTTACTGTTTTTGGCATATCGGATACGCCACGGGTAGCTTGCCAGGCTCTGCTGTGGGGGCGGGATACTCTCGGTAGCTTGCGGGGCTCTCTGAGAGGAATAGAAGAATCGAACCTGGGTCGGCCGCATGCAAGGCAAACACCCTACCTGCTGTGCTATTGCTCCAGCCCATGGACGCTACACAAAACCAAACCAAAACAAAAATGGACAGAGTTAATGAAACATTTTTCAAAGACAACACACAAACAGCCAACAGGGCATGAGATGCTCCACACACTAATCACCAGGATGAATCTCTACCTCACACCTGCCAGAATGGCTGCAATTAAAAAGACAAGATATAACATGCGCTGAGCTTGCTGTCCACACCCGTGTTCTCTCTTGAACATGCACCTCACTTGCTCATCTCCACCTCTGACTTTGCTTGCTTGCTCCAAACTCATGTTCTCTCCTTTCCAATCCCCCATCCCCGCATCTAAGTAATTTCCATTCAATAAAAAAAAGAAGATGTAAAGAAATGAATACCCTTGGCAGTGTTGTTAGAAATAAAAACTGGGTAAGCCATTACGTAAAACAATACAGAGTTCATTAAAAAGTCTAAAAATAGTGCAGGGGTTAAGACATTTGCCTTGCATGTGGCCAACCCCCACCCCATTCCAGCCACCGCAGAAGGTCCCCTAAGCACTGAGTGAAACCTGAGCGAACCCTGAGCACAGAGGAAGGAGTCAACCCTGGGCAGTGCCAGATATGGCCAAGCTCCTCCAAAAGAAATAAAAAATACAACTACCTGCCATCCCCCATTTGGATGCGTATTTGAAGAAAAGAAAATCACTACCGTGGAGATACCCACACACCCAGGAGCACTATGGCATTACTTACTATATGTTGAGCCATGAAACAACCTTACACGCGATGGATGGATGAAGAAAATGATAGGGCTGGGATTAAAGATAGTACTGCGATTAAAGGCATCTGCCCAGCATATGACTGACCCTGGTTTGATCCAGGTACCACGAGTGGCTCCCTGAGCACCACTGGGTGTGGCCCCAAAACAAAAATCAAAGAAACAACAGAAAGGTAAAAAATGTGTACCTTTGGGACTGGAGCAATAGCACAGCGGGTAGGGCGTTTGCCTTGCAAGCGGCCGACCCGGGTTTGGTTCCCAGCATCCCATATGGTCCCCTGAGCACTGCCAGGAGTAACTCCTGAGTGCAAAGCCAGGAGATAATCCCTGTGCACTGCTGAGTGTGACCCAAATAGCAAAAAAAAAAAAAAAAAAAAAAAAAGTGTACCTTTGTAGGACTAGAAAAAGACACTCAATAATTACGATAACCATCAATACTGTCTTCTTCCATGATTTAGCAAATTCATTTATAAGAGAGAAACATTTAAGCAATTGTTTTATCCAAGTGAAAAGGGCACACAACCATTAAGACATGGCCACATGCAAGGCAAATAAATGTCTTGTACAGTTTAAGTGAATGTACATGTACAGTTAAAGTTAAGGAAAATATTTTCGACTCGGCTGGAGAGACCTCAAGGGCTCGAGAGCCTCCTCTACACGCCTTAAGGTCTGGTTTTGATAACCACCACGCCATGGTCCTCTGAGCAGTCAGTCAGGAGTAGCCTGCAAGTACTACTGCCACGTGTGGCCCCAAGTTGTTTTCATGAAAAAATGGATTATTAGGACTGTTTATAAATCAACAGCTATACTGTAAAAATCATAATAATTTTTATTTTTTTTATTTTTATTTTTATTTTTGCTTTTTTGGGTCATAATAATTTTTAAAAAGGATTTCCTTCACCTGTTCTGAAGGAAACTAGAGATTGAACAATTATCATCCTCCCAAGTGCGAGCCTTTTGGAGCAGGAGGACAGCAGGTAGGGCGCTTGCCTTGCACACGGCTGACCTGGGCTCCATCCTCAGCATCCCTGAGCACCACCAGGAGTAATTCCTGAGTTACCCCTCAGCATCACCAGGTGTGACCTAAAAAGCCAGAGGGAAAAGAAAACTATCTTGGAGCAGGCTGGTGAGAGAGCACAATGGGTAAGGCACTTGGCTTGCACATGGCCAACCTGAGTTCAACTCCTGAGAGTTCACTTCCCACGTGATCCCCAAAGCCCACCAGGAGTTCAGAACCAGGAGTAAGCCCTAAGCTCTGTGGCCCAGAAACAACAGACAAAAATTCTCTTTGGCTTTCAAATTTTGCCAAAAATAAGCTGATATATTCAGCCTCTTCCCACAGCACACATGCTGGCTCTAAGATGCGTGATCGGTTGCAGCCAACAGTGACAAGAGCACAAGTCAGGAGAGTCTCTAATAGCTCTTGCTTTGTCATACTGTTTATTTATTTATTTTGCCATTTTGTTTTGACTTTTCGGGTCATACCCAATGTTGGCCAGGGTTACTCCTGGCTCTGCACTCAGGAATTACTCCTCCTGGTGGTGCTCGGGGGACCCTATGGGATGCCAGGATGGAATCCAGGTGGGCCATGTGCGAGGCAAAGGCTAACCCACTGTGCTATCGCTCCAGTCCCGTGTTTTATTGTGTTTAATGTGGGTGCTCGGAGTTCGTTCTAGAAATCTAATTTTATTTCGATTTCTTCCACCTCATAGAACTCATTTAATGGATTTCTCAGAAGAAACTCCTTCTCTTTCTGCTTTTGTGCACATTATTATTACCATTATTATTTTTATGAGGTTTGGGAGTCACACCCAGTGTGTTCAGGAACCATTCCCAGCTCTGTGCTCGGGGTCACTCCTGGCAGGGTTCCAGGAACCCTGCAGTGCCGAGGCTGGAACTCAGACCTGCAAAGCACATGCTTATCAACTGTGACGCTCTCCTGGGAACTGTGCACAGTATTTTATCAAAATCATCACAGTAGGCAGACGTGAACAGCCTTTTGGTTTCAATTCTCTTATCTAACTGGAGTTCCTGGAGGGATCATGTGCAGGGACCATAAACTCACAAAGCTCAGTTTACTACAGTAAATCCTTCCTTTCCCACTTATGTACTTCCAAATGACATGCCACGATGAAGTCTAACTTTGTGACATGTGTTAGAAACAGGATCTGATCCTTTCTTTCTCAAGGCCAATCCAGTGGTACTTGGGGGACAATGTGGTACTGGGGTTTGAACGGACGTCCCCCAGACAGTATGTGCTTCAGTTCCCCCCCCCTTTTTTTTTCTTCTTTGGTGGTGATGGTGGGATGTGGGCCACATCAGGCGGTGCTCAGGGCTTACTCCTGGCTCTGCATTCTGGGATCACTCCAGGCGGGGCTATATAGGATGACTACATAGGGGCTATATAGGGGGACGACATAGGATGCCGGGGATCTAACCCAGGAGCTACAGCCCAAGCCCAGAATGATTATCTTTAAAGACCTGCACAAACTGCTGCAGGGCTAAGCACACTTCTACTTAGCCAACATCCAAGTCTACTCCTGTCCTGTTGTTCCCAACTTCCCAACTGACGCAGGCTCCTCTGCTTTAGAGTGTTTTAGAGTGCCTCAGGGCACTCTAAACTAGGTTCTTGTTTTGTTTTTTGCTTTTTGGGTCATACCTGGTGATGCACAGGGGTTACTCCTGGCTCTGCACTCAGGAATTACCCCTGGCGGTGCTCGGGGGACCATATGGGATGCTGGGAATCGAACTTGGGTCGGCCACGAGCAAGGCAAATGCCCTACCTGCTGTGCTATCGCTCTGCCCCTAAACTAGGCTCTTTTTACATGCAACACTTAACTCACTGTTATCATTTGTTCACCCCTGCAGCTCCTTATTCTGTCTTAATATATAAGACAGTAAACAACTTCTATATGCTTAATATTCATGGGAGGCACTTTTAACTTCCCTCGTCTAAGTCTCAGAGCAACTTCTTGAGTTAAGTACTATTTATTCCCACGTTAGATGAAAACACTGACTCAGCATTCTACTTCTCCGACCTTATATAAAGGTCCCAGCTCAGAAACATACACACGCTTTTCTTCCCCTCTCTAGTTCACATGCACAGGGACAAGACGACATACAAAATTAGGCCAGAGAGATAGTACAGTAGGCAGGGAGCTTGCCTTGCATGCAGCGGGCCTGGTTTCAATCCTAGGATCCCATACAGTCCCAAGTCCCATGAGGAGTGATCTCTGAGCAGAGCCAGGAGTAAGCTCTGAAACAAAACAAACTAACAAAACCCTTAAATATTACACGGGAGCTGGAGAGCTCAATAGGCTGAGCACATACTTTGCATGTAGGAGGCTCAGGTTCAATTCCTGGCACAACATGGTCCTAAGCACCACCAGAAGTGATTTCTGAGCAAAGAACTGCCCCCAAGCACCACCAGGCATGGCCCAATAATCAAAACCAATAAACTCATGATAAACACCATGCTCCATTTTGAGACTACTGGGTTATAACTTATCAGTGTTCTAAAACTGTTTCTCCTACTCAGTTTATCCCCCACAGTTCTCTATACATAGTAGTCCCATGATTCTGCGTGATGCACAAACCACTCAAACTCAGACTGTACAAAACTGATTCAACCCCGGCCACGCCACAGCACTCGGTTAAGACTTTTCCTTCCACTCAAACTTCCCATCACCAGGCCATTTCCAGCAAATGCACTTAAATTCTTTATCTTAGAAGAAAGGGGCCATCTGGATCTTTCCTCATATTCACATTAAAATAATTCAGGCTCAAGGTTTTTTCTTTTGTCTAGTCTCCAATCTCAGGAGAAAATATACTATTTCCCTAAGATGTTTTAATCTACCCAAATCCATATGTCTATTGTATCATTCTAATGGACCCACTTGTTTTTTTAATTTTTCCCCTTTCTTTAAAAAGAAAAAATGTCCCCTTTATTTAAACACCGTGGTTTACAAAGTTGTTCATGATGAGTATGTTATTTACAGGCATTTAATATTCCAACTCCAATCCCACCACCAGTGTGACCTTCCCTACATTATTGTCACCAGTTTCCCCACCACCCCGTCTGCTCCTTTAGCAGGCCCAAAATAATTTATTTTATATTGCTTGTTACAATTAAATGGCTAATGGAATAATCAAAAATTGCTTCAGTAAAAGAAAATTTGTGAAAATTGCTGTATCTCACCAGGGAACATGAAGTTCCTGTCTGAGTTTACTGAGCTACTATTGTTCGATGAGCCTTCTGTGCTCATGCTTCACTGGCTTCTATGTCACTTTCCCATCGAGTTTGGTTGTGCTTCTGCTGAGATGTCAGTACTGTGAGTCTGGAGATGCCCTGCAGCCGTGCATGTGGCCACACTCCAGAAACTCCAGAACATGTAACTGGGCAGTGAGCTCACATGGCGGCGGTTGTGGGATGTGGCTGTGGCTGTGGCTGCCCTGGCTTCCTGTAGTACAGGGGACGGGGCGGGGGGATAAAGGCTGCCCCATGCCCACTTGCAAAGACCCCAGAATTCTCAGACAAAAAAACTGGTGTCCTTGGAAGACACAGGTGAAACTTCCGGCAGGCAGCATTTCTGCAGAGCCCAGCTGTAAGGTGGTCCAGCTGGGCCAGTGTGAGTGTGAGTGTGAGTGTGAGTGTGAGTGTGGCTGCCGGGCTTCGGCACAGCAAGGCCTCGACCCACCCCTCCTGAGGGCACCCTAGAGTTTCCAGCCAGGAGACGGGAACATCCGTGAGTTTTTGCGGCTAGCTGATCTCTTCTGAGGTTTAATCATGAGTCTGTGAAGCTGGGCCGGTAGATGAGCTGACGTGGAGGCGGCTGTGAGAGGTGGGTGCGGCCCGGACTCACTCTTTAAAGTCACTATTCATTCCCTGCTCCTCCTGGCTCCCTTGCATTCAGCTGTTCTACTTCTGACCTACCGCCCACCATTTCCTTTTTTAAATTCCCTTCCACTCTCTTTCTCCGCCTTCTCACTCACTCTCTCACACACACACACACGCACACACACACAGAGCACTGCTGTGGTGCTCACGAGTTTGCTTTTTTAAACAAACATTAAGGCTTTTATGTTCAAATATAAAGCCTCCTAAGCAAAATGTAAGACGCACATATTACAATTATTTATCCGCAACTAAGATTAGCATTTAATTGCACTTATCTGAGATCATTTTCTTTTTAAACTGATGCATATACAAAGTCCCCTTGGTCATTCCTTTCTTCTCTTCACTGCCAAAATGTGTGAGAGTCATTCTTATTAATGTTCCAGACTTTGACGATACTCATATGCTTCTATAAATAATCAATGTATTATCACTATTTGGTGCAGTTGCATTTAGATGAATAAAGTATTCAAGTCAGGGGTACCCTAAAAATGGGTTTGGAGGGTTGCTCTTTCTCAGCTGCACCTTTCACACATGTGCTGGCCAAGAGTCGAACTTCTGGTGCTCACACGTCTTTTCTGTGGTGCTTGCCAGACTGCACCATGTGTTCACACACCCCTGGGTGTGGCACAGCGCTGGGGCCGGCAGGACTGTGCTCGGTGCCCACCGTCCCCCTGCCTGCAGCGTGAGTCTGCACCCGAGGGCCCTCACCTTGCTTCCTGTCTTCTCTCAGGCAGACCTTCCTCTGCCATGCTCCCAACTCCTCCTGTCACCTCTCGTCCCAATCATAACCACCATCCGCTTACTTCAGTGTGTCATCTCAAATTCAGTATGACCAAAGGAAAAAAAAAAGTTCCACCTTCTCCCCAAAGCCAACCTTCTAAGCTTCCTATTTTTCTCTCACCAAGGATAAAAATTTAAAAGTCATCTACAACCAAAACTGGAGTCATCTTTAACATACCATCTGTCACCAAATCTGTCCACTTTTTGGACTGCAGTATCTCTTAGCCGGTGCCAGTCCCTGCTGCCGAGTGGCTCAATCCTAGAACAGAAGAGCGGTCCCCCAGCCTCCCTCCCGAAGAACAGCCCCAAGAGCACTCTGCTCCCAGACACGCCTTTCACAGCAGCTCCTGAAGGTCAAGACCGGTTTCTCTCTGTGGGATCACACACAAACTCTTCTCTTAAATTTCTTTTCTTTTTTTGCTTTTTGGGTCACACCGGGCGATGCACAGGGGTTACTCCTGGCTCTGTACTCGGGAATTACCCCTAGTGGTGCTCAGGTGCCAGGGATGCTGGGTATCGAACCCGGGTTGGCCATGTGCAAGGCAAACGCCCTACCTGCTGTGCTACTGCTCCAGCCCCTCTTCTCTTAAATTCTATACCCTCCCCTTCCCTCCTCACTCACCTGCCCCCTCTCTCTCTCTGCCACTTCCCTACCTCAACGCAGGCCCATGAGCTCTTACGAGTCTCTGGCACGGAAGAAGTAGATTCACCCTCAGTCAGGCCAGGAGTGGGGAGTCTGCTTCTCCTAACACACTCCCGCTCCTCTTTCCTTCCCACTCAAGGCATTTCTTCAAGCTCAACGTTGACTTCAGCACTTTGCCTCCACCATGAAGTACCAGCAAGACCTCTACTTTTTCTAATTGTTCCATAAACTTATTTATTTGGTTTCTGGGCCACACCCAGCAGGGCTCAGGGCTTACTCCTGACCTTGCACTCAGGAATTGCTCCTGTCAGTGCTTGGGGGACCATATGGGATGCCAGGGATTGAATCCAGGTAGGCTGTGTGCAAGGCATGCACCCTACGCATTGTATTGATTAAAATGTACATTATCACTCTTACTGTCAAGTTATTCTTTATCGCAGAGCCAGGAATAACCCCTGAGTGTGGCCGGATATGGCCCCCACAAAAAAACCAAAAACAAGTTAATAAGACTACCCCCACCCCACCCCCCAGCAGACAGGTGCTGGGGATAAAACTCAGGCCTCTGCACACCCAGCGCGAGCTCTACCACTGGGATGCCATGCACTGCACGCATCTCTGCAGCCACTGCCGGGGGTCAGCAGCTGGGGCGCACCGGAGCTCACCACTTCCTAAGGCACGGTGGGAAGGTCCCCCAGCGCAGAACCGCCGGGACTGCACTCAGCATGCGGGGTATTGCCTGGGATCGGCAGTTGTGGCCAAGCTGTGTGTGTGTGGGGGGGGTTGTTTGATTTCGTTTTTCATTTTGTTTTTTTTGGGGGCGCCACGCCGAGCAGTGCACAGAACCACTGCCTTCCTCTCCTCCCCATCCAGCGCCCTTAGGACCCAGACCCCAAAGGCCCCCCGAGCAGCCAACCAGTGGCGCCTCAGCCAGCACGCACAGGGGCACACTGGGAATGGAGCCAGGACGGCAACGTGCTTCTGGGGCAGATGCCGCCCTCCTTTCTGAGCGTCTCTCTCTGGACAGGGAAGCACTCTCAGAGGGAGCCGCGGGGACAGCACAGCGGGCAGAGCACTTGCTCGCACACGGCCAACCCAGCTTCGAGCCCCGGCATTCCACATGGTCCCCAGAGCACTGCCGGAAGGAGTTCCTCAGTGCAGATCTACAAGTTACCCCTAAGCACGGCTGGATGTGGGCCAAAACCAAAAACAAATTCTCAGACGTGCGATATAGTACTGGAACAGGTAGTAATATCATGCAATTAAAACGTAAATGTTCAAGAATATTTCTGGGTCCACTGGTATCTTCAAGGTACAAAGCAGGCTGGGTTCTCCATCGTCTTTCAGTCCGGGGGGATTTTCTCTCTCCCAGTCACAGGCCTGGACTGGACCCTCTCGATTTCTCTCAGCACAAACTGGGAGCACAGGCAGGTAGAGCGCATGCGCCTCATCCAGAGGCGGCTTCTGTCTCCCCTCCCGGCGACTGAGGCTCTGACTGACGGCCCCCAACAGACTGTCAGCGCTTCACAAAGAGTAAAGGGAAAGAGGGTGAGAGGATGGAGGGATGAAGGGGGGGGGACCATTTTCAGCACTGTGCTCCAAATAACAAGGTCCCAAGTGCTCCCTCTCCTGACTGAACTCTCTCTGAACACCAATTATCATGACGGTGACACCAGGGAGGAATTAAACAGCTCAATTTTAAGATCTTCTACTTCAGGAACAGGGAGGCTGTACGGCGGCTAAGGCCTGGTTAGACCCTGTCCCACTGGGGAGGTTCCAGAACATGGCCGGGGCGGCCTGGCTAGCCGCAAGCACCAGCACCACGGGGTCTGCGCAGCACCGCGTTCTGGGCCCCAGCACTGATGCCAGTGTGGCCCCAGGCCTCTTGAGCACTGCTTGGGAGGCCTTAAATTAATTTTTTTAATTGTTGTTTAAATAAAACTTCTACTTCCAGCATCAGGCTGTGCTGCAACCAGTGATCTCTCCAGTGCTCGGCCGTGTAACATGGGCCTGTGTCTGCCTAGTTCCTGCACTGCAGCAGTGCGGCTGCTTAAGTACTAGCTGAATTAATTAGCTAGTGCAACTGGGGTTCAGAAAATTCCTGTGTGCTGGGGAGATGGCTCAAAGTGCTGGGACACAAACCTGGCAGGCACGGAGGTCCCACTTCCATCCCAGCACCCGAATGAACAGGTTCAACCACACAGCAAGACCAAACACCCAGGGTTACTGGGAGCCTTGAAAAATAAGGAAAACAGAGAAATTCCTGGAAACAGGGGCCCAGGGCTCCCTCCCAGCAATTCTCGGCCAACCAGGCCAACCAGGCCGGCAACAGTTCACTGTGAGAACCCGAGGGTGCAATATGGGTTACCGGGGTCACACTGGCAGTGCCGAGGGTCTCCAAGGTTATACCTGGTGGTGTCAGGAGGACCGCAGGGGTGTGACGGTGCTCAGGGATCTGTGTGGTAGCAGGGTTGGAACTGGGGCTGTGGTAATGTAAACTGTGCACCCTAACCCCAACCTCCGCAGTGTCTAAACTTTTGTTTCAGGGGACAGACCGCAGGGCCTCAAACTTCTTACTGGAATTCTCTTTTGGGGCTTTTTGGGTCACACCCAGCGATGCTCAGGGGTTACTCCTGGTTCTGCACTCAGGAATTACTCCTACCAGTGCTCAGGGGACCATATGGGATGCCAGGGATCAAGCCTGGGACAGCTGCGTGTAAGGCAAATACCCTCCCTGCTGTGCTATGACTTTAGCCCCCTTACTGGAAATTTTCTGTAAGTCAAAGTTGCATGAAGCAAGAAAATGCCTTCTTGTTTTTATTTCATGGATGACACTGGATGTTTATATACATCAGGCACTGGACTAAGTGTTCTATGTATCAAATGAGGATTAAATATTAATCCTCCAGCAATGCAATCAAATTGGAAAGTACTACTGTTGTCTCTACTTCCTGTAGAAAATGAGGTAGAGAGAGGCAAACTGATTTGTTCAAGATCTCCAGCCCCCTCAGGGCAGCACTGGACCCCTTCCCAGGGTGTCTGACTCCAGGCCCCATACTCTGACCACCCCGGACAGCTCGACCACCGCACTGGGCCTGGACACAGACGCTTAAACTCTATGAAGTTGTTCACACCATCAGACTTCTCGGACACAGATTTAATACGTTTCCAGTGTAAAGAGACAGGAACAGGTCCTGTTCCATGAAGAAATGTCAACTCTACCATTCTTCTTGAAACACCTAACCTTTCTCTACCTTCTTTCCACTTTTGAGAGAAATGTGTAAGGATACACTAAATATTTTGATTTTCTCAACTGTACCTTAAAAAGCAACAAAATTTCAGCTGCTACAATAAATGTTAAGGACAACAGACATGGTAAAGACTACAGCCACCGGAAGTAGGGTAGATGGTCAAGGGGCAGCTGGCACCCTGCTCTGACCACAGCCACCCACAGGAATGCTGGCCCAGTACTGCCAGAAACCTAAAGACTGGACTTTCTCATTTCAAAATTTCGGCACCATGTAATCTCATCAACAGCCAAGATCCAGAGACTATAAAACAAAGCTCCCTTGGGCTGGAGCGACAGCACAGCAGGGAGGGCATTTGCCTTGCACGCGGCCGACCCAGGTTCGATTCCCAGCATCCCATATGGTCCCCCGAACACCACCACGGGTAATTCTTGAGTGCAGAGCCAGGAGTAACCCCTGAGCATTGCCGGGTGTGACCCAAAAAGCAAAAACAAAAAACAAACCCCAAAGCTCCCAGAAGAGAACGATGCAGAACCGCACACGGCCAAAGTCTGGCAAGCTACCCGTGACGTATCCAACATGCCAAAGACAGTAACAATAATGGGCTTCATTCCCCTGACCCTGAACGAGACAGGGATGAACGGAGATATTACTGGCACCCGCTCCACAAATCAATGAGCAACGGGACGACAGTGATACAGTGATGGAAATATGGTAGAAATATAACTATTACACAAAGAAATGCTTCTTTGTATTTACATTTTTTTATCTGGCTCTGGAGCCACATCCAGTGGTACTCAGGACTTAGTCCTGAGGGGACAGTTAAGCAAGTATGCAGCTGCCATACCCGGCACATTCTCTCCTGACAGTACGTTCTAAATCTCACAAGAACTGATCCGACGAACACATCCTCACTGTTCCCAGCAGTTAGCCTCTCTAGAAAAATCCCTGGAACAGATGATAAGCAAACCTCAATAAAAGTAGCTAAGTGCTGAAAAGCCAAAAGCATTCAAATGGCCTGGGTTGAAATTCAAGGGGAACATGGAGAATATTACTGCGTTTTACATATCTTTTGTTCTCTCCTTTTTGGAGAAAAAGAATGGTATGGGACCACACCTTGCAATATATGCAAGCTAAGGATCTTAACCCCTGTTCTTTCTTTCCCTCTCTCTCTCTCCCACCCCGTCCTCAGAACTCCCAAGACCCCGTCTCCAACTCCAGGGGAACTCAGGGTGGGGAATGGGATGGCTAGGAAACATGTCAGAAGGAAACTCACTCCATACCTTTTGTACCTTTTTTTGGTTATTGTTTGTAAATTACAAACAATGGCTTATTGGGGCTGGAGTGACAGTAGAGCAGGCGGGTACTTGCCTTGCACGCAACTGACCCATGTGCGGCCCCCAGCATCTCACCTGGTCCCCGAGCCTGCCAGGAGTGATTACTGAGTGCACAGCCAGGAGCAAGTCCTGAGCATCACTGGGTGTGGCCCAAAGGCCAAGAAAAACACCAAATACCAAAAAACCAAGAAAAGATTCAGGGCTGGAGTGATAGCACAGAGGGTAGGGCGTTTGCCTTGCACTCGGCCAACCCGGGTTCAATTCCCAGCATCCCATAGGGTCCCCTGAGCACCGCCAGAAGTAATTCCTGAGTGCAGAGCCAGGAGTAACCCCCGTGCATTGCCGGGTGTGACCCAAAAAGAAAAAAAAAAAAAACAAGAAAAGATTCAGCAATTGCGTACGGTCCCCCTGAGCCCGCCAGGACTGATCTCGGAGTACTGCTGGGTGTGGCAAAGAAACAAAAAACAAGTAGCATGATACACCAATTATAGTCTAAGCACTAAAGATACAGAAATAAAAATAAGGACAATAAATAATGGAAATGTATTAGTTACATTTATTTCCACTACAGCCTGGCAGTGATTTGTGCTGCCAAGAAAAAAGATTAGGCGATAGATACACAGTGACCATGAACTGGTGCTATTTTTATAGGGTGCTCATGAAAGACTTTTATGATGTGGTGAAAGTTAAGCACACCTGACATAGGGAGTAAATCATAAACACAGATCATACACATTTCAGGAGCTACAGCAGCAATGTAGCTTAGTGGCAGAACATAGATCTTGCATGTCTGATGTGTGAAGTCCTGGCATTTGCTCCCTGACACCAATTTAAAATAAACAAAACCAAAAAACCCAAACTAACAAAAGTCAGACTTATTTTACCAGTAGATAGCTGACTGGCTATCTGTAGAGGATCCCTGTAGAATAGAAGACTCAAAGGACTAAAGGCAGAATTAAAGAAATAAGTCAAGAAAATAAATCAAGAAACCAGAGAGCACAGGGTTAAGGCATTTGCCTTTCACACAGCTGACTCTGACTTAATCCCTGGTACCACAAATGGTCCCCTGAGCACTGCCAGGAATAATTCCTGAGCACTAGAGCCAGGAGCATCGTAGGGTGCGCCCCCCACCCCACCAAAAATAGTGCAGCCCTGGGGTTGCAGCAAGACAGCACAGCAGGCAGGCGCTTGTCTTGCACATGGCAGACCCAGGTTCAATCCTTCAGCACCATATGCGGTTTCTTGAACCACATCAGGAGTGATTCCTGAGCACAGAGCCAGTAAGGAGCCCTGCACATTCCTCGGTGTGGTCCAAAAAAAAGGAGTGCATTTGGCCAGGGATGTGGCCCAGCCGTACAGCATTTGTTCTGCACGTGTGAGGACCCGGGTTTGATCCTTGACACCATAAACAAACAATAAAAATACATGCTGAAGGAATAAATATTATTTTTTCTTCAAGTTGGGGGGAGGGGATGTGACCAGAAACACCCAAGGCTGGCTTTGTGCTCCAGGGGTCTCTCCATGTGGTGCTTTGGGGGGAGTAAGCAGGAGGTTGGGGGGGGAGGTGGCCATTCGGTGCTAGAAACTGAACTGGGGTGTCTCGTGTATAAAGCATTCACTCAGCCCCCTTAGCTATCTCTCTGGCCCCAAGAAAGTTACAATCCCTTCCTCTTTTTGTACTAGGCTATAAAGAAAAATACAGACTGCTTCACACACAGTACACAATACTTTTTTTTTTTTTTTTTTTGCTTTTTGGGTCACACCTGGCAATGCACAGGGGTTACTCCTGGCTCTGCACTCAGGAATTACCCCTGGTGGTGCTCAGGGGACCATATGGGATGCTGGGAATCGAACCCGGGTCGGCCGCGTGCAAGGCGCTGTGCTATCGCTCCAGCCCCTACACAATACTTTGTTAATTGAGAAATGAGAATCATCCAAGTATAAAAAGTTAAGACTAAGACGAGGAGTGCAAAAGAGTAAGAGACTGCTGTATGCGTTCCAACTGGAATTCACATGTGGGGAAGTCGGCAGAAAACCAGGTAATGGGAGATATGTCTGCCTGACAGTAGGCAGCCACAAGGGAACACATAGGATGGGGCGCACGCACCCCGCAGCAGAAATGTTCTGTGACTGCCACAATGCCCCCATCTTAGGCAACGTGATAGTGGACAACAGCCAAGACGACGCTGCAAACAGACGCCGCAGCCCCTGGGATCTCGTGGAAGCCCTTCGTCACCACTGGCACCACTGGGACTGCCGTCTGAGCCGGCCCCCCCCCCCTCCAGCACCTGGCACCTGGGGGAAGGTGTGGTCTGCTATGACGTCCTTCCACCCGATCCTCTGGGGCATTCATAGAGACAAACACTCAGGCCACCGGAGTCTCTGCCCACCAAGGGCCTCCAACGTCAGTCATCTCCCAACTCTGCCTAGAGAGCTCCGAACCCGAGGGTCTGGTGGAATACCCAACAACAGCAAAAACGAACACCCCAAAAGAGCACTATGTAAAAACAGGTTTCGTGGGTTGTTTTCTGTTTGTTATATTTTGGGGACACGCCTGGCAGTGATGTTGGGGCTATTCCTGGCTCTGTGGAGGGCCCAGAGATGCCCAAGATGGAATCAGGACCTGGCCTAACCTTCTGTACGATCTCTCTGGCCCAAAAAAGTTCTGGGCGTCTTTTGTGTTTAAGTTTTTGGGTCACACCTAGTGGTGCTCAGGAATTATTCCCATTTCTCAGGGATCACTCTTGGCAGGGCTTGGGGCATCATATAGAGTACTGGTGATTGAACCCACATTGGCCACGTGCAAAGCAAGCACCTGACCACTGGACCACTGCTACGGTCCCTCAATTATTTCGGCAGTTCTTCCCCCTTCCTTTGTGTTGTGATGTCCAGTGGCCAGACCCACTTCGTTGTGGCACTGGAGATCTCAACCAGAAGAGGCACTGGAATAACACTTGAGCCTGCAGGGTGGTGCTAGGGATTGAACTTGTGACTCATCAGTCTCTACTTCCGAGCTACTCCACGGCCCCCAGAACAACTGTAAAGCACTACTCCTAGTGCTCCCGACTGCCTGTCATCATAGCAGGTGCATATATAAAGAAGGAACCACTGCACTGGGAATATATCAGGACGGCCAAGAGGGGACTTATTAATACATATTCCAGTTCAGTAAGTCTTACTCAAGAAGATTCAGTCCTCAAACTAAAGGGTGTTTTCCAAGGGCCTCCCAAGAGGCGCTCGAAGGGCCCATAGGGCCACTCTCAGTAATTCTCAGACAACCAGGCCAAGAATCTGGCAGTTCAACACAGGGGCCCAAGGCTGCAGTGCTTAATCTCTTGGACTATCTCTCTGGCTCCTCTACTGACTTCTTTTTTTGTTTTTGAGCCACACCCAGTGGTACACAGGGCTTACTCCTGGCTCTGTGCTCAGGGATCACTCCTGTTGGTGCTCAATGGACCGTATATGATCCGAACCTGGGTTGGCTGCGTGCAAGGCAAACACCCTACCCACTGTACTACAGCTCCGGCTCCTCTATCAACTTTTTTGACGAAAAAAATAATTAGAAGACATGGCAGATTAAAAATACAATGTAGGGGCTGGAGCAACCGCACAGTGAGTAGGGCGTTTGCCTTGCACGTGGTCGACCTGGGTTTGATTCCCAGCATCCCATATGGTCCCCTGAGCACCGCCAGGAGTAATTCCTGAGTGCAGAGCCAGGAGTAACCCCTGTGCACTGCCGGGTGTGTACTGGAGAGACAGTACAGCAGGTAGGGAATCTACCTTGCATGTGGCCGACCTGGGTTCGATGGATCCTGGACACCACATATGGACCCCAAGACCTGCCCGGAGTGATTTCTGAACACAGAACCAGGAGTACGTCCTGAACATCAGGTATGGCGGGGGGGGGGGGGGGGGAACAAAACAAAACAAAACCCACAAAACAAAAAATACAAAAACCTGGGTCAGGAAAAAAAAAAAAGTTCAAAAAGTTAGTGCATCTGTTTTGCATGTGGGAACCTGGCTTCCTTCCCCAGCACCATATGGTCACTGTACACGGCGGGGAGCATCCTCCGCCCCAGCACCGGCCCACTGTGGCCTGCAGGCACCACCGCGTGAGGAGCGCTCACGAGACAGAAGAGAAGATGAAAAAACCTGAAAACATTCACGAAACAATGTGTGCAAAACCATCGGAGACTTAACTATTAATTCCCTCCTCAGTCTTCTTCATTTTGTTTGGCTATGCATAATTGTTTAATTCTATAATTTAAAAATGAATTTAAAATGCATATAAGACCTGGGGCCGGAGCGATAGCACAGCGGGTAGGGCGTTTGCCTTGCACTCGGCCGACCCGGGTTCGATCCCCGGCATCCCATATGGTCCCCCAAGCACCGCCAGGAGTAACTCCTGAGTGCAAAGCCAGGAGTAACCCCTGAGCATCGCTGGGTGTGACCCAAAAAGCAAAAAAAAAAAAAAAAAAGAAAAAGAAAATGCATATAAGACCATTCTTTGGGGGTTTAAATTTCACTAATTGATGTCATATTTACATAAATATGAACTTAAACAGATACAGGAGTAAATGCAACCGACGTAAATAAACAGTTTTGGGGGAGAACACCCTGGTTAGTAATACACATTTGTGTAGGCTAAAGTGGGGGGAATGAAAGACTGTAGAGCAGGTTGAAGGGACCAAGTAAATGCTACAGCAATGCCCCAAACTGAACAATTGGCACTTACCAAAGCGCCAGTAACAATTAGCAAAATTTGTAAGTGAGGGGATTTTCCAGCTGGTGATTTCTTTTCACCAACTGAAAAAGCAGCCAAAGGTTTGGAGAAAAGGAAACTTCTTTTCATTAAGTTCCTGGTCTGTTTTAAGCTGCCTACTTGTGTCTTTCATAACCTATCACAGAACCTGACACTCAGGGAGTGCCCAATAAACTTGCTGAATATGGCCACACACTCTAACCTGGATGCTATTTCAGCTATCACTGCTGGCCTATAAATAAAACTTTCTGGGACTTAAAAAGCAGTGTTATATGGCTTGTTTCATGGTCTTTTAGCTGCTAATATAGTTCATCTCTTTTTCTTTATATTTGTATGTATGTCATCTGACAGCTAATTAAATTGAAAAGTCAGGGCCCGATTTATACTGACGTTACAACAACAGTAATGCTAATAAGATTCTATAAGCTATTTTAACTTGGTGAAAGCCATTAGTACTTAAAAAAAATAAAATGTTCAAACTCATGTCCTACTGAGTTTGAATTTCACATTCTCACAATGTGTGGCAGCTAATACTTCCAGTTTCTGGCACTTCTATTGAGAACATAAAAGTTCTCCTGGAACTAACAAATTACTTCCCTTCCAACACAATTATATAATCTGAAAGTTGAACAGCACCCTTGAGATTATATTGTGGTGCAAAAATCCCTTTCAATTACAAGATCCTATCAAAAATTACTCAACTCTTACAGGCAAGAAGAGATGTTTATTTTTAAACTCCATGTTACAGAGGACGGTACCCACAGAAGAATCATAATACATACTTGTTACACTGAACTGACCGAGATTAAAACGGGCCCATTTCATTAATTTCTAGTTCTTCCTAGCCTCCAGTGGTAACATCCACTGAATCTGTAATTACCGATTTGCATTCATCTTCTGCTCATTAGCCAATGCTCAAAAAAAGAAATTCAGAAAAAGCGCCTCTATGATCAGTCGAATGCTTTTTCACACCAAATGCTGCTAGTGTGAGAACATCATAAAACCTGCACAGAACACAGAAAAATGAGGTTCCTTCCTTAGTGTGCTTCGGGGCGAACTAAGAGTTGCCAACTCACACCAAATAACTCCCCGTGCCCTTCATTTCAAATATGATTTTTTTGCTTTTTTTTTGGGGGGGTCACACCCAGAGATGCACAGGGGTTACTCCTGGGTCTGCACTCAGGAATTACTCCTGGCGGTGCTCAGGGGACCATATAGGATGCTGGGATTCGAACCCGGGTGGGCAGTGTGCAAGGCAAACGCCCTACCTGCTGTGCTATCGCTCCAGCCCCTCGAATATGATTCTTTTTGGAAGTTTCGCGTCATTCACGCGAACTAAATCACACCCCCTCCCACTGGACAGTCAGGATGCTCGCGGGCTCTACGCCGCGGTCCTGCGACCCGGCGTGCTGGGTGCCCCTCGGCCCCCCACGGCCAGCAGCTCGGTGCCATCTGACTTCCCACGGTGTGACCTGAGAAGGGGGAGAACAAAGCCTCCGGAGCGGGCCCCGCCGGCCACCCCTGCGGACCCCCGCCGGCCCCGCCGACCTCCGGGGCTACCCAGCGCCAGGGGCCTCGGGTCGTCCCGGAGAGCACCCCCCCCGCCCCCCCCGGCTACGCCCCCGGCCCTCCCCGCTCTGCTCGGGGCAGCGGGAAGCCACCGCGGGGCCCTGGCGGCACAAAAGACAATGACCCCCGGGAGCGGGGCCACCCGAGTTCCCCGCGCCCCCCACCCCGGCCTCCCCGGCCGCCGCGGCTCCCGGTCCCCTCGGGCCGACTCTCCCGGCGCGGGCGGGCTGCAGGCCCCGGGCCGTCCCGGCGCGGCGCCCCCCATTGTTCCCGGCCCAACTGCCATTTTCCCCGGCCGGGAGCGCGTCCCCACGGCGGCTCGTCCCGCTCCCCCGCGGCGGCTCTTTGTGGACTCGACAAACACGCGCTTCCTCGGGATCCCCGAGCCGCCCCTGACACGGCTCGGCCGGGGACGCGGAGATTTTTTTATTATTATTTTTTTATAAGCAGTCTATGCAAAAAAAAAAAAATTAAAAAAGGAAGACGAGGACGACGAACCCGACTGCAGCCTTTTTATCCCGCCCCCAATGTCACACTTCGGAGGCTTCCCCCGAAGACCGCGGCGGCGGGGGGGGGGGCGGTAAGGGGCGCAAAAATGAGTCTGAAATCCTGCTGCTCGGCCCGGCCGGTGAAGAATGAGGATCGTCGCCCCCCGCCGCGCCCCCGCCGCGCCCCCCGCCCAGGGTCTCGGCCCCGCGTCGCGTCCCTCCTCCCCCGGCTCCCGCCTCGGGCTCCGCGCAGCGCCCGGCGCCGTCCGGCCCGACCCGGCCCGGCCTCCCGGCCACAAAGGGCCCCGCGCGCCGCCGCCGGGCGCACACGTGCCGCCGACCGGCGCGGCCCGGCCCGGCCCGGCCCGGCCGCCTGACAGGCCCCGGCGCTGCGGGCCGCTCCCCGCGGCGCCCCGGCCCGGCCCGCCGCCCGCCGCCCGCCGGCACACCCTCGGCGGCCGCGCCCCCCGCCCGCGCCCGCTCACCTCCTCCTCGCTCTCGCTGCGGAAGCACAGGCACGCGGCCCGCTTCTTGTAGCCGTCGCCGTCGTAGGTGCGGGTCTGGTTCGACTTGAGCTTCATCATGGTCCGGGCGCGGGTGGGGGGTGCGGTGCGGGTCGCCGAGGAGAGCGGTGGCGGGGGGGTGGGGGCCGCGCGCGCGCCCCCGCCGACGCCGAGGGAGGCAGGGACGCGGGCCGCCGCTCGTCTCCGCTACACGGCTCCGCCGCTGGGCCGCCGCGGCCGCCTCATGCCCCGCTCAGGCTCCGCGCCGCCGCCGCCGCCGCCGTCGCCGCCGCCACCGTCACGGCCGCCGCCGCCGCCGCCGCCGCCGCGGCCGCCGCCCCCTCCGCCGCCCCCTCCGCCGCCGCCACCCCCGACGACGGCTGCGTCGCCATCTTGGGCGCGCTGCGTCAGCGGCGTAAGGCCGCGCCGGGCTGCGGGGCGGCCGCGCGCTCGCGGCGCAGGCGGCGTTCGGGAATCGCGCCCTCCCAGGCCGCGCGGCGTAAACGAGCGTCGGCGGGGGAGAGGGTCGCGCGGCCCGCGGCGGCGGCGGCGGAGGCGGCGGGCGCTACGCCGCCTGCGTAGGGCTGGGCGCGGGCGGGGCGAGAGCGGCCGCGAGGGCCGAGCCGCGCGCGCAGCGCCGAGGGGGCGCGGGCACTTGCCCAAGGTCGCGCTGCCGGTGCGCGGCCCGAAGGGGGGCAAGGTCGGGCCGCCTGGGCCTTGGCCGCGCCCGTCTCGCTGGGCTGGGCGAGGGTGCAGGCTGGAGGGAAGAGGGGGACGCGATCCAGTGCCGCGGAGGATGGGAGGGAAGAGGGGGCACAGTTGAGTGCCCCGGGGGGTGGGTGCCAGCTGCAGGGCCTGGGGTCCGGAAACGGAGCGGGAGGGGAGTCCGTTAGGAAAAACGTGCTCATTCTGCAGCCCGTCCTTGATGGCAGGAAGCAAATGCTCCCTCTTAAGGTAAGCAGAGAGCAGGACAGCACGGCCACACGGGGTGTGTGCATAAAAGGCAATGGGGCTGCAGGGGCGGGGGCCGGGGGTCCCTGGAGCACTGCTAGGAGTGACCCCCTGAGTATTGCTGGGCGTCGTAGTAATAATGATAAGGGATGGGGCCAGGGCGTCATCATTTCCGGTAATAAGTGATATATGATGAATATGTGCTTGATGGATTTGAGAGTTTGATGCACAGGTTGAATATCAGTCTCCAGGGAGAGGTGAGCAGCCAGACGGCGCCCGCAGTGGAGTGTGGCCGGTGAGTGCCCGGCCCATCGCTCCAAACGGGGTGAAAATCCAGTGCAGGGCTTGTCTGCAAATTGCTTTTTACCTATTTTTGTTCGTTGGTATGGAGCCTTCAGGAATGATCCGAATTGGACACCACACAAAGGCAAGATGGCATCTCTGTGCGGTTTGATTTATGTCTAAGATGAGAACAATAAAACTACTTTGACACCTGGCGCTCAGGAACTGAACACGCTGAACCAACAGGGATACTCTGCTCAGCCTTTGCCCGGTTAAGGTGTGGCATTTTAGTTCCTGTTGGTCACTCCTCACTCTCCTCAAGAATTTCCCAAATAGGGCCCAAAACAAAAGGACAGCAGGGGGGCTGGAGTGATAGCACAGCGGGTTGGGTGGCTGTCTTGCATTTGGCCAACCTAGGTTCTAATCCCAGCATCCCCTATGGTCCCCTGAGCACCGCCAGGGGTAATTCCTGAGTGCAGAGCCAGGACTAACCCCTGTGCATTACCAGATGTGACCCAAAAAGCAAAAAAAAAAAAAAGTACAGCAGGTAGAGCATTTCTCTTGTACACAACTGACCCGGATTCAATCCCCAGCATTCCATATGGGCCCTGACCCTGATCCCTGAGCACAGAGACAAGAGGAACCCCTGGCCCAAAATAAAAAAAAATTAAAATGGAGAGGCAATCCAGGGGTTCAGGTACTTGCCTTGCACACTGCCAATCTAGTTCGATTTCCAGCATCACCAGGAGTGACTCCTGAGCACAGAACCAGGACTAAGCCTTAAGCACTGCAGGGTGTGGCCCCCAAAGCAAAAGTAAATATTACCTAAAACTTATTACTACTGTTACTTGTAGTAATACTACTACTACTTGTAATACTACTACTTATATGGGGAGTTTGGACCACACCAGGCAGGCAGTGCTCAGAGGCTACTCCTGGCTCTCTGCTGAGGGATTCCTGCTAGTATGTGAAAGGCCATATTTGAAGCAAATATCAAAGCAGCGTTTGTGGATGCAAGGCAAAAAAGAAAAAAGAAATAAGCTACAGACTCTAAAAAAAATTTTCAAATCAGTAATCAATATCTGTCAGAGAGTTAGTGTACAGAATAAAGAATTCTCAAGACACAGTAGTCCAAAAAAAAAAAGGAAAAAGTTCTTATTGATAGCAACTATATGGTGTTGGCAGCTTTGGGGTTGGGTGGGGGGTTGGAGTCATACCCTGCAGTACTCTGGGACTATTTCCAGTTTGCTTGGGCACTCCATGCCATGTTCAGGGGACCCTACGGTGTCAGGGATCAAACCCCGGCCTCTTGCTTGATGACCTGACCATCAGCACCTTGAGACACCTCTCTGGCCCTGTTTGTAGCATTTACTTGTTTGTTTTAGGGTCACATCCGACGATGCTCAGGGGTTACTGCTGGCTCTGCACTCAGGAGTTACTCGTGGCAGTGCTCATGGAACCATATGGGATGCCGGAACCTGAACCAGAATTGGGAGCATGCAAGGCAAACGCCCTCCTCACTGTACTATCTCTCCAGCCCCTGTCTGTAGCATTTTTACAGAGTAAATTCCATCCAGTCACTAACATCAAATTAAAAAATTTCTGTATGGTAAGAAATCTGGACTAAAATTAAAGGGCACCCTATTGAATGGGGGGAAATGTTTGCACATAATAGGTTAGATAAAGGGTTACTCCCCAAAATCTATAAAGCACTCACACAAAGATGAACAGCAAAGAATCCAATCACCCCATCGAAAAATGGGCAAAGAAAAAAGAACAAGCTCTTCTCTGAAGAAACCAGGATGGATGGCCGGTAGGCGTATGAGAAATTCTCATCCTCACGTATTAGGAACTTCAAATCAAGATGATCATAAGATGTCACACCAATGAGAGTGGCATGTATCAAAAAGAGCAGACGTTGGGGCTGGAGCAATAGCACAGCGGGTAGGGCGTTTGCCTTGCACACAGCCGACCCGGGTTCGATTCCCAGCATCCCATATGGTCCCCTGAGCACAGAGCCAGGAGTAACCCCTGTGCATCGCCAGGTGTGACCCAAAAAGCAAAAAAAAAAAAAAAAAAACCAGACACCACCTGTGTTGGGGGTTATGTGGCCAAAAAAAAAAAAAAATTCATCCCTTGCTGGTGGGCTGGTGGGAATGTTTTCTGGTTCATCCCCTATGGAAAAGAGTATGAAGGCTTCTCAGAAAGTAACACTAGACCTGCCGAAGACTCAGCAATTCCACTTATTGGCATCTACACCCAAGACACAAAAAACTCACTTGAAAGAACAAATAGACACCGTGATTCATAGCAGCACTCACCCCAGGTGTTCGATGGCAGGTGAGTGGCTGAAGAAGGGATGGCATGTACATCCCTTGCTGTGCTGACACATGGAATCATGAAACCATGTGACTCACTGCAGCTTGGCTGGAACTAGGGATACCATGTTAAGTGAAGTCAGAAGGAGGATAAACACTGCATGTTCTCACTCATTCGTGCTATCTAGAATAACATGACACGGGGGTGGAGATAGGACAAACCCTTGGCCCTAGAATACAGAGATGGAGAGGCGGGGAAAGGTGCAGAATGGAGTGGGGGGTGAGAGGCAGTGGTCTGGGGGCAACACAGTGGCAAGGATCAGGGTCCTAGGACCCTACATTGGTCGTGTAGAGCTGAGGTGCTCATATTGATCACAGAGTCACAACCTGTAACATGTTAGTGATCTCCTAAGGAAGGGCTTAATGGCCCCTCAGTGAAATACAATAATCTTCATACTCTAAGGAAACTTTTTTTATAGCATTTTCAGTGGTTTTTCATAACAAACAATACAAAATAAACAACTTTGATTCTGCTTTGGGGCAGGAGTTGGGCCTTGGGATAAAACATCTGAAATATGGTGGTGGGAAGGTGTAAAGGTAGTGGGATTGCTGTTTGAATATTAAATGTAATCAAATATTGTGAACTACTTTATCACTGTATCACTGTCATCCCGTTGTTCATTGATTTACTCGAGCGGACACCAGGAATGTCTCCATTCTTCCCAGCCCTGAGATTTTAGCAGCCTCTCCTTACTCGTCCTTCCAAACAGTGCCGTATTGGAGGCTCTTTCAGGGTCAGGGGAATGAGACCCATCATTGTTACTGTATTTGACATATCGAATACACCACGGGGAGCTTGCCAGGCTCTGCCATGCGGGTGGGATACTCTCGGTAGCTTGCTGGGTTCTCCGAGAGGGACGAAGAATGTATATAAGAGAATACAAGCAAGTATGCTAAAACCAAACCCACGTGCGTTGCTTTAGTTACATCAAGTGGGCCAGACCATAGAGATTGCGCAGCTGCTAATGAAGCTGAGCACTTCTGGGAGTTTTGTTTTATAGTCTTTGGATCCTGGTCGTTGATGGGACGACATGGCACCAGGGGCAGTTTGTGGGTGTGACTGCCAAGGTACTGGAAAGTGGGGGATCTGGGTGGAGGAGGCCCAGTCCTGATCTGAGCAGGCTTCGAGATCTCAGCCACGGGTCCCACATACCTGGGTTCCTCTACCAGTTCCTTCGTGCATGAAGCTCATCCGAGCATGTGGAGAGTGGCCTTGAGCATGGCTGTGGCTGGATTCTGGAGGTTTTCGGCTGCCAGGGCTCTGCTTCGGGCGGGGAGGGAAACTCAACCCCTGCCCCTTCAAGGGGCCCCATTGAGGACAGCCTGGCGAGGGGGCAGGAGACTCTGGAGCCGAAAACCTCCAGAATGCAGCCACAGCCATGCTCAGGGCCACTCTCCACACTACTTTATAAAATATAAAATAAAATACTAAAAAAAATAAATAAACCACAGAGCTAACACAACTGTAAGCAGGGGACCCAAACTATAAAAGTTAAGAACAGTGGGGCGGGGTGGGGGTCATGGTGCTGCCAGCAGGTCAACCTTTGCCTGTGGGGTGAGTGTATCAGCAGCCTAGTGGTGCCTCCTGATAAGTCCCAAATTGCTGCCGTGCCTTTGGCCAGACCCCAATAACTTGGGGCCAAGTTTACCAAGAAATTAAACAGCCAAAAGTTAGGTATGTGGGAGCCACATCCACAAACCACCTCCGGCTCAGCTATACAAGCTCATTTATTGGCCTTATGTCAGGGACCCATAAATCTAGAAAGAGATCAAAAGCCGCAGTTAGGGCTGGCAGCATGGTGCACTACGGGCAAGCGGGCACACCCTATAGGGCATATGCCAATAGTTTATTTCTCTGGAAAAGCTGGAAACAAGGACCATCATCCAAAGACACACAAAAGAATCTCCAAACCGAGCAGCTCGCTACAGAGATTTCTCCGGATCCTAATTAGCTAAAATTTTAGAATTCCAGGAGAACCCGCACAACATCTTATGCTATTCATAACAAGCAATACAAAAGAGAGTATGGGGGAGATTGTCTGCCATAGAGGCAGGGGGAGGGGTGAGGTGTGGGAGATACTGGGAACCTTGGTCGTGGAGGATGTGTACTAGTGGAGGGTTGGATGTTCGATCATTGTATGACTGAAAATCAAGCAGGAAAGCTTTGTAACTATCTCACGGTGATTCAATAAAATAAAAATAAAAAATAAAAGTTAAGAATGGGCCTATAAAGGAGATGAACTGGGGGGGGTGGGACCGTGGGGACACTGGTGGGACTGGAGTAGGAACAGTGTATTCCTGAAATTCTATTGTTGGCAGCTTTGTAAATCACAGAGCCTATTTTTTTTTCCAATTTTTGTTGGAGGGTGGAGCCAGAGCAATAGTACAGGGGGTCGGGCATTGCGTCAATAGTACAACAGGTAGAGTGTTTTGCCTTGCATGTGGCAGACCCACGTTCTATCCCCAGTACCCCATGTGGACCCTGAGCCCCCAGGAGTGATCCCTGAGCTCAGCACCGGACGTAAGCCCTGAGCACTGCTGGCTGTAGGCCTCCCCCCAGTAAAGCACTGTAGCACTGTCCTCCCATTGTTCATCCATTTGCTCGAGCGGGCACCAGTAAGTCTCCGTTGTGAGACTTGTTACTGTTTTTGGCATCTTGAATATGCCACAGGGAACTTGCCAGACTCTGCCGTGTGGGCGAGATACTCTCGGTAGCTTGCCGGGCTCTCCGAGAGGGACAGAGGAATTGAACCCGGGTCAGCTGCGTGCAAGGCAACGCCCTACCCACTATACTATCAAATAGACAAATATACTGTCTATATGAGAAGTTATATGCTTATATTGGCATAAAATACACAATGAACTTCTCATATATAAACAATTCAATATAAGGAAAGCTGAATTGTTTTGAGAGTCCTTTTAATACACCAAAGGCTCTTTGCCTCCTTTCCTCAAAAAGTGTGTTTGGGGGCCAGAGGGATAGTAGGTAAGGCGCTTTCCTTGCACACAGCTGACCAGGGTTCAGTCCCCAGCACCATGTATAGTCCCCCAAACACTGTCAAGAGTGACCCCTAAGCACTACCAGGTGTGGGTCCCCAAAATGTTTTGTTGTCACTATATCACTGTATCACTGTCCCATTGTTCATCGATTTGCTTGAGCGAGTACCAGTAACATCTCCATGTGAGATTGTTGTTACTGTTTTTTTGGCATATCGAATACGCCACGGGGAGCTTGCCAGGCTCTGCCGTGTGGGTGAGATACTCTCAGTAGCTTGCCAGACTTCCAAGAGGGGTAGAGGAATCGAACCTGGATAGGCTGTGTGCAAGGCAAACACCCTACCCGCTGTGCTATCGCTCCAGCCCCTATGCTGCATCTTAACTGTTTATCAGTTTCAATATCCTGGTTGTGATCTGGTTTGGCAAGATTTTAAAATAGATTTCTGCAGGATCTTATCCTGGGGAGAAACTGGGTAGAGGGACACCAGGCGCTCTCTCTCTCTCTCTCTCTCTCTCTCTCTCTCTCTTTCTCTCTCGCTCTCTTTCTCACTCTTTCTCTTTCTCTCTCTTTCTTTCTCTTTCTCTTTTTCTTTCTCTCTCTTTCTGTCTTGCTCTCTCTTTCTCTTTCTCTCTCTTTCTCTTTTTCTTTCTTTCTCTTTCTCTGTCTTGCTCCCTCTTTCTCTTTCTCTCTCTTTTTTCTCTCTCTCACTTTCTCTTTCTCTCTCGCTCTCTCTTTCTCTCTCTTTTTCTCTTTCTCTCTCTCTTTCTCTCTCACTCTAATTTAATTTTATTTTTAGAAAGTTATTCATAATAATTTATTCCATTCAATATTCCAACACCACTCCCACCAACCTTATACCCTGCCATCACCATTATTTCAAATCTTCCCAACTATCACCGAAGCCTGCCCCAATAGCACGCCCTAAATAATTTATTACGTATTGCTGTTGTGAATAACCCACTGAAATGATCAAAACAGGGTTTCCTTGGAAGAAAGCACACAGCCTGTCTCTAGACGAGCTCTGAGAACTTCATCTTGGGGCCGGCGCAGCCTCCGGACAGGCTGTCACTTGCCAAGCCCCAGGCAGGCTGCACGGGAGCCTCCAGGGCCTGGCCACTGAGTGGCTTCTCACACGCCCCCAGGGCAGCCTGGCTCTGAGGTCCCCGTCTCGGTCAGGACCTAGAGGTGGAGATGGAGGAGTCTGTGCAGGGGCCCCAGCCAGCGCCCAGGGTCCCGCAGACAGGCGGTTCCCTGGGCACGCGAGGCCGCTGCAGGGTTTCCTGCCAGCCCAGGGCATCGTGTGCCGGTGGGGCTGAGCCACGAGCAAGGGCGCTTTCGTGGCCTTCACTCATGCCCATCCGCTGCGTCCTGCACAGGGGACATGACCCTGGGGGGCGGGGTACTTCTCAAGGGACTCAGTCCTTTGTACAAATCCAAAATATCTCAGAATTCAAATTTGGACCCGAGATAAGGAATTTGCCTTGCGTGCAGCTGGCCTGGCTTGATCCCTGGCACCTTGAATGGCCCTTTAAGCACTGTTGCATGACACTGGTCTGTCCTTGCTCCTCCTGCAAGGAGCTTAGATTTGTTGAGTTACTCCCACCACAGTGCTCCCGAAGTGCTTCCATCAGTTCCATCCTATATTGTTTTCATCTTTCCTCTATGTCCTTTGCATGGTTTAGTTTTTGCATAGACACAGAAAGACAGTTCATGCTATGCTTTTGTAACATGGGAGTTAGCTGACTCTGAGTAATATTTACTCCTGGGCATCCATCATATTTACTTGACTTAAGCCTCAGCTGCCCTTACTTCCTAACACCCCCTAAAGGAGGGTCCCAGCAAGGGACAAGGATGGACCCAGGACAAGCTGTAAGCTACCCTGGCATCAGAAAGGGGCAGGCTAAGCACCATAAGAAGTATAAGTTGAGAGCACAGTCATGGAACAAACCCTGTCATGACCCCCAAAAAAAGTAACTGAGGGACTGGAGTGATAGCATGGCGGGTAGGGTGTTTGCCTGTCTGGGTTCGATTCCCAGCATCCCTTATGGTCCCCTGAGCACTGCCAGGGGTGATTCCTAAGTGCAGAGCCAGGAGTAACCCCTGTGCATCGCTGGGTGTGACCCAAAAAGCAAAAAAAAAAAAAAAAAAGAAGTAACTGAATAAGGACCCTGCGAGAGTTAGGAAAGACTAGCCTGGCCTGAAGACTATAGTCCGGGATATATAGCAAGATGTCCCCAGGAGGAGCCAAACTTTAAGCTTAATATATCTCTTACTGTGTTCATATGTGTTCATACGAAATGACTAAAAGTATTATAAAAAGTAAATTTACTATGATTGTTTACTAGCTGCTGGAGCGATAGCACAGCGGTTGGGCGTTCGCCTTTCACGCAGCCGACCCAAGTTCGATTCCTCCACCCCTCTCGGAGAGCCTGGCAAGCTACCGAGAGTATCAAGCCTGAGTGGCAGAGCCTGGCAAGCTACCTGTGCCCTTTGGATATGCCAAAAATGGTAACAATAAGTCTATCAATGAGAGATGTTACTGGTGCCCGCTCGAACAAATCAATGAGCAACAGGATGACAGTGACAGCTTACTAGCTAAGGAAAAGAGAAGGCAATAATACCCCCTAGATGGGATCCCACCCTTGAGCGGGTCTCCTAGTCATCTAGAGTGCTGAACCCCCAGATGAGATTTTGTGCCTGAGTTAATCTCCTACAACTTCCCTTGAAGGCGGGGCTTTACATCTGTTTATTGTTTTGTTTTTGGTTTTGGTTTCAATCGCAGTTTATTCCAATCTCCTCTCTATACACACCCGTCTCTGTCTCTCTGCTTCCTCCCGGTTCTCGATCTCTCTCTGGATCTTCTAATATTCCCCTTTCTGCCCCGCTCGCTCTCACTTCTTTCACCTTGTGCTCTGCTTATGTGTGTGCCACTGTGCTCTCTTCTGTCTGTCTCTCTGTGCCTGTCTCTCTGTGCCTGTCTCTCTGTGCCTGTCTCTCCGTGCCTGTCTCTCTGTGTCTGTCTCTCCGTGCCTGTCTCTCTGTGTCTGTCTCTCTGTGCCTGTCTCTCTGTGTCTGTCTCTCTGTGCCTGTCTCTCTGTGCCTGTTTTTCTGTGTCTGTCTCTCTGTGCCTGTCTCTGTGCCTGTCTCTCCGTGCCTGTCTCTCTGTGTCTGTCTCTCCGTGCCTGTCTCTCTGTGTCTGTCTCTCTGTGCCTGTCTCTCTGTGTCTGTCTCTCTGTGCCTGTCTCTCTGTGCCTGTCTTTCTGTGTCTGTCTCTCTGTGCCTGTCTCTGTGCCTGTCTCTCTGTGCCTGTCTCTCCGTGTCTGTCTCTCTGTGCCTGTCTCTCCGTGCCTGTCTCTCTGTGTCTGTCTCTCCGTGCCTGTCTCTCTGTGTCTGTCTCTCTGTGCCTGTCTCTCTGTGTCTGTCTCTCTTTATCTGTCTCTCTTCATCTGTCTCTCTTCATCTGTCTCTCTTTTCTGTCTCCTTCTTCTGTCTCCTTCTTCTGTCTCCTTCTGTCTCCTTCTTCCTCTGTCTCCCTTGTCTTCTTTCTCCCCTTCTTCTGTCTCCTTCTGTCTTCTTTCTCTCCTACATCTGTTTATTGTTATGATAATGTTCAGTCCGCCTATGTGTACCCCCACCTTTTACCATTTCTGTATAACTACTCTGTGCGAGAGAAGTAGGGAGGATGAAGCTGTAAGGACGAGGAGGAGAAGGAAATAAATGGTCACTGACTACCAACCAGCCTGGGCCCCGGTTCTTCCATTCCCCACTCGTTCCTTCGTACTCCTGTCGACTTTGGCGGTCCTGGGGAGGCGGTTCTCGGCCACCAAAGGCACGGCCATGCCCATGCTTTCTGAACTCACAGAGCACTGTCAGGAGCAATCCCTGAGCACAGAGCCAGGGATAAACCCTAGTACTGCTGGGTGTAGCCCAAAACCAAGTCAACAAGTCAACCTTAATTTCCTTCTAGAGGATATTAAATCATTTATTGATTACACATAATAATGAATGATACATAAGCTTCGTTGCCATCTATAATTTATTTGGTATGATTATCCAATTTAGATACATTGCAGAGGTTGTGCCAGCGACCATGAAAGCCCAAATAACTTTCATAAGTGCTGGGAACTTTTCCTTTTTTTTTGGGGGGGGGAACCACCCCCTGGCGCCCCCAGAGCTAACCCCAGTGATGCTTGGGAGGATCAGACCCGGGGCCCTGTGCAAGGCAGACACAGGCTTCGCCCTTTGTGCTAATAACCCCAGCTTTGCGGCCCTCATGACAGTGAATTCCAGGTCACAACACAGGAACTGGTTGTTGGACTGCTCCAAGGTTTCCGAAGACAACAGCTTTCCACCGCAAGCGGCTTATAAATGATTGTCAGATGGAACCTAGCATTACCCTGAAGGAATCTTCATTTATGTGGGAGAAGTTGGCCAAGACGGTGTCAGAGCAGACGGTGTTTCCGCAGCCTGCGGAGAGCCGTGTTTGGGCCTCTCCTGTGCACGGTCTGACTTCAAACAGCTGCTCAGACTCTCCCTGGATCTCTGGCAGCTCAGACCTCCAGGACGAGCTTGCACAACCCTGAGACGCAGGCAGCGGAAAGGGGAGGCCTGAACTCTCCTGACTCGGCCTCAGCCACCGGCCGAAACACCAAGTTCAGTTTTATTTCCCTTTCCCTTCCCGTATGCTGCCACTGTCAGGTCTGGGACCACACTTGGTTGTGGTGTCACTCACGCTTGGTTAAAGAGGGGCAGGAGAGCACAGGTGGCAGGTGGCACGGAGTGCGGGGGGGGGGGGGGGGTAGGAGGGATGCCTCTCACATGCTTATCAGGTGCTCACCGCCTCCATCTTTTTTGGTGTTTTGGATCACAGTAGTGCTCATGGCTTACTCCTGGCTCTGTGCTCAGGGATCACTCCTGGCAGTGCTCAGGAGACCAGATGGGGTGCCAGGGAGCAAACCCAGGTCAGTTGTGCATAATGCAAGTGACTTATCTGCCATACTACCTACACGGCCCTCACCATGTTTTTGTTGTCTTGGAGTCACCCCCTCTGGTGCTCAGGACTTACTCCAGGCTCTGAGCTCAGAGAGCACTTCTGGTAGTGTTCGGGGAACCAAACGGATTGGCCGTGTGCAAGGCAAATGCCCTCCCCGCTATACTCTCTCTCCGTCTTACCCTCCCGCCATCATTTTTAATTTAATTAAATTAATTAATTTTTAATTGATTCACCGTGAGGTACAGTAAACAAAGCTTTCATGTTTGAGCTTCAATCATACAGTCACCAAACACCCATCCCTTCACCAGTGAATGTTTTCCACCACCAAAGTCCCCAGTATCCCCCACCCACCCACCATTCCACACCTCCCCCGCCTGTGTGGCAGACAATTTGCACAGTACTCTCTTTCTCTACTTTGATTACCTTCGATATCTGTGCCCAGTCCCACCACCCCTCATACCTGCCGAAAAGGCAATGCTAGACAACGTGTTTTGTATTGTTTGTTGTGGATACAATATGATGTTGCACGGCTACTCTTGCTCTAAGAATTCTAACATTTTAATAATTAGGGTTTGGAGAAGTTGCTGCAGCAAACTGCTCGGGCCTGAGATTCGTCTGTGTGTGCCTGGATCATGGCCGTGTGGGAGCTTAAGTAGACGGTGGCCGTGTGTGGGCGTCATCTCAGAGTGCCATCAGGGCAGGCAGGGTGGAAGGAGAAGGACCGACTCTTCCCCTATCCTGTGAGGCCTGGCATTTCCCACCCGTCATTTTTTTTAATTTTTGCTTTTTTTGGGATCACACCCGGCGATGCACAGGAGACACTTCTGGCTCTGCAGTCAGGAACCACTCCTGGCGGTGCTCAGGGGACCATATGGGATGCTGGGATTCGAACCCGGGTTGGCCACGTGCAAGGCAGATGCCCTGCCCACTATACTATCGCTCCAGCCCCCCGTCATCATTTTTTGAGTGAAATTTTGTTTTCTTTTTTCCAGTTTTATGGAAGGTGAAACTGACAAACTTTTAAAAAAGTTTCATCATCATCATCCCGTCAATCGTCAAATTTCTCGAGCGGTCTCAGTAACGTCTCCATTCGTCCTATCCCTGAGAGTTTAGAAGCCTCTCTTTACTCGTCCTTCCCAACGATGCTGCATTCGAGGCTCTTTGAGGGTCAAAACCAGCTTGTCACTGGTTTTGGCATATTGATATACCATAGGGACCTTTCAAGGCTCTCCCTTACGGGCAGGAAACTCCCGGTAGTTTGCCAGGTTCTCCCAGAGGAGAAGTAGGCTATAAGAAATTTTAAAAATTTTAAAAAGTTTAAATTTTATTTATTTAGGGGCTGGAGCGATAGCACAGAGTAACCCCTGTGCACCGCCGGGTGTGACCCAAAAAGCAAAAAAAAAAAAAGTAAAGAGTGGTCAGGGCCAAGGCTTTGCATGCACAGGGGCCTGAGTTAGAGCCCTGGCACTCACAGTCCCCCATTACCAGCGGGAGTTTTCCCCAGCCCCAGCGACACCCTGGGGAAAGCCCAGAGACGTCCTGGCATGGCCGGCCCCAGAGCCAAAGAACAAATGCAAAACAGACCGGAATCATTCTGTATAATTCCATTACAGGTAGTCCTAGGACAGGAGTAATCTGAGCAGTGAATTAAGAAATAAAACAAGAACAATGGCTGTTTCATGGGTATGGAGGATGGGGATTCACTGGGAAGAGGAAGGAAGTAAGTTTCTGGAATGATGAAGAAATTCTAGCTTTTAAGAGGCTTGGCTTACATAGATCTCATTGCCATAGCACAGTGAAAGTACACTTGGTATTTTTATATTTCTTTTGTGTAAATAATATCTATAATTAATGCTGGTGTGTTTAGATGGAGTACTGCTATCAGTAGTCCACTGGAAATTCATTTTACTCATTTTATTTTAGATTTGGGGACCACGACAAGCTTGCTCAGGGATCACTCCTGGCACTACTAGAGGTGGCGGGTGCCACCCCATATGTGGTGCTGAGATGGAACTGGGGTCAGCTTCCTGCAAGGCAGGACCTTAAGCCCTGGACTATCTCTCTGGTGTCTGAAATGCATTTCATTTGCTGAGTTATTTATTTGGGTTTGGGGGGGCCACACCCAGCGGTGCTCAGGGCTTACTCCTGGCTCTGCACTAGGGACCATCTCTGGTGGGGTTCGGGGGACCACATGTGATGCTGAACTCAGGCTGATCGCATGCAAGGCAAGGGTCTTACTTGCTGTACTATCTCTCCGGTCCTCTAATACTTCTTGTTCTGTTGTTGTTGTTTTTGGCTTGTGGGCCACAATGGATGATGCTCGGGCTTGCTCCTGGCTCTGTGCTCAGGGATCACTCCTGGCTGGGCCCAGAGGGCCAAATGGAGTGCTGGGAATCAAATCTGGGTGGGCTTCGTGCAAGGCAAGTGCCCGACCTGCTGTACTATCACTCCTTCCCCCTAAATAATTCTCAGAGGCCACAGAAAGTACAAACCATGAAAGGAAAAATTTGATGAACTACATTTCAGTTATAATCTGATCATAATACAACCATTAAGAAAATGAGGGAAGGGGCCCAGATACTCGGTTCTGGAGACTTCGAGTTATTTCCTATTTTTCTTTTGTTTGTTTGAGCGCCACTTGTGCTCAGCGGTGCTCAGGGCTCACTCCTGGTGAGCTCAGGGGACCATACATGGTGCCAGGGATCGAACCCGGGTCAGCCAGGCACAAAACGTCTTCCCTGATGTTCTATCTTTCTGGCCCACCTACCATGTTTCTTTAGATCCCACGTCTGAGCGAGATCACTTTATCTGTCCTTCTTCTGACTCTGCTCAGTATGATATCCTCTAATTCTATCCATGCGGCGGCAACATGATTTTATCCTTTCTTATCGTTGTAGTATTCCAATCTTGAATATATGCTGCAGTTGCTTTATCGACTCATCTGTTCTTCGGCACGTGGGGTTATTTTCAGATCATGGCTATGTGAACATCAGAATGCAAATGCCCTTTTGAAATAGGTCCTTTGGGAATTTGGTTTTTTTGTTTGTTTTTTGGCACTCCTGGCTTTGCACTCAGAAATCACTCCTGGCGGTGCTCAGGGGACCACATGGGATGCTGGGAATCGAACCCAGGTAGGCCGTGTGCAAGGCAAATGCCCTACCCGCTGGACTAAGGCTCCAGTCCCACCTTTGGGCATTTGGAAATTGAATTGCTGGGTCATAAGGAGACTCAAGTCTTCATGTTTTTCTCATAGTCTCCATATTATTTTTTGTAGAGGCAACACAAGCCGGAAAGGGTTTAATTTACCCCACATCACCACCAACACTGGTTGTTTCTACTCTTTTTGATGTTCACTGATTTCAATGATGGAAGGTTGATATGGCTTTATTATTTTAATTTGCTGATAACTGATGAAGAATGTTTTATTACTTTGCTTTTGTTTGGTTTGGGGGCCACACCCAGCAGTGCTCAGAGTTTACTCCTGGCTCGGATCTCTGGGATCATTCCTGGTAAGATTCAGGGGACCATGTGGAGGGTCAGGTTTGACCCTGGGTCAGCCAGGCAAATGCCAGCGCCCTGTCGTCCTATATTATCCCTTTGGCCAGATATATATATATATATATATATATATATATTTTAAATTTTATTATTTTTTTTTTACAAATTTTATTTTTTTGCTTTTTTTGGGGGGGTCACACCCAGCAATGCACAGGGGTTATTCCTGGCTCTGCACTCAGGAATTACTCCTGGCGGTGCTCAGGGGACCATATGGGATGCTGGGAATCGAACCCGGGTTGGCCTCGTGCAAGGCAAACGCCCTACCCGCTGTGCTATCGCTCCAGCCCCAGCCCTATATATTTAAACATGTGCATATATAATGTATTTTTTCCCTTTTACTACTTTTAAAATTTTTATTTTATTTTATTAATTGAAGCACAGTGAGATACAATTACAAAGTTGTTCATGATTGGGTTTCAGGCATATAATCTTCCAGCACCCATCCCTTCACCAGTGTACATTTCCCACCACCAGTGTCCCCAGTTTCCTTCCCGCCCACGCCCTGCCTGCTTCTATGGCAGGCACTTTTCTTCTCTCTCTCTCTCTATCTCTCTCTCTCTCTCTCTCTCTCTCTCTCTCTCTCTCTCTCTCTCTCTCTCTCTCTCTCCCCCCACCCCTCGCCCCCTCCTCCTGGGCCTTATGATTTGCAATACAGATACTGAAAGGTTATCAGGTTATAATGTGTTTTCCACATTCGTTTTTACAGGAGCCACTCCTGGCAAACATTAGAAGTATTTGAAAACCGAATCTTTGGGGTCAGAGAGATAGTACAGTGGGGAGGGCGTTTGCTTTGCACACGGCCGACCCGGGTTCAATCTCTGGCATCCCATATGGGCCCCCAAGCACCTCCAGGAGTGATTCCTGGGTGCAGAACCTGGAGTAACCCCTGAGCATCGCTGGGTGTGGCCCAAAAAGAAAAAGAAAAAGAAAACTGAGTCTTTAAGCAGAGCATGTGAAAAATGAAACCAAGTTTACCATACGCTAATAAAAACAAGAACTAAGTTCTCACGGCATATTTCTGTTCAAAAACACATTAATAAACTTCCCAATAAAGATCAAAACACTTCTACATTGTTCTTTTAGATTTTTTTCTTTCGAGATTACGTATGTACACATTTATATAGCATCTTTTCCATTCCATCACTGACTGCAGTTATAATAGCTGTCTCATATTACTTTGTTCAATTCAACATTTGGTTCAAATCAGGGTTGAACTATGTTGACTTTTTTTTTGTCCCATTGAGAAGGGGTCATGTTGTCCTAATTCTTCTTTTGCTGAATAATTTTGGGCTGCATCCCAGATATATTATAGAGTCTATTCTGAGTCTCTGGATTCTATTCCAGTCCTCTAAAAAAATGTTGGTTCTCGTTTCTTTATTTTCAGATTCTAACTCAGTGGGACTCACACTGAGACAAGTGCGTCTCTTGGGAGAAATTCACATTCCGGTTCCTTTATCCATCTTTTCGATGCTTTGACCTCTGTGTGTATATTAGGAACCAGTATTTATTTTCTTTCTTTTTTCTTTCTTTCTTTTTTTTTTTTTTTTTTGCTTTTTGGGTCACACCAGGCACTGCACTCCTGGCTCTGCACTCAGGAATTACTCCTGGCAGTGCTCGGGGGACCCTATCGGATGCCGGGGATCAAACCCGGGTCGGCCGTGTGCAAGGCCAACAGCCTACCCGCTGTATATCACTCCGGCCTCACGGTCTGCATTTTGTACAGCTTGGAACTGTGCTATGGGAGTGCTAACACAGGGCTAGAGATCACGCAGCGGGCTTAGCACGTGCTCTGCCCAGGTTTGAGCCTCAGGTTCGAGCCTCAGCATAGTACTCTGGGCCCGGCCAGGGATGACCCCAGGCGTGGAGCTATGAGTAAGTCCTGATTATCGCCGGGCATGGTGTGAAATCCAAACCAAAACTAAGAGTGCTAACACTGTAAGATTCTATTGCACGGGGGCTGGAGCAATAGCACAGTGTGTAGGGTGTTTGCCTTGCACGAAGCCGACCCAGGTTCGAATCCCAGCATCCCAGCATCTCATATGGTCCCCTGAGCACCGCCAGGGGTAATTCCTGAGTGCAGAGCCAGGAGTAACCCCTGTGCATCGCCAGGTATGACCCCCCCCCCAAAAAAAAGATTCTATTGCACGCTGCCGACCACGGTTCGATTCCTCCGTCCCTCTCAGAGAGCCCGGCAAGCTACCGAGAGTATCCTGCCCGTATGGCAGAGCCTGCAAGCTACCCATGGCGTATTCGATATGCCAAAAACAGTAACAAGTCTCACAATGGAGACGTTACTGGTGCCCGCTCGAGCATATCAATGAACAATGGGACACGGTGCGGTGCAATAAATATCCAACACAAAAAGTCAGGTGGTGGGGCCAGAGAGTACAGCAGGTAAAGCGCTTGCTTGGTCAACCCGGGTTCAATCCCCAGCATCCCATAGGGTCCCCTGAGTACCCCCAGGAGTGATTCCTGAGTGCACAACCAGGAGTAAGCCCTGAGCACCACCAGGTGTGGCTCAAAACCAAAAAGTCAAATGGTTAGAAGGGGTCTTTACTGGAAACTATTTCACCACAGATGTATCACGAGCAATTAACTGTATTAAATGCATGAGGTTCAATAAAATGTCTCAGGCCCCAAGAATCTGACTCGTGAGGCCAGGGAGAGTGCTCAGTGGATGGAGTGCACGCTTCCCCAAACACTGCACCACTTCCCTTCCATAAGCATTCCATACTAGTTCTTTTCTAACTAAAAATTTGGGGGGGGGGATTTAAATTATTTTTTTCTTTTTAGGTCACACCCGGCGATGCACAGGGGTCACTCCTGGCTCTGTACTCAGGAATTACTCCTGGCGGTGCTCAGGGGACCATATGTGATGCTGGGAATCGAACCCGGGTCGGCCGCATGCAAGGCAAACGCCCTACCCGCTGTGCTCCAGCCCTCTCGTTAAATTTTTAATTGTAGGGCTGGAGAGATAATACAGCAGTAAGGTCCTTTGCTTTGTACACGACCTACCCAGATTCCATCCCTGGCACTGCATATGGCCCCCGAGAGCCCCCAGGAGTAACAGCCAAGCATAGCTGTCCACAACACCCCCCCCAAAAAAAAAAAACCACCTTGTTCGAGCATTGTATAACTGAGACTTAAACCTGAAAGCTTTGTAACTTTCCACATGGTGATTCAATAAAAAAATAAATTAATTAAAAAAACATACTTATGGGATTGTATAGGATTGGGACTTGTGTTAGGGGAATTGGGGGCAGGTTTTTGTTTTTGTTCTGGGACATCTGTGCTCAGGGTTACTCCTGGCAGGCCTCAGGGGATCATCTGGGGTGCAGATGAAGTGGGGGTCAGTCAGAGTATAAGCAAGTGCCCTATCCCTCTGCTCTCTCGCAGCCCCAGGCCTTGGATTTTGATCTATCTGACTTACAGGGTGACCTTGTCTGCGGCTGCTGATGGAGAATGACCTCGCAGAGAGCCAACTGCAAACCGCCAGGAAGGTTAAAGCTCTCGCCCTACACCCACACAGCCCGAGTTTGATCTCCTGGCTCCCAGGAGCAATCCCCAAATTCAGAGACAGGAGGACGAGGAGGAGGAATGAGTCCTGAGCACAGCTGAGTATGCCCCAAAAAGAAAAAGAAGGAATTATGTTTGTATTATTTTTTAAAAATTTTATTAACAGTGACAGTGACCATGATAATATAGTTACAAAGTTGTTCATAATCTTCAGTCATACAATGTTCCAATACTCATCCCTTCATCAGTGCACATTTCCTGCCACCAATGTCCCCAGTTTCCCTCCCCGCAGCCCGTCCCTGAGGCCTGCCGCTACGGCATACTTTGCTTTTATTTTCCTTTTAGGCAGTTTGCACAGCTGTCACTGGAAGGCATCGTGCATACCCCTTTACCTCCTTCCAGCACTCCGCTCCGGTCAGAGTGACCACTGCCCACCCACCCTGACTGTCACAGCGGTCCTTTCTCTGTCCTACCTGCACTGCCCCTCCCCTAGCGTTTCTCAAGGCTGAGAGAAGGAACCGAAAAACAAGTAAGATTGGCAAAAATAAAGATGCTCTCACCACTTAATAATGTTTATGCCACTTATGTAACCTGCTGATCATTGCTAAGCTAAGACTATATAAACCTGCTTGGATTTCAATAAACTTGCTGTATGCTGCATATTGCATGCAGTCCTCCCTAGCCCACTCAACTCTCTTTCCCTCTCTCCGGCCGAGGTTCAAGTTGGCCGCGCAGGCCTCGGCACCCTACCCATTGTACTATTGCTCCGACCCTTACCTCGAAGTTCTTGTAATTTAAAAAAGGTGGGGCACCAGAGACAGCGGTGTGGGTGCCCGCGTGGCACGTGCCCACAGGGTCCCCCAGCAGGGCCAGGCACAGCCCTGAAGACCCCCTGCACCACCGGGTGGCTTGTATTTCCCTGCACTGCTGGGCCCCAGTGGCGCTGCATCCTCAGGCCCTGGCACTGAACCCGGTTGGCCCAGAATCTTTCCCGGGGCCCCTGCACCTCCTCAGCACCATTTGGGTGGTCCCACTCTCCCCCAAACTCCCCCCCCAAAAGATCAAAATGACTAAACAAGTCCTAGTCCCGCCATACAAGAGTACACCACTCAGCAGTAAAATAAACAACACGGGGGCTGGAGCCATAGCACAGCGGGTAGGGTGTTTGCCTTGCCCGAGGCAGACCCGGGTTCGATTCCCAGCATCCCATATGGTCCCCTGAGCAATGCCAAGAGTGATTCCTGAATGCAGAGCCGAGTGTGACCCAAAAAGAAAAATATAATAAAGAAAGAACAACAAATGGGTGCGACATCAGAGGTGAACTGCAAATACCATGTTGAGACAACGAAGCCAGATACACACGATCATGACTGAGTCTGCTGTGGAGCCGACTTCCTGGAAACGGCTCTGTCATAGCACTAAGAACAGTGGTTGCCGCGGTGCTCACCACCAAGCAGGCTGGGGGACCCCTGCAGGTGGTGCAAAGGTCCCGGGGCTTTGCTCTGCCAGTGCTGCCCCAACTACCTACTTATCAAAACTCAGGACTGTGACTTTTTTTTTTAAATTTTTATTAGAGAATCACTGTGATGTACAGTTACAAACTTACGAACTTTCGTGTTTGCATTTCACTCATGCAGTGATCGTTTACCCATCCCCCCACCAGTGCCTATTCTCCTCCACCAAGGAGGGACTGTGACTTTTTTTTTTTTTAGGATCACGGTATACCTCCCCCCCTCCCCCCACCTCCCCAGCCCCCCACCCCGCATGTGTAACTGGTTAATTTCACTTTACTTTCGGGACTGTGACTCTTAAGGGGGTTCATTTTACTGCACACGAATGCAGTGGGTGCGACTCCCACACAAGGCTTACGGAGCAGGGGGAGGGGGCGGGCACTGGGATGCGTAGGTGCAGAATGCTGAGTGTTAGTTACACTCAGCGGGGGGGGGGCTCAGCATACTCTCATGTTTCATTTCTACGTCGGAAATTTTCCATAATAAAAAGTTTGGAAAAAAATGGAAAAGAAGTCTCAGGGATGAGCTCGAAGCGCCACCACCAAAGGGCTGCTTCTCCCCGTACTTCCTGCACGTTAATCAGCTGACGCTCCCCGCCCCTCACGCCGACCCCCCCCCCCTTGCTTTTCATGTTGAACCAGGAGCGGTGACTTGGAGACGTGGCTTGCAGACTCTGGGGGGCTTCGCCGTGTGGCTACCTCCTCATTCCCTCCGCGTGGGTATCCTCTGCCATTGATTTAATATTTATTTTTAAAGATGCCCTTTTCCTCACAATGGCCTCTTTGATATGTCAGCAAAACATGCAGGGCTTATTTTTCAAGTGACAGCTCCCCTGGAACCTTGCCATGCATTTATCACAGGCTCCCAATAAAGCACTTGTAAAAAGAATCGGGCTCCAGGCTTCCTATGAGCTGTAACTTTCTCAACAATTCCTTTCATTCCGCCCAGCCCCCCTGCGTGCCCTCATTCTGTCCGAGCCTCCCTCTGGAGAGCCGAGAAATCCAATGATGGATCTCCCGCCCTCTCCCGCCAGCAGGCCCAGCGGACTGTGGTCGCTACCCAGTGGTTTACCCACGACTACTCCGTGGCCCAGCGTGGCCAAGGCCTGACCCAGATGCAGCTGCTGTTCCCCACAGCGGGGGTGCCAGTCTCTGCCAAGCAGCCCAAAGTCCTGGGCGTGTCGTTCCTGGGTCAGTCATCCCGGGATAAACGAAACTGTTCATACCTACTGGCATGGCCACAGTTAGGACCTGAGAATTGGTGAAGATGAGAAGCAACTGAAGCTCATATACGTGACTGGCGAGAAAGGGGACAGGGCAGGACCAGGGGCAGGAGAGAGCGCGGGTAGGGAACTTGCCTTGCACATGGCAGACCCAGGATTGATCCCAGCATCCCCAAGGTCCCGGAGCACCACCAGGAGTGATTCCTGAGTACAGAGCCAGAAGTAACCCCTGAGCATCTAACGGGTGATCCAAAAACCAAAATAATTTTCTAAAATAAATTTTAATTTTTTTTTAAAGATGCCTTCTGACTTTTAAGATTTTTAAAAGGTTCTGAGATATGGCTTAAAGGACCTGTTCTGTGGGAGACCAGGGTTCGATCCCCAGCACCACAGGGCCCCACAAGCACTGCTAAGAGGGACCCCCCTCCCCACTACCATCACCGGGTGTGCCTCCCTGCAACAGAATGGAGGTGGAGGCGAGAGTCTAGCCTCCCTGGAGTATTTTGTTCACAGAAGCACTATTCCCAACAGCCAAAGTTTGGATACAACCCGAGTCCGGTGGAATACCGCTTGGCTTCCAGGGGGAATCAGGGCTGAAGACAGTACAGGTACAGGAAGTGCCGAGGGCAGTCGCCCGGCACGCAGCTGACAAACTCCACCTGCCAGTACCTGGGTAGAACTAAGGGCTGTGACACCAAGTGAGAGCAGGATAATCGTCATACGGGGGGTATAACGCCACAGGCGTGAACACGAGGGCCCTGCCACCCGCAGCCTGCCAGCTCCCGAGAGGTCAGCTGGATCTACCCGCACTGGGAACTGGTCCCACTGCCTGAGGTTCGGGGAGAAGTGCCCGAGGCAGGAGCAAGGGGCACTTTGCGGGAAAGCCAGTTCTGACCCCACCAGGGCCCCGGGTTCCATCTCCTTGTGCAGAGATGAATTTCAGGGGAGTTAAGGGAAACACTTTGTGGTTTGGGGTCACACTCAGCTATGGTGCAGCTCACTCCTGGCGGTGCTCAGGAGTCTCTATGGGATGCAGAGACTGAACCTAGGGCAGCAAGTGTGCAAGACAAGCACCCACCCGCTGTCACTGCAGCCCTGGATGTGGGGGCTACATCCAGCAACGCACATGCGCCACCCCTGGTTCGGTGCTTGGGGGAGAATGCTGTGCCCTGCGGTTCCCACAGGGAAAGCCTGACCTTGACCCTCTGGCTGCCCACGTCAGCTGTGCCCCATCACCCGGGTAGCAGCAGTGTGGCCACACAGCGAGGGGTGTGCCCAACACACACACAGGCGGCACTGGGGATCAAAACCCACACCAGGGCAGGTACTTCTAGCCAGTGAATCATCAGGTTGTCAATGAGTGGTGGGTCACTCAGCCCACCAACATAGGACAGTGGGCTGGCAGGCAGCATGAGCCCCCTCCAGCCCTAGCAGTGCTTAGGGGACCCTACAAAACGCGGGGACCAAACCGGGCTGGCCACCTGCCAGGCCAGTGGCCCCGCTCCCGCACCTTGGCCTGCTTTGTATTTGGATCACAGTTGGCAGTGCCCAGGGTCACTTGCAGGTGTTTTGCGGGTCATGTGGTACCGGGGAATCGAACCAGCTGGCTTTCATCTCTCCATGCCCATCTGTTTTTAATCTGCAGGGCCTTGGTACACCTTGCAGATTCCTCTGGCTGCCCAAGAGGCCACATGGGGGGGTCTCATAGAACATTCTGAAACGATAAATCATGAGGGTTGGCGAAGAACAGCCTTAGCTGACCTCGTAGCACCAGAATTAGGTGATGGAGAAAACCCGTCCACTGCTGGCCCTGCGGGAGAGGCGGGAGCTGGTTCCAGCCATAGTGGTCTCCAGGGTAACAGTCACGAGGCGTGCGAACACGGGCAGCGCGCTTAACATCACTAACCAGCAGAACAATGGGATAAAGAGCGATGCCGGTGAGGCGGCCAGGCTGCCCTGAAAGGCCTTCCAAACACGCCTGCTGCCAAAGCAAGCTTCCACTTCCCGGTGCTCGATTCCAAGGCCCCTTCTCTACACAAGCACCAGTGTGGAGTTGCTGTCGACTGCCACCCTGTGGTCTAAAGTGACTTCTCAAATGTGCGGCGTATGTTGATGGTGGCCAAAAACAAAAACAAACAGAAACAAAAAAACCCCTGCAAAACAGCTTAGTCTTTTAAAAAAGAAAAAAAAATTCCTTGGGGCTAGAGCGATAGCACGGTGTTAGGGCATTTGCCTTGCACATGGCCGACCCGGGTTTGATCCCCAGCATCCCATTGTGGTCCCGAGCGCTGCCAGGGGTAATTCCTGAGTGCAGAGCCAGGCGTGTTTGTTTTTTGTTTTGTTTTTGGGTCACACCCAGCGATGCACAGGGGTTACCCCTGGCGGTGCTCAGGGGACCATATGTGATGCTGGGATTAGAACCCGGGTCAGCCGCATGCAAGGCAAACGCCCTACCCACCCGCTGTGCTATCGCTCCAGCCCCAAGTGCAGAGCCAGGAGTAACCCCAGGTGTGACCCCCCCCAAAAAAAATAAAGCAATTCCACTCAGCTGATATTATCCATCTCCTTAAAACCTTAGCCCATAATACTCCACAAGTAATTTTCAAGCCCTCACAGGCTTAGCATCCAGTTCTAGGGGCCAGAGATAGAATTCCCCTCCCCACAAGTGACCGGTGTGCAAAGCCTGGGTGAGTTGTGAGCTCAGCCTGGTGTAGCTTAAAACCAACACAAGTTCAAATCTTGGCACCACTAACACCACCCACTCCCAAAGGGAAGAGACCCCTTAGGGGACAAACTGCCCAACAGGCAGGAGCCACGCTGCCTGGATCCCGGCAAGCCCCCTAAGCACCACCAGCAATGACCCCACCGAGCAGATGGGTCCAGCCAGCCCGAGCAATGCTGGGTGTGGCCGATCCCAAAAGGGTGGAGGGGCACATTAGCTTCTACAAGGCGGGAAATTCCTCAGAGGGCCCTGAGGTCGCCAAGACCCGCTGCCTCAGCACAGCCCTTTCATTTTGGGTCACACCCAGTGACGCACAGGGGTTACTCCTGGCTCTGCACTCAGGAATCACTGCTGGCAGTGCTCAGGGGACCATATAGGACGCTGGGAATTGACCTGGGTCAGCCGTGTGCAAGGCAAACACCCTCCCTGCTGCTCCAGCCGCTTGTCACTGTTTTATAAACCGGTCCCACCCTTCTCGTGAAAATAAAATGACATAAAACCTGCCCTTCGGATAATGCAGTGGTCAATGTGTCCAGCTATCTTGCAGGCTTGGAGACTCTACGGAGATAGCATGCGGCCCCACTAAGCGCAACCAGCAGCTCTGACTGACTCCTGCACGCTGAGTCAGAGGCCGCCCCCCACAAGGCCCTTCTGCAGAACCCTACAGGGCGTTAATACAGCGGGCAGGGCATCTGCCTTGCAAATGGCTGACCGAGGTTCGATGCCCAGCATCCATTATGGTCCCCTGAGCAGGAGTAATCCCTCTGTGACCAAAAGAAAAGAGCAAGGCTCTAGCTGGCCTGTTTGGGGGTGCTGGGGTTCGAGCCCAGGCCCTCGTCTGTGGGGCAGAGCACACACCCACACCCCGGACACTTCCCAGGACTCAGACCCCAAGGGCCGCGGCAACCACGGCAAGGCCTTCCCGGGGCTGAAGGTCTCTCCGGGTCACTGGACAGTCTCAGTTCTTCCCGGCCCTCACCCCACGCGGGGAAGGTGGCACGCTGCCGAGGTCGGGCCCCAACAGCATTCCAGGGTTTCTTCTGGATGTTTCAAGATCTGAAGAACAGGATATTCCAGGGCAGTTCCCCTGGAGCAGGGAGACACAGCAACAAGGGACATCGCCCTGGTCAAAGATGGTAACAAAACCAGGCCCAGGGGCTGGAGCAATAGCACAGCAGGTAGGGATTTGCCTTGCACGTGGCCGACCTGGGTTGATTCCCAGCATCCCATGTGGTCCCCTGAGCACCGCCAGGGCTAATTCCTGAGTGCAGAGCCAGGAGTAAATCCTGTGCATTATCGGGCGTGACCCAAAAAGCAAAACAAACAAACCAACCAGGCCTGTCAATATCCTTTTGTTGTCTTGAGGGTGGTGCTCAGCCCACCCTAGAGAGGCGAGATGGAGCCAGGCTGGCCGTGTGCAGGGCAGGCACCTTCCTTCCGCACTGCACCCTGCAGCCCTTGCCAGGTTTATGTTCTGACCCACAGACTGTGGTTCTGCTCAAGCCACACAGTGCAAACAGAACAGGAAGATCAACTTTTCTGGCTGTAGTTTATTCAACACAGAGCAATCTCCAACTTTACTGAGGGGGCTGACCACGTCCGCGACCAAATCCGCCTCTCTGCAAAAGAGAAACATGATCAGCAGGGGAGGCCCTCCGGGGAAGGGCTCGGCCAGCAGGGAGGACCCACTCTCTTACTGGCACTGGGACGGGCACCCCCAGGGCCCATCTCCCCCCTGGCACTCAGGATACACACGATCCCACTCACAAATGGGACCCGAGGCACCCCGTGCCACAGGACAACCACTGCCAAGTGACGCCAGCGCCCCAACAGAATGCTTCCCTCAGATTATTATCTGGATCCCTCGGGAGACTGACGATCCTAATTTCAAGCCCATCTTGATTCGAGTTTGCACAGTATATCGTAATATAAAAATCTGTGGCTGGGCCGGAGAGATAGTGAAGCAGGCAGGGTGTCTGCATTCCATGGGTTCTATCCCCGGCACCCCACATGGCCCCCCGAACAATGCCAGGAGTAATTCCTGAGTGCAGAGCCAGGAGCAACCCCTGAGCATCGAAAGTCAATACATAAATATCTGTGTGGGTTTTTTGGGGGTGGAGGGTTCCTGGAAGCGAAGAATGGGACCCGCCACAAATACTGCAACTTTAGAATGTACGAAGCCACGGGGTGAAGGTCAGAACAGAGCTACTGACGAGACAAGGGGGATACTTACGAACTGGAATTCGGTTGCTGACCCAGCCCCGGCCTCAGCTTTCTTGTCTGCACCAGCTGGAAGAAATACGGGTTTAGATTCAGCATATGATCTCACTCGCTTAGGCACAAGGGCGCTAAGGCTGGGTCAGCGAGGCGCTCCCCGCCCCCCACAGACAAACCAGAGCAGCAGTCGGCCTCCCTGTCCTCTCTCGAGCACCCAGCACTCCCCCTCCAATCACCTGCCCACAGTACCACTCCCTCCCGGAGGCTACCATGGGGTCACTGACCGCCTGCAGCAGGTCCCCAAGCCCCAAGGAGCCCAGGAAGGAAAGGACAAAGACCCTGGACAGAGACGCAGGGCTTGTGCCACTCTGTCCCAACGGACGCCGAGGAGCACTGCCAGGCCGGAAAACGAGGACCCTCCAGGACAGGGAGGGCGCGTGCTTTGCAGCGGAGTCACCCCTGAACGCAGGGCCAGGAGCAGGCCCTGGGGGCAACAGCGTGTGGGAAACGTCCTCACAACCTGCTTGCACCCACTTGGAGCTCTGTGAGGGGCGCAGGACGGCGGTTTCTGTCTGTGCTCCAAGTCAGGGGTCTCCCGTTGGCCCCCCCCATTCCCATCCCCTGCGCCCCCACCCCACCCCAAGGACCTGTGTTCACGCCCATCTCTCCTCTCCACACACTCGGAACCCTGCACGCAGGACCAACGGCGGTACCCAGAGAACCATCCGGCACGGACGGTCCGCACGGCCTGTCTCTATCGAGAGCGCAGGGAAGGAGGCTCCCAGGGCTGGGGGCAGGTGGGAGGCCTGGGCTTGAGCGACAGCACCGTGGGGGTGGGACCCCCCCAAGTGCAGCCCCGGCTTCCTGGGAGTCCAGAGCCTTTTTGTGGGAGTTCACTCTTACCACCCTGCGTGCGCCCAACAACCCAGCATGAGTACCAAGTAAACACGCTCTCTCGACCGTACACGGGAACTGCTTCCGCAGCAGAGCCGCCACTCCCTGACTGCCGACTCCAGCGCCCAGCCCAGGTTCACGTTCACCCCAGCCACGGCTCTCACTCAGGCAGCAACGCCCCACCCCTATCCAGCCGTGTCTTTCTTCCCTTCGCAAGTGCCCCCCCCTTACTCCCATGCCACGGCCCCCCAATTGTGTGATTTCTACCTATGGTTCCTGGGAACATCCTGTGGGCCCACAGGAGACGTGAGAAATGCCAATTTAAACAATTTAAACCAGACTAGCCAAGGGCCTTCCCAGAGGCCCCGTGCATGGACGCATGCTTTCACTCCTCGAAGACTAGCTAACAACACAAGACTTCTGGAGAGCAAGGAAACAACACAGGTGGTGCTGAGAGCCAGCCCACTGGGCTGCGTGCAGGCTCTATGCCTGGCACTGGCCCCCCCACACACACCCACAAGCACCCCTAAGAGCTCTGTCCTCCAGAGCTCAGCACACAGGCACACACCTCAAAGCACAGGAAAGCGTTACTTTCCACATTTTCAGTTTTGCTCTGAACGGTTTCAATCAAGAGGCCCCGTGGTCCCAGATTTCACTGCACCCCCCCCCCCAGCCCGCATAGGGCAGAGTGGCTGCAGGGCCACTGTGGGAGAGGCAGAAAGGACCCTTCCTGTCACACTGGCATCCACAGGGGCCAACTGAGAACCCAGACTTGACCATTCCCACCCACGGCCCCGGGTGTAGAGGGGTCAAACACGTGGCCTGGTACGCCTGCGACCCTGGGCCAGATCCCCGCCCACCCTCCACCCAAACCTCAAGAAGCAAACCAAGCCCCAGAGGTCCCAGTCGGGACACCCTCACTCACGGGGCACAGCGCTTCGCCGGTAGGTGTCTCTGTCCGCTTCCCCGCGGGTGAGTCGTGCAGGCCTCTCGCCCTCCAGACCTACATCAACAAAACACAGTGAACGTTTTCCTTCAGAAGAAAGTGGAAGTTGGTCTCTTATTGCCACTGGGGAAACAAGTTGTGCGTGGTTAAGAGAGCTAGAAATTTCTAAACCCGGAACAGTAAGCTAGCACACCTTAGGAAGGGTTTGGATCTCAAAGGCCTATGAAAATTCACGGGGAATAAAGTTCCCCCCTGTAAGGGTCATGTAAGAGAGAGAGATCGTAAAGGATCCCTTATAGTTCCCCAGGTTTCCACGATCCAAAGACACGCATCTAAAAGACTAAATAACACGGTCTCTACTCAGTTACTGGATAATTAGGAACAACAATTAGCATTTTTAAAAAAAATTTTAAAGTAGAGAATTTGACCTAGAGAGACCCCACCTAGGACTAGAACATGTGGGGGCACAATGGCATTCACCCCCACCCCCAGGCGACACTTTTGCATTGAGATGCTTCTTCCAGGGGCTGGAGTGATAGTACAGCAGGTAGGGTGTTTGCCTTGCACGCGGCAGACCTGAGATCAACCCCTGGTACCCGATACAGTCCCCTAAGCATTGCTGGGTGTGTGCCCCCGCAAAAAGATGCTTCTTCTAAAGCACCACGGATCTCTCAGGAGAGAGATTTCAGCTCACCAGGGGTGGCCCCAGTGAAACGCCAAGGCCCCAGTCTCTCCATGGGTACCCGGCGAGCCTGCTACCAGGTGTTAGCAATCTGTTGCTCCTTACAAAGTTTGTTCCATTTTCTCAGAAACTAAGGACAGGAAGACGCAGCCTTGCAAAAGAGCCAAGGACGCTGATCTGGGCCAGGGTTCCCCCCCCCCCCGAAGGGCATTATTTCAGGCTGTGATCATAGACACTCCCCCACCCCACCCCTGTATTTGAATCCAACTTTTGTTCCCGTTGGCAAAGAACCACGAAACTCTTTTTACAACTGGTCAACAGTCCTGCCCATTCTGCTTACTCAGATTTCTACCAGGTAGGTCTGGTCACCGCCAATCCCAGCAGCCGGAAGCCCAAGTGTGGGCAGGGCCCAAGCTCCCAGGACTGACCCATGATCCCTCTAAATGCCCAAGCCCCTCTAAAGTAGACCCAACAGCCACCCCTCCCGGTTTCAGAGCCTGCACATGGGCGGGCTGGGCAGGGGGGGGGGGGGCTGTACCTTTGGGCCGTGGCCTTCCGGTTTCAGGCCGGCTGCGACGCAAGGTGGCGGGCACGATCTCGGGGGGCAGGTGGAGGTAATCCCGGAGATACTGGATACCGTCGTTGGTGAGATACCAGTAGAAATGTCTCCAGGCAAACTGCTCCTTCACGAAGCCCTTGGATTTGAGAGACTACAGAAAGAAAGGGGGGTTAATTAAGACTGACGGAAGGGGCCTGGGTCGGACCCCGGCGCTGACAGACACACACAGACACGAGACAGCGTTGGAAAAAGCACGTTCCTGCTAGCACGACCTCAGTGGCCAGCAGCGCCCCAATACATACATAAACACACACACTTTCTTGCCAGCACGACCCCAGTGGCCAGCAGCGACACACACACACTTTCCTGCCGGCCCGGCCCCGTGGCCAGCAGCCCCCGCAGCCCGCGTACCTGCATGGCCTTCATGACGTGCAGGTTGGGCACGTTCTTGTCGGCCAGCTCCGGGTGCTTGGGCATGTGCACGTCCTTCTTGGCCACCATCACCCCCTCCTTGAAGAGGAGCTCGTAGATGGCGATCCGGTTCTTCTTGGGCATCAACATCTGCAAGGGGGTCGAGCGACTGTGAGGCCCGACGCGAGGGGACCCCCCCCCCCAGACAACGCCTCCCGAGCCCGACGGCCGGGGTCGCGGCCGAGCCCCCCGGGCTACAGGGCTTCCCGCGCCCCCGCGCTCCCGGGCGCGGCCCCCAGCGCGGGCGGACCGGGCCGGTCCCGCGGCCACCCAGCGCCCCCCGCCCTTCCCGCCGCTCCAAAATGGGCAAGCGGGGGGCAGCGGCCGGCCCCCGCCAACTAGGCCCCGGGGAGGCGCGGCCACTACGGCACCGCGAGAGCCAGGATGGGGCCCGATGGCTCCCGAGCGCCCAGAGAAACCCACCGCGGCGGCTGCTGCGTCCGGCGCTTGGACTGGAAAGGAAGGAGCATGCGCGGTGCGGCGCGGCGTCTCTTCCGGGCCGGCGCGCCCCGCCCCCTGCGAGGACCCGCGGCCGCCTGGGGTGGCCTCGGCGGTGCCTGCGGGGCGGCTGCGGGCGCCGGGGAGCCCGGGCGCGCTCAGGGCGCGCGCGCACGCGCAGAAGCCGCGTGGAGCTAATGCGCTTCTGGGAGACCCGGGCGTTAGAACGCAGCGGAAAGCTGCAGAGAAGCCTCTAGGAGTTGCGCAAGAACCAGAAGCATGTTTTCTAGGTCCCTAATAGTTTTGGAAAGATCGGCGCGTTTTTATCGCTCTCATACTATATTGTGCGGGAGTTAACGCTCTATCATCTGCTGCAGGTTAATTTTTTTTTAAAAAAGGGCGGGGTGGGGGTAGAAAAAGGAGGTTTAAAGAAATAGATGTTTCTTGCCCCAGGTGAGAGGGCGTGGAAGTAGACTGCACAATCTAGGCTTCCGGCTGCCTTTTTGCAACAGTCTTCCCGTTGGGGCCAAGGTCAGGGGCAAGGAACGAGGGTCCAGAATCCCGGGCACTGGGAGGAAAGGCTTTGGTCCCCCGGGATTGATATATCCAGGAGGAAGGGAGGGCGCGGCCCTAGCTTGCAGCTGCGCCCCTGGTTCAGGTGCCCGGAACCCGGAGACCACCAGGAGTGATCCCTCAGCACAGAGCCAGCACAGAGCCAGGAGGAGGCCTGGAACGCAGCTGGGTGTGGCCCTAATACGATAATTTTTTTTTTAAGTGTGACCCCGGGGGCTGGAGCCATAGCACAGCGGGTAGGGCGTTTGCCTTGCACGCTCCGACCAGGATTCGATTCCCAGCATCCCATATGGTCCCCTGAGCACCGCCAGGAGTGATTCCTGACTGCAGAGCCAGGAGAGCATCAGAACTACGACTGTGTGTCTCCACCAAGAGTGTGACAAGTGAGCACAAGAACGAGCACTGTGCAGATGTCAGGGAGAACCACAAGGGTGCGAGCACCGTGACCTGATGTGGGACATCCAGCGAGCAATATAGTGCGTGAGCACTACAGCCAGATGTGTGTGTGCCACCCCCAACCCCATCGCAACATGGATATCAGAGAGGGGCCAGGGGAAGGCAGTTTAAAAAGAGAAGAGTTAGAGGCAAGTCCACACTCCCAGCCCTGCCAGGAGCCATCCATCGGTGTAGAAGTGGCAGTAAGCCCTGAGCACTGTCAGTGAGTCCCCCGCCCCAACCCCAAGAAAGTTTCTGAAAAAGCATCTCATTATTTCACAGCCACTAAAATGGTCTACCCCAGAAATACCTAAGGGCCTTACATAGGAAAGGAAATGAAGGGGCTGGGTGTGTAAGGGGGGGAGCAGGGAGGACCACAGAGGGATAGTTCAGCCAATAAGGCTGTAATTCCTGAGTGCAGAACTAGGAGTAACCCATGAGCATTACCAGGTGTGGCCCAAAAACAAAAAGAAAAAAAAAAAAGAAAGCAAAAGGGAACGAAGGGCAAGAGAGACAGTACAAGAGGTAAAGCAGTGGCCTTTGGCCTTGCAAGCCACCAGTTTGAATCCCGGGACTCCCTGTGATATCCTGAAGACAGCCCGGGGTCCCTCCTGAGCACAGACCCAGGAGCAGTCCAGAGCCACCACCAGGTGTGTCTCCAAAAACGAAAATGAAAGAGATCTGCTAATTTGGATTAGTTTTTAAAATAGCACTGCACTGTAGCACTGCCGCCCCGTTGTTCATCGATTTGCTCGAGTGGGTACCAGTAACGTCTCCATTGTGAGACTTGTTTCTGTTTTTGGCATATCGAATACGCCACAGGGAGCTTGTCAGATTCTGCTCTGCAGGCGGGATACTCGCAGTAGCTTGCCGGAGTCTCCGAGAGGGACGGAGGAATTGAACCCAGGTCGGCCGCGTGCAAGGAAAACGCCCTACCCGATGCGCTATTGCTTCAGTCCGGATTAGTAAAATATCTTTTTTTCTCTCTTTTTTTTCTTTTTGGGTCACACCCAGAGATGCTCAGGGGTTACTCCTGGCTTTGCACTCAGGAATTACTCCTGGCGGTGCTTGGGGGACCATATGGGATGCCGGGGATCAAACCCGGGTCAGCCGCGTGCAAGGCAAACGCCCTACCCACTGTGCTATCACTCCGGCCCGGATTAGTAAAATATCTTAAAAAAACATAAGATGTGGGAGTGTGAGAGAGAATAATAAAAGGATCTATTTTCAAGTTTACCAATTCTTTCCTTATCTTTATTCAGATAATTTTATATTTCAGATATTGTATTTTTCAGGTTTTTTTAAAAATTCATATTTAGTTTTTAAAAACAGATCTGGGCTAGCTAGAGAGATAGTACAAAGGCTAGAGCACTTGCCTTGCACACTCCAGACTTGAGTTTGATTAGTCCAAGATTACTCCTGGCAGGGCTCGGGGGACCATGCAGGGTGCAGGGGGTCAAACCTGGGTTAGTTACCTGCAAGGCCAGTCTCTCTCTCCAACCCCTTGTTCTCAGTGTTTTTAAGATCTGTCACAGGGGGGGCTGGAGCGATAGCACAGCGGGTAGGGCGTTTGCCTTGCACGTGGCCGACCCGGGTTCTAACCCCAGCATCCCATATGGTCCCCTGAGCACCGCCAGGGTTAATTCCTGAGTGAAGAGCCAGGAGTAACCCCTGTGCATCGCCAGGTGTGACCCAAAAAGAAAAAAAAAAAAAAAAAGATCTGTCACAGGGGCCAGAGCAATAATACAGTAGTGGGTAGGGCATTTGCCTTGCACACGGATCACGCAGATTCGATCCCTGTATCCCATATGGTCCCCTGAGCTCTGGCAGGAGTGATTCCTGAGCACAGAGCCAGGAATAACCCATGCGCTTCACCTGGTGTGTCCCAAAATGAAAAAGAAAGGAAAACGATCTGTGTCACAGTAGGAGGAGGTGGGGGGGCAGCCTCCCCCCTCCAGGCCCCGCTCTCACGGAGCAGAAGCTGCGAGGCGGCTGCCCGACACCGTGGGCCACACGCTGACGGCCAGGCAGACTCGCCTTTCCCACCCCTCCCTCCCGCGCCCAGAATAGCTCCTGGCAGAGATGTCACCTCCTCCCACGCCCCGAGAAACCTCAAAAGAGCCATCTGTGCTGTGAGTCTTCATCCATAGCTGCAGGACGCACTAGTCTGGGCAAAGTAGGTTGGTGGCCGCTGAGACATCCTGAAACACCCACACAAACACAGAGACACACACAGATACCCGCACACTCGAAGATAGACACACCCACTCATGCTCACATATGCATACACACACACACACACACACACATACTCATATATACCCATATACTCAGACACACGCTCCCACATATACAGACATACACACACATACAAACACACATCAGCCCACATACTCACACAGACACACTCCTACATATGCCCACATACACACAAATACACACACTCCTAGATATATAGACATACACACATACACTCACAAAGACCCTCACATACACCCACATACACATTCATACATACTCAAAAAACACACCTACACTCACCCTCACAGACACGTACTCAGATACACAAATTCACACCCACCCACGCTGTCCCGTTCCGAGGAACTGGATAACGGGGTTCACGAGGAGAGGGTGCGAGAGTGATAGGGAGAGGAGAGACAAACACACACACACACACTCACACACACACACAGAGATGAGCAAAAGCAAAAGAAGAATCCTTTATTGTAACTCCACAGTGCTTATGTATGCTTAGGTTTCAATCTACTTGTGTCATGGACTTAAGGTAAAACTAGAAGTAACTAATGGCACCCGGGGCAACAAGGCATTGGCCTTGCACGCGGCCGACTTGGGTTTGCTCCTCAGCAACCCCATGGAGAGACTTCTGAGTGCAGGACCAGAGGAACCCCTGAGCATCACTGAGTGAGGCCAAAAGCCAAACAAAAAAAGAAAATAATATTTGGGGGGGGTCGGAGCAATAACACAGAGGGTCGAGCATTTGCCTTGCACGCAGCCGACCCAGGTTCAATCCCCGGCATCCCATATGGTCCCCCGAGCACTGCCAGGAGTAATTCCTGAGTGCAGAGCCAGGAGGAACCCCTGAGCATTGCTGGATGTGACCCAAAAAGAAAAACAAATATTTGGGGGCTGGAGTGATAGTACAGTGGGTAGGCACTTGCCTTGCATGCAGCAGATCCAGGTTCAATTCCCAGCACCACACATGGTCCCCAAGACCACTAGGAGTGATCCATGAGTGTCGAGTCAAGAGTGAGCCTCAAGGTGTGGGAAAGAAAGAGAGAGAGGACAGGAGAGACAGACGAATGGAGAGAAGGGACTGAGAGATGGAAGGAAGGAAAGGGTGGAAGGGAATGATGGAAGGAAGGAAGGAAGGAAGGAAGGAAGGAAGGAAGGAAGGAAGGAAGGAAGGAAGGAAGGAAGGAAGGAAGGAAGGAAGGAAGGAAGGAAGGAGCCAGAGAGATAGTATAGTGGGTAAAGTGCTTGCCTTGATAGAAATGGGGTTGGGTTCTATCCCTGGCACGGCATATGGTACTTTGAACACTGCCAGCAGGAAGCCCCAAGCAGAACCGGGGCGCCAGTGGGTGTGGCCCAAAAGCCCAAAAATAAATTACAGGCAGGCAGGCAGGCAGGAAGGAAGGAAGGAGGAAGGAGGAAGGAAGGAAGGAGGCAGGGAGGGAGGGAGAGAGGAAGGAAGGAAGGAAGGAAGGAAGGAAGGAAGGAAGGAAGGAAGGAAGGAAGGAAGGAAGGAAGGAAGGAAGGAAAAAAGGAAGGAAAGAAAAAAGGAAGGAAGGAGGCAGGCAGGCAGGAAGGGAGGGAGGGAGGTAGGGAGGAAGGAAGGAAAAAAGGAAGGAAAAAAGGAAGGAAGGAAGGAAGGAAGGAAGGAAGGAAGGAAGGAAGGAAGGAAGGAAGGAAGGAAGGAAGGAAGGAAGGAAGGAAATATCCTTCCGCACCTATTAGGGTGTCAGTGGACTCGTTTCTGGGCCCCGCTGTGTGCCGGCTGTGGCTGGAGGGAGCTGGAGACCCCAGCAGCCACTGTGGTTCCCTGACACGGAGCCTCTGGTGCCCTGGTGGTTTTCTCATCCACACTCCAGTTGACACCATTTTGGAACCACACACACACTAGCGCCCCCGCCAGGCGGCCTACCCCATCGAGTGCTGGTGTGCGGGGGCGCCAGGACTCAGCAAACACACCCCAAACGGCCTGAGACCCCCGTCCGGGGATGCGTCCCTCTGAGACGGAAGGACTGCCCCGACAGCCTCCTCCATAACTAAGCAGTCAGGAGTGTGGCCCTGTCACCTTTGCACTCACGGGTCCCTTCCACAAGAGGACGGGGTCACCCCAAGGCTTCGCTCACCGGGGGTCACCTGGTGTGCTGGTCCTCAGCATCTCATTTCCTTGTCTTTTAATTTGGGGGGCACAGCCATACACCTGGGGATGCTCAGGGGTCCGTTGTACCAGGCATCAAACTCAGGGCCCCCTCGAGTCACATTCCCCAACCCCTTTTCTTGGGGTGGGGGGCATGTGGGAGCCACACCCTGTGGTGCGGGCTTACTCCTGGCTCTGTGCTCAGGGATCACCCCAGGTGGGACTCACATATGGGGTGCTGGGATCCAGTCTGGATAGCCACAAGCAAGACCTGTGAGCTGCCCCCCATGCTTTCACTCGTCCTTCCCTTTTCTTTCTTTCTTTTTTTTCATTTTTATTTTTTGCTTTTTGGGTCACACCCGGCAATGCACAGGGGTTACTCCTGGCTCTGCACTCAGGAATTACCCCTGGCCGTGCTCAGGGGACCATATGGGATGCTGGGATTTGAACCCAGGTGGGCCGCGCGCAAGGCAAACGCCCTACCCGCTGTGCTATCATTCCAGCCCCTCGTCCTTCCCTTTTCTTTCTTTCTTTTTTTTATTTTTATGTTTTGCTTTTTGGGTCACACCCGGTGATGCTCAGGGATTGCTCCTGACTCTGCACTCAGGAATTACCCTTGGCGGTGCTCAGGGGACCATATGGGATGCTGGGAATCGAACTCAGTCCCGCCGCCCTGTGCAAGGCAAACGCCCTCCCCGCTGTGCTACCCCTCCAGCCCCTCCCCTTTTTTTTCATTAACAGTGATTTTGTTGAAGCACCCAGGCCATTTGCTCTGCAGAATTTCTAGAGTCTGTATTGGGCTGGACACAGTTCAGCATGTCCCCCTGGCCCCCGTAGGACTGGGCAGTTGGCAGGGGACGCTGAGGACCAGCCAGGCTGCGGTGGGCGCCCTGGGGCGGTGTGGGCCGTCTGTGGTGTGGGCGCCTACGGATGCTGACTTCAGCAAAGTGATGGCATTCTGATGCCGCTGTTTCTTTTCCCTCACTGGCGGCAACGTTGATTCTAATGAATTGGACCCCAACCACCTTCCAAGCTCTTGTTTTATTGTATTTTGGGAGTCACTCCTGGAGATGTCTGGGGGGGGGGGGTCAGGCAATACTAGGGGTGGAATCTGGGGCTTCCATTGGCAAAGCTAGTGCTCCCCCCACCCCGCCCTGCTCACTCCAAACTGTGCTGTGCTTTTTTTGGGTGGAAGATATCGGGCCACATGCAGTGATGCTCAGGGGTGACTGCTGGCTCTGTGCTCAGGACTGACTCCTGCAGGGCTGGAGGGACCCTCTGTGGTGTTGGGGATTTAAAATAGGTTAGTTGGGGCTGGAGCAATAGCACAGCGGGTAGGGCGTTTGCCTTGCACGCGGTCGACCCGGGTTCGAATCCCAGCATCCTATATGGTCCCCTGAGTACCGCCAGGAGTAATTCCTGAGTGCAGAGCCAGGAGTGACCCCTGTGCATCGCTGGGTGTGACCCCAAAAGAAAAAAAATAATAAAATAAATAAAATAGGTTAGTTACCTGCAAGGCAAGCACCTAGACCCTGTACTATCTCTCTGGGCCCATGCAATGCTTTTTGCAGAGATGCTCTCAGCTATTATTTAGTTAATTAGATAGTTAATTAGATAGACAAATCGAATGAATGATGAATTCACTTCTTTTTGTTACCAGTTTTCAAGGTAATAAGTTGGTTCTCTAGTAAGATGACCAGTTATTTTTATTTTTTGCTTTGGGGCCACACCCAGTGTTGCTCAGGATTGGCTCTTGGCTCAGGAATCAGTTTTGCCTGGACTGTGGCAATGGCAAGGTGGCTCAGGGTCAAAGCCAGGGCTCTACTGCAATGGGGGAGGGGGTGCATGTGTGTGGTGTGTGTGTGTGTGTGTGTGTGTGTGTGTGTGGTGTGTGTGTGCGTGGGGGGTGTGTGTGTGTGTGCGGTGTGTGTGTGTGTGTGTGTGTGTGTGTGTGTGTGTGTGTGTGTGTGTGTGAGAGAGAGAGAGAGAGAGAGAGAGAGAGAGAGAGAGAGAGAGAGAAGGCAAGTCGTGTGACCCGCCCAGACTTAAGGGAAGGGACAGAGACCCCCTCCTCCTGCAGGCGGGAGCAGCGGCCGGGCAGATGGAGACCCGGGTTCAGGCTTGGCCCACGCAGGTGGGGCGGGAAGCCCCGACCGAGCGAGGGGCAGGGAGGAGGGCGCGGGGTCCCGCCTCCAGCCCTAGAAGGAGCCCTGGCGGGGGGGCTGGGTGCTCCCGGCACTGTGGCCCTGTGGCCGTGGAGGGGATTAGCTCTGCCCGCCCCTCCGCGGGCTGCTGGACATATGGGCACGCGGGCTAAGCCGGCCGGGAGCGCGGCCAGCGAAGGGCAGCTGGGGCCGGAGCAGGAGGGAGGCACCGCGCCGCCTGCTGCCGCCGCCCCCGCCGGGCCTGCCGGGCTTGGTGGGGGTCCAAGCCCTCCCCCGCCCCCACGCCCCCCAGGGGGCAGCCCGCACACCAGGCCGGTGCCGTGTCCCTCCCGCCCGGCTGCCCTCGCCCCCGCTCCCGGGCTGCTGGGCGTGGGGGGGCACGCCAGATGGCACGGCCGCGCCCCCGACCGCGCACCGTGGGACCGCCGGGCCGGCCCTGGGCACAGGCCGCCTCTCAGTGCCCGGTGCTCCTTCCCCTTCAAGGGGGACCTTGACCTTCTGGCTCCCCGACCCGCGGGCTGGCTCTCTCCTGCTGAGGAAGAGTGCTGGGGCCACAGTGCCGCCGGGAGGTCCCAGCATCCCCAATGGTCCCCCCCCAGCACGGCCAGAGTGATGATCCCTGAGCACAGAGCCAGGAGCAAGCCCTGCGCACTGACAGGGGTGCCCCCCACCCCAAATAGCACTAAAACACTGAAAGGGGTGTATGAGGCACTCCTGTCCCCTGGGGTCCTGGGGTGCTTTTTTTTTTTTTTCTTTTGGGAGTCACACCCAGCGATGGTCAGGGGTTACTCCTGGCTCTGCACTCAGGAATTACTGCTGGCAATACTCATTGGACCATATGGGATGCTGGGGATCGAACCCAGGTCGGCCTCCTGGAAGGCAAATGCCCTCCCCGCTGTGCTATCGCTTCCGCCCCCCTCCCCCCCAGCCCGGGGTGCTTGCTTCCTCTTGATCACTGTCACCGCATTGTTTCTTATTTATTTATTTATTTATTTATTTATTTATTTTTAAGGTAGGAGTACTGCTATTTATTCAGCCATTGATTAAGCTGATTGAATTGGGCATGAACTCTGCATTACTCTTTTTTAAAATTTAGAATCTTAGTTTTATTATTATTATTATTATTATTATTATTATTATCACCACTGTGAGATACAGTTACAAAGCTTTCTCATTAGAGTTTCAGTCATACAATGATCAATCACCCAACCTTCCACCAGTGCACATCTTCCACCACCAAGGTCCCCAGTATCCCGCCCATCCCACCCCCCCTGCCTCTATGGCAGACAATCTTCTCTATACTCTCTTTCATATTGCTTGTTATGAACAGCATAAGATGTCTCTTTGGCCGCGCACTCCTAGAATTCTAAAATGTTAGGTAATTAGGGTCTGGAAGTTAAGGAGCTTAAGGAGTAGCCGGAGGCAGTTTGTGGATGTGACCTCTGGGGTCCCCTGGGGACGTTGGGTGGGGGGGGGGGAGGAGGAGGAGAAGGATGGGCCCATCCCCTCATCCCCTATCCCTGGAGGCCTGGACTTCGCCGTCACAGAACCGGTGTACCTGCACTTCTCATTGGGTTCTGGAAGTTGGTGGCCGAACTGTTTCAACCAGGAAATAACTTAGACTCGGATTCTGCAGGGGGACCCCAAGTCCCTGCAGGGACTCCCCCAAGGGAGCTTCACCTATGTCAGGTCCCATCACTAGAGAGACAGTAGAGCAAGCAGAGCACTGACCTTGCACACAGCTGCCTGGTTCCATCCCACAGGGTCCCCCAAGCCCCATCAGGAGGGATCCCTGAGCACAGAGCCAGGAGTCAGCTCTGAGCATAGCCATGTGATTAAAAAAATAAAAACCACAACATCTAAATAAACCTAAATAAATAAATACGTCAGTTTCAGGGGCCAGAGAGAGATGAAGGTTTAAGCACTCACTGGCACACGTCTGACCCTGTTTAATCCCCTGAGCACAGAGCCAGGAGTAGTGCCTGAGCACCACTGGGTGAACTCTGCACCAGTGGAGAAGTCAGGTTCTGAAGCAAGGCCGCCGAGCGGGCAGCCCGGAGCCCTCAGGAGCAGCCACCATGGAAGGCCCACGGGGAGTGCGACGGGTGTGCATGCCAGAAGAGAAGCTCCCCGTTGGCGGGAAGGTAGAATGGGCCCAACTGGGGAGGGCCTTTCGCAAAGCCAGTCCCTTATTCCTGTGCTGTCACTGGGGCCTGAGAGGGCCCTTTAAATATCCCATTGTGAGGGCGGTTGGTGCCACCAGCAGGTCAACCTGTACCTTCGGGCAAGTGCACCAGCAGCCTGATGGTGACTGATACCCCAAAATTGTCGCTGTGCCTTTCGCTGGACCCCAACAACTTGGGACCAAGTTTACAAAGAAATTAAATGGTCCAAAGTTAGGTGTGTGGGAGCCATGCCCACAAACCACCTACAGCTCAGCTATCCAAGTCCATTTATTGGCCTTATTTCAGAGACCCATAGATAAATCTGGAAAGAGATCAAAAGCCACAATTAATCTTGACCCTCACATGACTGAGCAGAACGGGTAAATCAGAGGGGGCAAGAGCCTGGAGCCCGCCCAAGCAGAGCCCTGGGTAGCCACTTGCTTCCACAATCCAAAATTGCTGCCATACCCTTGGCCTGACTCCACCATCTCAGGATGGACCTCACCAAGATATAATCTGCTGAAAATTCGGGTATGTAGATTTTGTGACTGAAATCTCCAGGCTTTCTCGGGGGTTGGGATGGGCTACCTACCCCCACTTCCCTGTACTTCCAGAAGCCTCGGCAGTCACATTGACACCCCAAAGTGGCCACCCAACTGAAAATCTACTCCTACTTAAATAAATAAGCACTGTAGCACTGTAGCACTGTCGCCCCGTTGTTTATCAATTTGCTTGAGCGGACACCAGTAACGTCTCCATTGTGAGACTTGTTACTGTTTTTGCCATATTGAATACGCCACGGGTAGCTTGCCAGGCTCTGCTCTGCAGACGAGATACTCTGGGTAGCTTGCCGGGCTCTCCAAGAAGGACAAAGGAATCGAACCCAGTCAGTCTCATGCAAGGCAAACGCCCTACCCACTGTGCTATATCCCACTGTGGAAGATTAGTTTATTGTAATATTGTGTGTGTGTGTTTGTGTGTGTGTGTGTATTCTGGGATAATAGCACCAAAAGCAATTAACTTTCAACATTTATACAAAGAAGAAGAGATGCAGCCGGGGATGATGACCCACATGTCGTGTGAGTGGGGGAACATGTCTGAGGAGATGGGGGCCTGGGTGATGTGACGTGAGGAATTTCAACCTCCAGAGGCAGGCTTAGGAGAAATCAGCAGAATGGAGCAAGGGCCCGCACCCCTGTACCCCGCCCCCGAGAGCCTCCTGCAGGAGCAGGTGAGGCCCACCCAGAGGCTTCGGGAGAAACCCTTGGGAAGATGGCCGGCAAGCTGTGTCACTACTGATGTGTTCGTGGGTTCCAAAGATCCAATGTCTCCTGTGCAGGTAAAGGATGCCAGGGTGCTTCAAGGCCCAAGGCATTCAGATTGCCAAAAGACCATCACTTGGTTTTTAATTTTGTTTTATTGGATTTGGGGGGTGCTCATACCCAGCAGTGCTCTTGACTTACTCCTGGCGCTGCTTTCAGGGATCACTCCTGGCAGGGCTTGGCGGACATATGGGATGGTGGAGATTGAATCCAAGTCAACCGCGTGCAAGGCAAATGCCTTATCCTCTGTACTATCACTCTAAGGCTGTTACTTTGAAATGATGGATATTAAGAGCATTCCCAAAGGCAATATTTCTTCTTCTTCTTCTTCTTCTTCTTCTTCTTCTTCTTCTTCTTCTTCTTCTTCTTCTTCTTCTTCTTCTTCTTCTTCTTCTTCTTCTTCTTCTTCTTCTTCTTCTTCTTCTTCTTCTTCTTCTTCTTCTTCTTCTTCTTCTTCTTCTTCTTCTTCTTCTTCTTCTTCTTCTTCCTTCCTTCCTTCCTTCCTTCCTTCCTTCCTTCCTTCCTTCCTTCCTTCCTTCCTTCCTTCCTTCCTTCCTTCCTTCCTTCCTTCCTTCCTCTTCCTTCTTCTTCTTTTCGGTTTTGGGTCCACATTCAGCAATGCTCAGGGGTTACTCCTGGCTCTGCGCTCAGGAATTACTCCTGGTGGTGCTCAGGGGACCATATGGGATGCTGGAGATCAAACCCAGGTCGGCTGCGTGCATGGTAACAACCTACCCACTGTATTATCTCTCCAGCCCCCGCAATGACACTTCCTCATAATCATAAACTTTATTCAGAAACATGGACATCTGAGAAAATAGCAGAAGATTACCATCTAGAACGGAGATATAAATTCCCTTCTCACATATTTTGTTGCTTATGAAGTCAAAATTTTCCCTTCATACAGACAAGAAAGCAATACAACCAAGATGGGGAAATTCAAAAACTTAATTTTCCTTTGTACGTCCCTCTGCCCTGTCTATTTCCTTGGTTTTGGATACTATATTAACCACAGAATGCCTCTACGGTGCCCTCCTTGTAAGACCACACTGTTCTCTGAGTTCGTTGTTTTTTTCAGTTTGGCTAACAGAATTTTGTTTTGAGCTTCTATTTAGGAATTTGTTCATAATGTAGTATCAGCATGTCTAATTATACATTTGTTATAAATAAAGGAGTTAATGTGTTATTTTAGGAGGAGAAAAGAAGAAAATTTTTTTTCACATGCTATAGCATGGATTAACCCCACGGACATTCTGCCAGATGAAATAAGTCAGTCATGAAGACAGGTTCAGGGGCTGGAGCAATAGTATAGCAGGGTGGGTGCTTGCCTTGCACACGGCTGACCTGGGTTTGATCCTCGGTATCTCATATCGTCCCCTGAGCCCCGCCAGGAGTAGCCCCTGTTTTGTGACCACCAACAGAGAGAGAGAGAGAGAGAGAGAGAGAGAGAGAGAGAGGTGGTGCAGGACCAAGAAGGATCAGAGGGGGTTGAAGATATAGCACAGTGGGCACATCACTAACCCAGGTTTGATCCCTGGCATCATATAGTCCCCCAAACCCACCGGAGTGATCCCTGAGCACAGAGTGAGGAGTAATTCCTGAGCACGGCTGGGTGTGGCTCCCCCCAAAATGTTTATTTATTTATTTAATTTTATTTATTTATCTATTTATTTTTTGCTTTTTGGGTCACATCTGGCTCTGCACAGGGGTTACTCCTGGCTCTGCACTCAGGAATCACTCCTGGCGGTGCTCAGGGGACCATATGGGATGCTGGGAATCAAACCCGGGTCGGCCACGTGCAAGGCAAACACCCTACCCGCTGTGCTATCGCTCCCGCCCCCAAAATGTTTATTTCGGGGAGGAGGGGTCACACCCACCTGTGCTCGGGGTTAGTCCTGGCTCTAAACTCAGGAATTACTCCTGGTGGTGCTTGGGGGACCATATGAAATGCTGGGGATCGAACCCAGGTCAGCCGTGTGCAAGGCCAATGCCCTCCCCGCCGTGCTACCACTCACAGCTGAACACAGTGGCGCAACAGAGCCACAGGCAAGATGGGGGATCCAGGATGGGAGACGTCACTGAAGCCCAGCAGGGTAAGTCCACTGGGCTCAGGCGCTTTGAGCCACAACATGTGTTTGCATGTTGATCAATCCAAGCTTGATCACCAGCACCCGTTAAAGGTCCCCTGAAACGGCCATGAGGGGTCCCTCAGCACAGAGTCGGAGTAAGCTCTGAGCAAGCACCGCGGGATATGGCAGACAAATACCATCATCATCATCATCATCATCATCATCATCATCATCATCATCATCATCATCCCGTGGATTGTCGAATTTCTCGAGCGGTCTCAGTAACGTCTCCATTCGTCCTAGCCCTGAGATTTTAGAAGCCTCTCTCTACTCGTCCTTCCCAACGATGCCACATTGGAGGCTCTTTCAGGGTCAGGGGAATGAGACCAGCTTGTTACTGGTTTTGACATATTATTACACCATGGGGAGTTTGCGAGGCTCTCCCGTGTTGGCAGGAAACTCTCAGTAGCTTGCCAGGTTCTCCCAGAGGGAGAAGTAGGCTATAAGGATTCTGGGAGCTGACCGCCTAGCTACTGGGAAATGGGAAATCTGGGCGGAAGAGGCCCAGTCCCAATCCGAGCGGGCTTGGAGGTCTCAGCCCCGGTCCCACACACCTGGGTTCCTCTGCCGGTACCTTCATGCCTGAGGCTCATCCGAATGTGTGGAGAGGGGCCTTGAGCATGGCTGTGGCTAGGCTCCGGAGGTCTTTGGCCACCGGAAGCTCTGCTCGGTGTGGGGAGGGAAGCTGGAGCCCACCCCCTCCGAGGGGGCCCCGGGGAAGACAGTCAGGCGCGGGCAAGAGACTCTCTGCCGGCAGACAAACAAACAAACAAACAAAACAGAAAAAAAAAAAGTATGCCACTCTCAGTCAAAACAACAAAAGGGCCTGGGGAGCCGGGTGGGGAAGAGGGAAGATGGGAATAAAAACCACTGGTCATCTTCTGTACTCACTATTCTGCCTGCATTTAAGGTACACTGCCACCAGGTGGCGCTGTAGACTGGCCACTGAGCCCTGTTTGGGGGAGGACTCGCAAGGAGCCTTTCCAGGTTAAAGTCTCACCAAAGGACAACCCGAGCCTCAGTTTCCTCATCTGTAAACGCAGTGCTCATTAGGCATTACTAAATGAGCCCACGTCAAATCCTCCTGTGTGCAGGGAAAGCTCTTTTCTCGCTGAGTGATTGTGTTTGAGCGTCAGCTCCATGCCCTACTAGCTGTGTGACCTTGGGCTAGGTGCCTAACCTCTCTGGGCCTTCATTTTCCCATCTCAGGGAGTGCCTGGGCCCAGGCAAGTGCTGAGTTTGCCTCTGTCTGTGTGGCAAGCTCTGGGCAATCTGGATCCTGACTGCCTGAACCGCCCAAGATTGTCTTTGGGGCATTTACATGCGCACGCCCCGCCCCTCCCGCCCCCTCCCTCCCTCCCTCTCTCTCTCTCTCTCTCTCTCTCTCTCTCTCTCTCTCTCTCTCTCTCTCTCTCTCACCCCACATGAGTCATGGTCAGAGAGAAGTCACAATTCCTCAACACCCTCGTCTCTGGATTCAGGGCACAGCCCCTCCGAGTCCATGCACAGGTCAGGTGACGGACACCGATTTGCAGGTGTGAAGCCAGCATCCTCCATGGGCAGGGGTGAGGAGGGAGGAGGCTTCCTCACAAGACTTTGCCCTTGTTGGTGGGTCCTACTCTGCACCTATGCTGGACTGTGGCCCAGTAAATCAAGCAGCCCAGGGCGCCGGGGGACAGTCCAGTGGCCTCCGGCTGGCCTGTCCCCCGCACACAGGCCGGCCTGCGGGGGAGCCGGAGGGATCCAGTGACGGAGCACCTGACCAGAAGTCAGGCTCTGTTTTTAGCTGGGCGCCAGCTCCGCTGTGCTGTGTGACCTTGAACGCATCCCTTCTCCTCTCTGAGCTCCCCAGCCCTGCTCTGCCGGAACTGGGCCACACTCCCTGCCCCTGCTGTCGCCGAGAGGCGCAGAGGACAGAGCACCTGCTCTGAACCTTCCCCCTCCACGGTTCCAGCCAGACAGGGGGCTCCAGAGCTCCCCACCTCCCTCCCTCTCATTAGGAAAAAAAATGTCTTTTTAAGAACCTCCGGGTCCCTTTGCCCCCTCCTCGTCCCCTGCCTGTGTCCCCTGTCTGCGAGGAGGGGGGCTTGGTCTCCACCCCAGGTCCCCTCCCAGCTCAGCCGGGGCTGTGAATCACCCATTGGAGCTCCGGGCAGTGTTTGCTGGTTCAGGGCTGGTGGGCTGTCCTCCGCCCATGCCCTCCGGTCCGGCCTGCACTGGGCACCTTCTCGGGAGGGAAGGGCCCCCCCACACCCCCGTCCCCTGCAGCCACGCGCGGTCCGAGGACCTGCGGGAGTCAGTGGCCTCCCGGCGGGCGGAAAGATGAAGAAAGCACTTTGGGAGGTGCGGGATGGAGAAGTGCCAAGGGAGAAAGACAGTGGCAGGCTGGGCGGGCGGGCAGAGGCGCGGCTGGAGGCAGGGGGAGGCGCCTTCCGGAAGCAGGAGGGCTGTGTCTGCGGCCCGGTGTCCACGCTGTGTCCGCGGCCCGGTGTCCACGGTCTCCTCCGGGCCTCGCCGACGGGGTGCGAGTCTGTGCGCGGGTGCACGTGCTTCCCGCTCTCCGCTTCGCGCAGGGCCGGGCGGGCGCCAGCGTCAGACCCCGCCTGGCCGCTCCCCCTCCTTCCTGAGACTCCTCCCAGGGGTGGGGGGGTGGGGGGACCCGCTTCTGTGCTCGGGAGCCTCCCTCCCCTCTGCGCGCGCCTGAACCGTCGTCACTCTGGCCCCTCCCACCTGTCCACCCGTGCCTGGCTGCCCAGGGGCGCCGCGTGCCCCAGTGTCCTCTCCGGCGGCATCCGGGGATGCCCTTCCAAACAGGCCGGTCCTCAGTCCCGGGACACCGGAGCCCAGCAGGCAGCTGGGTTCGAGGGGAATGGAGGACACAGCACCCCGGTGGTTTAGGGCCTCTGGGGGGGGGCTCGAAAGGCGGCTCCATGCCTGGTCATGCGCTTTAACCCCGGTGTAGCCTGGAAGGAGGCACAGGGCAGGCCAGCAAGGCACGGGGGGCTTAAGGGTGTATCCTGACCACTCCCCCCCACCACCCCAGGGATCCCCAGCAGGAGGGAAAAGAAAAAGGAGCCTCTTTGGGGCTAGAGCCATAGTACAGTGGGGAGGGTATTTGCATGAGGCTGACCCCCGTTCAATCCCCGGCACCCCATATAGTCCCCCGACCACCGCCAGGAGTGATTCCTGAGTACGGAGCCAGGAGTAACCCCTGGGTATTGCTGGGTGTGAAACACATACACCCCCCCCTCAAAAAAAAAGACCCTCTTTGAACAGGGTAGGGGAATAACAAATACCCAAAGGCAATGGAGACAAGGAGCAAGAAAACTGGTTTCCAGGAAAGAGTCTGCCTCTGGGGTAGGGCGCGGGGAACAGGTCCGGGAGGTACGGTAGTACACTGGTGGAGGTGACAGAAAGCGGAGAGTAGGCAGAAAGTGTCTGTCACAGGGACAGGGTGGGGAGGGAAGGATGGGGACAGGATGGGGAGGGAAGGATGGGGAAAGGATGGGGAGGGAAGGATGGGCTGGGTGGAGGGAAGGGGTCACCGGTGAAGGAACAGGTGTGGGAAGATCCTATGCCTGAAACGCAATCACGAGTCACTTTGTAATTTTGAAATTCCTCGTGATTCAATGAAATAAAAACAAGAAGAGGTAAAATAGGGGCTGGAGCAACAGTACAGCGGGGAGGGCGTTTGCCTTGCACGCAGCCAACCTGGGTTCAGTCCCTGACATCCCATATGGTTCCCCAAGCACCACCAGGAGTAATATCTGAGTGCAAAGCCAGGAGTAACCCCTGTGCATCGCTGGGTGTGACCCAAAAAGAAAAAAAAAAGGGGGGGAAAAGAAAAAAAAAAGAAAAATACCTGAACACCTGCTTTGGAGATTAGCCTCTTCATGTTGATATCAAGTTGATATCAAGAGAACAGAGAGGGCCAGAGAAATCGGACAGCGGGCTGGGCATTTGCCTTGCATGTGGCTGGCCTGGGTTCCATCTCCTCAGGGACCCGCGGGCCAGCCAGGAGCACCCCCTGAGCATGCTGGGTGTGGCCCCAAATCAAGGAGAGAAATCGGGGATAAGGCTCCTGCCTTGCCTGCTGCCAGCCCTAGGTCGGCCCCGGGGCCACGGGGCCCCCAGTTCCCTGGGCACCGTCAGGAGCAACTCCAGAGCAAGGGCGTCACCCACGTGCGCGTCAGGGGTGGCCCAAAGAGTGATTCAAAACTGTTATTAGGGGCTGGAGCGATAACACAGCGGGTAGGGCGTTTGCCTTGCATGCGGCCGACCCGGGTTCGAATCCCAGCATCCCATATGGTCCCCTGAGCACCGCCAGGAGTAATTCCTGAGTGCAGAACCAGGAGTGACCCCTGTGCATCGCCGTGTGACCCAAAAAGAAAAAAAAATGAGTCAGATGCTTGCCTTGCACATGACCAACCTAGATTTGATCCCTGGCACATTGCATGATCGTCCGAGTCCCGCTGAGCACCATCCCTGAGCATCACTGGATGTGGTTTCAGGGCCCAAAAACTGGGGGGGGGAGGGGCAGGGAATTACTAAGAAAACTTTTGAAATGTAATTAATTTATTCTTGGGTTTTGGGTCACACCGGGCGATGCCCCGAGTTACTCCTGGCTCTGTGTTCAGGAATTACTCCTGACAGTGCTCGGAGGACCAAATGGGATGCCAGGGATCGAACCCAAGGTCAACTGTGTGTAAGGAAAATGTTCTACCTGCTGTACTATCACTCCAGCCCCTTGATGTTTTTTAAAAGAAAGATTGATGGGGGGGCGGAGCAATAGCACATCGGGTAGGGCGTTTGCCTTGCACGCGGCTGACCTGGGTTCGATCCCTGGCATCCCATATGGTCCCCTGAGCACCGCCAGGGGTAATTCCTGAGTGCAAAGCCAGGAGTAACCCCTGAGCATCGCTGGGTGTGACCCAAAAAGCAAAAAAAAAAGAAGAAGAAGAAAGATTGACGGGGATGGGGGGGTGAAGGGTGGGAGAGTGTTTCCACAGCACTGTCCCACCCACAGGGGAGAGACAGGGTCAAGTAAGGAAAGACAATAGTAATGGACGCTTGGGGCTGGAGTGATAGCACAGCAGGTAGGGCGTTTGCCTTGCACGCGGCCGACCCGGGTTCTTCGATCCCCAGCATCCCATATGGTCCCCTGAGCACTGCCACCAGGAGTAACTCCTGAGTGCAGAGTCAGGAGTAACCCCTGTGCATCGCCGGGTGAGACCCGAAAAGCAAAAAAAAGTAATGGACGCCTCCAGCGCACACCTTGCCTCAGGGGTCCCTCCCACCCGATTCCAGCAATGCTCCAGGCCAGAGCAACTGCCGCCCCCCTCCCTCCCCAGGAGAGGAGCCCAGGCTTCTGTGCTGAGCTCCTGTGAGGCTGCCGAGACCGTTTCCCAGTGGGGCGGCCACGGCTTCCATCAACGAGGTGCCCTGTCACATGGCTCTTCCCATCAGTAGGGGCCAGAGAGACCGGAGAGCGGGGAGGGCGTTTGCCTTGCAAGCAGGCAGCCTACGTTCGATCCCCGGCATCCCAGATGGTTCCCCGGGCACCGCCTGGAGTAGTTCCTGAGTGCAGAGCCAGGAGTAGCCCCCCGGTGTGAGCCCCAAACAAAACCAAAACGAGAGAGAAGGTGCAGGTAGGAGTACTAGTACCGTATACAGGGCACTTGCTCGAAGTAACTGACCTGAATTCAATCCCCGGCACCCCACAGGGTCCCCAGAGTCCCACCGGGAGTGCTCCCTGAGGGCCAGGAATAAGCCCTGAGCACCGCCACGTGTGGCCCCCAAACCAAGGGGGAAGAAAGACAAGTCGGCGAGCCCCGGAGGTGTAAGGCTAGGCTGGGGAGGGGGGGCGAGACTTAGTTCCAGGTACCGGAAGCCCCTTACAGAAGGGGCGTCCAGCGATGCTCTAGGGACCCCCCTTCAGCCACCTGCAACTCTTCCTTGGTTGTGTTGGCCTTTCTCTGCTCCGTGAGCTTCATCATATTCCCAGCTGCTGCTCAGTCTCCCAAGGGAACGCTGCCTTCTCCAGGAAGTCCTCCTGGTGACAGAGCCCACCGCCTTCTCCGAAACACTGTCCTCTCAACCCGGCCTCCTGTTCAGCCTCGGAGACGGCCATCTGGAGTGGTCATCTAGCCTTCATAGTCAGCCGTTGTGCCCCTTTAGGCTCTAGCATTCAGTCGGGGCTCTGAGGGTTCTTTTTGGTTTTCACGTGTGTGTGTGTGTGTGTGTGTGTGTGTGTGCGTGTCCTGGGGGCCCCACACGCAAGGCAAGAGCTCTCCTGCGGGCCACGCATCTGTGCCCGCTGCCTGCGCGGCCCCCTGGGCCCTCGGAGCCTCCTACTGCAGGACCCTGAGAGATAGCTGCAGGACGGCGGGGGAGGGCAGCAGGGAGGGGCCGGCAATCAACAGGGCTGTGAGGCCGGGCCCCTGGGAGCCTGCAAGCCTGCTCTGAGGGGCTCACAGGGCGACTCGCCCGCCAGTGCTCATGTGGGGCTGACACGAGCGCAACCTGCCGCGTCCTCTTGCTTCCCGTCTCTTCCCTTCCCCGCTTTGCTCCCCTGCCTTGCTTGGGGGCCAGCGAGGCAGCAGGGTGGGGAGGACTCGCCCTGCAGGCAGCTGACCACGTGGCCCCGAGCCGGCCAGGACTGCCCCATCCCTGAGTGCTCCCAGCACTGAAAATCCCTCAGTGCACAGCCCAGTCAACCTCTATCTGCCCTCCCACGCGGGTACCACCCTGGGGCAGGGAACTGTCCTATTTGTGTGTGCATGCGTGTGCATGCATGTGCATATCGGTGTGTCTGCAGATATGTCTGTGCATGTTTGTATGTAAATATGTGTCTGCATGCATGTGTGTTGTCATGTATGTGCGTCTGTGTGTCTGTGCATGTATGTGTGTATGTAAACATGTGTCTGTGCATGTGTCTTCATGTATGTGTATATATGTATGTAAACATGCGTCTGTGCATGTATGTGTGCCTTCATGTATGTGTGTATGTGTGTCTGTGCATATATGTGTGTCTATGTATCTATGTATGTGCGTCTGTGTCCATGTCTGTCTGTCTGCATGTATGTGTATGTAAATGTGTGCGTGCGCGCATGTATGTATGTAAATATGTGTCTGTGCGTGTATGTATGTCTGCAAGTTTGTGTATGTATGTATGTGCGTCTGCGTGTACGCATGTGTGTCTGTGTGTCTGTGTGTCCGTGTGCAGACGCGTGTGCTGCCCCCAGCCCTCCCCTGCCGGGCTCGGGGCTCTGCGCCGCAGCGGGTATATCGGGCTCCGGGTGGGCAGCGGGAGGATGAATCAGAGCCGCCCGCGCCGCGCAGGGCCCCGGCGGGCTGGGGGGCGGCCGCGGGGTCACCTTCCAGGCCACGTGCCCGGCGAGCCCCGGGGGCGGCGGGCCGCGAGCCCGCACACCCCCGCCCGCCCGCGCCGCGGCGGCCGAGCACCCCCCGAGGAGCCCGCGGGCCCCCGCCCGCCGCCCGCCGCCACCTGCGCAGGCCCCGCCGCCCGCGCCGCGCTGCCATTGGCTCCCGCCGCGCCGAGAGCGCGCGTCTGCCGCCGCCTCCTCCGCGCCGCCCGCCCCGCCCGCCGCCGCCGCCGCGCCGCTCCTCTGCCGCCGGGCAGTCGGCCGGGCTTGCCTCCCCGCCGCCCATGCAGCCCAGCGCGCCGGCGTCCAGGTAGGGGGGTCCGGCCGGGACGGCCCGGCGGGGGCGCGCGCGTGCGGGGCGGCGGGCACGGCGCGGCGCGCTGGGCAGGGGCGCGGGGCCGGCGTGGGCAGCACCGGGCACGGCCGGCGCGGCGGTGGGGGTGGGGGCGGCCGCCGCAGGGAGCAGACCCCTTGGGAATCGGGGTCCGGGCGCCCCGCAGGCGCCGCGCTGGCCCCGTGCGGACTTAGTGGACAGCTGATGCGCGCGTCGGGTCGGGCTGCGGGGGTGATGCCGTCCTCCTCCCGCCCGGCCCCTTCCCTGCAGCGGGGGTGACGCTGTCCCCTCACCCCCCTTCCCTTCAGCGAGGGTGATGCTGTCCCCCCACCGCCCCTTCCCTGCAGCGGGGGTGACGCTGTCCCCTCACCCCCCCTTCCCTTCAGCGAGGGTGATGCTGTCCCCCCACCGCCCCTTCCCTGCAGCGGGGGTGACGCTGTCCCCTCACCGCCCCTTCCCTGCAGCGGGGGTGACGCTGTCCCCTCACCGCCCCTTCCCTGCAGCGGGGGTGTCGCTGTCCCCCCACCGCCCCTTCCCTGCAGCAGGGGTGATGCTGTCCCCCCTCCCGCCCCTTCCCCCGCAGCAGGGGTGACGCTGTCACCCCTCCCACTCCTTCCCTGCAGCCGGGGTGACGCTGCCCCCCCACAGCCCCTTCCCTGCAGCTGGGTGACGCTGTCCCCCCTCCCGCCCCTGGGGTGGCCTGGGGGCCAGGGACCAGGCTGCGGTGGCCGCAGATGCAGCGCCAGGCCAGTCCAACGGGCTGCGGCCACTCTCTGCCCATCAGATCCTGCCGGCCGCCTCCGCCCCCCCTTTTATTTTTGCACGCAGGAGTCCATGAAAAGATGCAAAGGTCACCGGGGTGCAAGGGACACAGCGACAAGCGCGACCTTGGCAGCGGCGCCAGCTCCGAGCCCCAGCTGCTCCCCCCACCCCTCAGCTCAGGCTCGCCCAGATGCCGGCGGCCTTTTCTCTGGGCTCAGCCGTGAATCACCCACATTGCCCGGGCCCCCTGCTGCCAGGAGCTGCCCACACAACTGCCAGTGATGTCAGAGGGTCTAGCTGTCGCCCACCAGCCCCCTCCCCTCCCGTGACAGTGCCCCCAGTCACCACCTCCAGGAGGCCTCCCAGATTCCCCAGGTGAGGTCCCTGCCTCCTGCCCTGCCCGGCTTTCCCCTGCCTTGTGGCTCGGTTATTTCCGTCCTGTCTGTCACCCTCTAGCCCTCAGAGTGCCTTGAGGGCAGGAGTCTGATTCGTATCTGTGCCCGTGCCCTGCCTCACCTCGCACCCGGCACCCGGTGTGCGGCACTGAATGAGCTTGAACTCGGGAGCTAGCCGGTGCCCGAGGGAGGGGTGAGGCTGCTCCTGGCTCCCGTTCCCTTCCCTGGGACCCCCCCTCAGTGGAGACCCTTCCCGGCTGCGGCCTTTGGGGAGAAGGGCTGCATTCGTGGGGGGCCCTGTGCCCCTTCTTGCTGAGGTCGGTTGGACCAGGCACCTTCCCAGAGCAGACCTCGGGACCCCGCTGCCTGGGAGCCCCACGCAGGGGACGTGGCCTCCTCCCCGCCGCCCGCCGGGCTGTGCCAGGAGCTCCTGGACGGGGCTTGGACTTGGCCCCCGGGCCCCCTTCTGCGTGGAGCAGAGGGAATGCGAGTGTTAGCAAGGCGCGAAGCAAGGCGTGCGTGGTGCCCGCTCGGACCCCCTGGGGCCCAGCCAGCGGGCGGTGTGGTCGGGGAGAGGGAAGCCGGGGCGGGATGTGCCCTTGTCCCAGGGCAGCGGGACCGATGGGAAATGGAGGAGCCGGATTCCAGCCTGTCTAGCGTCTCGTGCGTGTCCCCGACAACAGAGGAGCCGGGGGGCGGGGGGGGGCTGGAATCGGCTGCTGAGGGCCTGCCCTGTCCACGGCGATGCTGGGGCGCGCAGGAGGCCTGTGGGTGTCCCCTGTGGGACAGGCAGAGTGATCTTATTATTTTTTTGGTGGGGGTGCCACACCTGGTGGTGCTCAGGAGTTACTCCTGGCACTGTGCTCAGGGATCACTCCTGACGGTGCTTGGGGGCCATGGGGGGGCAGGGGAGCAAACCCAAGGGGGCCATGGGCAAGGCCAGGGCAGCCCGCTGTGCTGTGGCCCCTGCCCCTGTGATCTTTACAGACTCGCCTCTGAGTGCCCAGCCCGGGGCATCCTCCCATGCCCCGAGGGCAAAGTGCAGAAGCCCTGGGGCCCTGGGGCTCCCCCCCCCAATCTCCCGTTCTTAGGAGAGTCACCTTCAACCCTTACAAAGGTTGGCCCAGCCCAGAGCCCTCCCTCCTCTGCCTTCTCAGGCCCTGACTTCTTTCTAGAAGCTTCCCTGACTTGGACCAAGAGCCCCTGAAGCGCCCCTCCCCACCCCCTGCTTGGCCTTCGGGGCTGCCCTGCCCCCCTCAAGCCTGAAGTCCGAGGGAGGGGCAGGGAGCGTGTTTGCCCTGGCCCCCACCCCCCTCCCGTGCCCGTGGGCTTGCCTGGGTCTTGGCTCCCATTTTCTGGTTTGGGTTTTGCTTGGGGACACACCCAGCGGTGCTTGGGGGGTTCCCTCCTGGCTCTGTGCTCAGGAATGACTCCTGGCGGTGCTGGGGGGGGGGCTGGGGGACCATATGGGGTGCCTGGGTGGGACCAGTGCCCGCCCCGCTGTGCTGTCGCTCCGGCCCCTTTGCTCCCACTCTGAGCTGGGCCGACTTTCTCTGGAGCTTCCGGGGTAGCACCTTTCTCTGCTGCGGGCCACGGACCCCACAGAAATTTGCATCAGTTCCTCCAGCAAAGACAGGTGGGAGAGAAGTGAAACTGGAGGGTGGAGCTTGGGAGTGGGGGATTCCCCGCCCCCTGCAGCTGAGGCGGGGAGGGGGGCGGGCAGGTGGCTGGATTGGGGAAGGGCTAAGGGGAGCGCCCCTTGGTGTGCTTTTGCGTTTGTTTGTTAAAGAACAACAACAACAGCAGCAACCTTGTTTACCTTGTGTTTTTGTGTTGTTTTGCTTCGAGCCATGCCTGGTGGTGGTTAGGGCTTCCTCCTGGCCCAGTGCTCAGGGATCACTCCTGCGGGCTTGTAGGGAGGGGCCGGGGGAGGACCCTATGGGGTGCCAGGGATCCAGCAGGGTCAGCTGCGTGCAAGGCAAAGGCCCTCCCCGCACTGCACTATTTCTTCGGCGGACAACATGAGGAAAAGCTTTAGTTGTGTTCCTTACTGAAGCACTGAGTACCCCGGGTGGCTTTAGAGGCGGGAAGAAAGCCCCAGTCTGGTTCCAGACCACCTTAATAAAACAATAGTAAATAAAATATATCCATATGTGTATGGCAGTGCCGAGGAAAGCTGTGTCCTCGCGTCCTCGAGGGTCTGGGCGCCTGGGGGCACGGGCAGGAGTGTCCCGAGAAAGCGCGAGCCCTGGGGGGACAGGAAGGGGAAGGAGGGGCTCTCGGGAGACCTGGGGTGCAGATGCTGGGGGGAGGAACCTCACTGACACTGATGACACTAATGGGTGTGGTGGTCTGGGAAGGCAGAAGTGGGGGGTAGGGTACAGGTGCCAGGAGAGCAGGAGGGAGGGGAGAGAGAGAGGGAGGGAGGGAGGGAGAGATAGAGTGGGGGGAGAGAGGGAGAGAGAGTGGGGGGGAGAGGAGAGTGGGGGAGAGAGAGAGGGAGAGAGGGAGAGAGAGAGATGGGGGGGAGAGGGAGAGAGTGGGGGGGAGAGGGAGAGGGGAGGAGAGGGAG